>NC_081407.1:271476037-272219787 GCF_030272615.1 Cryptomeria japonica
GTTAACCCGATGAACATCCATTTTGTGGTGGATGTAATTTTTGAACTACGAGAAGGGGTCAAGGAGAGCATCCTGAAGGTGTATTTTGAGCCCGTCGATAGCATTTCTTCTGAATCTGATACAGAGGAATTATCGGGAGATGGGCAAGAGGAGTCCGATGGTGATGAAGACGAAGAAATGGATGCAGACGAAGAGAAAGAGGAGGAAGAATATGAGGGAGAGGAGCTAGAAGAGGACATGGCAGAGGTGACAGACTTAGACAATGGAGAGGAAGAGGAGGTTGATGGAGAGGCGGTTCGTAGAGAAGAGCATAGCAGAAAGGCCCTATTTGCGAGAGAGGCTTGGAGCACTCTCAAGGCAGGTGCGTCGAGCGACAACCTCAACAATTTCAGGAGGCTCTTAGATTCGAATGATTGGTGGCTTTCGGAGGGGTCAACTGACAATATCCTCAGCATAGGGGATGCAGTGGTGGATATACTTCGCTTTATTAGACAGAATTAGGGAATAGGATTTGAGTGTTCAGGTAGTTTGGGGTGTATTTGCCAGGGTTTTTGTAGTTGGGTTCTAGTTGTAGCTTTGCACTCTCCTTAGTTGAAGAGATTTTTGTATTGGATATGTGATAGCATAACTATGTATTTATTTTTCTTTTATTGATACAGGGCACTATCCTCACAACTAATAGCACTTACTTTAAAAAAAATAAAAATAAAAAATCTTTATTTATTTAATTAATTCATTTATCTTCTTCCAAGTCTTTCGTCATTTAAATAAATACTTTTATTTATTCAAATTATCCTTCTCCTAAATTAAATAAATACTTTTATTTATTTAATTGATCCCATTTCCTCTATTAATTAAATAAATCTTTATTTATTTAATTAATTCATTAGCCTTTTCTACCTATGACACATGTCATTCATCTCTTAATTCCTACACTACCCACCCTCTCATTATTTTCTTATTTCTTTTACCTACCCTTTAATCCCAGCCGACCATCTATCTTTTACACCTCTTAATCTTATCCCTCTATTTCTTATAGTGTCTTCTATATAAGATGATACTTTCTCTCATTATCAATCCCCCTAAGCATCCTAAGTACTCATAGCATTCTAATCAATCTTATGCAATCAAACCTTTTTGCGATCAAGCTATCAACCACATTTTCGTTCTTTGTTGAGCTCTTGTGCACACATAAAATCTGAGAGCAAATATATCAAGCAAGATCAATGGAGATAGGAGGAATGGAGATTCGAACCCTAGTAGACATGCGATGGTATATTCTTTATGATTTTGTTGATTTACCTTGTCTTAGGTAATCTTCATATGTTATGGTGGATCTTTGTTCTTGTTAGGCTAGGGTTTTGTGGTTGAATCTATTTTAGTCTTTCAATATTATTATTTTCATTATTCACTTTTCACCATACACACCGGAAATGCAGGTTGACATGGTTTAGAATAAGGTTATCGGTATTGGAGGCTGACATCTTTTGGATCTGGCATCTGCAATTGTTTTTGATATTCATGTATTTATGTTATCTAGCCAACATGTATATTGATATTGTAATCATCTTTGTAAGCCGACATAAGGCATGATAAATTGTAAAGGGTATATAAGTCAGTAGGTTAGATAATTTTGTCAGGTGAATATGTATTAGAAAGGAAATAATAAAGGAGATGTGAAATATATCAGAGAGATCATGTATGTGAGGATATTTATGTAAAGGGGTATTCCGATAAAGGGTTTAGGGTTTCAGACTAGAACATACAGAGCTTAACCTGAACTGTATTCAGGCATAGAAAGATGTTATCTTAGCAGTTCACTCACTTCTCCGGATTGTTATCTGGATTTATATGTAGTCAGTGAGGCTCCTTTTGTGATTGAGCGGTGTGCTCTAGGTTGTAATATTTTGTAACATCTCTTCATATGGCTAGTGAATTGATATTGTGGGTCACAAATCCCACCGTGGTTTTTCCTCTTTGAGGTTTTCCACATATAATTTTGTGTGTTATGGTATTCATTTATGTGATTGCCTTATTGGATGGTTTACTTCTTTCAATTCTATATGTACTGACATATCGGTTGGTGTATGCATGTTTTAATAAGGTTAAAATTGATCATTCTGATAGAACATTGATTCACCCCCCCTCTCAGTGTTCTTGGATTCCAATAATTGGTATTAGAGCTTTGTGCCTCGGAGGAAGTTTAACAACTTGAGGGAGATCCTGAATCCAGAATCCATGGATATGAGTTTGGAAAAGCAACTTGAGGTAGCACTTGAATATTATGATGCTAAAAGGATAAAGAACTTATATTTACAAAACGAATTAAATTCTACTCAGGAATTCATTCTTGTCCTATAGAAGAGATTATCATCTGTACTTTTGCAAAATCAGGATGATGAAGAGAAAGATTCACTTAAGGAACAATGTCAGAAGTTGAGTCAAGAGAACATGGCCATGAGAAATGAAATGCAAGATATAACTACGAGAATTTCTAAAGAGATTGAAGACCAGAAGAAAAAGGAAGAAAATCTTGTTGTATCTTTGTAGAACAAATTTGAAGAATGTGGTAGGTTGGTTCATGAGAATGATATGTTGAGAACTGATTTAGTATAATCCAGAGTAATGAACAAGAGCTTGAGAGACAAATGATAATTTTGAGAGATGATCTGACTATTGTAAGTGAGTATAGAGAAAAATTCAAGATTAGTTCATCACAGTTAGATGAATTATCAAAGAGACAAAGGCAGAATGGAGATTTCAGTGGAGTTGGATTTTAACAAGGTTAGAGTTCTGGTACTACAAATGAAGATCAAAACCATAAGGCACCGATAAGGCATTTCAATACTTATAAATTTAATGGTAGATGCTTTGTTTGTAATAAACTTGGTCACATGGCTAGGCAATGTAGAAATAGAGAAAATTAGAACAATAATTCTACTCCTGATCAATGTTCTAAATGCAATAAGAATGGTCATAAAACAGAAGATTGCAGAATGAATGTAAAATGTTATGCATGTGGAAAATTTGGACATGTGGCTAATTAGTGCAGGTCAAGCAATTATATCGGTTTTAGCAAAGCAATTCAAAAGAACAATGTTACATGTTATGCATGTAATGAGGTTGGACATATTGCTAAATTCTGTAGAAGCAGAAATCCATCGGTTGGTAATGGAGGATCAAATGAGAAAGAGAAAGAGAAGGTTAATGAAATCCGACAAGATCATACCCAGAGATGGGTCAAGAAGTCAAAAGATAAATCTGCAAATGGGAATGCACCAGTTACTTATCTGGCAGAAGAGGTTGCTTTTGCACTGGTCGGAAGCTCAACCAGTAATTGAGGCAGATGCCTTAGGGGTAGGAAAAATTCACGAAGATGTTGCATATGCCCCAGAAAGAGGTTTTGGAAGATGTTCTAGATATTGAAGATGCTTATCCGACATGGAGATGTTTTTATCGAGATTCAGTATCTTCCACGAGAAGTCATTTATATCAATGACATATTAGGGTTTTTCTTGGAGGTTAAAAGGTTGAATCCACTTCATTTTTTATCACCTTGCATTCAAAGCGATTAAGAGCTATTAAAGGCGAATCAGTGCAATCAGATATCTTCTTGAGAAATTTCACTAGCGATTGGAAGAGTTTGTTAGGGTTTTTCACCGACAACGATTCACAGGTATTTTATCTTCCATCATGGAAGCGAGATCATCGTCTGTGCCTATCTTTGTTGCAAACCCGACTATTGTTGAGGTCAAGGACCGTCCCGGGCCAACTTTCAAGCGATATGCGCATGTGGTTATCGTGGATGACTCAGTTGGAGCATTTTCCCGTGTTCTGGAAGGAGTTGTGTATGTCGAAGATGTTAGAGCGTACATACATTGTCAAATTGAGGATTTGGGAACATTTGGTATGAAGAGCATGTTCATGAGAGAGGTAATGGGAGATTTGGGAAAGATCAAGCCATGATACAAGCACATCGAAGACTTAGGGTTTATCGACATTCTAGACATTCCAGAATTCGAAGATGAAATAGTTAGGTATGTTTTGAGCATAATACATGGAGAGTTTATCCGGTTGGATAGACCATACAAGATTACAAAGGAGGCTATTAGAGTACTCATCGATTTACCATAGGTTGAATAGAGTCTAGATAAGAAGGTCTCTAATGATCATGTCAACAAAATCACCGACGCTACATCAGATAGGCGATCTATGAGAATCAACACTATCACCGACACAAACATCAGATTCAATAGCATGGTTATCGGTTACAAGGTAACACAATCAAACCGACAGAATTCTGTTTCTAGCTCTTGCATTTTCAGAGCTTATAAGATGATGAGAGAGAATGAGAAATTGGATCTATGTGGTTGGATGTTGGATGAACTATTGATAAACCTAGGAAAGATTAAAGGTGAAAAGAAAGGAACTTTTCAGTATGGCAACTTAATTGTCTGTTTAATGTTATTTTTCATCGTTGAGACTCTCAGTTTTGGGAAGAGGCAATGGGCATTTAATATCCCAATAGGGAGGCAACTGAAACAATCAATTTCTTCGTTGGGTAATCAGAGAGATGATAAAGTTTGGGGTTATTTTAAGGCATTTCAAAAGGCTATGAAATCTAGAGAGAGGGTTCCTAAGCACATTGTTGAGAAATACTCGATCGACATTTGCTTCATGGTTAAGAAAGATGAAACACTAATGGAAGCGGTCAAACCCCGTAAGATCTGGATTGAGGAAATGGGCTATGAAGTTGATGCACAAATTTTAGATGCCTATGCAAAGATGTTAATTGATGCATCGGTAGATGAAACTATCAAAACCTTTGGTACTACAAAGCAAAAGACACAAGAGGTTGAAACTGAGTTCAATCGGAAGAAGAGAGAGAAGCAAGAAGGAAAGGCAAGTAAGTTTGTGGAAAAGGTTTCACAGGACATCAAAGCATTGATTGATGATGTCCTAAAGAAAGACAGGAAGAGAAAAGAACCAAAAATGTTCATTGAGCCTGTTACAATTGAATCTGCATCTGAAGATGACACACCCTTGACATTTAAAAGGGTATTAAGGAAGAAAACAAAGGAAACTAAGGAAGATGCTAAGAATAAACCAGTTAAGAAAGTTACATTCAAGTTACCGGAACAGAGACGAGCTCCAAAAGAAACACCTTCTGCTCCATCCCATACTAGAAGAAGGAAGAAGATGGATGACACTGATCTGGCACTTGTCACTGATAATGTAACTACTATTCCACCTAAGACTTGTGCAGAGTTAGTTGACAAGATTACTAAAGAAGGTATGTTAAAGAATGTACAATTGTACTATGAGTATTTGGATAAATTTGAACAAAGAGAAGTAGAGGAAGCAATATTGTTATATTTGGATATTTATAAGAAAGCCTTGATAGAAATTGAAAACCAAATACTGACATAATTGTATGATATGTTAGATGCTAGGAAACTGTCAACAATGCAATAGGACAAGCATATTAAGATTCAAGAGTTGTTATCTATTTCTGTTTCTATTGCTCTAGAGGAGATGGATAATCTTTAACAACAAACATAGAATAATCAGTCTTATGTTAGGAAGGGTAAATGAGATAATCGAGGAGACCCACAAGGCATGGGTTAAGTTCTTTGAAGAGAACCATGGTTTCTATACTTCACCAAAATAAAAAATAGATACTACAAACAACCCAGTTGAAGGAAAAGGAAAGGGCATTATGGGTACTTCACTCTCAATTTTGAAAAACATTAAGATAGTGGAAATTGAGCCCCCGGTAGATATAAATATACAAAAAAATATTGAGATACCTACAAATATAGAGAGTGTAAAGGTTGATAATGTACATGATACTAATGTAGAGGACAATAGTCCTCTGGATACAAATGTACAAGATAAGGATAGAGTTCCTAGGGAGGAACCGATAGTTACCGAGGCTGCACCAAGTGGCGAAGCCACCGATGTAAGTGAGGAAGCTACAAATGTCAAATCATCAGAAGAGAAGAAAGAGGAATCCGACAGGGAACCGTTAGTGAGTCCATCATTATTGTCAATTGACACCTCGCGGGTTGAAAAGAAAATCATAACTGAGATGAATTCTACTGAACTTATGATGATGGCCGCAGAGAAAATGTTAAAGGAGGGATCCATGGATAAAGGGATTATTGATCAGTTTATCACTGTTTTGCATAAACTAGTTCGAGAGTGCAAGTTTGACAGAGAAGCGAGCCCATCCCACAAGCTTAAGACAATCACAAAACACATTTCAAAGGATTTCCAATCCTTGCAGCATATTTCAAACCGACAAGCACTTGAGAGGTTCACATAGGCAAAAAGAGCTACATTTGACCAAATGATTGAGTTTGAAAGGAAGGAAATTAATGAAAAATTGAAATTGATAGATAATTCTTTAAAGCAGTGTATAAATATTTATAGAGTATGTTGTAACACAGATGTTCTTACATTTAATTTAGATAAGAAGATTAAGGAATCTCAAGAGAAAAATGCAACCATAGCTAATTCTTTTGATGGATTAAATTGATTGATTACATTCATTAATGGTCAGATTTTCATTTTGGAAGCCCAAGTTTCTGCTTTTGAGAAAGAAAAAGACAAAATCATAAGAAGAGCCATAATTCTCAGAGGTTTGGTGAGTCCCCAGTTGGATTCACTCAGTGTACATAAGGAGTGTATAGATTTGGTTGGTAAGCCCACACCGACAAAGTTAAATGAGAAAGAGTCATTTGCCCATATGCTAAATGGACTTGTATATATTTCCGGCACTTTCAAATCTGGTTGGGACACTTATCTTGAGCTATTGGAGAAGGCATATCCAGATATTTTCAAATATATTAAGCTCTAGTAAGGTGTTTTGGGGATATTCATTGTACAGTATCTTTCATTCTTTATCTCGGTTTTGGATTTTTGGTACTCTTTTTGGAAATTTTGATATCAAAGGGGGAGTGATATAGATGTGAAAAAGAAAAAGAAGGAGTTGTATACATTCAGGGGAGTATAGTATGGAGTATTTTGTATTGATGGATATTCAGCTCAGGGGGAGCAAGCTCAGGATGAAACCTACAGATGAAACCATGATCATTTTTCACATGAGTGTTGCCATCAATGCCGAAGGGGGAGATTGTTGGCAATTGACACTCAATTGGTTGGTTTCACTATGTTGTCATTGATGGTAACATGGCAAGTTGTTTTGGATTCATGTTTTGGTTCAGTTGTGTACCAACAGGCACTTCACAGACACTTCACCGACACCAGCACCGACAGGATGGAAGGAATTCTTAGGTTACTGACAATGAAGGCCGACATGGTTTAGAATAAGGTTATCGGTATTGGAGGCAGACATCTTTTGGATTCGGCATCGGCAATTGTTTTTGATATTCATGTATTTATGTTGTCTAGCCGACATGTATATTGATATTATAATTATCTTTGTAAGCTGACATAAGGCATGATAAATTGTAAAGGGTATATAAGTTAGTAGGTTAGATCATTTTGTGAGGTGATATCATGTGAATATGTATTAGGAAGGAAATAATAAAGGAGATGAGTAATATATCAGAGAGATCATGTATGTGTTGATATTTATGTAAAGGGGTATTCTGGTAAAGGGTTTAGGTTTCAAACCAGAACAAACAGGGCTTAACCAGAACTGTATTTAGGCATAGAAAGATGTTATCTTAGAAGTTCACTCACTTCTCTGGATTTATATGTAGTCAGTGAGGCTCCTTTTTTGATTGAGTAGTGTGCTCTAGGCTATAAGCCTTCCTGCAAGTGCAAGCCCCTATATTTTGTAATATCTCTTCATATGGCTAGTGAATTGATATTGTGGGTCACAAATCCCACCGTGGTTTTTCCTCTTTGAGGTTTTCCACATATAATTCTATGTGTTATGGCATTCATTTATGTGATTGGCTTATTGGTTGGTTTACTTCTTTCAATTCTATA
Source organism: Cryptomeria japonica (assembly GCF_030272615.1). Lineage (NCBI taxonomy): Eukaryota > Viridiplantae > Streptophyta > Pinopsida > Cupressales > Cupressaceae > Cryptomeria > Cryptomeria japonica. Next base: position 271,484,000 of record NC_081407.1, read on the forward strand.
TGTATCGATATACTGGTTGGTGTATGCATACTTTAATAAGGTTAAAATTGATCATTCTGGTAGAACACTGATTCATCCCCCCCTCTCAGTGTTCTTGGATTCCAACACAACACTCAAAAGACCTGAGTATATACAAATCCTAGCACGATTTGTCAGGATGCGTAGGAACAACAAAGCAACGGTCACAATCCAAAGTTTTGCAAACTTATCTTTAAACTCAAAAAAGTATTCTTTCAAAGTACAAATCTGAAACTCAAGCAAAACTTTAGGAAAGAGTAACTAGGGCAACTCACCCGGACCATTATTGATCCATAAACAAGTTGTCTTTCCTAATTCTTCATAATCAAAATGTTATTCCTTGTAGTCAATGGTATGAAAATATACAACCTGGTGGTCTTCATTCATGGATAGGGATTCTTGTTTATTATCCATTGCTTCATGAGGAGGTCAAATTTGATGGTGAACTATACCACTTGCATTTGAAACATGGAGATCAACATCATGTTCCAAACTGGGTGGAGTGTGGTGGGAATTGGCTTCAAAGGGAATTTAGAAATTTGGAACATTTCATGCGCTGGTTCCTTTTGAATCCCTTTCAATGGATCAAGCCCCAACCTAAATTGTTCTTCATTTTTTGTTTTTGTCATAGTTACTTGTTCATCAGGTAGTGTTCCATTTGTTTCAATTTCATCTAGCAATTCCTCCATGACTGTGATAATTGAATCGAGCGCTGACACGAATTGTATTTCATATTCTATTTTCATCTTGGTAGCCTATTGATCGTCAAACATTCCATCTTACCTTGAGATTCTTATCATTTATTTCATCTTGTTCATGCATGATTGAACTTCTTCATCACAGACTATTCCTTCTTGAAGTGCATTGGAACCACATCCTTCTTCATGTTTTTCTCCTTGGATGAATGAACGTTGGAAATATTTGACATCATCTTTATTTTGAAGATTAACTTGAAACAATTTGGTTGGTTGGAAGATGACAAGGTGCCACCTCAACGTATCGGATGTCCTCCTTGGTCACTCTGTATGACTCTATCCTTTGCACTTGCTTCTTCCTAGCTTTGATCTCATATTCCTTATGAGATATTGATCTCTTCTTCTCACCTGCATTTGAATCTTTGAGGTTTAGAAGTCTCCCCTTAGAGCAAATGTTTGAACTTGAAGTTATTAAAATTTTCTTTCCTGATTACTTTGAAATTCCTCATGCTTGAACTAGACTAATGTTATTCCTCTCAATTCTCCAATTTGTGTCAAGAATTTTTCTAAGTACGAAAATTTGTTTGGAATACTCTTCTTGTCACCATCTAAATTTGATTGGGGACTTGTTTTTTAATTCTCCAGGAGATGAAATCCTTCAAGAATTTGCCTTGATTGCTTCAATAGGTCTAGGATTGTAGGTGAAATCCCCCAAGAAGTCCGAAATTCTTCCTTATATTTTCTCCAAGTCCGAGGACTTTTCTTTCTTGATACGCTAAAATTCTTTCAAGTGCCTTGAATTTGGAGAAAAATTACTTTGTGCTTTTGCCACGATGGAGGAAATTGGAATTTTCTTTGTGAAGTATTTCTCATACTTAGCCAAGTTTTGGCTATTCAATTTTATTTTGTAACACCTTCATGCAGAGTTTTCAACTTTAGCCAAGATTCTGGCCATCTTTATGCTCAGACGAACTTTGCCTATGGATTTTCCTTCAATTGTGAATTTGGCTTGTGTTAAGTAGGACAGACTCCATCCTTGGACAAGGATTTTATTTATTTCCTCTTTACTTTTTCTCTTTATTCTTCTTGTTTCCTGTCCAACACTTAGTCAAAATTTGAGTCTTTTGTTGTGGAAAACTCCACACTTAGCCATGTTTAATTATTTATTTATTTGGGAAATTCCAACACTTGGGTTGGAATTTGGAAATTCCTTTCCTTTCTTGGGTAGGACTTTGAAAAGTTTTAATTAATTTCTCTAAGTGTTGGATAAATTTGTGAAAAATATTCTAAGTGTTAGGAAAATTTCTTGACTTTTCAAACTTGGTCAACTGTATTCATGGTGGAGTTTAAGTGTTTCCATGCCATTTGTAACCCTTTGGCGAACTTCATGTTCCTTCATGCAGGGCAAACTTTCCCTGGCTTAAGCCATTTTATCCTTGGGTGGACTTGGAGTGTCATGTGCCATTTGTTTTCATCCTGGGCAGACTTCACCTTTGGTTGGAAATTTTACCAAATGTCAAGGCAGACTTCATTGTGTCTTGGAAATTGCTAGGGTGGACTTGGATAACTTCATGCCATCTTATATTTGCTTCCCTCCTTGGCGGACTTGCTGATGTATTGAACGTTGGTGAAGTGCCAAGGCGGACTTGATCATCTTCAGGCCATCTTCCTTGGATAGAGCAGAGTTCGTGTGTTGCCAAGCCATGTTGAGTTTAACCTTGGCGGAATTTGACAATGTGTTGGCCATCTTTCCTTATAGTTGGGTGTGTTGGAACACAATGTACCACTGAGAGGGGGGTGAATCAGTGGTAATCAATAAAAAAATTTACTTTCTAAAGGATATAAGCATTAATAACAATAACCATGAAGCAATGAGTAGAGGTATCAAACATATAAGCACACACACATAATAGGCACATCACATAGCACCGGATGTACGAGGAAAACCTAATCTGGGAAAAACCTTGGTGAGAATAGCTGTTAGAGTCTACTGCTCCAATCAAGCCTCACAAGTAAAAACTTGTTACAAGATTTAGGGTACCAACCCAAGGAGCACCAACCCCTATAGTTTTATGGGCTACAACCCAAAGGAGCACCAACCTCTAACTCTGAGCACCCATTCAGAGATTACAATGAGTATATAATGAATGTAGTTTAAACACCTTGTTGATAATGAGGTTTTGCAACTCACAAGTATTATTTCTTAAGATTGAACTCACTCATTTATGCTCATTGTCCCTAGGCTTCAATCTCATCTTTTTGCTCTCTATCCATTTATATTCTTGCTCTTTGTCAGTTCTACTCTCATCTCTATGTTCTGCAACTCTCTGATCTCTGCTTTCTACGTGTGTCTGCAAACAACTCACTTTTCTATCTTGCTGCCACACTCTTCTCTTTTTTTTGCTTTTCTCTATCTCTACTCTTTGTTTTCTTTACCCTACCTCTCCGTGTTTTCATCTTGCAACCACAACGACTCCACACTCTACTCTCTCCTGCTACTACTCTCTTTGTCTCTAGTTCTACAACTACTCACAATAGACTCTACACTCTCTTCACAACAACTCCTCGCAGTCACTCAACTACCTCTCTCCAATCACATTCACTCACCAACTCTGATCTTCACCGATTGTATTCAACAACCTATGAACAAGGTCGGTTAGATCATAACTCACCACATATCAGACAAACTTGTTTGCCTCATTATCATGTCACAAGATGTGCACGAGTTTCTATACAACATGCAGATCATTCATACAGTCGGTTTGCATTTTGCCAGTTAGCAATTCAAGTTCCTAGATGGGCTAAAATGAGTTCTTCATTAGCTTTGAATCTGAGTTGTCGATCTACTGGTTTCAACCAGAAAGCTTTGATCTCGACCATCATTATGGCAGTTCCATGTGCCACATCATCGTACATCTCGACAAGAATGTTAGAACACTCTCTGTCGATTCTGTCACTTATCCTCATAGCTCTGCCAACTCATCTGCCTCATAGCTATCCTTTCTCTGCACAATCATTTGTGTATCTACAAGATTTCATTCTCTGTCTTGAGTATGATATCAGACAAGCTGCTCACATTAAATGTGTTTCTATCCGACTACAAGTTGTTCTGTACATATATTATTAAACTTCGTAATCTCAATCTACTCAACCAATCTGATTCAATCTTTGTTGATCACCTCAATCCCATCAACCAACTGATACTGATCCAGAATTAATATCTTAAGCATCATTTGTTGACCTACCTGGAGAGAATCGTCAACAATCTCCATCGTTACCAACTTCTGCATTGATTAGATCGACCAACACCGTCTTCAGTACTTCATCTCTCTTGTTTGACCACATGAATCACACATGTCATCATATTCAACATCCAGATCACATGGTCAAGGTTAGTCATTTGCCACATAGGACTTTGTATTTGTTAGCATGTAATGTATCCTCAAAGTATTCTTAATCTCCTCAATCTGCATCTAGGTCAATATCCACGTGGACAATTGGGCAGCTCTGATTAGCTAATCTCCATGCTATGACTAACCTTCGTGTTATGCAGACATATTGTAATTTATTGGGTTTACAATTGAACACTTATGTCGATCAATTATGTCTTTTGGATTTCTCTTTGCTCATGTTCATCGCCATAGTTATCCCGATTTTGGATTCTCAAAGCTTCATCGGTATAGCATTAACTATTGATCCCTTTCATTGACAAAGTTATTTTGATAAAAAAAATCACCTCTGATTTCACTTGTCACCATAGGCTAGATCCTGAAGCTCAATCTCTAAGTAGACAGACCATATCGACATAGGTTACTTCGAACTGAAAAAAAATCACGCCAAACAACCACTTATCAGGATGATGATACTATCAGCATAGGAAAAACATGTTGAATCGACAGTGTAAGCTATTTTGAAACATACTGTCAACCTCTCTTTGTCGGCATAGGTTACTTCGATGAGAACCTCCCCTTTGATTTTCCTTATCGCCATAAGCTATACCGAACTACATTCTCCATGTTGACATACCTTATTGCCATAAGCTATCCCGAACTGAATACTTCAAGCCAATCAATCATTTATCGGAATAGGCATAACTATCGGCATACAAAAAACATGCTAGATCGATCAAATAAGTTATTTCGATGCTACACTGTCTTCCTCCTTTTATTGGCATAGGTGTCCCAAAATACATGCTCTGCAGTGATAAACTACATCGACATTGGTTATCCCGAAATACATACCCATCGAAACAGTTAACACTATCAGATTAACATTTGAACTCTAACCTGTCAATACAACCTTATTCCGATGACTCAATCCTGAGCAATCATCGACATAGCTATTCTGAAATCAAACTCCAAATATCTTCTTCATATTGGCATACATTATTTCAATGATCTTATTCTCCTTTGTCGAGATAGCTGTCCTGATCTTGTATTTGATCCTGATGGTGACTTTATCGGTGTAAGGTATTTTGATAAGAAATAAGTCAGAATAGTTTGGTCTATCGACATAGTGAGAATTAGTCATTTTGCCTTCAATAGCTATTCCAAAACATATCCTCGATCTCTTGGTCGGAATAGCTATTCCATTATACTAATATCAAAATGGTTTACTCTATCGGTATTACTCAAAAATGTTACTCCGCCTTTGTCATGCAATTCTGATAAGTGTCTATGCCTTGGCATTCGACATTGCTATCCCAATCCGACAAAACATGACAGACACTCCAAAAGACCCGACATCAACCTAACTTACGTCGATAGCACTTTCCTCCACTCGACTCAGTATCAATATAGTTATCCTGATAAGATCACCTCACCTGCACAACACTTGATCGGTCTAGTTATCTCGATATTGCCTGTGATGCTTATTTATTAGATCATAATGTGATCGGTATAACATAGTGGGATCTTGCCGATATACATGTTTTCACAATCCCAGCTTCAGGACATCTAACAAGAACTCCATAGACATGTCATATGGCATTGTGACATTGTGGGAGTCTACAACATCAACCTAATTTGTGTGATCTCTTCTACTTCATCTGTAGCCTACCCGATCTTCCTTTGAAACCTCATCATCTTGCAACACTGTCATCTTCATCAATCAGATCTCTGTGATCTCTTCTGCAACTTCATCAAATCTTCACACACACTTGTTGACATCAATGACAACTTCAATGCCAATAGGGTGGACTTTGCTTTTAGTTTGCCATCTTGACCTTGCTAGCTGCATAGACACCATGCATGGAAGACTTGAGGATAACTTAGACATTTCTTTCTCCAACCTTGATTTTCCTTGGTGGACTTGAAGATACCTTTGACTTGCATCTAACCTTGGTGGACTTTGCATGTTTCATGTCGAATGGAGGGCAGACTTCACCTTTCCCATTCCATTTTCCATTTAAGTGTTGGGTGGACTTTGACCTTGGCTTGCCATTTTCCAAGTGCTTAGGCGAACTTCAAGGTTGAATGGCCATCTATTCCATATGTTGGGCAGACTTTGCACTCGTCAAGCCATGCAAGTAGGCGTACTTTACATATCCCTTGCCATCATTATGTTGGGTGGACTTGGAGCTTGACAAGCCATGGTGGACTTTAGGCTCTTTGTGCCATTCCAAACCTTGGTCGAAATTGATAGCTACTTTGCTAGGGTGGACTTCAACATGGTCTTGCCAAAGGTTCATGTGCCATGCCATTCTTGAGGGCGTAGTTCATGTTTTGCTTGCCACTTAACCTTGACGGACCTCATGGTTGGGCGGATCTTGAGGTTGGCTTGACACCATGCAAGGCAGATTTTACCTTTGTTTAGCCATCTCTATCTTTCTTCAATTGCTATCGTCCTTAGTACAAACACTTGATAGACTTCCTTGTTCAACCATGCATGCTTATCTAGAATATCTGGAACAAAACCCTTGCCTAGAGATTTTACACTTGGAGACATAAATTTTTGATTTCGAAGATGGGAACGTTGATGCCATGACTTGAGGGACCCAATCCTAGGTCTACTTTCAAAAAGTAGAAAAAGATAAAAGCAAAAAACAAAAAAAGAAAGCCAAAGCTGCTTCTCGGATTAGTCCCAAAGTGCCAAAAAGCAAAAAAAGCAAAAAAGCAGAATCCCACAAAGATAGGAAGGCATTAGAATTGACCCTAAGCAATTGTGTTTTTTGTTCTTCGAGCCTTTTGAGCACTTTGATGGTGTCTAGACACTATTTGAAGAATGATATCCCTATTGGCTCGGATGACTCTCTAAAAACTCTAACTCCTCATTGCAAAAAGATTTGTGATTAGCAGTTGCGACGCCAAGGAAAAACCCTAAAAATAAAAATAGGGGGTCTCCATTTACAATGGAGTGATGTGTGAAAAGGTCACAACACGACAATGAATAGGTTTAAATTTTGACGAAGCAAAAATTGAAGGACCAAGTTGAATCTCTGCTACCTGGTCCTAGAAAATAAGCTCAAACTTTTAGGAATAGGTTTTAATCTTTCATATTTTGTGTTTTGCCTGTTTTTAGGTTCTTCCTTAGTGTATAGTTGATTTATTATAGAATGAGGGTTTTATGTGGTTGGATCCTATTTAGTTTTACAATATTTTGAATTCCAAATTTCACTGTATATAGTATACATATTTGGAATTTGGTCACTTATTCTGAAATAATGACTTTGAAGACAAAGACAGTCTATGCTTAATGAATTTGGTCTTTGTAATTTGAAAACTATCAAAATTCACCTTGGCTTGTACCCAAACTTTCTTGATTAGGCTCAATCACCATCTTCCCATCTGCATCAATATGTTTGAAAAGTTTCTTGTGGTGACTTAGCAATTATTTGTTTGCAAAAGCAGCTCATTTTGACCCATTAATTTTTCCTTCCTTTTATTTAATTATTGTTTCCTTTTTTTTTTTTAGTTCATTTTACTATAATTGGTTGTATACAAATTTATTGCTGGATGGATTGTAAGATTGAAGTGTCTTTCTATCACTTATCGTAAAGATCGAATTGAATTCTCCTTGTTTAGCATAACATTCAATAAACTAAATGTTAAGATTGAATTGAATTCTCCTTATTTAGCATAACTGATATTTTAAGATTGAATGCTTCCAAAACATGCATGCAAGATAGTTTCTTGACACATAACCAATCTCATCGACAATTTTGATGGATGAGAATAAAATAAAATATCAATTACCACTTGCAAAGAAAGTCCCGAAAACGTGTTACTAAGAAACAAATAAACATACTACAATTTTGATGAATGAGAATTAAATGAAAGTACCATATTTCTATTAATATAATTAAATTGTAGAATACCCAACTATATATATCTTCAAAATTTCAAAATTTGGCTTTCTTTACATTCTATAGCCAGGATTGAGAAACTTTTGTTATGGCACAAGATACCTGAAACTATTATTATAATATTCATAATATGAACTACACATAAATTTATAGTTTAAGAGATTTTCAAATTTTTATAGAAAGCCTATGATCCAAACAACTAATTCCATACCATTAGGGGAATGAGAGGGTTCAACATGAGTTAAAAATACAAATTTACTTTTAGTCTCATAGAGGAAAAGGATTATTGTTGATTGACTTGTATTAGGGTCTATCAAATATCCTTTAGCATTTAGATTTTTTTTTGGTCAATTCCCTCAAAATGCCACACAATTGATTGTTTTCACTTTTTGTTTTCTCTAAAATGCGCAAGTCAACCTTTTTCAACTTCCTTCTATTGGCTGTGAAATTCGATCCTAGTGCCTGGTGGCCAAAACCTTGCATCAATAAACAAAAAAGTAAATAAAATTGGTTTGGTTTCCTCAAGCATTTTATGTTTCGAGACTTGGTATGCTATTTTCATTTGATTTGTTTTCAATACTACTACACTATTTCAAATGATTTATTTTCTTCATTGTTTTGTTTACATGCTATTATAGTATGATGTATCTTAAGAATATTTTATGTTTTCGGCCAAGTAGATTTGGCCATGTAAAATAAAACTAAAACCCAACAACCATGACTGTTGATATCAAACCATAGACAAAAATTGATCCCCAAAATGGTATTGGGAAATTAGTCATCCATAGTCAACATTAGCAATTTGTAGAGCCACAACAAACAACACCAGTTGTAAGCTAAACATGCATCACCTTGAGCTCCTTAAACTCCCACTCATCAACCAACACTAATTATTATCATTACACTATTGACAAGAATTTGACGCATTGTGTCTCTTGTTGCATTAGGGTTCAAATTTAAGGTTAGGGTTTAATAAAGGTTACAAATACAATTTTATGATAAAGATTATGATTAGGGTTAGAGTTAAAAAAGGTTACGTTTAGTACTACAAATAAGAACCAATTAGGGTTAGATTAAAAAAGAGTTCAACTAGGGTTATGATTAAATAAGGCTTAATTATGGTTAGAAATAGGGTTACTTTTGAATATAGGTAAGGATTACTGTTATTATTATAATATACTTTATTCAAAATCCTAATGCTTAATTCTAAATCAAATTAGACACAAACCCTACACCAAACTGTACCCTAACCCTAAACCAAATCGAACCCTAATCGTAACCCTTAACCAAATTGAACTGTAACCCTAAACATTAAACCAAATGTAATCCTACCCCTAAATCAAATTGCATCATAACACAAAAAATAAATTAAATTAAACCCTAACCCTAAACCTAATTGAATACTAAACCAAATACAACTCAAAACCTAAGTCTAATAAAAAACTAAACCAAATTAAACTCTAACCCTATTAATTTATGGTTAATATTTTAATCCCAACCCCTTGAGTCTAATTATAAATCTAATACTCCTAATACATAACATCACGTGTAAACTCAAATCAAAACACTTTAATTGTTTTAATAATGTTTAAAAAAAATTATCAAATAATTATTTTTAATAATATTTTTAAAAAATATCAAATTATTATTATTATTATTTTTTGATCGGTAACTGCTTTTGATTGGAGCTTGAACCAGTGGGGTCACAGAGGGGGACCCCATCCTCGAATACATTATACTGAGGTATCAACACCTCCTAACATTTTTTTCCTTATCACTTCGTTCTCTCATTATCTCTCCTTGCTTCACTCCTTATCACTCCATACTCATTATCATCTCCCCTTATCTCTCCATTCTTCTCCCTTTATCACTTCGTACTCATTATCATCTCCCCTTATCTCTCCATTTTTCTCTCCTTATCACTCCGCTCTCTGCGCACCTGCTGTAACTCCTCTTTCCGCGCACCTGCTACTGCCAGTCTGCATGCATGGACCAACCAGTACCTGCGTCCCTATTTGGAGGAGTATTAACACTCCCCAGTCAACACTGCCAACTCAACCACTAGGGATGTCACGACATCCACTGTAACAGCAAGGTGCAGGGATTCAAACTTGGAACCTCCGTATTAACACGGAGTTGCAACATCCGTTGCATTGTGGGGTCATCCCCAAATTAAATTATTTTTAAATCAATACATGAATTATAACAAATATTATTTAAAAAGTATTCATATTTATCGAGACACAAGATTTCTTAATAAAAATCATATTAACAAAAAAAAAAAACTATCTACAATTTTGACAAGCAACACAAAAATCATATTAATCAAAAAAATAAAGTTGTCTACAATTTGACAAGCAACACTACTCTATTATGCCGAGAGGCATGCACAATGACATCAAAATGTCCATAAACAAAAATCCATTTTTGAAACAATTCGACATGCAAATGACAAGTAAATGCATGAAATATGCCATGTTTCAGCTTTTGTGGAGGTGTTATTTTATTACTCGAAATAAAATAGAACCCTCACCACTTGTCTTCGACTAGATTCAGGCTTTTGCATTCAGGACTTTAATAGATTTGTATTCTTGGTGTTTAGTATTTTAGAAGAACATTTATTTTACAGATGATTCTCTTGTATTACTATTATAAGATATCTCTTGGCATATTTTACATATATTTTTCAAATATAGTTATACTAGTTATTATAGTAATCTCTTGACAACTAACTCTTAATATAATTTATTTCGAAAGAATTTTGTTGAAAAGTTGGGATCACTAATCATCACCTTACATAAGAAATGTACACAATTACAAAAATGAGTTTGATCAATGAATTGTCCCATAAACTATACATAAAACTAGTTTATATATATTTATTTTAATAATATATATAAAATTCACCGAAAGATATCCTTTTATAAGTACCTATTCAACTTTAATGTGAAGTTTGTTAAAATTGTCCATCTCCTAATAGAATGAAAGTCTATTGACATTCAAAATTTAACTTATTTGAATTTTTCATAAATACAATTCAACTTATCTCATATTATGATATTTGATCCAATGAACAATATGCCTTCAAATTTAAATTATAGGATTTTTGAATTTGATATCATAGATCAACCCTTTTTAATGGTTGACTTTACAATCTCGGCAAATATTAGCATACAATAGGAAATCATTAAAATGTCTTAAGACATATAGATATAGTCTTTCTATTGATTCAATTACAATGTTCCTAAAATGAGTGCTCCTAGGAAATTGAGTTTTTAACAGACTATTCTAGGATTTGAATTAATGTCTAAATGAATATATTTAAATACCACTTAGTAGAAATAATCATGCACAATGGTACCAAGTCAACTCATGGTGGGAATGAAATGAGAACAATTGACAAATTTTCAATTAATTTTTTTGAATGGACATGGCATCCCATAATTAAACTAAAGCAAAGAATATAATAAAGATGACATATTAGAAAATTTATGTAGATATAAATAATAAGACACAACTAACTATATAAAATAAGTGTGAAAAAATATGAATATTACTTTTATGGTTAGAGATTAGGTATAGAATTCAAAACTTAAGTTTTTATCTTATTATATTTTCTCTCTAAAAAAGACTTTTTTAATTGTGAAGATATATTTCTATTATCAATTTAGAAAAAAATCAACTTCAAAACTAAATATTATTTCTTGTTGATTTATTTACTTACATCCAATATTTCATCTTAAATTAGTTTATAAAAACCACACTTTCTAATTTTAAACAAAAGTTTTTATTATAAACTCTTAAAAAACTAATGTCTCTCTTTTTTTTTATTATTATTATTATATTTTGTCTTTAAAAAGTATTTTTTATTGTGAAGATATGTTTCTATTATTAATTAAAAAATCAATTTCAAAATTTAGTATTATTTATTGATTTATTTACTTTCTTTATGTGTTTCATTTAAGTTTTTAAAATCACACTTTCCAATTTTAAAAACAAAATTCCATTAATAATTATTATTATTTTAATTTTAATTTTTAAATTTAATTAAAAATTTGTTTTAAAATAAAACTTAATTTATATATAACAAAATTGATAAAAAGTAGATGCATAAGAATATGGGGAATGAATCAAGACCTTACAAGGGCCAGTAGCTTCTTCAGTGAATATACAAACGAAAGGCTTTTTATTCAATTCTTCTCCATACAATAACACATAAAACATTATGAGATTGATGTTGATTGCAGAAGCAAATCAATGGCTAATTTCACAACAAGGTAGGCCAATCTAAAGTGAAACCTCAATAAGTTTTATCATTACACAAACAATGATTTAACATAAAAATAATAAATAAAAAATTGAACCTTAACAATACAAATAAAAAAAACCTAATATGTTATTTTCAAACAAAAGAGTTTAACATAATCCTCATAATTTTATAAGAGATGGTTACTACAACATCCAAGGATAACTATGAAAACTTAAAGCCCCTAGGAAACCATGCTTTACTCCATCTTAAACCATCTTATCTAATCTCATTGATATGCACAAATGAAAAAGCAAAAACATAGTACTGTATGTAAAGAAAAAGCTGGGACATGCAAATAAAATGGTCTTTGAAATAAAAAAAGCTTCAAAGAGGAACATTTTCAATGCATGAGCCATATCCTATTCCCCACACAAAAGAACGACCTACACAAAGGTGCTTGTTAGAATTCGTGAAATTTGAATCCCACAAGCACAATTATCTTCTGCAAGAATACCTGTCACACATAAAGAGAAAATTGAGCAACAAAGAGAATTGAAGACAATTAACAATAATTGAATGTATTGCTTTGAAATTGCTTATTGCTTATTGCTTATTGGTTGAGTTACAATGAAGGATATGACATCCTTATAAACAAATCTAACTCCAAATATAGAACCCCAAATGGTGGAGTCTACAAGATAGACTGAGAGTTTGAAACACAATGCATGAATCAGTCATGTATGCACAAATAATATAATAGACTAATTAACGCATGAAACTCTTGAAAATCTAAACATAGTTTGCTTTTTCCTAGTTTGCATTATGCATGGAGAAAAATATTAATTAATTATTCGTAATTAATTAATTAACTAAATAATAAATTATTTAGTGAATTAATGCAATTATGTGAGTAATTAATAAATAAATTATTTACTCCAACACCCCCCTTGAATGCACAACTGGGAGAGAGGCAAAGATGTAGGAAAAATCATGCAAAGATGAATGCAGGATAGGTCCCGACCTAAAGCCCGATGAGGTACCCATGAACAGACATGCAAGTTTCTTAGAAACGAAGCAAAGGAGAAAATCCAGTGGGAACAAAACTCCTCTCCAAAAGAGAAACAAAAAACAAGCATGAAGAAATATTGAAGCATGAAGAAGCTGCAAACACTGTCATAGAATGACTGCTATGATGTTGAAAATCTAACCTCCATAAATAGGAATGCAAGAGTGTTGATATGGTAAGTATTCCATCTCACTAACAATGCATGGGTAAATGGTCGTTGCATCTCATAGTACATAGGAACAAGTACGTAAGTGCTCTATCTCATAGACAATGCATGGGTAAATGGCCCTGCATCTCCTAGTACATAAGAACAAGTACTTAATACATAAAACACTCCAACGTGAAACTAAGGAAGCATTAACAACAACAGTAGAAACCCCCTCATAATGTTGACAAAGGAGAGGTATGATAGGTATGTTGAATCTGAATGCTATTCTCCATGATGCTAAAAACAATAGAGATCTAAGACAAAAAGATGGAGCTCAGATCACAAGAGGGCAGAATAGGGCCAGGAAGTCACTGATTACTTTGGAAGGAAGAGATAGTGGGTTGTAAATATATCTTCAAAAATGGACCTGATATTTGGATAGAGCTCTAAATCACCTTTTCGATGATATATCGTTTGCGAAAAATGGAGTCCAAATGCACAAGATATGCCCTCGGGAGTGCAAACTGCAACTTTTAACTTCAACTAGAAAAAAAACTTGAAAAATGAAAAAAATAGAAAAATATACTTCCATATTTGGATTGGGCTCATAAAGAGCTTTCCAATGGTATATGATTTGCCAAAAAACACCTCTGTATGCTCAAGATATGAGCAAAAAACTAACCCCCTCTTAAAAAAGGCTTAGGAAACAAAATCACCACCCCCCTTGGTGGCGGAGTGCAAGTTGGGTGGTGGTGGTGGACGAGCGGAGCAGCTATGTGGGCAGAGCGCAAAGGTGGACAACTAGCTGTCTGCGCTGATTGGCGACCGACGGTGAACATACTGTGCTAGCGACAAGCGCAACGACAACTGTCGGTCTTTGAAGACTGCAGTGGTGATTGTTGTCACTTGTGGGACCGCAAATGGTTTGTGAGAGATTTAAAAATCGTGTCGGCCTTGGCAAGCCGTAAAACTGCCAAAAAAACATTTTTAATTTTTTTTTTTGACGAAATTAATTAATTATGTACCTGTACAACCATACGACCTGCTAGTAAAAACAAATTGCCCCAGAAGCTGCTATAGCCCAAATATGCTGAATTATATATCAAAATTCATGGAATCTACCTTCTGAAACCAATGGTGAAGTCCGTATGGGCCCAAAACACTCAGAATTTTCAGGTACCCTCTTGAACAGAGAAAAACCCACGAACTTCGAACCCTTGCAAAATGGACGCCGTGTATCCGATTTCAGCGAAACAAAAAGCAATCTTGACTTTCTCGAGCCTTCTAGAATTGATGGTGAGCTCCAAAATAACCCAAGATAAACAATTTGCTATGCAAATGCAAATAATCTCCAAAAAAGCAAACAAGAATCTTCAAATCTAGAGCTTTGATACCGAGTTAGAATTCGTGAAATGCAAATCCCACAAGCCCAGTTATCTTGTGCAAGAATACCTGTCACACATAAAGAGAAAATTGAACAACAAAGATAATTGAAGACAATTAACAATAATTGAATGTATTGCTCTGAAATTGCTTATTGCTTGAGTTACAATGAAGGATATGACATCCTTATAAAGAAATCTAACTCTAAAGATAGAAACCCTAAATGGTGGAGTCTACAAGATAGACTAAGAGTTTGAAACACAAAGCATGGATCAATCATGTATGCATAAATAGCATAATAGACCAATTGATGCATGAAACTCTCGAAAATCTAATCATAGTTTGCTTTTTCCTAGTTTTCATTATGCATGGAGATAAATATTAATTAGTTATTCATAATTAATTAATTAGCACTAAATAGTAAATTATTTAGTGAATTAATGCAATTAAGTGAATAATTAATATATAAATTATTTACTCCAACAGTGCTGGTAGCTCCCATTCAGATCAAAGAAATTATTGTGGGTCGAAGTCACACCTCCACGTCCTTAAGTTGCACAAATTACACTATTAAAAAGGAAATTTATCTAAAAAACTATTCCTTTCACACTTCTATACAAGAAAATTACACTGCTAACAAAAGGAACTCGTGGCATGCAAGACATAGCACTCACTTTAATAGAATGTCCATAATCAATGCAATAAAAATTACAACCAAACTGCTTGGTATTTTCTAAATGTTGAAATAAGAATTTCTAATGCTAAACAAAGATATTTGTTGATCTTAACACCATGAGAATAAGTAAATCCCTGGCTTTGGAAGATTCCACAACCTGTACAAGAAAAACAATCACATTGACTTTATAGTGAAAATGCCTCTACATTGGCTCCATAGAACATTATCGGATAAGCATGCAATGATAAGATTAATTGTTTTAGGTTAGATGCCTTTGTAGCATACAACAAAATGAAATAACAGACCAAAAAAATAAATTTAATGCAGATTTTGGAGCTAGGCGACGTTTGCAATGCTTCTCTTTCATTTGTTTTCATACATCATGTTTTGCATACGCTCACCTATACAAAAAATGAAAATAAATGAACCAAGGCTGTGTCCAACAAAAGATTCAAAACTTACATAAAAAAAATCAATGATGAAACAACCATCACAAACTCTTCCAATAGAACCAACAAAGCTGAATTTAAAGTTGCCAATGGAACCACCATTTTGTAGAAAGATAAAATGTGCCCAAATCCCTTTCTTTCTAGGTAGCACCAGGGTTGCACACCAATTTTTGGTGGCCATTTAAGGTGGGAGGGACATTTTATATTTTAAATTAACCTTAGGTAAGCTAATGCATTACCATTTACTCCACTATTTACCTTGCGTATGTTTTATATGGAGATAAAAAAAAATTATATTGTTTCAAAGATTGGAACGACTGATCAAAATGAAAGGCAAGAAAAACTAAGGATAGAACAAATCTAGACCATCATTGGATAGAACAAATCTAGACCATCATTGTGTGGACATTTTAATTTACTATTTATAATTTGTTGTCATAGAATTTGGTTGCCACTATTCTTGTAATGCTACTACCTTGCAGTTTTAGAATATATGACATGCAAATGAACGTCAAATTCATCTTAAAATGATTTTTTATTTACGACCAACATTGATCCCATTATAGATCTCTATGGGCGAAATTATTTATTTCTCTCTTTTATATATATAAACTAAAAGTTCTATTAATTTTCAGTGATCAAGAACATGTACATCGTCACCATTAAATAGCTTGTGCGTTTAAGTTTAAACATTTAAAAACTATGAAATACCTGCCTAACCCTCTCGGCGTAAACAAAAATATCTGTGAACCTTATCTCAGGTAATTTCAGCAGTTGCTTCTCCAGAAAGAATACGCCTTGATGCCTTCTTACTGAGCTTCTTATCTCAAATCCTGAGTAAAACTCATTTGAATCTGGTGAAGAGAGCAGAAACAGGATGCAGACAAGCAGCTTAGTGCAAGCACTCTTCGACCTCTGTAAGAAGGCATTTTTACCGTCTGGGCCTGCGCCTTCACCTGCAGCCATTAACAAATTATGCTCTCTTTTAGGTTCATCCTTTTGCTCTCGTCCGTAGGAAATTTACTGATTCGTAATAAAGGAGAAACCAAACTGATAATGTCAAATGATTTTATTTATTTATTTTTACGTGTACGGGAACTACCCATCAGCAATTAGCTCTAGAAAACTCTGGTAATATAATTTGCTTGCATACAGGAAAATAACCTAGTAAAACATTCAAGAATGAACTGTTATAATTTTCGTAAATATTTGTTTTATAATAGGTGTAACTGTGACATTTGCATACCCAAGCCAATTCCTATTTAGTTTTGGCCCTTTTTTGAGGGAGTGTTCTATAAAAGGCGATTTTTAACATTACTGTGGTCAAAGATTACCTATAGGACTGCAACATTTTTGTGCTAAGTTTGGCTCTTTCAATTTCATGGTAACTCTCATACATTTCCATAGGTTCTATTTTATTCCTGCCCTATCTGCACAGATTCATGCTCATCTCCCTAGTTTTTTTGATGGGCAAATAGTAGGTTTGGGCCTGCATCCATTATATTGATATATGTAAAGATAATATATTTAGTTTTTTCTCTGTAATATGCCAAAAAGTTTTATACATACAATTCAGATATTCATTTTTCCTTTTCCACATAGCAAAAAATTACATTATAATTGGCTTGATAATCTGTGATATAAAAGCAAAATTTCCATCGCACTGGTTTTTCTTTCTGCTTCGTTTCTTGTCTATGGTGTCCCATTGTCGCTGGGTCAGAGGGCTCCGCAACCTCCTTCATATCAACCGCCTTCAGCTTCTGCAACATGTTCTTCATAAACTACCATCCAGCTAGCACTTGCTTTCTTCTCTGGTCTTAATTGAAATTTGTCTCCCACAGCATAAACGGTTGTAGAGGAGAATTGAAACCTGTAAAAAACTTGTGTCCAGCATCCTTCCCGGGCACAAAATCTTGCTCCCGACTCTGCCATTGCTATAAACATCTCCATTCCACCCAGCCACTTCTCCCAGATGCTCTCTGTCATCACCCATCTAGCCTTCTCCTTCGAGCCCAGCTCGAAGATCCAAGCAAAGAACATTGTCGCTATGTCAACGTTCGTTCTGTATTTATACTCCAGGTTTAAGTTTTCATCACCAAGCATCATTTTGATTGCTTGCAGCATCATGGGGTCGTGCCGTCTGAAAATATTTTGTAGCCTTTCATCCATTATTCTTCCTGTGAAAGAAAGCTGTCTATCTCTTTCAAGCTGGCTAAAATTTGCCTCCATTGTTTTTCTAGCTACTGCTGTGTCGTCCTTCGCAAGCATAGAAATTCTACCACCAACTTCCTTTTCAATGGTTTTAACGCTGCCATCGTCCTCTAATCCAGCTCAACTTGTCTCTTCCCGATTTCCTTGCTCGTCTTTTCATTGTAGCTTGCTATCATTCAGATTAAATGCATTTGATTCATCTGCGCCTAGTTCATCATTCGTTTTGCCAATCTGCGTGCCGCAAATTCTCTTAAATCACCCCCTCAAAATTGCCATCTCTCCTAACCGCCCATCTAGCCATCCTATCTGCTAGATCATTTTCTTCTTTAAAACCATGAAAAATTTGAAAAGACTCAAATTTCTCCTATAGTTCTCTAATATGCATTATAAATTTATTTAATTTCCAATATAGGTTTTTTTGTTCTTTCTTGTGTAGATAATGATTTGAGAATCTCCCTTCAAATGCGATCTCATCGCTCCTATTTTGCTTGACATTTTCAAGGTGAGCAATGCTGGCTTTGCTTATGCTTATTATTCCTGACTTCCATCAGCTTCTGGGAACCCAAATCGTTTAAATTACCCGTCTAATCTCTTACCACACATCCAGCCCTCGATGTTCTGGGATTGCCATTAGAATCTCCCTATTTTGCTGCTCACCAATTTCAAGGCGATCAAAGCTGGCTTTGTCTATGCTTATTATACCTGACTTCCATCAGCTTCTGGGAACCCAAAGCCACGAAATTACCCATCCAATCTCTTACCACACATCCAGCCCACAATGTTCTGGGATTGGCACTAGATGCACCATCAAAATCAACCTTCATCCAATCTTATTTTGGGATCATCCACCTAACTTCCGTTGTAATTATTTTATCTGGATTAACCCAATGAGACCCATTAACGGGTGACATCTCCCTTGTTGATTAGTCCATACTTCCACATATCCATTCTTGATCGCAACATTTTACATTCTCCATATTGGGTCATTTCTGTGATGCAAGACTTTGATACTGCATGGTGAAGTGCTAAACTCAAATTCAAAATTTTAAAATGAAACAACTGCCCTTCCCTATAGCTGTTTGGGAGCCGACTTGATACATGTTTGTGTAATGATTTGTGATGTATTGGTATTTTAATACATTCATTTGAATGTTAATTTATGTCCGATTAATATTTGAAATCCTAGGACATCAAGGAGCATTCAATAGGAGCATTTAGGTGGTGCACTAAAAGAATAATTCTTGCATCATAATTCACATCATAGATTACTTGCACGCTTGCTTGCTGTTTGCCAACACTTGCCAAGGTTGTAAAACTGGCCATTCAAGGGAGTTGATTGAAGAGAATTCAAAGTCCTGCAATTTAGCAATCTCCCCAAGGTATTTGTAAATACTTCCAATCCTTAAGCACTAGTATACAGCAAAGATTGGAGGGAACTCAAGTGTAGGAGCATGTAAGATTCCAGACTGAAATCTTTTCCAATCTGCTGATTTGTTTTCAATTTTGTCTTTGGCCAGCGAAGGGGTTTTTGTTGATTTTTGTTTTGAATGATATTCTATGATTTTTTGTGCTTTTTGGCTTTGAATGAATAATGAATGCGAAATACAAGGAAATAAATTGACCGAAAAATAATTCCAGAATTCTGAAATTTACAACAGCAAACTATAATTTCAATAAATGTGCTTATTTCACCACAAAGAGACAAATTTCATACCAGGAATCCAATCGCTTAGCTTGGAAGTGCACTTTTTATTGATGAGTCTCACTAGGAATGACAATATGGAGCTATCAGGCTGTGACAATACCTCCAATGAGGTTTATTTGCATCCACTAGAATTATCAAAAATAATTATTGAAGAATCAAGTAAATCTGCTACCAATTCTATTAGACTCCCAAGCAAGATCTCTGAATTTGCCCTATAATCCTCAAAGAATTGATCACCCTGCTCAAATAAGCCTGAGAAAGTCTGATAAAACAATTTATTTGCTGATTGCTAACACTAACAATGAATGTCCTACAATGTTCAAACCATAGTAGCAAAAATCGTTTAGGGAAAAAATCAGCAAACCAAAAGTATAAGATTTTTTGAAAAAATCAGCAAAAAATCGGGAAAAATTAGGATTTAAAAAAACATTAAAAATTGTAGAAAAAGAGACAAAAACCATTTTTTAAAGTAATTTCAGGGCATTTCCATAGGGTAGAGATATAAAGCGCAAATAAAATAGAGTTTAACCTGTGAATTGTAGAAAATAATTTTTTGTTGTTTATATTCATATTACTGATTACATAGGCAAATAATCAGTTAACTTTTTAAGAGGGCAGTCACCAAATACACCAAATAGTTGTCTAAGTATTAACTAAGTCTATGAAGTAATTGAGATCAAAAGTTAACAGACAAATAGTAAAAGTAAAAGTCATTTTGAAGTGATCCAAGAATTCCATTGTGATCGAGGCAAGGAGTTTTTTAGGGTTAATTCAGTATTTTAGAAAGCTTATCAAATCATATTCCACAATTACAATGCTTTTTATCATAGTAACAAAAATCATTTGGGGAAAAAATCGGCAAACCAAAAGTATAAGATTTTCTGAAAAAATGGGTAAGAAATTGGATATTAAAAAATCGTAAAAATTTGTAGAAAAATAGACACAAACTACTTTTTTTTTTAAAACTTAGGGTATTTCCATAGCATAGAGATATTGATAGTAAATAAAATAGAGTTTAATCCATGAATTGTTGAAAATAGATTTTGTTGTTTATATTCATGTTGTTGATTACATAGGCAAATATTCATTTAACTTTTTAAAAGGGCAGTCACCAAATACACCAAATAGTTGTCTAAGTCCGAGATCAAAGATTAGCTAAGTCTATGAAGTAGCTAAGATCAAAATTTATCAGACTGAGATCCAACTATTGTTAGGAATTTAGTAAAAGTGGAAGCCATTTTGAAGTGATCCAAGACTTTCATTGTGATTGAGGCAAGGGGTTTTCTAGGGGTATTAGCGAAGTCTATGAAGTAGCTGAGATCAAAATCTATCACACAAAGATCCAACTATTGCTAGGAATTTAGTAAAAGTGGAAGCCATTTTGAAGTGATCCAAGACTTTCATTGTGATTGAGACAAGGAGTTTAACCCATGAATTGTAGAAAATAGATTTTTGTTGTTTATATTCATATTGCTGATTACATAGGCAAATATTCATGTAACTTTTTAAAAGGGCAGTCACCAAATACACCAAATAGTTGTCTAAGTGTGAAATCAAAGATTAGCCAAGTCTATGAAGTAGCTGAGATCAAAATTTATCAGACAGAGATCCAACAATCATTAGGAGTTTAGTAAAAGTGGAAGCCATTTTGAAGTGATCCAAGACTTTCATTGTGATTGAGGCAAGTAGTTTTCTAGGGGTAGTTCAATATTTGAGAAAGCCTATCAAATCATATTCCATAGTTGCAATGCTTTATATTCCTTGATGGCAATTGGTAAGTCTTTTATATGTGGTAGAATTCAACAAAAGGCATTTGTTTAGCTGAAGTAAAAGATTAGCAAGCCATTGGTTTTGGCAATACCTAGCTTGCAACTACTATTTTAGGTAGACAAATTTTAATGATTGTGTGTTGGAGGCTCTTTTATTACAACTATGTAAGCTTGTTTGTTGTCATTCAGATTTATTTCGTGGAGCACTTTAGATATATTGTTCACATGATGAATTGTATGTCTTTGTTTGAGCAAAAAATAACTCTTATCAATTATAAATTAAAAATCATATATCTATATCTACATATATGAAATATGTCTTTGATCGTTTAGTGTTGTGGTAGAAAACTCCATTGGTGAGGTAGCCACCAAGGTTCAAACCCCTACTGGGCCATTGAGCTCGTGGGCTTTCTACCTTTGTTGGGTTGTTGAGCTCGTGGGTTTGAACAAGTGTGGGGAATGATAACCCCCCGAAAATGGACAAAATAACAAGCCTTTTCAATGTTGATTCCACATTGACTCTGATTTTGAACGTGATTTAAATGCAAAAAATCTTTGAAAATTGGATCAACACTTGGTCAACGGTTTTTTCATGAATTGGGATTTTTTCAGGGAATAAATCGGCTAGCTCTAGGATTCAGGATTAATCAGGTATAATCGCGATTTTTTGCAGACTATTGCTTCATTCAACCTTTATTGCTGCTGATTTATTTATTCAACCCTACTGATGACATCATGATCACGTGGAGCTAGAAAATGATATTTGCTGCCCACAATTGCCACCAATAACTGATCTCCTTGTTTTTGCAGGTCTGTAAATGCTGATAATGACTGAATTTTGGAGCCCAAACAAGAATTCTGAGTGAATTCCTCTGAAAGATGGCCTGGGGTTTCATCCAAGCTTGCCTTGAATTGAAGAGTTTTTGTTCTCCAACACCTGTATGATGCTGATCTGATCTCAGAGCTGCAATTTCCCAAATGAGAGATAAAAAATGAACAAGAGAATGCCAAAATGGTTGCTGTACACATTCATTTATGCTCACCAAAGCCCAACCCCCAAATTAGGGCTCCAATATGCCACAATTCCCAAGGAATATTCCCTCAACTTGGGCGCCTAGCTTGAGTGTTACATTGCATCATTGATGGGGCCATTTTTTAATTTAAAGTTTAATTGCCTTTTTGCCTAGTTAGGCATGCATAAAGGGGTAACTTTTATATTTTATCATTGACAATAATATTAACCCTTCTTTATAAAGTTACTTTATAAAATATTTCTAATTTTAGAAAAAGTAACTTTATAATGAAATATTATAAAGTTTACATAACATAAGCTCGCCAAGGCCAAGAAAATGATTAAGTACAAATCCCCTAGGTTAGCCAATCATCTCCTAACCTGTAAATTTGCCTGTGGAGATGGCCAACGGGCAAATCCATGCTCCTGAGTGGTAACTAGCGAAGAGGGGACATTACGGAGTACACATTTCACCATATCACATATGTAGGTTACAAATCGAATTCCTGTCATGTGGGATTGATTCAGAGCTACATGATCAAACTTTAGGAAGTTTTTATTCTGCATAGAGTTTGAGGACAGTTTGCATTTCAAGGCCTTTAAGTTTTGCTATGTAGTGAATCAACTTTGCAAGTCATCAACAAATCTGATCCCTCTCTAATTTAAGAGCTAAGTGCACCATCCCATTGCATTCAATTTCCTAAAATAGCACTTAATTATATTGCTATTTACCTAGCTTTGCTATTTAGGTTAATTGTGTATTTATTGATAGTATTATTTGATCACATTATTTGATTAGGAAAAGTGTAATTTTCTTTTAGATTTTGGTGAACATGACCAATCTTACATCACTCGAGGGTTTTACTTTTGGGTTTATATCTTCATTGTTTTTTAGGTTTTCATATTTGTAGTTTTTGATCGTATTATCTTTTTTTAGATCTTTTTAGGGTTTGTGATCTTATTTATTACTATTTCATTGTTCAATTATTTGTTCCTCACTTTGTGACTTTCATTTTTATTCATCCCCTCTGCGATTGGATATTTTATTAGGGGTTTGTTTTTCAGATTTTATATACCACTGACTCTTCTATTTTTTTAAATCTGAAAGTGAACTATCATGCTTTGTCTATCCATCTTTCTTAGCCATATTGTATTGTTTATGCCATAACTACTTGTGATCCCAATCTTCCTTTGCTGAGTGCTTGTCTAAATCCTAATATGACTGCTCGTTCCAATGAAACTGAAATTTTCTTTGATGCTTATGTTGAGAACAATGTGGATGATTATGATTATGGTGCCTTTGTTGAACAATAAGATTTTGCTAATGAACTTGCTAGTTTGTTTAATGTGGAGAATCCTATACAAGTAGTGGACTTGCTTTGTAAGATTTGGCTATGGAGATAGCCACTCAATATCAAGGAGCTTCAATGAAAGCACAAGAGACCCAAAATGAGAGAATGATTCATTCCATCATAGGGTGCAAATATACAATGATGATAGATTGCTCAAATGAGAGCTACAAGGGGGTATATGCAGGATACATCATCGAGAGATGTGAATGTACAACCAGTGTGAGATAAAGGAGATGTCAAATGCATGCTCAACATCTCCACCAAACTAGGAAAATACAAATCATGACGCATATATATTGTGACGTATTCACACATCGCCCCATTGCAAATGGGGACCCCTGCTTTTTGCTTTCTAGGGTTTGTTTTCTAGGTCTTTTAGGGTTTTGTCTGTAAGCCTTTGCAGGATAAGTGCTGTTGAGGGGATCGTTGGATCGCAAGCTTTGCTTGAGCCAGGGTGAGTCCATAGGGCCCCAGAATTAGGGTTTCTTTGAGAGTCTTCCTTAGGCTTGGTTTTGCTCTTATTACTAATTGTGTCTTGCTTGGTGAGTGAGTATCATTCTTGAAGGTCCGAGCTAGGTCAAGTTGGTGAGTGATGAAGTCTGAAATGTCATCCTGATCTTCAGATGCCCTGAAATTTGGCTAAGTCTGGAATGTCCTGATCCTGAAATTTGGCTAAGTCTGGAATGCCCTGATCCTAAAATTTGGCTAAGTTTGGAAAACTGAAGAATCCTCCAAAAACTAGATTTTGCAATATAACTCCTGGAGTTTCGAAACCACTCTCAAACATCCGGAAAGTATATATGCAATTTACCTTAAAGTATAAGTGACATTTCCTTTCTTATATTTAAATGTTATATTCCATAAAATGATCTTGACACAGAGTTCAAAATGTCAAATTTCGCTCCTGACCCTTCCAAAGGGTCCAAAGCGAATTTCGCTCCTGACCCTTCCAAAGGGTCCAGAGCGAAAATCCCAATTCCACCTATTTTCTTTGCAAGGCAAGGTAAAATTTTGATTTTTATGGCCTAGAGAGGAGGGAGGCAAGGTGTTCTAAGTCTTGGAGGTGATTTGAAGTTGAAAGGATGAGGAAATAACCCTAAAATGAGAATTTTGCTCCTGACCCTTCCAAAGGGTCTAGAGAGAAAATCCTAAAATCTACCTATTCCTTTCAAATTTATGCTAAGCTATGCCTAGACCAAGGTAAAAGATGCCCTTGAGATTGCCCTTGAGTTGATGGTTGTCTCCAAAAATGATGATTTTAGGTCAGAGGAGGAAAATCGCTCTTGACCCTTCCAAAGGGTCCAGGGCAAAAATCCTTCAATCACCTATTTTGCCTTGCAAAATCAATTCAAACTTGGGTTGGATGTGAGAGAAGTGTTTTCTAGCCTTTTGAGGTGAATTCAACTTGAAATGATGAAGAATCAAGCCTAGAAATGGAAATTCGCTCCTGACCCTTCCAAAGGGTCCAGGGCGAAATTTCACTAGACCACCTTTTTTCCTCAATTTTATGCCAAGGCAATTGCAGACTAAGGTGAATTAAGATGGGAGAGGTCCTTAGGAGTAACTTCAAGTTGCTAGGAATCATTGAAATTGAAGGAATTGAGCCAAATCAAGAATTTCGCTCCTGACCCTTCCAAAGGGTCTAGAGCGAAATTCTAAAATCCACCTATTCCTTTCACATTTGTGCCAAGCCAGGCCTAGACAAAGATGATATAAGCCCTTGAGATTGCCCTTGAATGGATTTTTGTCTCCAAAAATGATGATTTTGGGCTAGAGGAAGAATTTCGCTCCTGACCCTTCCAGAGGGTCCAGGGCGAAATTCATTATAGGTCCTGTCCTTGGCCATGATTTCTAGCAAAATTCTCTTTTCTAGTCATTTTGAGGTCAAATAAAATGTTGCAAGCATGGGAGAGGGATCCAAGGATGAGAGTCCGAGTAAACAAAGTGAAAAGAATGGAATTGAGTGAGGATAAACAAGCAAAAGGTGAAATTCGCTCCTGACCCTTCCAAAGGGTCCAGAGCGAAAATCTTAAAATCACCTATTTTCCTTGCAAGTCTAGTCAAACGTTAGGTTTTCATGGCTTGGATGGGTGCGAGGAGACATTTTCTTGCCTTTTGAAGTTAATTGATGTTGAAAAATGATGGAAATTAGCCCAAACCAAGGATTTCGCTCCTGACCCTTCCAAAGGGTCTAGAGCAAAAATCCTAAGATCACCTACTTTCTTTGCAAGACAAGTCAAGTTTTTGGTTTTTATGGCCTAGATAGGAGTGAGGCGAAGTTTCCTTGACCTTGGAGGTGAGTTGAATGGTAGAATTTGTCCTAAAAAGTGATTTTCGCTCCTGACCCTTCCAAAGGGTCCAGAGCGAAAAACACTAAAACCATCCTTTTCTCCAAATTTTGTGCTAAGTCAGGCCTGGACTAGGGTGAGAAAAGCTATTTGGAATGCCTTGGAAAGATGTTTGACCTTCAAAAATGTGAATTTTGAGCTAAAGTTGGAATTTCGCTCCTGACCCTTCCAGAGGGTCTAGGGCGAAATTCTTATAGGGTCTGTTCTTGGAGAAAATCTTGGGCAAGTTTCATGTTAATATCTTTTTGTTGATGATTTAAGTTGAAAATGCTATGTTGAAATGAATTTATCATGTGTTCTTAATCATCTTTTGGTTTGTTTTGGCAGATGAAAGAAGACCAGGCCAGGACAAGGACGACTTTCTCTAGCCCAGCATCAATAAGGACGACCTTCTCCAGCCTAGCCTCATCAAGGATGACCTCTTCCAGTCCAACATTTGAAGGAAAGACAAGGTGGCATCCTAGTCATCACTCCTCCAGTCGAGTTGGTCCACTTCAGCATGTCCAAATTCAATGTACCTGATTCATCAAAGATGGCACTAACTTCGATGTACCTACCTCAGCTATCCATTGGTCGAATATTCCAGAGAAGACATGTGTCCAAATAATGCAATTATTTCATTGGTCAGAATTAAGTTTGTTGTAACAAACCCTAATTAGGGTTTCATTGTAAAATCTTGGCCATTGATCTCAAATTGATCTACGCCATTGAATTGTATTGTGGGCACTATATAAGCCCTGGCTCCTCATTTGTAAAGGATAATAGTTAGTCAATGGTTAGCTAATGGAGAATAGTTAGTCAATAGTTGATAGTAGGTGAATAGTTAGCTAATAGTGAATAGTCAGTTGATAGAATAGCAATTAGAGTAGAATAGCAAGAGAAAGCAAAGATTGTTGCCAAGATGTTGTTGTAAAAGACTTGTAAAACTTCATTGAAGAAATGGTGAAATCTATGGGTCGATTCAACAATTTGCATGGTCTTTATACTTCTCAGATTTGATTTCATGTTATTAGATGAGTGGAAGAAATGTGTTTGATTGATGGTGAAATTTGTATATCCATACTACTAGCAGTTTGTTGATTGCAGACTTGCCTTGCGTAGTCAATTGGAATCATTCAGCTTAAGCTTAACTTCAATTGTCGCTTCTTCACTGATATGCATCAACCTGATGGTGTCTATGCTTATAGTGATGATCTGAACATCATAAAGCTTTCCTCCGAAGATCGCACTAACCTTGTGGAGATGGTCCTGGGATGTCAAAACAAGACTTAGTTAGAATTTCACCAAAGGTTATTCATTGCTCCTACATTCTTAGTGTCAGAATTAGATCCTTTCCTCGCCCTCATCCTTTTTCTTTTTTTTCAAAATCTAGGCCAGTGAAATCTTGTGATTCCAGCAAATCCGACGTTTAGGTCATCGAGTGTAAGTCCCCTTGTGATTCCAGGAAAATCACATCATACCACAAAGAGCTTATCCACGAGTAGAGATCCTACATAATAGGAACCTTGAAGCTTCTCCGATTGATCCTTCTGCGATATCTTCAGCATTCGGGAGCTTTATTCAAGAGAGGATAAGGTACCTTTAGGTGTTTTATTCTGTGTTTGGTCATGTACAAAATACATATCAACAATATACAATCTAATTAAGTAGATGCTTACCTAAGCAAGTTTATCCTATCTTAGGTGCAGAATATGCAATAAAATAACTAACTAAATGCAAAAATAAAATAATGCACCAACTGTTAAATTTAAGCAATCAGATGTTAATCTAACTAATTAAATTATAATCAGACTGAGAATAAGCAGTAATAACAATAAAGCACAAGACACAAGACACAATTACCCTGGGAAAACCTCCCTCTTGGAGGAAAAACCTAGCATCAAAGATTCAGATCAGATTCTTTATTTATAAGCAGATTACATGAACAGTATATATCAGATTACTTATCTGATTGTAGTGCCAATCTAGGGCAGATTCAAACCAAGCATATGCAGCTGTAGTATATCTTTAGGGGGGGCAGAATATCGACATCACTTGGAGAAGAAGATCGCTGAAGTATAAGGACACCAATTTGCCCAGCAAGCTGCCCAATGGATTCGCTCAATGATCAGATAGATTCGCAGCTGTATGAAGACTTAGATTGCTTTCTATCCTTCCAAGTTCGCTGATTAAATTCGCATAAGGCTAAGGCTTATGGTATATTTGCTTGATGAAGATAAATTGTATTTGAAGTGTGAAATGAAATCTTGTTTATATACAAGATTCATGTTCATGGTTTTCCCCCAAGTCGTCTTTAACAAGATTGCTGCCATTTTACATATTTTAAGTTTGCCCTTTTTGGCGCCCAATTTGGGGCCTACATAAATTACAAGCTATACCACGTTTCATTTTGGGTCCAGCCCTATTAGACATGTAATCGCATAAACTTATTACAATATGATTAATATTTTAATTGCCACTAGGCATCATTAAAATATAATCTGAACTTAGCTATCCATTTCAACACCAACACCCGCCTTAAGTGTATCTTAGGTGGGTAGGAAAAATTGGATAAATTGGTCTAGGAAAATGTGTTGACATGTTAGATATCCATGTGCAAAATGATCCTGTCAAAAAGAAGAGAAGGAGAAAACTCGCAAGATGATACATCCCTAAGAGAAGATGAAGAGAGAATATCGAGGTGACCCTGCCTGCCCCCCCATCCCCCCCAAAAAAGGATTGAGTAGGATTGAATCCCATGTGAGGATAAATTCCCCCTACAATAGAGAGAAGAGAGACCATGCAACCCCCCCAAAAAGTAGTCTCTTGCATTGATGATAGATGTTTGACTATGAATGTTGAAGATGATCCATGAATGCTAAACAACTTTCTACCCCTTAGGAAGAAACAAGGCCAAAATGTATGTAGATCTTCCCATTCCTTAAAGGAATATGAGAGAAAAAAAGGTTTGATATCTCTAAACCCTACTTAGGTGTCATCATGTTTGTGTTGAGCCGTGTAATAATCAAATCAGGAGTCCTATGCCTCACTAAAAAATGTGACAAGTCTAGAATGTTGTGGAAATGAATTTAAATTAAGATCCAAAGATGACGAGACAATAGTGATGGAACTGTCATCAAAGAGGATATGGATGTCCTTGATTGTGTCCTCCAAATCTATAAGAATGGACTCAAAAAACAAACTTGATATATTTGTCAAGTATTCATCTCAAGCAGATGTATCTGGTGTTTCTCTGGCTACAACTACTTCACTGTCATACACAAACAGCCACTAGATCCAGCATGCATCTGATGTTGGGATGAGTGATGTTGGCTCTTCTCAACGTTAGTTTGGTCTTTTAATCATGTTACTTGATTGATTCTGTTTCCATGGATTCCTAATTATTTTGTTTTGTGTACATGGAAACAATTTTATGAATATAAAACTCTTCTTACACATCAGTTTTGATGTTTCTAGTTCAACTTCCAATATGGCATTATATACATACTCTTGATGTATGCTTGTATATGGTAGATGTAAATGATTAGTTTTGAGTGTATTTGAATCTGATTTGACGCAGAATGCATATACATATATTATACTCCTAAAGTTTGCTATTTTTATATTTGCTGAGTTTTGTCCAGTTTTGGCCAAGTTTTTTCTCTGAATTCGGATCTGAGTTAAAATTGACTGGTCAAGTGGGATTCCAAGCACCATGATGTGAAAATGATGCTTGAATATCCTTACATGTGCAAGAGATGCAATTTTAATGAGGAGGAAGAATCAATATTTCTTGTTCAAAGATGTCTGCGAATCTCCTTATTAATGCTTGTTTCTTTTACACTGGAAATCAAGCAAAGAAGGCTATTATCTCAAATCAGATAGAAAAACTGTACCTTCTCGAGAATAGGAAAAAGTAAGTTTTTGAGGCAAAGCTTTTGTAGGACTAGTAGCCTTCCAAAATGGATCAATTTATTCTGACACAAAAGATCTAAGATAAGTTGAAGTAGGTGAGATAATGGGGCTACTATGAATTGAATGTGTCTGCTCCTATGGAAACACACCAGGATGGCTAGGAGAGGTTTAGGAAGGTCTGCTGAAAGTCAAACATGCCACTTCTGACCAAATAAACAATCAGCCATTTTTAGCATGAATATTGATGGGAATTAGTCATGAATGTTTTTTTTGGGTTGCTTGTCTCAATCAGAATGACCATTAGCTTCCAAAATCAGACCAACAGGGTGTATATGGTACAAATGTTCATTTGACATACTAAGATTGATGAAACAACTTGAAATTGATGCTTGTGTGGTACACATGAATTTGGAAGGCCAGTCAACCTCTAAAGTTCATTAACTCAACTTTAATACAATGCTGAGGTTAGGGAGAAGTTCCATTGTTCTCTGCTGCATATGTTACAGTCAGTTTTGAGAAGAGCATGGAGGTTTCAAGCTCATGGAGTGAGTATTTCTATTTGAAAATTAGATATTTCTGAGTGATATAGACATCTATCAATTGCTGGAGTTCTTTAGAATCAGGTTTATCCAGAGTAAAATTGGTGTCCGGTGGACATGCTTTGCAGTGGCTTTAATTTTTCTTTTGTATGCACTTCATTTCTCATGTCTTTATCTTGAATATTCAATTGTATGGAGCTGTTTTATTGGTCTAAGAAGCATAGTTAATTGCAGCACTAGTAAATTCTGCACAAATCTGTTAGGCACATTGTCTCGAGAATATCTTGAGAAATTACCAGTGTTACCCGGGGATGCGTTTCCGGCATAATTTGACCCATCCCGGAAATGGGGACGTCCCGGAAACTTGGAAACTTTCGGAAACCCGTACTCTGGCTGTCCCATAAAATTAATGATTGAATTTTGATTATTTGTTTGACTTCCACTCTCATGCAAACTCTCAATTTAAATTATTTAACACAAACATTATATGTTAAGGTTTTATAATGTATATAAGCATGCTTTATCCATGTTTTTATATGAATATTTAAAATTTTCCTATATATTTAAAATTTTCCCTATATATTTATATAGCTGTCCCCACTGCCATCCCCTACTTAGGGAAAAAAAAAATCCGTCCTGGAAACCCGTTTCCCCATCCCTCCATCCCCTTGTCCCGGAAACTCGGGGTAACATAGGAAATTACAAATCACTATTATAATTTTTTTAATGAAATTGTAAAATTTGTATCTTTTGTTTTAGTTTTGATCTGCCATAAATTTATTTCTTAATTCATATAACACATTTGTCCTACTTTAAATATTATGATTCTATATCGTGTTCCTATTCATTAAAAGGAGTTATCCTATATGATGGCATGGTTGACAGCACATTTTTGTTCTTATTTATTTTATGTTCAGAAATATTTAGCAGAACATTAGTATTTACCATCAACATAGTGCCTGTTACCACTAATGAACAGTGTTTGGTGATTGAGTTCTTGTAATATGCATTTCATCAATTTTGACCTTGTTGCTTGCCCTGCAGGTTAGAAAATAATTAATTAATATTTGACGGAATCGATATTATGGCTGAGCTTTCTGTGTAATTACAAAAGATGAATTCTGAAGCAATTTGTTTGTTCTCCAGGCAGTTAATAAAAGTGTGCCAATCTTTTGTAATTTCTCATAATAAGCTTTTGATAATTGTTTTTATTGCAGATACCTTCAAACCTATTGATGTTGGGCTTAATGAGGATGCACTAGAACAAGATCGTGGTTATGGATTTTTTGGACAAAATATTCAAAGAAATCGACATTCAGCTATGGTAGCTCGATGGTCGCAACCTGTTACATACTTGCACATTTATGAATGTGACAGCTTCACTGTGAGTGTGTGAACTTATATTTTCTACATTTAAATAGTTTAGTTATTCCTGAACTAAAAATCATTTATCATAACAAATAATAATCTGTTTTATTTCCAACCTTGCTAATGGGGTTACAGTATTCTTCAACTTGAAATATTAACATGCTTTGGAGACAAAGAAAATTAAGGATTTTCAGTGTGTGTTATGACTTAGAGTCGACCTTCATTCAATCAAGAAGTTTACTACGTGTTGAAGATGATGGAACACATTAACTCCCACTCCATTTTTCTCTCATTGTTTAAGGTGTCACTAGACCATTTTGGACAAAACTCATGAATTTTAGCATTTACTGCACACAAATTGAGGCAAAAGGAAGAAGAGACAGAATTAACAGGTGCTGAATATTATTGATCAATCATCAGAGATTGGACCAATTACATGTTTACCTTCATTAACCAGCTTTATTGACTTCAGCTAGCATTGGCTTTTGCCATGACTTTTGACTGCTGTAATGGGATAGAACTGCTGTCGTCAACTTTATAGAGTCTTTGTTGTCGGCATAAATTGCCTATTGTTATGTTTGATAATATTTGTTATCCGACAAGGTATTAATTAATTGTATTGAGTGGGTTGTTAGTCTCGGGTAGTTATGTGTCAGTCGGTTGACGGTTGTGTACCTCTCGGCAACCTTCGGGTTCTTTAAATATGTCGTGTACTATCAAGGAAGTGGGATGGTATTGTCGGATCTATTATAATCCTTGGCCGACCATCTTTGGTCTCTTCTCTGTAATAATTGAATATGCGAATAAAGATATATTTTACTGCCGTGTCTGGTATGCATTGTCATGTACATTATTATTTCCTGTATTTAATTTACCAGTTGTAGCGGTAAACATTTTGGCGCCGTTGCCTTAAAATAAATCGGGTCAGCCTTGAGTGATTCATGTCTGTAGATCCCATCAAAGGTGAGAAGAAGCCACGGGGTGGTCACGACCAAGCGATTAGGTGATCCGCCGACCCTCGGCTGGAGGAAGCATAGAGACGAGTCGAAGCCTAGAAGTAGTTGGAGTGTTGGGACGCTAGAGGTCGACGTGTAGAGGATGTGCGCGTGTCTGAGAGTGCAAGGAAAGCACTAGAACGTAGCGGTCAGAACAATTCACTCAGGTCCGACACACCTGGAAGTACTTGAAGTGTTGGGGACGCTGAAGGTGGACGTGTAGAGGACGCCTGTGTGGTCAAGAGTGCAGGGAAAGCACCAGAATGTAGCGGTCGAAACAGTCCACCTAGGTCCGGCACACAAGGCGAATACACACGTACCTTCTGAGAGCAAACAATGTTGAACACCCAAGAGAAGCAGAAACTGCCGAAGCTCACGGGAGACGAGTCGAAGGACCCGGTACGACATTGCAAAACATGCATAACCATTTGGGAGGCAAATGGCCAAGATGACAGGGCCTATTGGCTGAAAGCATTTCCCGCCACCCTTTGGGGGATCGCCATTGACTGGTACACAGACCTCAATGCCCAGCACAAGACGAGATGGAGTGATCTGAAGAGGGTGTTCCAGGAGGAATTCAAACTCTTGAGGGATGATAATGAGATCGTGGCTGAAATCTTTAATACTAAGCAAGGGAAAAATGAGAATGTACGTGCTTACAACCGTAGGCTCAAAGAGCTATTGAACAAGATGGAGAACCAGCCAGCCGATGGGTTGAAGAAGAGGTGGTTCATGGAGGGATTGATACCCTCATTATGCAAGAAGATGAAAGTAGTGCCTCTGTCCTCATACATCGATGCGTACAATCGAGCGATGGACATCAAGAGTGAAAATAAAATCTCCCTTTAAGAGAAGAGGAAGACCGATGATGATGAGAGCACCGAAGATAGCAGTGACGAAGAATCCAAAACCGTACGAGCCCTTCGACGGGATATGTTGAAAATGATGAAAGAATTGAAGGCTGAGAAAGGAACCAGCAAAGAAGGTAATGAACTATGGTGTATTGAGTGCAAAAGGGAGGGGCACACAAAAGGTAATTGTTCTAGAAATATGTTTTGTGAAATTTGCCAAGTGCTAGGGCATTCAATCAAGGAGTGCCCGTACAATTTGAAGATGAGAAGTACACAAGTACTCTTCACATAGGGAGAGTCCAGCCCATCGAAATCACAGAATGTATCGCCAAGTGGTTATGGAAATCAACAAGGGCGAAACCAAATACAGTACGACTCCAGAGGACGTCCTATCATATAATGCCGACAATGTAGTGAATGGGGACACTTTGCGAGAGACTACCATAACAAGAAAGACAACATACAATTATTGTGAAAATGGTGTGGACCAGGTGACCATGAGGACACCAACTGCTCGAATCAGAAGGGTATTAATATGTTGGACGTGGAGGAACAAGAGGCTGCAGTTTTAGCAATCACAAGAGCACAAACAAAGAAGGCGATGTAGTCAAACTTTGGTACAAAAAAGTAACAAGACGAAGTAGAACAAGTGTTGGCGAAGGAACGAGTAAACTTCCAATGGAACTGCAAGTATGTCATTGCGGGAGTCAGAGAAGAACATAGTCTGACAGGTGCTACAAACAACCGTACCCATCAAGGTGGCAGACCTTCTTCAAACTATGCCGCCACTGAGAATGACAATTGCCAATATAGTCAGTGATGACATAGTTACCCAGAAACAATGTAAGCCACACGAGGAGGAACTGACGAGAAAACCATCACCTGAAGGGAATGAGTCTAGTGATCCAATGTTGCTGACGGTGAGCGTCGGGAGGAAGCTGACGGTTGTCGAGATGGAAATAATGGGGAAGAAGTTGACAAACACCATTGTCGATGGAGGCTCGAGAGTAAACATACTCCTAAAAGACACGTGGAAATGTCTGGGGAAGCCGAATCTGTGGCCACCAAACTTCCACTTGGTAGGTGCTGACCAACATGACATCCAGCTGTTGGGAACATTGATGGCACAAAAAGTAAGGATTTGGACAGAAGAATTTTTGTTGGATTTTGTAGTTATCCGGTTACAGAAGAAGGCGTACGATGCACTCCTCGAGAGGGGATGGTTGGTTATTGCCAAGGCGAATCATAACTGGAAGCGAAACACACTCTTGATCGAGAGTGATTGGAGGAAGCATGTCATTGACTTGAGGAACCAGGTGGTGAGTGAAGAACTAGTACCCTCGGACTCTGAGTTTGAGGGTGGAGAGTTAGGTATGGACGGAGGAAGGAAAGGCATGAAACCCAACGATGAAGGGGTGCTCAAACTAGAAGATTGCTCTAAGGATGAGACGAGTTCTCTGAATGGATTATTTCACTGGCAGACGGAGGATTATAAAGTCTTCCACCCCGACTGTAACATGCTACAAATTGGCCAAATTAAGGAAGTGCAAAGTCTGCCGTACGATATTCATTTGTGCACATCCAACGTTGGTGTGTCTGGGCTATACGAACAGTTGCCAAGTGAGCTTGTACCGTATGAATAGAGGATGTCAAGTGGGAATGGGGAAATATCTAAGGTGTACGAAGAAGATTCACAGGGCGAGGATTGGAAATTGGATGCTGTAGAGCCTGGTGGAGATGTCCCGAAGAAGTTAATACTATACGCTAAATGGTTCACATCAGTCGAAAGTAATTCAGCCGTATGGTTCAAATCAGCCGAGAGTAAGTTGACCATACAACCCATAAGAGCCGAGTGTACATGGAGCGTACGGTCCACAAGAACCAAGAGTGAAGTTGCCGAAAGATTGTCACTGTACGCCAGGAGTAAAGTTTTTGAAGAATTGTCATCGTACGTGGAGAGTAAAGTTGCCGAACGATTGACTAAGTCCATATCGTACGCCGTACGATTCAGAGCAGGCAAGAGCAAGTTGGTTCCTGAGAGTCTAGGTTGCATCGACTTGATGAGGTTACCACACGAAGCTAAGAGCCCCAGCTACACTGTACAAACTAGAGAAGCGGAGTGTTGGAGATCCGTACGGTCAAGGGAGCCAAATTGCAGAGTATTGATACCGTACCCTTTATGGTTGGTACCCATAGGCCAATCCATACGAGTGAGTAAGTGCCACGCTCAAAAAGTTGTGTGGCTGTACGAGCAAGTATGGAGGCGGCCGTATAGAAAACCCATAAGTATACCGTACGTGAAGAAGAGAAGGTCTTACCTGAGTACATTGTACGGGCGAGTGTGGAGAAGGCCGTACAGAAAAACCATAAACATGCCGTACGTCGGGCGAGTGTGGAGAAGGTCGTACATAAAAACCATAAACATGTCATACGTCGGGTGAATGTGGAGAAGGCTGTACAGAAAAACCATAAACATGCCGTACGGAGGAAGAGTTGCACCGTGGGAGAGAAAAGTTGAACTATACACAAGGATTGCTAGGCCGTACGAAGGAGGAGTTGCACCGTACGAGATAATTCCCGAGCCGTACAATGGAAGTATCGTACCGTACGGTGGAAGTGTTGAGTTGGATGAAGGGAGTCTCAAGCCACGCACCTATGCATCGTACATCCAAGAGAGAAGCATAAGCCTATACAAAAGAACAAGTCTGTATGCAAGGAGTATAAGCCCATATGGAAGGAGAACAAGTCAGAAAACACAATACCTGTATGGGAGAATACGCTTTGATCAGAATTTTGACTTCATTAGCCTCGTTCCTGACATCTTAAAAAAGCAGAAAATCGATGCATGCCATGGAGTTTTGTGTGGGTTTGAAGGTTGTAATTTGGTGTTGGCATGGGACCTTGCGAGGGGAGTTGCCCCTCGACCCCGTTGGGGGCGCTGCCCTAGACCCCCGCAAGGGGTGCTGCCCCTTGACCCCGTTGGGGGCGTTGCCCCCAAACCCCCATTTGATTTGGCAGGTACACTACAAGTTGGGGGTGTCCAGTCGAAGTCACTGTCTGTCGTTAGTCTTTCCGAATATCACTTGATGTTTGCTTGTCGTTTGGAAGACTACTTTTTCTTTTGGGGGGATGATGTTGTCGGCATAAATTGCCTATTGTTATCTTTGATAATATTTGTTATCCGACAAGGTATTAAATAATTGTATTGAGTGGGTTGTTAGTTTCGGGTAGTTATGTGTCAGTTGGTTGACAGTTGTGTACCTCTCGACAACCGTTGGGTCCTTTAAATATGTCGTGTACTGTCAAGGAAGTGGGATGGTATTGTCGGATCTATTGTAATCCTTGGCCAACCATCTTTGGTCTCTTCTCTGTAATAATTGAATGTGCGAATAAAGATATATTTTACTGCCGTGTCTGGTATGCATTGTCATGTACATTATTATTTCCTGTATTTAATTTACCAGTTGTAGCAGTAAACAGTTTGTATGAGCTTTTATTTGCTATTTTGATTGAAAAGTCTATTATTGATGGAACATTGACTGCTGCATCTGTTTTTTATGGACTGAAGTCTACAGAGATAGAATGACTATGGTATTTAATTGAATTTTCGCTTGGAATGCAGAATAATTTGAATGTTGAACTTTTCTAAGTGTAAGTGCATACTCATGTAAAGCCATTTAGAATAACTCTTGTGTTAGCATTCATATTCCTGTGATAAGTACCTTGCCAATTTGCTTAAAAACGGAGAAAATCATCATTAACTACTAAAGTAGTTTACTTAGTAATCGCTTTAATACACTTTATAATAGGCCTATTAACTAACATGTGACTATTTTTCACAAAGGGGCTAACAATTGGCCTAATTAACAATGTATCTTGTCTGGAGACACACCAAAGCTCCAATTTTGCCTTAATTTTTAGATCCACAAGCTGAAATGCATCCACATGGGCTTCTATTGTAGCCATCCCATCCTGTTGGACTTGGTGTGCATGGATAACCAGTTGACACACCTGCTGAGTGTGTGCTTAAGTGACGTACAAGGTTCACACACCCTGTATTGCCACTACCTGTTCCCAGTTGTCACCTGCTTCTTCACTCGTTCCTTGTTTCTTTATCCATGGTTCAATTGGCAATTGCTTTTCCTTTGTTATATTGTCCGTGTCATGTACGATGAAATATTTCCAAATAGGCACAATGCATTTCTTCACAATCTCACAATAATTCTGTGCTATAGTTTGATGAAATATTATGGGATACAGAATGCCTCTCACAGCCTTTTAACGCTACTAAATAATTTCTTATTTTCACACTACAAGGCTATTCCCACCATATTGGATCCCTCCTCTTCTCATATTTTTTTGTCTTCTCTGCAATATTTCTTGGGAGTCTTTTTTCAAAGCATAATCTTAGTTCACTGATGTGGATGATGTAGAGGTAGCATTCTGAAGTCGGAACAAGTCTTAACGTCATCTGCATGCACCTTTGTTCCTATATGTTAAATGCATTGGGTGCTTTTGGGTCTCTCTGACAATATATTTTTGTGTTCAATTGAATTTAAACGGTTCTGAGATTCAGATTAAAATTTGCAGATTCCATGCTTTCCCCGTTTCACACTGATTGTTTGTCTCAGATGTAGGCATCCAAGATGCTGTTTGCTCTTTTCAGCCCCACGCCTTACCAAATTTCTCCATATTCTCATGAACATCGTTCTCAACCTTATGCTGAAGAAATATTCTTTGCCAGCAGGGAAGGAGTAGGCAATAACTTTACAATTAACTTCCCAAAAATATTTCTCAATGGTTATTTGCGGTCTCAGCAAGAACCCACTTCTGTACAGAGTTCTTCATATAGGTTTCATTGTGCTCATGCTTAGAAGTATTCCCCTCCCCTCCCCTCCCCCCCAACACTTTACTTCTCCCCATCACTGCGAAGTTGCTTTGCATTTGTTCAATAGCACAATTAACCTTCACCTCTGCTTATTATAAGTCCTTTTGTGAACTGCTGCAAATTAATTACTTGCAGCCTCTTCCGTATGTGTGCTCCTTTATTCTTAGATCTCTATCATACTCCAATGTTAAGCGATGTCTTATCCACATTGCCACATTTCTTGCTATCATTTATTTCTTACATCTGTTAAAAATTTCCATATTTTTGGATGACACTCTACCATTTGCAGTTCCTGTACAATCTTATGCTCACTTAGTATTCGCAATGGTGATAATTGGATACTTTGATGCTCATCACTCCTTTGCCTTAATGAAATCCTTCCTAACATGAACTATTTTGAAGTCTTTTATTACCGCAGAGTACAAAACATATTGGCCTTTATATATAATATTTGGAAGAATGGCTTTATTCATATGCCTTTTGTGAACATCATTCATAAATCAAACATAATTCAAATTTTGGTATTATATAATTTGACCTCTTTCTTTTGGTTCATACCATAGCTTATTCTTCTCTTCATGGGGCTGACACTATCTTCTTTTCACATCCTAAAGCAGCATGTCCTCAAGTATGCTGTTGCTCTAGCACATGAGCCTTCCATCGAACTCTGGAACAATAGTCCTTCATTAGATGTTTCTTTCATTCAAGAATAATCAATTCCAACCATGCGAATGCTATTGTTGAAAAACAAAATTTTAAAAGTTAATTTTTCCCCCTTGCACATTAGGGTGCACAAAAAATGTCACAGGAGGTGAAA
This sequence comes from Cryptomeria japonica, assembly GCF_030272615.1. Taxonomy (NCBI): domain Eukaryota; kingdom Viridiplantae; phylum Streptophyta; class Pinopsida; order Cupressales; family Cupressaceae; genus Cryptomeria; species Cryptomeria japonica. The sequence continues at coordinate 271,523,736 of NC_081407.1, forward strand.
CATTGAACCACTAAACTCAAGCATTCCCAAGCAATTGACACCTTTCATGGGGCCCTTTTTCCATGGATGCCATGTTCCTGTACATTAATTCAAATGCTTCCTCTCTATGGTTGCTGCGACCTGTTTAGTGTCCAAGTATCCTGGGCCAAGTACAAAATTACAGTTCCTCTCTGATGGAAATCGCTGGCATTCACATTCAGGTGTGTAATATCTTGCCAATTTGTTAATTAGTGAGAATATCATCACTAACTCATACCAACACACAGATTTACAGGAAAACACAAGATCTCCAATTTATTAATCAGAAAACTGAATAATGGACACTGTTATTGTTAGGTCCCTAATAGTATAGCTAATTTATGACTCTAATATCATATATTCCTTAGTATAATATGCTGAGTACTTGTGGCATGCTTAAACTTAACATTAATTATAGTAAGTACCTTAAATACTTTTAATTAGGATAAGGGGGTATGGCCTTACATAGTTAAGCTTATAAATAAAGGTGGAGATGTTTCTCTCACAAAGCATCATATCATATTTTTCAATGGTTTGTTCCACTTATTTTGCTTCACGAAGTCTTTCTTTCTCGATACATGGGTTTGAATATGCTGCCTTTTTGGTTTGTGTGCATATTATTGTCAAAACTTCATTGTCTTGCTGCTCAATGTCAATTATATTTATTGTATCTTTTTGTTTTGGGTAGTCAATGTCCTCGTGGTCCCTTGGTTTGCACCATTTGCACAAGAGTGTTGCTTTGTTTTGATTGCTTTGACAATCTTTGGCAAAGTGCCTCCACTTATTGCATTGTCTGCGTTGTATGATAGGGCATCCTTATGAGTCATATTGTATCTGGCTTTTGCTTCCATTATTATTGTTGAATCTATTATTAGACCTTTTGTTTCAATGTCGGCTTGGTGAAGCATTGTCATTATTCTGTTGCTTTGGCAGTGTACGTGATGGAGTGGACTGCTTGACTTGTGTAAAGAGTACTTGTGTACTCCTAGTTTTCAAATCATATGGGCTTTCTTTGATTGAGTGGTTCGAAGATTAGACAGAATAATTTCATCAAAATTTTTGTTTTAATATGTCCTTCGCATTTGCATTTTGTACACTAGAGTTCTTTGTTTTCATTACTTTTTTTTTCTGCCTTTAGTTCCTTCATCATCATATCTTATTCATCATCATATCTTATCTTAAGGCTTGTTTGCTTCCAGATTCATTCTTGTTGCTATCATCTGAACTTTCATCATCTTCTATTTTTTTCTTGCCACAAGAGGACTTGTCTTCACTTTCTATGTCTATGGCCCAATTTTATGCTTCTGTACATGGAGAGGGTGGTGCTGCTTTCATCTTTTTTCTTTTGTATTGAGGGAATGAGGCCTCCAATGAATTCTCTCTTTTTGAGGCTATTGGCTGGTTCTTTTTCTAACTTTACTCGGAGTTCTTTGATCCTTCAATTATAGGTCTTGACGTTCTCTGTAATGTCCCCTACTAGGATAGAGCCTGTTTAACAATGGTTGTCTACACAATACCTGTAATTTAGAAACAACTTATTCAATTTAGGAGACAAGCTCTGATTAAGCTTATTGTTGTGAATTTCTGAACCAAAGATTACTATTTCATTCGATTGATCACTTAACATTCAATTCATAACATTTGGAAAAATCAAAGTAAGACTCAGAACTTACCTTATTCCGGAAGGGTAGGTTACTTGATTGGAGAAAACCTGCAACCACAAGGAAGCATACACACCTACAAACATATTTATTTCTGATCAGCACACTCTATTCTATTTAATATACAGTCAGAAAGAGAGTATAAGAGGCCTGGAGGGACAGCTTGGGTCCATTGTCTACCAAGACCAAGGGATGGTTGTTTCTAACCCCCTTGCTAGACTTGGTGGTCCTGTTTGCTATCCTTCCAGTCTGTATACTTCTAAACATTCACATTCTTTCCAACTTAGCAAGAATGGCAAGCTTGGGTCTGTTGTCTACCAAGACCAAGGGATGGTTGCTTCTAACCCCCTTGCTAGACTTGACCTCTATGTACTGGTCAATAGCTATGCCTCTTCGGGTTGTTAGGAAGGATTGAAGCAAGTATGATCCATCTTCGTGGCTGTTTGCTGCTCAGATTGTCTCACAGGTATGTCTTGTAGGGTCCTTCAACCCATTGCCTATGAATTTGGGCAGCAAAAGCCTTTCAATATTGGGACTTGATGGGGTAGTCACCATGTTTTTGTTTCGGTGCAACCTCAATGCTTGGGATTGGATTCTTATGGGGTTTTGATTTGGATGCTCTAGTGCTTCTCTTGCACTCTTGGTAATGTAAGAATTCTCAACTTTTACCTTTTCTCAGTGTTCGACACACTTGAGTTGCCTTCAAGTTCTTCCTTATTTACCTTTGGCCTAGGAGTTTAAGGCTCACATCCTTCAATTACTAATTCTTTCTCTTCAATCAACAATCTTTCAATACCTTGTATGTTACTTTCATAAGGTCTGATAATGGATCTCTAGATTCCATCTCCCACTCTTCTTTGTCTACTGGTTGTTTTACTAGTTTTTCTACTTGGTTGGAGAGATTGATCCACGTCTTTTCATGCAGTGGTAAGTGCCTTGCTATCTCTTTACACTCTACAGTTGTGTTGTTTCTTCTATTGGAAGTGTTTTTGTTTTCCTTATTGGGACTTCGACTTCGACTTATGCTTCAACTTCAACTTTGTTCTTGGGATGGGCTTCAACTTGGGATTTGTATGGTTATGCTTTCGTTGGCTACTTCTCTTATCTTTCTTCTTCATTTTCTTTGCCCTATGATCCGCAAGGATTGCCTCACCTTTTGTTCTGTTCTATGACTGCTTTTTGGTGTCTTCCGATTCTTGTTTGTGTACATGGGCATTAATTTTGGGAGATCTGACACTTATCTGTATTTCTTTCTTATTCCTCTTGTTTGCTTCTATCTTCGCAACCACTCTTTATTTGTTGTTTTTGTACTTCTTGTTCGACACACAGGTCTTGAAGTATTAAGAGATGTCTTGCAAGTACTCTTGGGCATATGATTAAGGAGTATGTCCACTTTCTTGCTTACTCTCAAGTTATCACAAATAACCTTTGGGGGATTTGCCTCCATTTTGCTTTGTTCAATATATGTTCTTTCACTGATATATTCCATAGGTTTACCAGGTTTTGTGTGAACTCGCCTTCTCTTTTTTTGATTAGATTCTATAGGTTATTCAACTAGCTGTCCCATTATATGGTTTTAATTCGACATCTTGAAAGCAATGACCTTGAATGCTTACTTTCTTTATGAATCTACAATTGCTAAAACACAATAAATTGAATTACACATACATGATTTATTCACATGAGAATAACATTGTAATTTATAAGATATAATAGTTTTTTCTTCATTCAATGCTTCGATGCTATTATACAAAAATGGGGAAGGGAATCATTTTCCAACAGCACACTCTCTTTTCCTATCTATAGAACAAATATATAAACTTGTGGATGGTTGGTAAGGAATTCCAGTTGTTGGCAACTACCCACAACTATTTCAATCAATCAGTGAGTCATAATTACACTCGTTGACTATTTAAATCTACAATATAACTAATGTAAACTATAACTACTATACGTTTTAGCTATTTACAAAAATAAATTAGAAAGAGTGAGGTCACAAGCAACTAGAATAGTAGCTGTTAATCTTGATTTGGCAGCAAAAACCAAGGTTGATATGACAGGTAATGTGGACTCCAATCACAGTCCACGTATATGTGGCACATCTAGTTCATGTAGCTTGAGCAAAGCCTAGATAGAGGGTTTTTTTTTGCCTAGAAATATACCTATAGCACAAAAAAACTCTCTATCTAGGCTTTGCTCAAGCTACATGAACTAGATGTGCCACATATACGTGGACTGTGATTGGAGTCCACATTACCTGTCATATCAACCTTGGTTTTTGCTAAGTTGGAAAGAATGTGAATGTTTAGAAGTATACAGACTGGAAGGATAGCAAACAGGACCACCAAGTCTAGCAAGGGGGTTAGAAACAACCATCCCTTGGTCTTGGTAGACAACGGACCCAAGCTGTCCCGCCAGGCCTCTTATACTCTCTTTCTGACTGTATATTAAATAGAATAGAGTGTGCTGATCAGAACTAAATATGTTTGTAGGTGTGTATGCTTCCTTGTGGTTGCAGGTTTTCTCCAATAAAGTAACCTACCCTTCAATACAGAAGGATTACATGAATATTCCTAATCTAAGTACAGAAGGATTACATCAAATAGGTCAACAATGACCAAGTACAAGGAGGTGTGGCACTTTATAATAGTGCGTTACAACATAGCTCATGCAAGAGAATACAACATGATGATGCAATGTCCATATTGCCAAGAAGGGGGGAATTTTTTCAACTCAGAGGGACGAAAGCTTATTTGAACGAATGAACATGCAATTTTGAAGTTTTTTGGGCGTTTTGAACACCCTGGTGATGTCGGATTTGATCCAAAGTGCTCCAAAATTGCAGATCGCTCCTGGGACAAGCCACTACCCTCCACCTTCAAACGGCTCTAGATTTGGCCTCGGATGTCGGATTTGGATGAAACAAAAGGCGATTCTGACTTTCTTGAACATCCTCAATACAATGGTGACCTTAGATTTGACCCAAAAAGCCCCAATAACAACCTGCAATAGAAAGCTCCAAAATGGAAAACCCTAAATTACATCAAATTTATCTCAATTGGCAAACCAATGGCACTTTAATGGCTCTGATACCATGTGAGAATTTGCCAAGATCTAGAGTCCAATTGATAGCACAAACAAGAGAGAACAAATTTGACAAGAATAAATTGTATTCCTATCAATGATGCACTGTGAAATTGAATTGTTTGTTGATTGTATTATTACATACAATGTAAATGAGCCTACTTATAAAGGCAAGGCCATATGGATATGTGAGCACACAATCATGACATGTGGCTCAATGAGATACAAGGGTAGGTAGGAGAAATAATAAAATATTCCACAAGAGGTGGATCACCCATCAAAGGTGGAATGTAACAACTGTTGACTTGGTGTTTAGCACCTCCTTCGGGGTTTGCGACATGGCTTAACCGTCTCTCGTGGATTTGGGTAAGTCTGGCGTTTGTTGCGGGCATTGATAGCTCGGGCTTTTGACACAATTGTAAACATACCAACAATTGGTATTAGAGGCTTGGGTCACGGGTTCGAATCTTGGGAGGTCCCCTTCATTCCGTTGGTGCTAAGGGGGAGATTGTTGACTTGGTGGTCAGCACCTCCTTCGGGGTTCGCGACATGGCTTAACCACCTCCCGTGGATCTGGGTAAGTCTGGCATTTGTAGCGGGCATTGATAGCTCGAGCTTTTGGCGCAACGACAAACATACCAACGACAACAAGATAAGACCACAAAAGGTGGGATTTCTCCTACATGCATCATCCCTATGTGCACACTTCCCTAAGTGTCTCATATCCAAACTACTATGAAATGCATTATCCTAAGTCAACTTAAGTGTAATTATGAGAAATAATTTACACCAACACAAGGTAACAGGTGGAGCAAGAAGGTGCACGAGGAAATAGATAAGACGTGCAAATTTCCATTATTACAATATCCTCTCCGTCAACATGGTAGAGAGCCTGTATGAAAGTGTTTGGTGACAACATTGATAGTTGAAGTGAATGGACACAATGCGGCCTCTCCAAAGGAGTTAAATTGGAGGTTCCTCCAAAATGTTATTGCAAATGCAAAGGCAATTGTGAAAGATCAAAAGAAGCAATGGTGAAAGTTAGATGCACAATTCTTTTAGATGGATGGATAGATGGAAGGAATTGCATCTTCATCAAGTTTTTGGTGTTCTCAAATGATGAGCTAGTTTTCTTGAATTTCAGTGGATGCTTCTAATAAAATAAAAAATGTAGAAACTTTGAGTTTGATGTTGGAGGAGATTGTCTTAGAGGTGGGTATATAGAATGCGGTGCAAGTTGTCACTAACAATGTAGTGACATGTGGTGGTTGGGAGAATATTTGAAGAGAGGCATCTATCACTCTTTTGGACTGCTTGTGCAACCCATTGTCTTGACTTTCTTTTGGAGGACATAAACGAAATATTGGGGGAGATTAGTTGTAGAAGATGCAAAGAGCATCGCAAAAATATATTTATAATCATCTTTAGTTTCTCAACTTGATGAGAAATCATGTTGAGGGGTAAAAGCTTGTGATATTAGGTGTCACAAGTTTTACAACGAAGTTTGTAATATTGCAAAACAATTGTAGATCATTGACATCCATGAAGATGTTTGTGAGTAAGGCTAGACTCCACATATTAAAAAAATATTAATGGAGAGAAGATCACAAAGACAACGTTTGATGATACCTTTGTGCAGAGAGCTGCAAGGATCGTCAAGGTTAACATTAAACTGTAATTTAAATTCTTTATTTTCAGTTTTTAAAAGAATTTACTTTAATTGTAACTTGTAAGTTTGTAAATTTAATTTGTTTGTACTTTGTAGGTGTGTAAGTCTTTGGTGAGGGTTTTACACTTGGTGGATGGGGAGCAAAACTTGATGGCATACATTTATGAAGCCATGGATAGGGCTAAATTGACCATCCAAAACTATTATATGGGGGATATAAATCGATTTGATTCCATTGGAGAGATCATTAATGTAAGGTGTTAACAATCAACTTCATCTACCAGTGCTACAAGAATTGGATTCAGCTCAGACTCAACAAGCTAATTTTTGACTCCAACTTGAATTCGACACATACACTTACCCAAGGCGATTTGAGTCTGTCCCTCCCCAACAAGCCCAAGAGCACCAAGGACCTTGTCTACTTGGCCTCTTGGCCCACACTCGGGGTTAGCGTACCTGCTGGATTCTAGTGCACTTGCTTCCTTTTATTCTCCCTACATAATGGGATGGTGAGATTGAAAGGCATTACAAACTTCATCATATAATTTACTTAATCGTCATATGAACCATTAGTAATAGAAAGGAATTATTACACTGCCATACATATTGCCGTCTATATTAATATTACTATTAAATTCTGCATAAGAACATTATCAGGTGTCATATATTAAGCATACATATTAAGCACATCCCCTTGCATACCACCAAGAACAAGGATGTTACTGCCTTTAACTCAATAACAGTTCTGATCTGATTGGATTGATGGCGACGTCACTGGATGCTTTTGATTCCTTTCCTTTATATCTCTCAATGTGAGGGAGAGGTCACACCCCTTCATCATGTATGCCCTTTGGCAAGAGACATGCCCTTTCTACCATTAGCACCCTTTGAAAGAATGCATCTCTTCATTATATCTGCCCTTCAAAAGGGACACAACCTTTCATAATCAGATCTGCACTTCTTATTTAAATCAGATCTGCACTTCTGATTCCAATTATCCCCTTCTCAAATGAGGTTCTCTTCTCCCTTTTATATCCCATGTTTGAGGGAGTCACAACTTTTCCTTCCATGTCTTTTGACCATTCATTAACTTAATTAAATTATAATTATATATAATTATATTTGATTATATTATTTTATATTTTAATATAAATTTTATTTTTATTCTTTAGTATTTTGATATTATTATTATTATTATTATTTATTATTACATTCTATTTCAAAGTGGGGACATTACACAGCCTTAAAAAAGAATTCAACATTTTTTGTGTTTCTTGAAGCATCAATTGAACTTCAAAAACATCATGCCATTTGAGGAAGAAAACTAAATCATTGACAATAAAGTAGAAATTAAAAATCTTGATCACTAAATCAATATATTTTAGGAAGTACAATCACTTTAGGAAGAAACAAGAGAATTCAACAATGTTTTTTTCTCCTATTTGTCCAACCATCAATCATGATGGTGCAACCCTTTTTTCTTTCTATATGTCATGGTCCTCATCAATTTTGGCTTTCACATTAACATCCTTTTGAGTCAAAATGGGGCCCTTATCTCCTCATCATCTTGCACCACAAATAGTAATGGCATCTATCATGTTTTGCCAATAAGGAGACCTAAAACAAATAAATAAGCAAAATAAGTATTCTTAAATTAAGAGTTTAACTTAAAATTTTATATACCTCTAAATGCAAAAATTCAAGAGACAAAAAAATCAAACTATATATTTTAAAATAAAAAAAGTAATAATTACCTGGTTGCATGAAATTGAATGGTGCAATAGAACTAGAAATCTCCAATTGCATTTCTTGTTGCATCATGCTTATCTCTCTTCCAACCCATGCTCTCAAGTGATGGATGAGCATCTAGAGTAGTGCATGGATTAATAAATGAATCTAAATTAGATGAAGATCCACAAATTATAGGCCCAATACTAACGCTACCATTATTACTACTCAAGGTTCAGGAAATGGATGAATGGAAGAAAAGTTTCTACCAATGGCTGCCATTTTCTCTCTTTGCTTCTTTTTTTTAATTTTTTTTTTTGCTCAAAGGTCTCAAAATGGCTTTTTACTCTATGTATAACTTAGTAAGACTATGTTGGGCATGTTTAACATTTCAGCATAGTATTTGTGCAAGGTAATACTTTAATTTGTTAATGCCTCTTGTAAGCATTTTTTTTGCAATGGACACAAATTATCTCTCCTTTCTTTGTCTCAAGGATGACGTGCTTCCAATAAAGATCCTTTCTTATTGGGGTTGACATTGTAATTAAAACAATTTATAAATTTAAGTATGCTGCAATAAGATTTGAATGGAAAATAAATTAGCATTTATGGTTTTGTAATGGGCACCCCCTGTTCGGCACTAAATTTATGGCCTTTTTACTTAGTGTAATTTTGTCAAACAGTTGGCTTGCAAGCTGACTATTGGATTTTTTGGGTTCTTGATTTGCAATAGGATAAATTGGATAAACTGATATATTATTGTAAAGCTTTCAAAGTTTATTCAATATAAAAACAACCAGACATATCAAATACCGAAAACAAGAAGATTAATGCTGATGGTATTTATTTAATTCCAACTTCAAGCATACAAATCAGATCTGAAGAACATTACAGACCATATGATAATAAACAAATTCAAACCTGAACTCTACAAGTATAGAACCTGCTGAAACACTGTTCACACACTGTAGCTGCACTATTCATGGCACTGTAGCATTTTTACTATTCATGCGGCACTGTAGCAAAACACTATTCATGCGGCACTGTAGCAAAAAACTATTCATGCGGCACTGTAGCAAAAAACTATTCACGCGGTACTGTAGCAAAAACACTATCTTCAAATCTGCACTTTCAAACCCCTGTAAAAACTTCATGCGAGAGCACCAGATGAAGCCCAATGTGTTTCTTGAATGAAAACACCATTAATCCTCCTGACTGTGTCTTTCAACAGCGAAGAGAATGCTAGCAAAGAGGGATTCCGTCCTCCAAGCCCAATAATCAGATCTCTACGAAATCCAACAGCATAACATTAATCTCATCCCAACATACCCCAAAAGAGAGCTTTCAACCTCCATTTATATCTTCTTCCCGGATGCAAAACACTTCATTTCCTCAATGTGGGATAATACATTTTAGAATAAAATATTATTTCCCACAATGTACACATTAAAGGGAACTTTTAATATTTTAAACATTACTTTATATTCCCAACCTTATAATATAACGATAAAGTTAAATATTTAATTTAACTTTACACTTTATCGTTAAATATTAAAACATTGTTGATAATCTCTTTAAATCATTGTCGCCTTCAAACATTTTTTACTGATAATTATGCCAACCAGGGAAACACTAAAAATTTCAAGTCACTGCTTGGGGACTAACTTACTATAAATAGTAAGTGTCTAGAAACCCTGTTAGAGCAGCACCGATTGGCCTGAAACTGAAAACACCTAGGCCAAAACACCTCAGGATCCCACCAATGTCCTTGTTAGCCTTCGGGACCATGTCAGAATAGGCTAACGACACCCCATATCATGTTGCGCTAAAAAGGGGACATTACAGTCTGCCCCCCTTGAAATTGCTTGTCCTCAAGCAAATTTGGTCCTGAATGTTGCAATACCTGCTCATTCTCCCATGTAACATCCTCATCTGGCAGGTCTCTCCATTTCACCAAGTATTCCTTAACGATTCTGTTCCTGAGTGTCCTTTCCCTGACATCCAGAATAGCTTCGGGTACTAACACAAGCTTCCCCTCCTCATCCAAAGGGGGTAAATCTACAGAAGGCACTACACTCTGACCAATGGCTTTCTTAAGCCTAGACACATGAAACACATTGTGCACCCGACTGCCCTCTGGAAGCTCAAGCTCATAGGCGACTTCACCCACTCTGCGAATCACCCTGTAGGGACCATAAAATCTAGGCTTCAACTTTTCAGCTCCGCTTTTCTTGAGTGATGACTGTTTATATGGTTGTAGTCTCAAATACACCATGTCACCAACCTCAAAACTACGCTCCACCCTATGTTGATCGGCATACAATTTTTGCTGATTCTGTGCCTGCTGTATATTCTCCTTGAGCGCCCTCAAGATGTCCTGACTATCTTGCAATGAGTCTCGGGCTTTGGGTACTCTGCTATCCCCCAAGACTATGTCAACAAAGCTCGACGCCTCATAGCCATAAAGTGCCATGAAGGGTGTCATCCTGATAGACATATGATATGTCGTGTTGTAACAATATTCCCCCATGTGTAACCATCTCACCCAGGCCCTCTATTGTGCAGTCACATAATTTCGCAGATAACCCTCAACCCACTTATTCACAATCTCTGTCTGACCATCCGTCTGTGGATGATAACTAGTGCTGGGTGTGAGCTCCGTACCGCACAACCGAAAGAGCTCCTGCCAAAAAGCACTCAAAAATCTGCTATCCCGATCACTCACTATAAACCTGGGCAACCCATGCAATCTGAATATCTCCTTGTAAAAGAGGTCTGTCACCTGCGCTGCTGTGTAAGTAGATGGTATAGCGAAGAAATGGTCCAACTTTGTCAAGCGGTCTACCACAACATATATACAATCTCGCCCTTGCACTTTAGGTAGTCCGGTGATGAAGTCCATGGATATGCTTTCCCACTTCCTATCTGGAATGGGCAAAGGCTGAAGCAACCCTGCAGGAAAAGTGTGCTCTCCCTTATTCTGCTGACATACTGCACACTCCTTCACATATCTCTGCACATCATCCTTAAGTCCCTCCAAGTAAACCTTTCACGGATCTGCCTGTAAGTTTTGAAGATCCCAGGATGTCCAGTTGTAGGCGCATCATGGAACGCCCTTAAAATTTCCCCCTTGAACAGTGATGTAGGAATCAAATAAATCCTATCCTGAAATCTGATCAACCCATCCAACACCATATACCTATCATCATGTATGGTACCTGCAACTATCCTAGAAGCCCAAGTATCCCCTGCATACTCTGCTATAATCCGATCTCTCCAATCCCCTGAAATCTCAACTAGAGCGCAAACATGTGGTCTCCTGGATAAAGCATCGGCCACCACATTCTTCTTCCCTTTGACAAACTCTATGTCAAAATCATAAGCCTGCAATTTAGTGATCCATTTTTGCTGCCTGTCATTAAGATCATGCTGGCTCATGAAATATTTTATGCTATTGTGATCAGTTTTGATCACAAACCGTCCACCTACTAAGTATGATCGGAATTTGGCCAATGCATGCATTATGGCCAACATCTCCCTGTCATAGATAGAATAGCTCCTCTCAACACCTCGGAGCTTCCTACTCTCGAATGCAATGGGATGTTTCTCCTGCATCAATACTGCCCCTATCCCATCACCTGAAGCATCACACTGAAGTTCAAATGGCTTCGTGAAATCTGGTAGAGCTAAAACCGGACAAGATGACATCACTTGTTTGAAGTGGTCAAAACATCGCTGCGCTGCTTCTGTCCATACGAAGGCTCCCATTTTAGTGAGGTCTGTCAAAGGTGCTGCAGTCTGTGAAAACCCCTTAACAAACCTCTTGTAAAACCCGCATAAACCAAAGAACCCCTTAAGTTGTGTGAGGTTCGTGGGAGTAGGCCAATCTACTATAGCTCTAATCTTTTCAGGGTCTACTCGAACTCCATTTGCACTAATAATATGCCCAAGGTATAGTAATTCTGTCATACCAAACTCACACTTAGACTCCTTGGCATATAAAGACTCTCTCTCTAGGATAGATAATACCTCCTCCAAATGCTGTGAATGTTCCTCCCAGGTCTTACTGAAGAACAAGATGTCATCAAAGAAGATCAAGACAAATCTCCTCAACTGCTCCCTGAATACCTGGTTCATACAACTCTGAAATGTAGCGGGTGCATTGGTTAGTCCAAATGGCATAACCATAAACTCAAAGTGGCCATAGTGACATCGGAAGGCTGTTTTCTCAATGTCCTCTGCTCTCATCCTGATCTGATGGTATCCGGATCGCAAATCAATTTTGGTGAAGAAGCATGCCCCATGCAACTCATCAATCAGCTCATCAATCCTAGGAATGGGATACCTATTTTTAATTGTTTTCTTATTCAGTGCCCTGTAATCAATGCACATGCGCATTGTCCCATCCTTCTTCTTTACCAAAACTACAGCTGAAGCAAAGGGGCTTTTGCTAGGCCTGATGTGCCCCATTTCCAACAACTCCTTAATTGCCTTCTCTATCTCATCTTTATGTTTCTTAGGATGACGATAGGGAGTGATCATCACTGGTTTGGCTCCCTCCTCGAGCTCAATAACATGCTCTGAACCCCTGTCAGGAGGAACCCCGTGAGGAATATCACTGAATACCTTGGCATGCCTGTCAAGAATCTCCTGTATATCTGGTGGATGACTCTTCACCCGAGGCTCCGGTGAAGTTGGCATAACTAAGCACTCTGTTGCCCACTCTATGTCATTATGTCGAAAAAGTCTCTCCATTCTCTTCAAAGAGACTACCCTGCAACTCCCATCTGAAAGTCCCCTGAGAACAACAGTCCTACCCTCATGCTGAAACCTCATTTCCAACTTCGCTAGGTTGAAAGTGAACTCAACCAGCGATGCCATCCATGTCATACCGAGGATGACGTCGTAATCTCCCATGTCCACAACGTAGAAATCATCCTCCAACTCATAGCCATCTCCAAATCTAATGTGAAGATTTGAAACCTTCTGAGTACATAATAGCTTTTGGCCATTAGCCACCATGACCCTAAAACCATCATGCTCCTCTGTCTGTAAACCTCTCCTGGCTACCAACTGTGTATCTATAAAGTTATGTGTAGCCCCAGTGTCAATGAGAGATATCACTTTCTGCCCCTGGATAGTACCCCTGACCTTAAATGTGATTGCCTTTTGGGCCCCTGTCAAGCGTGCCAACGATCTATCATCCTTAGGAATGCTGCTCTCCTCTATCGTGTTACCCTCATCTGAATCGGAGTGCTGATCCTCCCCCTCTGACTCTGACTCCTCTGCTGAAAAATACTCCATTTGATTTGCCTTAGCCTTGAGAGGGCATTTATGAGATAAGTCCCAAGGCTCTCTACACTGGAAGCACAGTTTCTTCTTTCGAAGTTCATTCAAGGTTTCACTGTCTAGTCCTTTTGATCCTTCTTTGGGTTTGTTATACTCTTTCTGAAATGGTTTTTTGTCTTTGTCCTTGCGGTAGGAAGAATCTGGTGAATGGTATTTTCCTTTGTATACCGAAGGGGCTAAATCTCGTGCCTTTTTAGTTGCTTCTGCTAAGGTGAGTGGATCATGTCCCTTCACCCAACCACATAATGGATCAGCAAGCCCATCACAAAATAACACCACCAATCTCCTAGGAGAGATATCAGTAACAAGTACAGACAAACGTTGAAACTCGGCGATGTAAGCATCCACTGAACCTGACTGTTTTAACTGTGCTAGCTCTTTGAAATGTAACTCGGGATCCCTAGTGTCAAATCTCTCAATCAATCTTTCTGTGAATTCCTCATAGGATGTAATCTGATTATGCCCCAGAGTCACCATGCCATGATGCCACCATTCATGCGCAACGCCGTCCAAATGCATAGCCGCATACTTGATAGCCTCCTCCTCAGGCATAGGATTAAGCTGCAAGTATGTATCTACCTTCTGCACCCAAGCTCGTGCGGTCATCTTCCCTGAAGCATCATAATAAGGCAAGGAAAGTTTTCCAACTTTCTTTCTCAGCTCAAAATTTTGATTCCTCCCTCCTGCTCTAGGCATATGTCTCATCCTCAAGTCTATATAATCTCTGAGGGAAATATCTGCTTGAAACTCGGGTCCACTGGCCTCCCAGTCCCTCCTGAACTGACCCTGTAACTCAGTAATCTGCGGTTCGTTCACTGGTTGAACCGGATCCCTAGGTGGGAAGGTGGGTAGAAGAGGTCTCAAGCTCGCTGTTCGAGCTGGGCGTGCAACGTGTCTAAAGTTATCCGCCTCATTCCCATTGTTGCCATGTCCATTATTACCATTAATGTTATTCTCAGGGCCATTGTTGTTGCCTCGGCCTCCATTATTATCATTGCCCCTATTGTTATCGTTTCCCCCATTGTTATTGTTTCCATTGTTGGCATCACCTGGATTAATATTGACGCCCATCTGTCTAGCCATAAGCTGCAACATCATGTCCATTCGCCTATTCTGCTCCTGCTGCATACGCTGCCCTTTCTCTAACGTACCCAGTAACTGTCTGAACATTACCTCCCCCTGAGCTGGAACGGTATTCCTATCATCTCGGTCACCCATACCGCTGTCCTGATCAAAGAATATTTTCTCTATGTCTGTATGACTGGATTCTATGTCCACCTGCACGAATGAACTAGACTACTCGCTCTGTGAGTTCAAATTTCTGTTTTGTCTTGCTTTGGTATGGCGGAAGTTATAAGGCCCCTGTTGCATGCTTAAACATACATGCTTAGCATGTTTTTTAATTCATTAATTTCTGATTTTAGTGTTTTGATATTTCGTCAAACACTTTTCCCTCTATCCGGCTGTTCCAAAGTCTCTGTAAGACCTCCACAGGATGGCAGGACTTATAGCTCTGATACCACTGTAATGGGCACCCCCTGTTCGGCACTAAATTTATGTCCTTTTTACTTAGTGTAATTTTGTCAAACAGTTGGCTTGCAAGCTGACTATTGGATTTTTTGGGTTCTTGATTTGCAATAGGATAAATTGGATAAACTGATATATTATTGTAAAGCTTTCAAAGTTTATTCAATATAAAAACAACCAGACATATCAAATACCGAAAACAAGAAGATTAATGCTGATGGTATTTATTTAATTCCAACTTCAAGCATGCAAATCAGATCTGAAGAACATTACAGACCATATGATAATAAACAAATTCAAACCTGAACTCCACAAGTATAGAACCTGCTGAAACACTGTTCACACACTGTAGCTGCACTATTCACGGCACTGTAGCATTTTTACTATTCACGCGGCACTGTAGCAAAACACTATTCACGCGGTACTGTAGCAAATCACTATTCACGTGGTACTGTAGCAAACACTATTCACGTGGCACTGTAGCAAAAACACTATTCACGCGGTACTGTAGCAAAAACACTATTCACGCGGTACTGTAGCAAAAACACTATCTTCAAATCTGCACTTTCAAACCCCTGAAAAAACTTCATGCGAGAGCACCAGATGAAGCCCAATGTGTTTCCTGAATGAAAACACCATTAATCCTCTTGACTGTCTTTCAACAGCGAAGAGAATGCTAGCAAAGAGGGATTCCGTCCTCCAAGCCCAATAATCAGATCTCTACGAAATCCAACAGCATAACATTAATCTCATCCCAGCATACCCCAAAAGAGAGCTCTCAACCTCCATTTATATCTTCTTCCCGGATGCAAAACACTTCATTTCCTCAATGTGGGATAATACATTTTAGAACAAAATATTATTTCCCACAATGTACACATTAAAGGGAACTTTTAATATTTTAAACATTACTTTATATTCCCAACCTTATAATATAACGATAAAGTTAAATATTTAATTTAACTTTACACTTTATCGTTAAATATTAAAACATTGTTGATAATCTCTTTAAATCATTGTCGCCTTCAAACATTTTTTACTGATAATTATGCCAACCAGGGAAACACTAAAAATTTCAAGTCACTGCTTGGGGACTAACTTACTATAAATAGTAAGTGTCTAGAAACCCTGTCAGAGCAGCACCGATTGGCCTGAAACTGAAAACTCCTAGGCCAAAACACCTTAGGATCCCACCAATGTCCTTGTTAGCCTTCGGGACCATGTCAGAATAGGCTAACGACACCCCATATCATGTTGCGCTAAAAAGGGGACATTACAGGTTTTCAATCAAATCAAAAGAAAAAGTAAAAAACTAAATATTAGTTCGAATTTGTAGTTATAAATTTTTTGAAAATTACAAAAAAAAGCTAGGGTTTTTTTCTTTATTCCATTAATCTAAAGTGAAAAAGAAATGTCAAACATAATGAAAATAAAAAAAAATTTAAATATAAAATTACCTCTTCAAACTTTCTCAAAAATTGATGGTAGGCTGCACCAAAACAATGATGGGTTCTTTCAAATCCTTCGTAGGCATCCTTTAGATGCACTGAGGGCTGCTATAAACTTGCACAAATGTTTTTCGATTATTGTTTCTTGCTGAATATATGTGCTGGTTTTTTCCTCAATGACATGTATTTTTTGCTCACAAACTATTTTTTTCTCCTCGTGCTTGAAAATGAAATGAATATGCTTTCAGGGTGTGAGAGCTCATTTTAAGTGTTTGTTTTTGATCTTTATTTGTTTTTTCTTTTTTTCATTTGTTTTTAATTTTGCTTGCCATAACTTGAGTCTTACGTTTGAGACTCATTGGGTATCCAGGTTTAGAAAATGAAATGAATGTGCTTTTAGGGTGTGAGCGGTCATTTTAAGTTTTTTGTTTTAAACCTTCAAGCTTTTTTTTCTTTGATTTTTTACAATTTTGTTTGGTGCAACTAGGTCTTACATTTGGGACTTGTTAGGTACTCAGGTCATGAGGTCTCGATTGGTGTCACTTGCCTTGGGACTTGCAAAGTCTAAGACATCAATCCATTCTTGCAAGAAGGTACTAGCTCAACCCTAAGCATTTCTTTTCCAATAGCTTCACAGATGTTAATGTGGAGGTTATGAAGGGCCTCTCAGCATGCATTGGGAGGGTGAAACCCAAGGTCAATGTGAGAGACCTCAATTTTTTAAAGTTGTAGAATCATAATCTTTCTATGGGAAGGCTTTTTCTTCACCACTACTATTTCAGGGAGATCCACCCAAATGGTAGGTACTGAAAAATAGTCTTGTATCTTAAAAGTTACAAATTACTGATTTGCAAGTTCTTGGTGGGAAGATTGAGGCCAAAATAATCCAAATATTCAAAAGTTATCCTTCTAATTTTTTTTTTGAACCTTGTAGTGCTTCTAGTGTGAGTGCAACTAGAGTTCAAAATCATTAAATTTCCATGGTCCATATTGATTTGGCTAATATTTTTTTCTGGATTTCACAGTGTAGATTTTTTTGTTATCAACGTTTCGTAGCAAACTCCATGATCCATTATCAAGGTATGAGAGCAAGAGCAAGAGAAATGAGAGGATGCTAGCAGACCAAGGAGTCTAAATAGATGGAAGGAATCAAGGCACAAGACAAATTGACAAAAGAACCTAGAAGATAGAAGATATGAGTGTGAAGGATAAGTTTAAGGTGAAAGGAGATATAGGAATGATGGGGCTAATGTCACAAATGTGAGAGGGGGAAGAAGCAGGTATAAACTCAAGAAAGCCAGTAAAAATATCATAGAAAAAAGGGAATCTATGCCAAATGAAATGAAAGATAAGAAAATAAATGGGTCAAAATATCTTGAAATAATTTCATGCCAACGAAAGAGAAAAATTATTAAAAAACAAGGAACAGTTAACAAGAAAGATAACAATAGTTGTAGCAAAAATAAATATAAGCTATCTATAGATAAATATTACCATAGAGATATTGAGAGGATATAACCGTAAAAATTAATGAAGTAAACAAGGAGGGAAACAACGCTTCAATGACCCAGTTTTTGTCCAATATAACCTTGGATTTTGATTTTACACAAGAAAATATGAGGACAAGTCACATGAACTTATTGATTTGGATGAGATTGATTCTTATAGTGATTGAACCACATAGGATGAGAAGCCCTCCTTGTTTACAAAGGACGAGATGTTGATTTTCAAAGGCAAGCTATGGAGGATGTAGATCTAGTAGGAGAGATCAGATTGGATGGCATCAATGTAGGTGATGTCCAACATGGTGCAAAGGAGTCATTGCTATATAGTAGCAAGCTAGAGCCAAATGGGCAGCCTTCTAGGCCGATTGAGGACTCACAACTAAGTGTGAGGATTAGACCCTCTCCTTAATTTTCACTACAAGGGGGAAGAAGAAATTATAAAATCTTGTAATATGTAGCGTGCATATATATGCAATTTATGATAAGTTTTAAAAACAATTATTATAAATTCATAATAGTTACTAGCTAGCTATTGTATTCACGTGATGGTGTGATTTTGTACTCTATTTGTATTCAAATCTAATAGAAAACACTTCCCCAACATTTTATCGACTCATTTAATGTAAGCAAGTTAAGTAGCGGAACAACTTCTTACACTAACCTTGAGAGGAGGGTAATGCAAAAACTTTTACAGACCGTTATAGCAGTTACAAAAACTTAACAAAAATAAACATAATATCATGCATACCACAACACAGTGATTTACATGGGGAAAACCTTTTCGGAAAAAAAATCCCCCACTCCAAAAGTCGCCCAATATATTATTCAACAATCAATTACAAATTACAATATACTTGCATAGCAAGCTCTTCGTAGGAGTACCACTAATCGGAGATTCAGAGGTAACTCAATAGCCATAAGAATCTTACACACAACCTCTATGACACACATCTCATATATAGGAGATACAATACAAGAAACCGTCAAACCGTATTACAAAATCATGGGCTAAAACCACCCAATAAAGTAGAGCAGACTTTATCTCCATTCTAGATGCACTATGACGTGTCTAAACACACATCAACACAGGTTCCTCCCTTTTACAACTCATTTATGTGTCTGATGCAATTTATATTTCCTATTTTAGGAGTCCAAACTTCCAGAGGCCATAACTTGTGAACAATATGTCCGATTGACGAACCGTTTGAAGCACCAGAAAGCTCATGAAGTGCTCTATCGTCTTGTAACCCACTACGCCGGTTATACCCACTTTTCAGGGTGTTTCAGAGTGTCTAAATTCCTCAAAATTAAATTTAAACCTTTCATCGCACCCTTCAAAAACGGAAACTTTAATATCTTCAAAACTAGCTATGATCTTGCGACCAAAAAATACCGGCATGCTTATCTAACCAATCCGAAGCTTTGGGGAGAATTTCACACCATTTCGTGCTTAAACAAAAACTTACTATAAATAGCGACCTCATTTAAAAGCAAGTTTGAGACACCATTTTCCCAACATTTGATACATTTTGTGTTGCACTCTTTAAAGAAATTTTAGAATTTTTTAAGTTGTCAAGTTCTGCTGAGTTAATCTTTTTCCACTTGCTAAGTCTAAGTATGCAAACCATAGTTCACAAACTTGGACTTGACTTGGAATTCAACAACTTAACGATACCAAAAAAATGGAAAAAAACTTAAATTCTTGGAAGACAATTTTTATGCAAAATTCAGCTACAAAATGTATCAAATGAGTTTGGTAGGGGATTGGTGGCAATGCTCCTTGTGGGGTTAAGGGGTAGCACCCTCATGGGGGTCTTCAGGCAACACCCTGAGTAGGGTGAAGGTGTGTGACATTTTCGTAATTTGTAAATAAGCAAAAAATCATGTTTTTTAATGCTCATGTTGTATTTTTTGTTTTGGTGTGTTTTTGTCACATATGGTATGTGGCATGAGTTAGTCTATCAAACTCATCAAGTACGCATCACAAAAATCACAAAAACCCAGGAAAACCTGCCAAGAAACTTGGCAAGTAAAGTTTGTGAGAACTTGGGGGCAGGTGTTATCGAACCCCATGAAATGCATGATCTGTGAGGTTGGACAAAAAGTTTCATGTCAGGGAGTAGCAAGCTATAATGACTGAGTGTTTTATGGCATATGCTATACAATTATTCTGCCTGCAACCAAATGGAACTAAACTACTCTGGTTTTTGGGAGACTAAGGTGGCATAAGATTTAAGGTTCAATATAGGAGTGGGAAAGGGAGAGATGAGGGATAGGCTTGGGAGGGTGAAGTTATGGAGAAAGGAGCAGGGGTCAAATTTAAAGGAATTAAATCAAAGGGCAGAGAAAAGGGTTCATTTGACAGGGACTCTTCATAATCTGCAGCATCCTTGGTGGATATTGACATACTTACAGTAGTATATGGATTTGCTTTTGTATCAAA
Organism: Cryptomeria japonica; assembly: GCF_030272615.1. Lineage (NCBI taxonomy): Eukaryota > Viridiplantae > Streptophyta > Pinopsida > Cupressales > Cupressaceae > Cryptomeria > Cryptomeria japonica. The sequence goes on from NC_081407.1 coordinate 271,544,168, forward strand.
TGATCCTTGGTCTGGATGGCCAGCTTCACCCTCAGGCTTGACACTGGTTTTTCTAACTTTGTTGACGTAAGAGAAATGGCCAGTGTTTGTAACCAGAACACAACCATCATCAATCACTGAGTCTGGGTTGAATGGATATGGGAAGTATAGTAACATTAAAAATTGGCTAGCATGCTTTATTAAGATAGAAATAATATTAATTTGCTTTTTTGGGATCATGTTCATTAAAAATGGAAGTAGTTATCAATAAATTTATATATAAGCTGGCAGGTCACATGCTGAAGATACTATAGATAATTTTTACACTTGGGATGTCTTGCTTAGTTTTTATATTTATCATTGTATTCTTTTGATGTACTGGGTTAGAAGTTTGGAATAATTAATTAGCATGTTAATCTAAAAGTGCAGGCTTGTTTGGCATTGAAAATTGCCGACTTTTATTGTTTTTTGTAGATAGGTATATTTTGCTTGCCAACATCAGCTGTTATTCCGCTGCATGATCATCCTGGGATGATAGTCTTGAGCAAGCTTCTTTATGGGTCGATGCATGTGAAAGCCTATGATTGGGTTGACCCTGTGGATTTAGAGAGAAATTCTGACAGATCACAGTGTAAGCCATTCCAACTGATTGTTTGTAGTATTTCTCATCAATATTTTTCTTAGTTTTGTAATATGCTTTCTTTATGTTCTGGAAAGCTCTTGGGCTATGCAATATTATTAAGAGTTTCAGTCATAAGCAAATTTGTTTTTTCTCTTTGTTGCAGCAAGATTAGCAAAGTTGAAGGTTGACACAGTTATTACTGCTCCCCGTGGGCCATCTGTACTATATCCAACGACTGGAGGAAACATACATTCTTTTACAGCGGTGACATCTTGTGCAGTACTTGATGTCCTTGCACCACCTTATTCAGACACAGCTGGCAGGCATTGCACATATTATCGAGATTATCCTTATTCATGTTTTCCTGGTTAGTATGTCACTCATAAATTGCAACATTTTACTTTAAAAACTATATTTTTATGTAGCTAGGACCTTGTTGTACTGATAGACATCACTGTTTGTGTGTATGATCTGATTTAATGGGAATCCTATTTCTTGCTAGGTAAATTGACAGAAAACACTGTTGAGGATCAAGGTTATGCATGGTTGGAAGTAGATAGTATGAATGACTTTTTTGTTAGAGGTGGAAAGTACACTGGTCCTAGAGTTGAGACTTGATGAAATTATTAGATGCTGCCAAGATATACAATGTTCTTAAAGGAGGCCATGGAATTCTTCACTAAATCTTATTGACATATCTGCTAGGTGCTACTAGTAGAATAGATAAATTAGGTAATAAGGGACAATGCATTCCTTTAGACTGATAAATTTACTAGCATCTATACTGGCGGGCGTTCTATGTGCTTGAGATCTATAAATGTATTGATAATTATATCTCTCTTTATGGACATATCATGCTGCCTGTTGATAATAATGTGTTCCAATGGTTCTTGAGAAAACTTCTCTTTCTCCAGGTTTGGCAGCGTCTTAAAAGCAATGTTTAGTTGCATCATTGGTCTTATATTGTCATCAGCCTATTGTTAAAAGGGCTGAGTTTAGAATTATGTAAATTATTTTAATCCATAAAGGGTGTATCAGCAGTTAACAGGCTGCTTGACACTTACACAAGTTGCTTTATTGGTTAATAAAAGAACCCTTCTACAGACACTTCTAATGTTTATTTTGTTTTGATCTCAATGCTTGCAATTTGATGCAGGTATCTTCCAAAGTAAATTGAAGCATTGAGAAGTTACATTGTTTAATTTAATGACTACAAGGATTTAATGGCATGCCTTATTCAAAGTTGATTGTTCAAAGAGCACAGATTTGAACTTTTTAGTGGTTTTATGTATTGCATGTGTCCATTTAATATTTGTTGACCACTTCACTTTCTCGCTAAAATCTGAAGGTCTGTAATCATGTTAAAGGTATGAACATAGCGTCTTAGAGTTGCTGGGAATTCTGATAACATAGTGACTTCTACATGCGACCTGTGTCATTATTACAGATATGGATTTGATGCATTATATTTAGACATAGGCAGAGATAAAATAATAAATTCCTTAATTGATTCCATAAGAACCATAAATATATATTGAAATAGAACTAAAAATTCATATTTTTTGAATACAATTTACACTGTTCTTTCTCATATAAAAAAAAAATTATATTACAGTACCTTTGAGACCATAAGGTTGATTATAAATAAGAATATAGAAACTATATTGATATTGTAATGTCATGTCCCCCTAATAGACATTAATAGGGAAGTATAAAATGTATTAATTATTTTATATAAATTTTCCTCTCCATTTATATAAATAATTAAATACTTGCATTAATATCTCTGATTTTATTTATCACCGTAACTAGTTCTAACTAGTACGGGATTCCTAACTAAATTATGGCAATAAAAGGATGGTAACATCGGAGAGGAGGAGGCAATTTTATTAAATAAAATCTCGAGACGTGAAGGTCATCTCTTTGTTTGGCGGACTGCAAACAAATTTCAGGCTCCTTTCGTCAGTGAAGACTGACCTATTGGTGGCAATACGATCGGGGAATGGCAGTATGGTGGAAATCGTGCAGATATGACAACATAAAATAATCTTCATAGTTTTTACAGACAAATCGGCTGTGGATACCAGACGCGGAGACCAGAGCGCACTCTCTGAAGTCTTTTGAATGTATCGGGCGTGATCATCGTTGCGGAGATGATAATATTCATATTCTATATGTTCAATTAAGGAGTGCACGAAAACTAGTGGGTCTATCAATGTTTGTAACCGGGTGTACATCCTGGATGAGGAGACGAGGAATACGTTCATCACATATTAATAGACAGAAGGTTGATATCGGGGAAGTGAACCTGGGAGGAGTCAAGTCTCTCACATCGTGAATAGCAAGTCACAGTGGCTATCACGGGAGAACTATAATCATTTTACAAACCGTGGACCAACCTTGGCGAAACACGTAGAACTCAACGAATCTACTCCAGAAGAAAGCAGTGGTACGGGTTGGAACAGAGGGACCACACATGGACAGTCAAGGAGCGAACGCTGTCAATACCAGAGTATCACAACCGGCAAATTGGCACTAAGGACATCGCAATTAAGAAGGTGCACACTGAAAAGCTTAACTGTCTGATAGATGAAATTGTATAAAGACTGTCCATCTCTTTGTATTGAATAACAAGTTTAGGGAGTTGAATTGATACTATAAGAGAAAATTTAAGAATTTCATATGCGTGATAAAAATCAACTAACAAAACTACACAATATTCTACTATATAAACTGAACACACACACTGTCTGGGATCATTTCTGTAGAATCTGGAATATGCATTGTATGTTTAATAAGGAATTTTACAGTGGTATCAGAGCTGTAAATCCTGCCAGCCTGTAGGGTATTTTTCAGATAATTTACAGCTGAGTATGCACCAAGGAAATTATAATTTCCGAAGTACTAGGTCCCGTCAAAACAGATTTACAAACTCTCCTTTAGCACAGAGTAGTACGTCTATTCCATTTGAAATCGAGGATAGCCACACAGAAACTGACGAAGAAATTATCTTTGAAACCAAGATGGGAGACACAGATAACAATAGGGATCTGTTGGCTGCCTTAATCAGAAGTCAACAAGATATGCAAGATAATGTTAACAAAATGACCAATTTGATGACCCAGTTTATGGCCAATAATTTAAATCAGCACCAGAATAATGGAAGGCAGAATAACCAAAATCAAAATAATGGGGGAAATAATGGGGGTCGAGATGAACAATCAGTTAATAATCAACCAGAAAGAACAGGAACAACTAGACCATTTATGCCTACTTTTACTGCTAGAAACCAGCCACCAGAAAATGAACCAACAATAAGGGAAATACAGGTAGAAATACATCAAGATTGGTTAGACTCCGGTGAAGAATTCCATTCAACAATGACATTTAGAGAATATTTGGATGTTAGAATGAAACATAGGCTAAGAGGACAACGGGGAAATAACAGTGAATTACAAAGAAAAATTGGAAAAATGTCCATTCTTTATTTTGATGGTTCAGGTAAGACAACTGCTCGGGCTTGGGTGCAAAAATTAGATACATACTTCCAATTAAATCCCATGTTGGAAGAAGAGGCGATTAAATATGCTGTGTTACATCTTGACGGTGTAGCACATGAATGGTGGCATCATGGACAAATAACTTTGGGCCATAATTTGATAGGCACTTATGTTGAGTTTACTGAGAAACTTATTGATAGGTTTGATTTTAAAGACCCTGAATTACACCTTAAGGATCTAACTCAACTTAAGCAAACGTGAATGGTTGAACAATATATCTCTGAATTTGAAAAATTGGCCGTCTTAGTTACTGAAATTTTTGAAAGACACAAAATTGTGATACTTATAGATGGATTGTCTGATTCCCTTAAAGGGTGGGTTAAATCCTTAAACCCCCTTACTTTACAAACAACTGCCAAAAGAGCAAGAGAATTAGAACCAACTTCAAGAGGAAAGTTTTTTAAAGGACCACCTCCTAAACCAGAAAAAGGACAAACAACCTTTCACCAAAGATAACCTCCCTAAAAACAGGCTAGATAAAGAGGAAAGAGAAGAGCTCAGAAGGAAAAAACTATGTTTCAGTTGTAGGGAAGCATGGCAGCCTGGACACAGATGTTTAGGGAAGGGGAAAATTCATTATATTGAGGTTATGTCTGACAGTGAGGATGAAGAGAATGTTGATCCTAACACAGAACGAATACTACAAAATACTGAGTCAGAAACAGGTATTAAACAGGGAGAAGGAGTAATAGCATCCATGACAGGGACCCCACATAATATTTTCAGAGTTAGAGGAGTTTTGAATGGACAACGTGTAATTGTTATGCTTGATAGTGGTTCTACTCATAATTTTATAGATGCAACACTTGTGGAAAAACGTGGTTTGCTGACTGAAAAATATGAAGGTTTTGATGTTAGAGTAGTAGGTGGAACTAATTTGTCTAGCACTCATAAAGTTCCTAAATTGAATATTACTCTTGGCAATTACACTGTTACTGATGATTTCTATGTGATTGATTTGGCTGACACTAATGTTGTCTTGGGTATATAGTGGATGGAAACATTAGATGAATTAACACAAAGTTTTAAAAGAATGAAATTTTCTTTTAAAATTGATGATAAGAAGGTAGTCCTTCGTGGTATGTCTAACAGTGGTCCCAGGATCGTCAGTGCGAAAAGAATGGAAGCTATTTTCAGACATGGAGATGTGGCATGGTAATCTCCAACAAGGTTTTAGGTTTTGAATCTAAATCTTATCAAGCTGATTTGTTAACAGTATTAGATTCACATCATTTGGTTTTTAATGATATTCCCCCAAGAGTTCCACCTGATAGAGGTTTTGAACATACTATTGAGTTAGAAGAAGGTGCTAAACCAATAATTACTACTCCTTATAGACACCCTAAATCATTCAGGGATGAAATAGAAAAAACAATTAAGGAATTATTGGATATGGGGCACATTAGACCTAGTTCTAGTCCTTTTGCATCCTCTGTAGTGTTGGTCAAAAAGAAGGATGGAACTCTTCGAATGTGTATTGATTACAGAGCTCTTAACAAGAAAACAATCAAGAACAAGTATCCAATTCCTTGGATCGATGAATTGTTAGATGAATTGCATGGTGCTATTTATTTTTCTAAAATTGATTTGAGATCCGGATACCATCATATTAAATTAAGGGAACAAGACATTCATAAAACTGATTTCCGCTGTCATTATGGTCATTATGAATTCTTGGTTATGTCGTTTGGTCTAACAAATGCTCCAGCAACATTTCAGTCTTGTATGAACCATATTTTTAATAAATAGTTAAGGAAATTTTTACTGGTATTCTTCGATGATATATTGATTTATAGTAAAACTTGAGAAGAGCATTTGAGACATATTGACATAATTCTTGATATTATGGAATCACAATCACTGTATGCAAAGGCGTCTAAATGTGAATTCAGAATGACTGAAAATTTGTATTTAGGACATATGATCAGTGCAATAGGGGTACAGGTTCATCAAGAAAAGATAAGAGCCATTTTGGATTGGCCACCACCTTGGAACCTTACGGAGCTAAGGGGATTCTTTGGTTTATGCAGTTATTACAAGAGGTTTGTCAAAGGTTTTTCACAACTTGGGACACCCTTAATAGATCTTACCAAAAAAGGGGCATTCAGATGGACTGAGGAAGCTCAACAGGTATTTGAGAAGCTTAAAGAGGTAATGAGTTCTTGTCTAGTACTTGCTTTTCCAGATTTTAATCAGCCTTTTGTGTTGGAATGTGATGCTTTTGGTGATGGAATAGGGGCAATTTTAATGCAAAACAAACATCCTATAGTTTATGAAAGTAGGAAACTTAATAAACTTGAGAAATTATATTCCATCTATGATAAAGAAATGTTGGCAATCATGCATGCATTGACAAAATTTAGACAGTATTTGGTTGGGAGCCGATTTGTGGTAAAAATTGACCATAATAGTCTGAGATATTTCTTGGGTCAAAAAGATTTAAACGACAGGCAACAGAAGTGGATCAGTAAAATTCAAGCTTATGACTTTGAGATTGAATATGTAAAGGGTAAAAATAATGTGGTTGCCGATGCTTTATCTAGAAGGCCTGAAATCAACGCCTTATTTGTTGTAACAGCTGATTGGAAATCTTTATTGCTAGTTGAGTATTCAAAGGATTCTTTTGCTTGTGATTTGTTAGATGGAAATTTACAGGATGATAAATATAAAGTTATTGATGATGATTTAATTCATTACAAAGACAAGATTTATTTAACTTCAGGATCGAAGTTAAAAGAGAGAATTCTCCAATCTATGCATGATATTCCTCTAGCAGGGCATCCAGGATACTTCAAAACATATCGACAGGTAAGAGAAAGGTTCACTTGGAAAGGCTTAAAAAACGATGTTCTACGCTATGTCAAAGAATGCACCACCTGCCAGCAAAATAAAGCAGAACAAACATACCCTGCCGGTTTATTACAACCACTACCAATACCAGATCAGAAATGGGAAAGTATATCCATGGATTTCATCACAGGTTTACCGAAATCCCAAGGTAAAGATTATATATTTGTTGTGGTTGATAGATTATCTAAATTTGCACACTTCTTTGCTATCACTACAGAATTTACAGCAGTTCAGATTGCAGAAGTATTTTTCCAAGAGGTTTTCCATTTGCATGGCTTACCGAAAACTATAATCAGTGACAGAGATAGCAGATTTTTGAGCATATTTTGGGGGGAACTTTTCAGATTAATAGGTATAGAGTTGAATCATAGCACCAGCTATCATTCGCAAAACTGATGGACAGACGGAAATAGTGAATAAGTGGATAGAAGGGTATCTTCGTAACTATGTAGCCGGTCATCAGAAGGCTTGGGTTCGTTGGTTATATCTGGGTGAATATTGTTATAATACCACCTTTCATATGTCAATTGGCATGTCTCCTTTCAAAGCACTCTATGGCTACGATGTACCCTCTTTTCTTGACCTGGCTTTTGAACAGAGCAATGTACCTAAAACTCGCAATTGGCTCCAAGAAAACCAAGACATTCTGTCAGCCATTAAAGAGAATTTACAATGTGCTCAGAATCAACAGAAAATCTATGTAGACAAAAAGCGAGTTGAATGTCATTTTGAAGTGGGGGATTTGGTATTTCTCAGGTTGCAACCTTATAGGCAAACTTCTCTCAAACGGAGTGGTTCTGAAAAGTTAAAACCGTGATTTTATGGTCCCTATTAAGTGATCCAGAAGGTTGGAGCAGTTGCTTATGGACTTGATCTTCCATTGAATAGTAAAATACATAATGTATTCCATGTGTCTTGTCTCAAGAAAGCTTTGGGACAGCAAGTGTTAGTGTCAAAAGATTTACCTCCTTTGAATGATGAAGATAAGCTCGAGATGATACCAGAAGTGATTTTGGACACACGGGATAGGCAATTGCGGAACAGGACCATTAGAGAATACCTCATCAAATGGAAAAATCTGCCACAGGATGATGCTACTTGGGAAAATGAAATAGTTTTGGAGTTGCTTGAGGGCAAGCAACACGAGGCAGGGGAGACTATCATGTCCCCCTAATAGACATTAATAGGGAAGTATAAAATGTATTAATTATTTTATATAAATTTTCCTCTCCATTTATATAAATAATTAAATACTTGCATTAATATCTCTAATTTTATTTATCACCGTAACTAGTTCTAACTAGTACGGGATTCCTAACTAAATTATGGCAATAAAAGGATGGTAACATCTGAGAGGAGGAGGAGGCAATTTTATTAAATAAAATCTCAAGACGTGAAGGTCATCTCTTTGTTTGGCGGACTGCAAACAGATTTCAGGCTCCTTTCGTCAGTGAAGACTGACCTATTGGTGGCAATACGATCGGGGAATGGCAGTATGGTGGAAATCGTGCAGATATGACAACATAAAATAATCTTCATAATTTTTACAGACAAATCGGGTGCGGATACCAGATGCGGAGACCAGAGCGCACTCTCTGAAGTCTTTTGAATGTATTGGGCATGATCATCATTGCGGAGATGATAATATTCATATTCTATATATTCAATTAAGGAGTGCACGAAAACCAGTGGGTCTATCAATGTTTGTAACCGGGTGTACATCCTGGATGAGGAGACGGGGAACACATTCATCACGTATTAATAGACAAAAGGTTGATATCGGGGAAGTGAACCTGGGAGGAGTCAAGTCTCTCACATCGTGAATAGCAAGTCACAATGGCTATCGTGGGAGAACTATAATCATTCTACAAACCTGGACCAACCTTGGCGGAACACGTAGAACTCAACGAATCTACTCCAGAGGAAAGCAATGGTACGGGTTGGAACAGAGGGCCCACACATGGACAGTCAGGGAGTGAACGCTGTCAATACCAGAGGATCACAACCGACAAATTGGCACTAAGGACATCGCAATTAAGAAGGTGCACACTAAAAAGCTTAACTGTTTGATAGATGAAATTGTATAAAGACTGTCCATCTCTTTGTATTGAATAACAAGTTTAGGGAGTTGAATTGATACTATAAGAGTAAATTTAAGAATTTCATATGCGTGATAAGAATCAACTTGCAAAACTACACAATATTCTACTATATAAACTGAACACACACACTGTCTGGGATCATTTCTGTATAATCTGGAATATGCATTGTATGTTTAATAAGGAATTTTACATGTAATCATCGGCCACCACCTCCCTAGTACCACAAGACATGAACATGGTTGTGGTGCTTATGTTCCCAACCAAGGAGCATAAACTACCCCGGTGTTCTTTGATAGAAGAACTCTAGACCTTACACGAAGGGACCTAGCAATTTGGAGCTGGTGGGTGGGATGGAATTTGGCGAACTTGATATATCTAACATACATTTTACATAAAAAGAAAATATTATGTTCTATTTTTGTGATTGAATAAATTTTTACCCCTCGTTTAGTCATATGATAAAGAGTAAAAAATACAATCATATAGTAACCACTAACGATAAAAAGTTTTGGTCAAAGCAATTTTTTAGCTGTTTACTCATAGATAGATTTGGGATGAATTTTTTTTATTGCTTCTACTTATCTCAATAAAAGAATTAATGTAACTATAGTTACTTGACATATCTTGGTGTCTTATCTCTAAGTCTACATTACCTCATACAAGAACTTAATCCTAAGGTTTATTGAAAAGCTAGGGGAGCACGTTCCAATGGCTATGATAGTTGTTAAAAGCATCCAATCATGTGATGCCACATCATTTGCACATGTATGGGTCTCCCTTTTGTATGTCCTTTGATCTCAACTTTTTTTTTGGGTGGTTGGCAAAAAGCATGCTGATGTGGCACTGAAATCTTAGTTATAAATAGGGGACTTGCCAAGTAAGCTGCTGCAAAAAATTGGGAGTGATTTGAATTTAGGGTGCTCAACTACAAGGTCCTCTCTCCTAATAAATCTATTTAATCATTTATGTATGTAACCCAATATCAAACTAGAACCTATCTTGAGAGGAATATTGATAAAGCACGCTAAAAGATATCATATTTGTTCATTATTCCACTTGAAAAATTATTATAGTATCATATTATAAGTAATATTAAATTATTATTAAGATATTGATTATATTATTATGTTTTAATATATTCTTATTTTTATATTTTGATAAATCCATTAAGCTGTTTAGAAAAGGAAAGAAAAATAGCACCAAATTATTATTATTATTATATCATTATATTATTACTATATTCTTATATCATTACATTTTTATTTTTATTTTCATTTTATATTTGTTTATATTTTACTATCTCCATAATTAATAATTTTAGATGGAGATACTCAAAATTGATTGATTAGTTAAACTTAGAATGAGTGGTAATTAAAAAATATTTAATTGAGTGCATAAGATGAGAAAATAAATAAAAGAGTTTTTAAATTTTTTTTAAAAAGAGAGATGTTTAGAAAAATGAATAATATTAACTTATATAAAAATAATTTAAATTAAAAAAAATAAAATAAAAATATTATTTTTTTGTCACAAACATGTCAAATTAAATGCTTCTAATTTTTATTGGCGGATGTTTTTTACATCCATATGTGAGTTGACATAATTAACACGATTAATGCTTAGTAAAAATTATAAATTAATGAGCCTATATAACACTTCTCTAAAATAAATGCAATGATGCCAATAGCCAACGATTATCTTGCTCGCTCAATTTTGAACTTTGCTCCCACTTCTTAGGTTTCGTTTGTTGTTCCTCCTACATCCATGCCTTTTGTGCTGGGTGGATGTCCCCCTCCCTCTTGTGTTGGTGCCTCTGTGGCTGTCATTGGTGCTTCTGCATTGGGTGTGGGTGGTTCATGCCCTCCCCCCCTGTGGATGCTCTTCCTAGGGTTGTTGCTGCTATAGATGCTTGGGCTATGGGTGGTGCTCCTCTATTTGGTGATGCTGCTTTTGATGGTGACCTTGTTGTGGGTGCTATTGTTTAGCCTAGACTATCTTCTTTTGCTGGTAAGCGTAGCTTTGCTCTTGTGATCAGATTTGTTGCCTAGCCCCCCAAGGGGGTTTGTCCTCTTCCCTATGCCAAGACCTCCCCAAAGGTGGTTTGTGGATAGGATGTTGTGGACAACATTGGGTCCTATTAACGCTATGCATTGGTGTGCAGATTCTCTAGGCTTTGGCCTTCGTTATCGGACTTTCATCGTTGGATGAGTGATTCATGGAAGCCTCTGGTTGCTCATAGTATTGAGCTTTTCCTTGTGCTAAAGGCTTTTTCATTGCTTCATTTGCTTCTTCGTTTGATCATGACTTGATTTTGGGCAAGTTGTGGGCTTGGGGAGTTCACTCACTCTTTGCTAAGCCCTAAACAACTTCTTTTAACTCTCTTATCGAACCACTTAATATGTGTTTGGTTTGGGTTCACCTTCTGAACCTTGCTCTTCATTTATGGGAGCATTCTTACTGCAAGGCCATCGATAACTCTATTGGCCAATTCTTGAAGGTTGATGATGCCACGTCTTCCATGGGCCACTCCACCTTTTCTTGCATCCTAATCGATATTGATATCTCCTCACCTCTCCCTAGGGATGTGGTTCTTATGGTTGGGGATAGGCCTTGGACTCAACCATTGGATATTGAGGGTCTCCCCTTTTGTTGCCAGAAATGTTTCTCTATGGGTCATTTAGCTTTAGATTGCTCACTTCTGTGTCACAAAGGTGTTGCTACTTGGTGGAAGGATACTACAAATGATCACTTGACGATCTATGCTTATGACTTAGTTGACTCCTCTTAGGAGGATGTGACCTCCTCCCAGAAGGATGTTGTGCCTTTTACTGTTGCTGATGCCGTTGTTGCTATTCTTGAGGATTCAACTCCGGTTGCTCTTGTTTTGTAGCTCTGTTCTACTCTTATCGATTCTGCTCTTGATGTTGTTCCTATGCAGCAAGTTGTTGCTATTTTGCATCAACACTTTGCTGGTGCTTTTGATTGTGCTCTGGTGGGGTCCTCCCTGCTTTCTTTTGATGGTCCCAATGATAGTATCACTTTGATTGTGGTTTATGTGTTTTGATTATGCTCCGATGGGGTCATCCTTGCTTGATCTTTCTTTTGATGGTCCCAATGATAGAATTGCCTGGATTGTGGTTTGTCACATAAATTATTTGATGTATTGACTAATGAAAAGTAATTCTATGTTCCGTTGCAAACCAAACAATAATATCACCTTTTAAAATTTTAATACAACAAATTTTTTTTTTATATAAAAAACATCGAACCATATAGGCTGAAGGGGAAATCTTCTCCCCTCCCTTGAACCCCTCCTTGTCAAGGTCTGGGTGTCTTTCTCCTTCCTTGAGTGGGGTTCTGGGTTGTTGCTGGTTTGACAAGATTTTTTCTTATGGCCTATCTAATCGTGTTTTTTAGAGATTGCTCCCTTGTTTTGTTGTCTCTCTTACTACTTTTGGACTGTTATAAATTAAGGGTTAGCACCCTTGTTTTTGCTGCTTTCTTAATAAAAAACATTTCTCTAAAATCGAAATTTAAATTGTACCATTTCACTAATAATCTTGAATTAACATTTTAAAAAATATAGCTTTCATAAGAACATATAAGAAACATAAATAATTTGATTCAAATTACTCTTATATTACCCCTTCAAATTTATAGACATCTTATTATAGGGAAATCTTAATATCTTGAAATAAAATATAGTGAGTCGATTATTCCCACCACAACTCTATAATAGATGCGAAATCTCTTATATAGCTATTTCTCATTTAAAACATAAGCACATATTTCTTTCGATTCATTAACATTTTACTTCAATTCTATTTGTAATACTTGGATTAGAAGTTCTTTCTTATGGCATATCTATGCAAACTAATGTATCAGCCAAAATGCATCATTCAGGTATCTACAATTCATACAGAGATGAAAACTCAACATATACAGAGAAAAGATTCAACCAGGCAAGTAACTATGCATTTATACATATGTTCAAGCATGACATTCAACTGGAAACTGGTGTAGACCAGTAAGGTCTTTGGTTATCCACACTCTGAAGGACACCAAAGTCCAAACAATTAATACGAGAGGTTTGGCATGGCAGCATACATCTATTGATTTGGATTGATTTGGATTCCGTATAATGTATTATATAATGATATCTTCATACATTCTAAAAGTTAAATAACCATTTGTTTAAGTAACTGTAAATTACATCTACCTTCCTCCTTCAATCCCTCTGTGCTCCTCTATAAAATTCTTTTCTTCTATCTCCTTTCATTTTTTTTTTCCTCACACTCTCTTTGTCTCCATTCTTTTCCAACTTTTCTTCACACTATTTCCTATTCTGTTCTCTTTCTTTCAACGCATGCTTCCTTTTACTTAACTCTCGACCCGCTAAAAGTAGTGGCAAGCTTTTCATTTTTGTAAGATTGCTAACTTAGGGAGGGGTGGTGGCTCTACCCTCCTCCAAGAATAGAATCCACTACTAATTTTTTAATGCTTGGATTTTTAAATGGCCATTCATTTATTATTTGCTACTAGTAGAATGGAAATAGTTTATTCAAGGAGATTTTTTTAATTTATACGATATCTAGATAAATCGATTATTAAAGTAAACATAATTAATTTAGGATGGAATAATGTTGAATATTATTTTTCATTTCTTCATTGAAGAAAAGCTAATATATCTCGCAATCTAAATAATCTATCGTCTTCATTTCAAGTTTGTTAAATCCATAATATAATTCATGATGTTAATTAACTTCACCATTTAAGTTAAACAAACATTCAATATCAACTAAGTGTGTGTGTGCATTCCATCATCACCAATCACTTTCAAACTGCTAGGATACCTTTGCCTTGATCATGTTCTCATCCGATGATAGAGTTGACTTGGCTAAAGCACCCACACAAACACAAATATTCATTTATCTTTGTTAGTATCACAATGTACACAAATCAATCATAAAATTTCTTGGCTTTTCAAAACAACTTTTGAATTCAAAATTATTTTTTAGCTTTGTCACAACAAAAATTCAATTATATTACTAATGATTTAGTTCATGCCAAAATTTGGGATATGACATCTCTCCCCTCTAGAAAGAGACATCGTCTTGGTGTCATATCTCAACACATAAAAAATATAGTATCTAATGATATCAAATACAAAAATAACCGTTCTATGTCCTCAATGTCCGCCCATGCAATACTATCTATAGAATATCGATCCCATTGGACCTTATACTAAACTCTCTCTCCATTGCGCAACTTAATTTTACACTCATTAAGGATTTGTGTAGGTTCCAAATACGACTCCCAGATCCTATACCTATAAAGCCCACCAATCAAGAATGTGAGTAGCATTAGGATGATGGATCATGGAATGTGATCTAAAAAAATGGTACAAAATTATCTCACCGAATTGAATCCAAAAAAAGCACAAATAATTTCAGCATGCATCGTGGAAATTTAATGTCTCTAATCAACATGATATTGTTTAAGCATTGAAACATGAAACATATTGTGGATTCAACAAGAGTAGGTGGTAGAACAAGTTTATATGCAATTGGGTTGATCACGTCCAAAGTTTTGAAGGGACCCACATATCTAGGTGCAAGCTTGAATAATTTGCCAAAGGAAATTGAACAATTGTGAGGATTGAATCTTGAGAAGACCTTATTTCCAATTGATAATTGTTTGAAGGTCATGTTCTTGTTTGCATAGATTTTTTGCCTATGTGTTGCTTCCTTCAATCTTCTTTTGATTAGCTTCATTTGATCCTCCATTACTTTGAGAAGATCTTGTCCATTTATTAGCATTTCTTCCACTTTATCTCAATTGATAGGAGTTCAACACTTCCACCCATATAGAGGTTCAAAAGGAACCATTCCCAAGGATGCTTAGGAGGAGTTGTTAAAAGAAAACTCCATCAAAGGAATATACTCTTCCCATTTGTATTGTCGATCCATTAATAAATTCTAAGTAGATCTTCTACCATTTTTGGGAAAATGGTGTCTCAACTTTGCATTTACATGAGGTTACTATTCATAGTAATTTTTTATTTGAGCACGAAATCGTGTGAAATTCTCGCCAAAGATTTTGGTTGGCTAGATAGGAATGCTGGTAACGTTTCGTTGCAAGATCACAACTAGTTTTGAAGATATTAAATTTTCCGTTTTGGAGGGGTGCGATGAAAGGTTTAAATTTAATTTTGAGGAATTTAGACCCTCCAAAAATCCCTAAATAATGGGTGTAACGACGTAGCTATTTACGAGGTGATAGAGCACTTCAAGAGCTTTCTAGCGCTTCAAATGGTTCGTCAATCGGACACAAGATTCACAAGTTATGGCCTCCAGAAGTTTGGACTCCTAAAATAGGAAATATAAAATGCAACAAACACATAAACGAGCTATAAAAGGGAGGGACACGTGTTGATGTGTGTTTTGACACATCATAAGGCATCTAGAATGGAGATAAGGTCGACTCTACTTTATTGGGTGGTTTTAGCCCATAGTTTTGTAATATTGTTTGACGGTTTTTTGTATCGTATCTCCTATATATGAGGTGCGTGAGATAGAGGTTGTGTGTAAGAGTCTTATGGCTATTGAGTTACCTTTGAACCTCTATTTAGTGGTACTCCTATGAAGAGCTTGCTCTTCAATAAATTGTAATTTGTTATTGATTGCTGAATAATATATTAGGCGGCTTTCATAGTGTAGGGTTTTTCTCTCGAAAGGGTTTCTGTGTTGTGTTATGCATCATATTAAGTCTGTTTCTATTAAGTTTCTGTAACTTTTGCAATGATCTGTAAAAGTTTTTACATTACCCTCCTCTCAAGGTTAGTGTAGGAAGTTGTTCCACTACTTAACTTCCTTACAAACATTTGGTTCACTCAACTTTTTTTTGTCCATTTGTTTGCAGATGACATGCTATACTAAAGTGTAATTGTGTTCCCAAGGGAGTGTTCAAAGTTTTTTCAGATTCTAGATGTCATGTGAGTATCCTGATCTAATATGATTGTTTAAGACACTCCATACATTCAAAAGATTTCTTGGACAAATATTTTGGCTAAGGTCAATGAACCATCCTTAAGACTTCTAGGAATAAAATGTGCTACCTTGGTGAGTTTTTCCACAACCACTAAGATAACATCATGTTTGTTTTGGAAATAGGCAACCCTTGAATGAAATCCATACTTGTCACTTGCCATTTATACTTGAGAATGTTGTGAGGATACAACAACCTTATTGGGTGAACATGGTTGACCTTAACTCACCGACATTCTAAACATGATGCCACAAATTTGATCACATCCTTGTTAAGGTTTGACAAAAACTAAAGAGGTTTCAAATCTACCACCATTTTATTCACTCCAAGATGCCTTGAGTATGGTGCATTATGAGCCTCCTCCAAAATCAATTTTCTGAAATCTCTTTGATTTGGAATGTAATTGCTTCCTTAATATTTTAAAATTCCATCATGTTAAAACATATATCCTTCGAAACGAAGTCTAGAGGATCCTCCTCAAGAGCCAACTTCACCATTAAATAATGTTCATCTTCTTGAAGATTGTATAACACTTGGTATTTTAAGGTACACTTAGTTGTTGTTATGACTGTACTATGCCTTCATCTGCTAAGTACATCAACTACCATATTCTACTTTCCCTTAATATACACAATCTCAAAATCATATTCATTGAGGAACTCTAGCCATCTCCTTTGTTGAGCATTGAGGTTTGGTTGGGTCAAAATGTCCTTAAGTCTTGGATGATCTATCTTCAACTCAAATGGTTTTCCTAATAGATAGTGTCTCCACATCTATAATGCATGAACTATTTCTACTAACTCCAATCATGAGGGGCATTGTTATTCTCATATTGCTTTAACTTCCTAGATTCATAAGCTACCACTTACCCATTTTGCTTGAGTACTCCTCCCACATCTTCTCTTGAAGCATCTGTTATAACTATAAATTGTTTATTTGGATAAAAAAATGTTAAAATTGAAGCTATTTGTAAGTTTTTGTTATAAAATTTAAAAGACTTGCTCACATGTCCACTCAAATATTTTCTCTTTCCTTTGAAGTGAGGTAGTTCGGGCTTCAACCATTGAAAAACCTTCTACCAACTTCCTATAATATCTTACAAGACCCATAAAACTATGGACTTTAGGATCATTATGGGGTGTAGGCCATTCTACTATTGCTTTAATCTTCTATGGATCTACAACAATACCGTCAATTAAGATGATGCAACCTAGGTAGTCCACCTTTCTTTGATAAAAAGTGCACTTACATAATTTTCCAAAAAGTTGGTGCTCCCTCAAACACAGCAAGACTATTCTTACATGTTTCTATGCTCCTCAACATATTTAGAGTAAATCAAGATATCATTTATGAATATCAACACAAAGTCATCTAGATAATCCATGAATACATTGTTCATCAAATTCATAAAAGTTGCAAGGGCATTACATAACCAAAACCTAACACAACCGTAAATCGATAATGCTCATATCAGGTTCAAAATGCCATCTTGGTTACATAGTCCTCCTTAATTATCAATCGATGGTATTCATATTTAAGGTCAGTTTTTTAAAACACTACCGCCCCTCTTATTTGGTCAAACAAATCACCAATTCTTAGGAAAGGGTACATGTTCTTGATGGTTTCTTTGTTTAACATTCTATAGTCAATGCATAGTCACAATGTTCCATTCTTTTTCACAAAGATAATGGGGCCTCCCCATGGCGACACACTAGGATTGATCAATCCTTTATCAATTGATGATTCTTGAAGCTAAACCTTCAACTCATACAACTCCCTGGTACTCATCCAATAAGGAGCCTTCAAATGAGGTTAAGTTTCAAGAAGAAATTCTATAGAGAAATCAAATTCACTCTTAGGTGACAATCCTGATAGTTCTTCTAGAAACACATTCTGGAAATCTGTAAGAATAGGGTAGTCATTTAGAATTAGCTTCCTATTCTCAAAATCACTAACATGAATAGCATAAATAGAATATCCTTTCCTTTGAGCCTTCCTTTAGTTGCATAGATGAAATTTGTCTAAGTTCTACTAGTTTTTGAATACCACTAACCTCAATAGGTTTACCCATGTCATCTAGGAAATTTACTATCTTATCGTAAAAGTTTACTATCGATTTATATTTAGTCAACCAATTGATTCCTAAGATTATGTCATACGATCCTAAGGGGACCACATATAAGATGACTAGAGTTTGAAAACTTGGAAGTTCCAACTCACTATAAGGAATATAATAATCCACCCTCTTCTCTGCCCAATTTTTAGATCGAGCCATCCAAAAATTAGCAATAAATTTTGCTATGACTAGTAGCTTAGAAAATATCTTAGGGTCTATAAAAAAACCAATTGCTCTAGTATCTATTAAAATAGAGACAAGTTGCCCATAAAACTTACTAGAGAATTAAATAGGTGTGGCTTTATTTTGCTTGCCTATTATCCACTACCGCACAAATGTTATTTTGGGTTAGTTGATGTTGAATCTTTCCATTTCATCCCATTGATCATCGAGGACAAGAATGTGCATGATTCTCACCTCCACAAACATAGCTCCCATCATGTGGTCCCTTTTGACCCTTGGTTTTATTTTTAATGAACTCACTATTGTTGTTGTTGTTGTTGTTGTTTCACCCCTTGTTATTTCCTTTATAGATTCTCATAGCTCTCCCTTGGAATCTTTTATTTCTTTTAAGATTCTTGATATGATGATAGTTATTGTTCTAAAATTTCCTTTTCCCATAAATAGATCTTTTGTTTTGATCCTTTCGAATGTCAAATTGCCAAAGTTGTTGTTCCTGTTTGGTTGCGTTGTCAAATAATTTAGCCATGTTCAAGAAGTTGTGAATGTTTACATCTTCTCCAATTTGTGGTCTTCATCCCAATTCAGAAACATTGATCAAACTGATGATGTGACACATACTTAAGTAGTTGAGTGAATTTCTCCTATAGAATTTTGGTGCAACATGAAATATCTAACATACATTCTACATAAAAATAAAATGTTATGTTCTACTATCATAATATGGTAAAGAGTAGGAAATACAATCATATAATAACAACTAATGATTAAAATATTTGGTGAAAGAAACTTTTTAACCGTCTATTAGTAGATAGACGTGGAATGAAAATCTATCCTTCTTTGAAAATCCATATTCGACACCCATTTTTACAACGACTCTGATAAGGAAAGTAAATGAAAACAAAAAAATATTGTTTCTACTTATCTGAATAAAATAATTAGTTTAACTACAGTTACTTGACATATCTTGATGTCTCATCTCTAAGACTATAATGCCCTATACAAGAGTTCTTTTTATCCTAAGGTTTATTGAAAAGTTAATAAGTCTACTTAATCATTTATGTAAGTAATCCAATATAAAATTAACACAATTAATGACTGTTATCTTGAGAAACTAAGTCAAAATGGTATGATCATAGGTTTTCCTAGAGTCACTTTCTCTAAAGGTCTTTGTGAGGGTTGTTTCCAACATCCCAAAGAGAAATTTGATAAAAGCAAGGCATGTAGAGAAACTTGATAAAAGCAAGGCATGTAGAGAAACATATCCCTTGGAGCTAGTAGATTGTTATGTAACCATGCCATCCCCCTTCCATCTTTTACCAAGCCAAGATATATTCTCACCTTCATAAATGCTTTTTCTAGATATAAATGGGTTTATTTTCTTAGATAGTAATTTGAATTGTTTGACACGTTTTAATATTTTAAGGAACTAGCTAGAAAGAAATCAATAATATCATCAAGATTCATCAAACTGATAATGTTTGAGAATATGCCGACACACCTTTTGAGTGTTTTTACACAACAAAGAGGACATATATGCAACATACAATTCACTATACTCCTCAACAATATGGTGTTATAGAATGTAAGAACCATTCCTTGAAAGATATTACTAATTATATAGTACACTCCAGGGGTCTCACCCCATAGTATTGGGTTGAAGAAATCAACTATGCTTGTTACATTTAGAAAAAGGTTCCTCATAAAGCCTTTAAGGGTGTTAGTCCTTTTGAAGCTTGGATAGGCAAGAAGCCTTTAATGTAACACTTTAAAGTATTTGGATCTTCAACTATGACACAATTACCTCAATAACATTGCAAGGCTATGGATCCTAAATACAAACCTTGTATTTTTATTGGTTATCTAGATAATATCAAGGGATATTGGTTCCTCACCCTACCACACATGGCCTATTCATTGAGGGAAGTGTTATGTTTTAGGAGGATCCCACTGACTCTTCACTTGATATTTATCCCTTCATTATGGCTTCACTTGATTTGGATGATTATTCTAATCACTCTAATCATACATCACTAGTTTCTATAGTAGAGTCTTCTTCTTCTTCTTATTCATCTAATGGTGATGAAAATGACTAGGAACTTTCTTCCTCTTCTTCACCGCATTCTTTAGAGGATGATTTTCCAACACCCAAATCATCCATTTATCAACTTCTTTGGGTTAGATAGACACAAGATAATGTAGGTACTTGGGTAGGAGATCCGATATATGGTAGATGTATACAATCAAATTATTAGCATGGGACACATGCTTTGTTTTACTCAACCTCTGATCCATAGAATTTTGGAGAGGAATTGGGTGTACCTGGATGGGATAAAGCTATGTAGGAGGAATATGATTCCTTATTTCATAATCACACTTGGGATTTGAATTGACTTCCTAAGGGAAGGAAAATGGTTTGATGTAAATGGGTCTATCAGATTGAGTTTGTAGTAAATTTTTTTGTTGATAAATATAAGGAATAATTGGCTTCCAAGGGTTTTTCTCAAGTTGTTGGAATCGACTAAACAAAGACCTTTATGACTATTGCCAAGGTGACTTCTATTCAGCTAACACTTGCTATTGTCACAAAAAATGACTAGGATGTGTATCAAATGGATGTGAATAGTGCCTTTCTTTATGAACACCTTAAGGAGGAGATATAGATGGAATAAACATTAAGGTTTTTTTAGGATTCATCCTTAGTTTGTAGACTTATGAAATCCCTTTATGGCCTCAAAAAATTCCTTGGGATTGGTATGCCAAAATGGATTCCTTCCTTCTAGTTTTTGGTTTGACAAGGTATCATTTAGTTCATAATGTGTACTTATTGTAGCAAGATGATTCATTATTTATTGTGGTAATGTATGTTTATAATATTTTATTACTAGGAGATCTTTAATTTCTATTGAGGTAATTAAGTTGGCTCTCACATCTGTTTCATATGACTAACTAGGGGTTACTACACTACTTCTTTGGCATTGAGAATTCACAGTATAACTTAAGGATTAATTTTTCTCAACCGAAGTAAAATTACGATATTCCTTCTCATTTTCATATGGTTGAGTGCAAGCTATCTTTCAATCCTTTTTATTTTGGAGTCACCCTTGAGGATGAATATTTTTCACAATGAGTTGATACTACTTTCTATCGTCAACTTGTTAGCAATCATAGCTATTTGACCTATACTAGGCTTGACATCTCATATGTGGTGAGCATGTTTTTGAGGTTCATGCAAACGTCTCATTAGCTAAATTGAAAAGTAGTAAAGAGGATTCTTCATTAGGGAGATCTTAGATTTTGGATTCATTATAGAGTTAGAGTTATCACGAAGGATTGCGTCGTGTTCCTAAGTTGGGAGCTCAACAATCCCATGAAACATGGAATGATCCTCAAGCCCATGGGACAATTTGGACTATTTTTGATTAAGTAAAAAAAAGTTTTGAAGGGACCCGAAACCCTGTACAAAACAAGTTTTAAAAGGGGCTCCTCCAACCTACAACATGAGATATTCAATCAGGTTCACAAAACGGAACAGAACCAAGACAAAACAAAACAAAACAAAGAAAGGTTAGAGACCCCAAAAAGAAAAGTTGCTTGAAAAGTAAAACCAAACCATGAACCAACTACAGGAAAACCATAACAAACAAAGAGAAACAAAGAGAAAAAGGCAAAGAAAGTCTGTCCATAGGGGTAAAGACAACCCCACTAACTTAGGATTTCCCTTTGGAACCCTTCTTGTGGGAATAAAGGGTCATGTCAAAAGAAGGAGAGGACCACTTAGAATGTTTGCCTTTAACCTTAATCCAACCGTCTTCAACCTTAGCAACCTCATCTTGCCACTCCAACGAATCTAATGCTGGAAACCCAACAATCATGGAGTGACCAACATATGACGCATCTCTAGCAGGACCAACAGGGCAAGGGTCAGGATCAGTCTTGGTAACAAAACCAATCAAAGGGACCGCTCTAGCAACCTCCCCAGAGACAGGAACAACCCTAACAGACCAGTCAAATCCAACAACCAGGGCAGATCCAATGACCAAAGAGCCAACAACATCACCTTCCTTCCTAACAACAACAGGAGGGACAACCTCAACAGAAGAAACACCAACATGCAACCCAAACCCCCAATAGCCACCTCAGGCAACAAAGAAACAATGCCACCCACCATTGGGGAAGCCACCTCATCCATCAACGGGACCGTTGTGGCAGCCAGACTATCCTGAGTAACCACCCGGGAAAAACTTCGATGTGAAGAATTCTTCACATCATAATAATGCTGAGCTGAAGCACCATTCCACCAAGACACAACACGTTTCTTTGTAACACCAAGATCACATTTGGCAGCAACATGACCCATTTTAATGCACCTTCTGCATCTAAAGGGAACCCCTTCATAGTCCAAAGACAGAACCCAATGGCCCTTAGGAGACATAAGTTTTATCGCTGCAGGCAATCCCTTAGACCCATCAATGTCCACCAAAATGCGAGCATAGGTAGAATGGCGAATATTAAAGGAATCAAAATCGAACATTAGGATGTCCCCAAGAGCCCCACCCACTTCCTCAAGAAGAGAATCCACCCAAAGATGAAGCAGTAGGCTAGGGATTCTAGCCCATAAAGGCATCTTGTTGAAGCTTTCAGAAGAGGGATTGAAATCTTTGTGCCAAGGCTTAACCATTAACACAAAACAATCATCCCAACTGAAGAAATGATCACATTGAATACAATTTCTGTCCTCAACAATGTCAAATTTTTCTATGAAAAACCCTTTAGCTAAAGGAAAAATATGAACTGTACCAGAAATGAGGGGATCCCAGTGCTTGGAAATCCACGCATGAAGTTCTGGAAGGTTGGGCCAAAAACCCCCGAATCTACAAATGATACCATGAGTGGCAAAAATGGAAGTAACCTGATCAATCTCAACCACAGTATCTTCCTCCTGAGAAATGGAAATGGATCTGCAGATAGGAAAAGGCTTAGCAACCGAAGCAACCTTCTTGAAAACCCCAACATTTGGGCGGTTGCCCCCAGGAGGTGGAGCAGGCAAACCACCACCAGCCACAGATTCAACACCTTTACCACACACAAAACCATCCATACCAAGCATTGGGGCACAGGGAGAAGAATAGGAATAAATCCCCTTCGAAATGGGGGTAGCCGCAACAAACTCTGCGTCCAAACCCACATTCCCATTGCCCCCATCAACACCCGACGACTCGAAGACGCCAAAAATTGCAGAGGAAGGACCACGAGGAGAAAACATAGGGTTTGAAACACCCATTGGGCGGGAAGTGACTGCAACATTTGAAACACCCATCGGGTGGGAAGAGACCACAACGTTTGAAACACCCACCGGGCGGGAAGCAATCGCAGCGTTTGAAACACCCACTAGGTGGGAAGCGATCACAACCATTAGAAATGTTACTTGACAGTCAAACTCCCAAGAGGTGGAGTAGGCAAACCACCACCAACCATAGATTTAACATCTTTACCACACACAACACCATCCAGACCAAGCACTGGGGCATAGGGAGAAGAACAGGAAGAAATCCCCTTCGAAATAGGGGCAACCACAACAAACTCTGAGTCCAAAACCTAATTCCCATCGCCCCCATCAACAACCGATGACTCAAAGATGCTGTAGATCACAGAGGAAGGAGTACGAGAAGAAAACACAAGATTTGAAACACCCATCGGGCAAGAAGCGACTGTAGCGTTTGAAACACCCACCGGGTGGGAAGCGATAACAACCATTAGAAAAGTTACTTGACAATCAAACCCCCAGGAGGTGGAGCAAGAAAACCCCTACCAACCATAGATTCAACACCTTTACCCCACATAACATCATCTAGACCAAGCACTCAGGCACAGGGAGAAGAACAGGAAGAAATCCCCTTCAAAATGGGAGCGACCGCAACAAACTCTGCATCCAAACCCACACTCCCATCACGCTCAGCAACAACCGACGACCCAGAGACGCCACATATTGCAGAGGAAGGAGCACGAGCAGAAAAACAGGGTTTGAAACACCCACTGGGCGGGAAGCGACCATAGCGTTTGAAACACCCACCGAGCGGAAGCGACCACAACATGTGAAACACCCACTGGGCGGGAAGCGACCGCATCCATTATAAAAGTTACTTGACAATTTGGACTGTTTTAGTCCAAACCTTTTCTGCATAATTTTAAATTTTGGTGTGAATTTCAGTCATTTTGACCTTTGGAGGCAAGATCCACACACACTTGCGACTTCGTGTTTAGATCTACTAGTTTTAGCAGTCTAGGTGTTGGTATGTTCCAAAAAAACCTATTTATTTTGATTTTCCAGCTTTTTGAATAAGTAGAAATGTCAAAGTTCCATAGAAAACATGTCTATCCACCCCCCTATCATGAACGTTTCTCCTACACCCTCTTATCAGCCTAACCAAGCTTATAGCCAATCTCAAGAAGACTATCTTATTCCAGATCAACATAATCACATTCCCAACCAACTACGAAAGGATGATTTTGGGATTAGTGACATGAAAAATATATTGCAAGACTATATTGAGTGGATGGATGAGATCAAGAAGAGTTTAAATTAAAAACAAGATGAGTGGGATCCATGAGCAAGAAGAGTTGGATTTTCAAGCCCAACTTCATAAGCCAGAATTGGAGGCAGTTTGCAATTTTTTTTGGAAGAGAGTTAATTGCACAAAAAGAGAGATATGAGGAGAAGTTTGCAAAGCTGGAAGCTCAATCAATTTATCCTCCTTTAAAAGAATCTGCAAAGTTCATCCACCTATTACCTTTACAAACCTATCTTTGATAAAGAGATTCCTTTGTTCAACACCATGTGCTTCATGCAAAATGAGCCCATACATGAGTAGGTTCAGCCTACAATCCCTCAAGAGAAGCCTCTTTGAAGAACCTATTTGCCTTCTAACAACCCAAAACACTCCTCAATTGATCTAGTGGGTCCTATTATATCTCAAGAGCGCTGTTATACTGAGCATAACAAACTGGAGCAACATATTATAGAGCAAGGAATTGGTGCTCAACATGAGGGTTTACTTGATTTGTTCAATGAGCTTCCCCTTTTCTTTGAAGAGCAGGAGGTTGTACAATGTTCAATGCCAACAAATTAGTTGGAACAACGAAATGAAGATACAAAGGAAGGTAATGTTGAAGGTATTAATGATTAGGTTTTCAATTTCCTATTTGATGAACTCCCTTGTATTTATGATCAAGGTGAGAAATTATGCCCATATCAATGCCAAATTATTCACATGAGCAATATGAAAGAAATTATGATGATACTTGTGTGTGGAATTTGTTGTTCAAGTTGATCAAATTATCAAATCAAAGCTTGTCATTCAAGAGGACCTTGTTAATGACTCATCAAACTCTAAAGAGAGCCACATTAAGGTAAAAAACAATCATCTCATACAACAAAATGAGTATGACAAAGAAGAGGACTCATTTTGGGAGATCTTTGAGCGAATAACTCATATAAACAATAGCTTTTAGGGTGCCTTTGAGACCATGTATTCAAAGATGGATCAAAGATGCAATCACTTCCTTAGAAGAGAGCTTACGATTGTAAAAGGCTATGTTGACACTAAAAAATGAACCCTTTTATCAAGTCTTCTATCTATTAGTTAGAGTTTAATGCAAATAGTTGCAACATCAGTTTAAGAAGGCTTAAAAGAAGTGTTTTTAGAGCAAATCCAGTTGTTCAAGTCCAGTTTGAACTCCACATGGGTTAT
This sequence comes from Cryptomeria japonica, assembly GCF_030272615.1. Classification (NCBI taxonomy): domain Eukaryota; kingdom Viridiplantae; phylum Streptophyta; class Pinopsida; order Cupressales; family Cupressaceae; genus Cryptomeria; species Cryptomeria japonica. The sequence goes on from NC_081407.1 coordinate 271,570,375, forward strand.
ACAACACTTGGGGCTATTTTTCTATAATTTTTTTTCTTCTTTCTTTCTTAGTGAGTTCTGATATTTCTTCCATCATGTATTGTATATGTTTTCAAGCTATTTCAGGCATAAGGAAAGTATTTATTACTCAGATTTTCAGATCTACGTTGTAAGAAACTCCTTATTTTCAATAAATCAACAAGTTTTACCTTCTCAAATATGTGTTTTGTGTGTTTGATGAATGATTCTGATGCAATTTTTGGGATTTGATGTGTAAAATCCTTAAATTATGTCTCATTTATGCACCTTGACATAGAATATTTAGAATTTAGGTAGGTTATAGGTTGTATTGAAGTATTTAGTTATTTAGTTGTGAGAGCATCTAGTTTTCCTTGAAGAACCTAAAAGACAATCTTCTTATGAAACACTATTGTCTGATTTGAATATAAACAAAGTTGTGTATAAGAAAAAGCTGATTTACTGAAGGCATTTGTGAGTTTAGAACTACAAGTAGGTGTAAAGAACGTTTGGTGCATCACCTCCTAGGATAGGTTTTCATTTCAAAGCAACCTTTCTATCCTTTTTCCAATCAAGGAATTAGTTTGCAGGAGGTACATCAGGAGAACCAACATGCTCTGGAGATTTACCTTCACTTTGAGCAACCCACAAGCTCAAAGGTTTTTCCATGTTTCACAAGATTGTTGAGCTCCTAGCTTAGCATCAGGGTGCAACCTTTTATAACAATAGTTAGAATAGAGGTTGTCGGTGGGTTGCATAGTTTTAGATTGGTTTGGTCATTCAGAGAGTCACAAGTCCACTTCAGGTTACAATTTTTCCCTTTGCTCTACTCCTATTAGGTTGTCTTGCCATTGCTTTATCTTCCATAGAGCTCAAGTATTGAGGAGTTGTTAATGCAACCATTAAGGATATCTGGCTTCAATAAATTCTCACTAAATTTTCTCTCTCCTTTAGACAACCTACTATCAACTATTGTAATAATCATAGTACTGCCAATTTAACACCCTTCATGCATGCCATTACAACTATAGTCCAAGTAAAAAAGGAGAATACTAAAAGAAAATCTTTCTCAACAATCTGGGTGTCCATTTACCCATTCCAAGATTGTTGGATATATATAAAATTTCAATATAAGAAATTCAATTAAATATCACACCATCCTAACAACAAATTTATGGAATTGTTGGTGCACTCATATCATGTTGAGAAAAAATATAGCTTGTTTTACTTTGTGTTTTTTACTTAGCCTTTTTATAGAGCCTTTCTTGTTGTGCTCCTCCTTCATCATGACTTTTATTATCTTGTGTCCTTGTTGAACTTATGTCCTATTATTGTGATATTATCTTTATTATTTTACCTTTTATGTCATGTCTTGTGTTTTGTCTATAGACTTACATGTCTTTAACATGTTGAGTTCTTGTTTATGATCTATGTTATGTTTCCCCTCTTGGGGGATATCCTCTTTTTCTCACTTGTCTTACCTTATTTAATTACGTTCATTTGAATATTACACATTTCTATTTCATGCTTACATTGTTCTACATTTTCAAATCCTAAATGATGTACATGTTAATATTCTTCCATTTCTAGACATCTTACACGACACATGCTTACATGTTATAAGACACTGTTTCATGCTTACATGATATTTCACATGGTATTTTCCATTCTTACAAGTGTGTATCCAAAACTGTTGTTATTATCATTTGTTTTTTTATTGTTAATAATAGGGCAAATTTGGGGTCCGTCTTGTTTACCCTCATTACACGTGCTTCCATGATTATTTGTTGATCTATATTATAGGTTGTGGTTGTCACAAAATGATCTTTATAACACTTTAATTTGAGAAAACATGATTATAAATTATTAACATATTATTTTTCTAATCTCCTTTAATTCAATGCACGATTCACATGCAACCAATTTGAGGGAGGGCATATAATATCACATTTTGGTTGATAGTTTTCACAACCCTATGCAATTTTTATTGATAGCTCATTTGCAACTAAGCTCTAACACTTTTGGTTCACGAGTCCTCAACATTATACCTTTTTTTTTGTGATGGCTCAAGCTCACAACACTATATTACCTTTTTGTTGACACCTCCTTCACAATCCTATATTACTTTTAGTTTATGGCTCCTTCATATTCCTATACCACTTTTTGTTGATGGTTTCTTTGAAATGCAATGCAATTTATTGTTGGTGGCTCCTTCACAACTATAGCACCTACTTTGAAATCCAATATCACTTTTGGTTGATGGCTCGTTCAAAACTATGTATCTCTCTATTTATTTTTTATCTATTAAACTCATTTATATTACAAAATAGTTAGTAATGCTTATTTTAGTTTTATCAAACACTAGTAAAAAATTTGTCCTTGTAGGTTTGATGACAACGTTATAATTACAAGGAGCATGTGTGGGTCATTATCTATATCCATATCCTTTTTGTATACATGCTTGCCATTTACTATTATTTTGACTACTTGTTTACTTTGGTATGCATGATTCATACTAATTTACATGCAATTCAAAATGGGAAAAAACATAAGAGTGAGAAGAGTGAGAAGTGCATCCATAATCATTTTTCTCATTTATTCTGAACTCACTTTGAACCCTTTGTTCTAATGCAATGAACTAGTGTCCATGTTACATAATTCTAAGCAAGAGTTATCATTCAACATTTACCTGAGCAATATTTTTAGTCATTGTTTCCTAGTGGTTCAAACCTAATCTTAATTGCCAATGTTTCTTGCTTCGGTTCAAAATCACAACTAAAATTCTCACTTGGTTTTGGACTACACATGTGAGATTGAATAATGAATTCCCATAATTTAGTTTAATTATGGACCCAGTTGACTTACTTTCAATTAGTCATTGCTTGTTGATCCAAGCATAAAATAGTCAAATTATGGTGCTAAGGTGTTGTATAAAAAGACAAATCCTAGTTCGTTTTACATTATACGATACCATTGTCATATACTTATCATTCGATCATTTACCATCCAAGAGAATTGTATCAACATCTAAGATCATAAGAATAACATAAATATTGGTAAATTTATTTGGTTGGTCTTCCAACTTATTCAAATTGTTAAATCAATTTAGGAGTTCAACTAAGAGAAAAAGTGGGAAGCTAGAGCCTTTCTCTTGTAGCACAACAAACTCTAATGATATTTGTAAGCACCCCATTATTAGATAACAGATACATAGAGATTTATGATCACCCCATTTTTAGATAACAAATACATATAGATTTATGAAGACGAGAAGTGCAAAGATCTATGCTATACAAGACTGAAAAGTTCAAGGATGTTGAGAGATCTATGCTACACGAACACTGAAAACCATAAATCCGAGTTCAAGGATATTGCTCAACATATACAGGAGAAAATAGTAATTGTCCATCCAAATCCATTCTCTCCCAATGCACTCGACAAAACATCACACTCTTCTCAACACCCTAAAAGAGATCCTTGCACAAACCGACACATACCCAAAACAAAACAAAAAATAATGACAAGATTGAACATTTCAGTTCACAAGAAAATGGAATCCATGTTCTGATACCATCTTTTAAAAAATGTAGTAGAGCATAGTAAATCAGAAAACCAGAAATAACAGAATTACAAATATAAACATGTATTTATTTTATAAGCGATACAATTCAGAATTTGTACAGTAAATTGAAGGAATCACAAACATTTTAAAGATGAACTAACTCAATGAATTCCTCAATTCTCTAGAACTCATTTATCCTGTTTTATCTATGCCACATATATTACAACTGTTGAGGGGAAACTCCTTGTTTGCACAAGCCTAACAGTCGGAAAAGATCTAATACTTTGTTTGACCAAAAGATCAGATATGCATAAGTTAAGTTCAACAATCCTGTTTTATCCATGCCATATTTACTAACAACTGCTGATGGGGAAACTCCTTGTTTCACAAGTCTTACAATTAGAAAAGATCTAGTACTTTGGTTGCCCAAAAGATCAGATGTGCATCAAATAGATATAGTGCAAAGTAGGAAGAATCACCTTGAAATATCATGATTTGGATTTTCAAAGATCTCATCAAATTTATCTAAATGGGCCTCCAATGCATTTGAGAGCCTGTACACTATTTCTGAAAGGCTTGGTCTTGCTCCAGGATCTTTGTCCACACAGGCTTTGGCAATATCTGCAAGGCAAAGAACAGTGTCGTTAGGATAAACACCATGGAGATCTGGATCAACCCACTTTCTCAGTTTCACTTCTCTGTCTTCCCCTTCCATGAGGGGCTTAATTTGGGTCCAAAGCAGGTCTGCATTTCCTCCTAATGGAACTCCCCACTCATGAACTATGGCTTTCTTTCCAGAAATCAGCTCCAGCAACACAACTCCAAATGCAAACACATCAAGCTTTGGGGTCACTACTCCATTTGCTAGGTATTCTGGAGCCATGTATCCTGGTGTGCCTTCTATGTGCCTTGTGCACACATTTATCCCTGATTTGGCCATGGCGAAATTAGCAATTTTAGCCCTAAACTTGCTATCCAGGAGAATATTTCTACTGTTAACATCCTTGTGCACAACAGTAGGTGTTGTGTGTTCATGAATGTATTGAAGCCCATCAGCCACATCCAAGGCAATTTGCAATCTGGTCTTCCAAGAGCTCAGATCAGAAGTAGCAATTTTGTTCTGAATAGATTCAGGATCATGAAGCCAGGCATTGAGAGTACCATTGTCAGCATACTCATAAACCAAGTAAGATTTGCCCTCTGAACCGATACAAAATCCTTCTAGCTTCACCAAATTACTGTGATTGACCTTCTGCAAAATCTTCAACTCTTGGGAAATATCCCCCTTCATCTGCTTTATGGCATAATTCTTACCATTTATGGTACCCTTGTAAACAGAGCCCTGAATATGACACAAAGGGCTAAAATTTTGTGTTGCTTTCTCTAAACTTTCAATAGAATAGTTGCAAGGTTTATCGATGCTACTAATAACACTGGCTAAAAGTTTCTCCTGTTGGCTGGTTTTAACTGCAAGAGACTCTGCTTTCAAATTTGAAGGGCTATTGAGTTCTTCAGTAGTCTTCAAATTTGAAGGGCTATTGGGTTCTTCAGTAATCTTATTTCCTGATTTATGTAAGAGTGCCCTGTTTCTGACAACCCAAATAACCCATAAAGCCAAAGCCAAAAGCACAACAGCCCCACCCAAAGATCCCCCTATAACAATACCCCTCAGGCGACTCAAACCATGAGAACCATTATTTGTACCTAAAGATGAAGATGGCACAGATGGAGGAGGCGGAGCTAATATGGGTTTTTCAGAAACAGGAACCAAGATTGTAGTATTAGGAAATATGGTTGAACTTGAAGATATACCATTCTGAGAACTCAAATCCTCCAGATTTGCACAAAATTTCTGGCTGATAGATTTCAGGGTATCTGCCTCCTGCACCACATATGTTATCTGCATTTTGATCCCTTTACTAATTTGGGCTTGGGATGGGCATTGGCACCTGATTGGGAAAGTTACAGGAGTACCAATAGGGATAAGTGTTGGTATCAAGCTAGGATTAGCAACTTCTACAGCCTGATATGTTGTCAAATACTGAAACTTGAATCTTGAGACCAGAAAAATTGTATCTTGAGGCTTAAACTCGTAGGTGATGTTGGCCTGGGAGTAATTTGCCATGCACCCACATATGACAGGAATAAGTAAAGGTTGCCCCTCAACTAGTGAAGTGGTATCATAAGACAAATTATTGGCTTTTGCTACGATTAACCTGCTCAGATAAAACAAGTCACTGATGTTCACAAGATCAAGGTAATTAGGAGCATCGGCTTTGAAAAAAACATATGTATTGCATGGTGATGGGCCATCAGAGCAGCTGTAGCCTGTAATATTGGATTCCAGAGATTGGCCTTGGATTTTAACTGCAACAAAAAGGAGCAGGAAACAGAGGAACAATGGTTTCCAAGTGGCGCTAAACATGGTGATGAAGGAATTAAAACTCCAGGGAATCACAGTGTGATCCGTCCATGAGCTATCTATCCCCCTCCTGATGATAGATCAGGCGTGTGATCCGCAATAACAATAACTAATATGAATTGTAACAGGAAATCATCAAAACGAAGTGGGTATATGTGATAACGCGTTAAAGCTGCAAACAAATTAAATTTAGGAAATGGGTGCGTAGTATTATGCATCACCATGCGGGTGGAATTCGAATTTTTTTGTATTAGAAACAAAATATTCCATAGGCATATCGGACACGGGCTGCAATTTCTTGAAAGGATCGGTGATTAACAGAGTCTTTGTCCTCATTCACAAAAGTCGGGTGCTTGGCGGATAATCTGAAATTTAGTAATGGGATAAATAAATTACTCGGATTTTTGTTGTTCTTGTTGTTTTCCTGGCTCGAAATTTTGACAGGAATTCCAATATAAAAATTGGCGTGGGTATATGTACTTTTACAAACGGGGATTCTTTGCGGTCGTTTATTTAGTTTTGCTGTTTAATTTCTAGTAGATAAATGGTCTTATATATTATTAATTAAGCATAAGGATAACGTGGATTTTTTTTATAATAGGGGAAAGGATCTAGTAGTTGTGCACCTTAACTTTGCGCTTCTCAAAATCCTATTTGGAAATTTCAAATCACTCTGATTTTTTTACAGCATCTTACTTGGCAAGTCCCCTGCTTATAACTAAGGTTTCAGGGCCACATCATCAAATATGATGCCACATCAGCATGCTTTTTGCCAAGGTGTCCAAAACAGCCCGAAAAGAAAAGTGAGACTAATAGGCGTGCAAAAGAGACCCCAATAGTTGTGCAGCTGATATGGCATCACCTGATTGGTTACTTTTTACAATATTAGTACATTTTTTAACAACTATTGGTACATTTCCTAACAACTGTTGGTACATTTCCTAACAAAAATTGAGATTTTTTGTTTCAAACAATAGGTTTTATTTGTTCAATTTTTGGAACAAAAGGTATCAACAACCCTCACAACAATTGGTACATGCTCAACTACTGGGTCCTTTCCCCTAGTGGAGTTGTTACAATTTTCTCTTAAAAATAGGAGTAGTTGAAATTTGTTCTCGAAGGTATCTATTTCGAATCTGGTGTGGATGGGTGCATCGATCAGTTCATCAAGGGTAAGGTGTATAAGGAGGCAGTTCTTAATCACAATTTCATCATAAACAAGGTGGAATTTGAAGCTTATAATCATATTATTATAATTTGTCTTATGCTATCGGGATATTGTGGTGTATAATGAGGTTGTTTTTAATCACAATTCTATTGTAAACAAGATGGAATTTAAAGTGTGTAATCATGTTATTATAACGTGTCTTGTTATATCACAATGTTTAGGGATGCATACTCAATCTAATATATGTTTCGAGAGTTCATGTCATCACATAATATTGATATATATAAGAGTATCTTGAACATGATTTTGACACTCATATTATTTTGTTGTAAGCAAGTATCTTAAATACAATTTTAACATTCATAATTGATTTCTTTTTTTTCAAATGATTTGATTTCAAAAATCATGTGGTCCTCTCATATAGTTTGCTTTCATTACACATTCAATGAGAATTATTATAAACAATTACCATTTTTATAATAACATAAATTTCTATAAATGCACGCCCTAATAGACCTTAGAGGGAAGGTAGAATGAAAGGAGGAGACAATTTTCTACAAACCCCACTAAAGATGGTATGGCCTACATTTTCCACCACTAAAAATGGACAAGGCAAGAGGTTAAAAGCCATAAGAATAGAATGCATAAGAAGGGCATGATGAAAGAATTTTGAGATGACATTTTGGGGGCATTTTGGTTAAGATTGAAAGGGGGTTGACTTATGCAGTGAATTAAAATAAGCACAAAATGGTGGCATGACTAGTAACTTGGCTTGATAGAATGGTAGTCTTATGTCTTTATTCAAACAATAAATTTTAGAAGGTTATCTATAATTAGTATTCCCTTTATTAATTGTTATATACTTTGTCCTTTTGACTTATCTCTAAATGACTTCGTGTATGCTTTAAGCAAAGCCAAGATTCTAGAAAAAAGATTAACATTCCTAGTCCTACTTAGGATATTTGGTAGGCTATTCTTTTTTTTATTACTATTTGAAATACTTGTATTGTTAGGAATAAGGAGTCATTTACCTTGCAATCTTATATATTATTCATATGTCTCCAACACTCTTGGAAAATATTCCTGGACACATTTAAGGTGTAATTGAAATTAATTTTGTAATTTAAATTCTCTTAAAATCTTGATCTTAGTTGTCATATTCATTAATGAAGGAGATGTAATTGACAGTGACAGTTTTGAAGCTATATCTAGCAGATTTCTCAACTTGGACGTGAGAGTTGAGTAGTGGAGCATGTTGAATGTTATTGGCTTGGATGTACAGAAGAATCATTTAGCTTGGATGTAGGAAGCAAATTTGTGTGTGTGTGTGTTTATTATGTTGGCAAACCACTTTGGTGTTTCGTTCTATCAATTACTATGGTTGACTTATTCTTTATGGAAAGTAAACTCCAATCAATAAATAGTTTATGTTGGTTGATAGTGATGTGTTTAGTGCATAAGTTAACGTACTTAAACAAGTACTAAATTCCCTAAAAATGTGTGACAAGAAAAAATACATTTTAAGAGCAACAATTAAGTGAAGGCATATATTTATAATGTTTTGAGTTACCCAAGTTAGAGAAAATTAAAAGATTAAAGGTGCAACAATTTATATATTTATTATAGTGCAAAAATTAATGATGAATAAAGGATGCAACTATATAAGACAAAAAAAGAGAGAGGCAATGATTGGATCATTAAAAAAGTAGTGATTAAGGTTAAAGGGAAGGTGACAATGGAAAGTTAAGAAGAGTCATGGCCACTTAATTGGATATATTTTGTCAAGAGATGTGTCCCATCATGAAGATATAAAAAGGAATAAGATTTGTGAGAATAGTAAAAAATGTGTGTGAAAAAGTGATGAATAAACTTAAGAAGAAGGAAGCAAGTGTGTGTAGCGGAGAAAAAATATCATACAAACACATGTAGATCTGAAGAACAAAGTAATAGAAGACAATTTGTATGAAGAAGAAAAATATAGATTTATGGGTCTATATAAAAAAAATATTTTGCAAAGAAAGTTGGAGAAGATTCATAAAAATTTTGTAGAGGAGTTGTGAGAAGATATGTGTTGAGTGGAGAAAATAAGACATTTCAAATATATAGTAGCAAATTTATGCATGAAGAAGATAAAGAAGATCATTCAAATGTATAATTGAAAGAGGAGCATATGCATGACTTGAGTGAAGCAATGAAGTGAATAGAAAGAACACTCAAAGAGATCGAGTGTGGAGAGAATATACTAGTATGTATAGTGTAGCATAGGAAATAGGAAATCATCAAAGCAATATATATAAAGACATGTTAATCATTATTAGCTCAATCACAAACACACATTGCAATGATCTATCCTAAACAACACTATCAATAGAGACATGAAATAAAACATTCAAAATCAAAGATCATGCAAACCAAAGATGGGATTCAAATGCTCCTTCATGCGGCTCCATTGTTCTTCTTTCTTCTCCAAATAGGTTTGTTGTGGATCTCACCTTCAAGTGCATACACCTAATTGTGAAAGCAAGATTGACATTAACGCAAGAATACTCGAAGCGTAAATTCAATAGTCTGATTAGGGATTAGCTTTGATTGATGAAGATCATCCAATTTATAGAGAAATTGGAGAAATGAACAAATTAGCATGATAGTGATTCGAATGGAAATTCAAATCAAGAATAGCAAAATTATGACATATCTATGACAAATTGCTATGCAAAGGCTTATGACAATTTATGACAAATTCTATGACAAATTGCTATGTCAAGAATTTATGACAATTTATGACAAATTCTATGACAAATTTCTATGTCAAGAATTTATGACAATTTATGACAAATTCTATGACAAATTTCTATGTCATTTCCATAAATTTAGGAGAGAAATAAGAGGAAATTGAAATTAGAAATTAGAAAATTAGGAAATTAGAGAATTAAGAATTTAGAAATTAAGAAATTGATGGAAATTAGAAATTAGTGAATTAATCAATAATTTTTCATTTATTAATTAATTCATTCACAAAGAGGAATAATTAGCCAATTAAATGAATATTTAATTGTAATGAGAAGACTTAGGATAAATAAGTAATTTATTAATCCTAAAGGAAGAAAATGATAAGCAAGGTTAAATGACTAAATCGTGAAACCCTAGAAGGCGAATTAGTTCTTGAAAGATAATTGACTCGATTTGATTTGATTTTGGATTGATAAATGACCAATGTGATAAATGATTTGATTGAGAAAATGCGCCAATTGACGAGGAACAATGGCAAATTGATCCAAATTGACATAATTGAGACAGATAACGATCGATGACAAATCGATCGCAAAATGACAAGATCGACAAGAAGGACAAGGATTGATGACAAAATAGATTGCAAGACGACAAGATTGATAATGACCACGATCGATGACAAATTGATCGCAAGATGACAAGATTGAAAAGAGGACAACACCCTAATTAGGATTGACGATGTCCAAAATGATAAGATTGATGATAAGATTTATGAGAGGACAAAACCCTAATTAGGATTGCCGATGTCCAAAATGATGACAAATTAACACGCACATTGATGCAACAAGATAAAATCGATCAAAATCATGACTGGATAGTGTTGTCGACAAGACCAAATTCGAAGGCGAGATGAATGAAGAATGTAGAAGAATGACTCGATGCTCGCAAATGATAAAAATCAAGCGCGTGACATAGGAGAAATGTTAATGTGATGCAAAAACCTAAAATGAGGCAATGCGCAAATGTTAAAGTATGACTTTGCAAGCATTGACCATTTTTAGGTGTCTACATATAGAACCCAATTCAAGCATATTTATAAGTACATTTGGAGTAGATTTAAAATAATATTGAAGCATATTTGGAGCAAGCATATTGGAGCATAACAAGAAATATCATATAAATACATGCAGATATATAGAGAAGAATATCATAGAATATTATTCTTGAGATAATTGTTAAAGGAGAGTTATTCTCAAGAAGAGAAGACTTTGTTGAGGTAGAGGTCAAGGTGTTTAATATTGGAGAGGTTGGTGCCTTATATGGGAGAGATTGGTGTCTCTTGTGGGTTGTGCCTATGAAGATTGTGAAAGATTTATATATATAAAAATATTTTATTGTAGCTTTCTTCATAAAGATTTTCATATAAATTGTGTGTTCTTGTGTTGTGTAATTGTTCCATCTTACGTGAATGATATTATGCAATTGATATGCTTATAGCTTTAAGTTTGAAAACATAAAGAATTGTATTTTATTGATTCAACCCCCTCTTAGCACAATCATGTGCTCTTCACTCCTACTATATGAATTTTCACAAAGAGTAATTTTCACATATACAACTTATGATGGAGGAGAGCACAATTGTTTTTCAATGATAGAAGGGTTAAAACCATTGATTATGTTTTACATATTCCAAGTTTTGCAAGAAATTTGCTTCCCACATCCAAGCTAAACGATTCTTCTGTACATGTGACATTTGACAAATTTGGTTACATTTTAGTAAGAGTGGATTTTGTGGTTACTAGAGGATCTCAAATTGGGGCTACATGTTTAGGCATAATGCCTCCACTTTTTGTAATTTTGCCAATGTAACTAGAATTGAAAATGCATGTATGTTGTGCCACAAACATTTGGGTCATATTAGTGAAAAAGGTCTAAAACCCATTATTACTAATACAAAATTGTTGATATTTTTTTAATTATTCTATTAATAATTTTTTTTTTGTGAGGATAACGTGTTTAAAAAATAGAATAGCTCTTCATTTTTTATTAGAAGTAATAGAGCTAAGCTTTATTAGAAATTGTTCATTCAAATATGCTTGTTCTAGTGGATGTTGGTTGTGTGGGTAAATCTTGATATTATGTTACATTCATTGATAATGTCTACAAAGACACATGGATGTATTTTATGCATCTAGATATAAAAATATCACTAAGTTTAAGGAATTTACATCCTTAGTTGAGAAGCAAAGAAATTATAAGTTAGGGGTGTTGAAATTTAACAATGGTGGGCAATATTGTTTTAGACAATTTGATAAATTTCATGAGCATGTAGATATTGTTCAATAGAAGCCTACAACTTGTACTCCACAAAAAATGGAGTAGCAAAAAGGATGAGCTAAACCTTAATGGAAAGAGTAAAAAGTATACTAAGTGACATATGTATAGATTGATGCAGAGAGTTTTTTAGTGGTGAATCTTCGCCAATTGGCGAATTCTGCATTTTTTTTATAGGAAATGGCGAATAGTCTGGGGCAACATAGTGGTCAAATCACCCAAAATTTTGGGGCTAATGGTACACTGTATTCTGGCTTCACCATTGACCACACATCGTTCGACGTGCATGCCCGTAATATTCACCTGGAATCACTTAGACGTGGGTATTAGATCACCTCCGCTATTCGTCGAAAATAGTAAAACGACCACATGCCCGGGACCTAATTCGCAAACGATAAATTAAATGTTCATTACATGCGTCGACCAAATTTGCCAATATCAATTAAAACATTATAAGCATTCGAGGACCCATTTCACCCTGCTTAAATCAAGATGCATTTTGAAATGCCCACGCAATTTGCCAAAAATGCAATCATGGATTGATATAAATACACTCTTTCTTACAATTTGTTCGTGTCTGATTAGTAAATTTGGGAGCTCTTGATTCACATTCCACAATTTGAGTTGGAACGTCAAAGTTCATTATAGGGTGGAGGGCCAAAGTTACCATCCTGCAACACAGGCCTAGGCATTCTTGATTCCCGATTCAGAGAATTGAGAAGGCATAAAGGTGAGTAATCATTTCTTCATACTTGATCGTATTAGTTTTAACTTTTAATTCGTAGTGAGAGGTCAAGACTCAAGATGTCATAGTCAGACATGGGTGAGACTCCTCAGGATGGTGAAGGGATTGAGATGTCAGACAAGGGTGAGACTGAGACTCCTTAGGGTGGTGAAGGGATTGGGATGTTAGACAAGGGTAAGACTCCCTAGGGCGGTGAAACTGAAGGGATTGGGAGGCCATTAAAACACCCAAAACTTAAACTTAAAGATACTACCATAAAGTCTTTCTTTGGAATTGGCAAAGTTTCTAGTCCATCAACTTCTGCAGTTGCAAAAGCCATTCACAGTAGCTCACCACCACCACAAGGTGGGATTGTCATTGAGTTAAATGAATCAAATGAGGATGACAATACCAGATACACACAATGAGATAATTCACTCAGATGCAAATGCCAATACTGAAGATGATGTTGGTAGGAAGAAAAGAAAAAGGAAAGTAAAACTGGGGCAAGGGTGGGAGATGACAAGGAGTTTTAAGATTGATTGGGTAGCAAAGTACCCATTCATTGAACCAGTCCCAAACAATGGTGAACAACCAACAAAATGCAGGTGTAAGATTTGTAGCTTGAAAACTAAAAGAGAGAAGAAGATGCAGCTAAAGCTTGACACCATAGAAAAGCATATTGGTAAGGTTTATGAAAAACAGATCATAGACGAAAAGGAAACACCAGTAGTAAGATGGAAATCAAAGGAAGAATGTCTTCATGTTAACTATGTCGCAGAATATGAAGAGCATAACCACAAAATGACACTGATTGGTAATAGTGGATTTGGAAATACAATCAAGGCTGGGCTTGAACATGCAACGAAAGATGCAAACCTAGCAAAGACTGTTCAAATGAGTGTTATTTTTCATATTTTGTCGAGAGGGCATCCTATGAAATATTTTCTAGAATATAGTAATTTATTATCTTTTTTGAATGTTCCTCACTATCCTATGTCACATTGGTCAATAAACGCTAGGTGGGAAATGGAAAACTGTCTCACTGAGGTGGAAAAGCAAAATTTACAAGAGAGTGTAAAAGAGTCAAATTTCATTTCATTATCCATAGATGAAGTTACCGCGGTAGATAACATTGCTTGAGTTTGTATGCATGTGTATGCCGTAAAAGAACATGGCCGCCAAGCTCATCTACTCTGTGTTCGTAAAATGAGGGGCAATTCAACAACAAAAAAATTATATTTGGAAGTTAAGAAAGCTTTGAATGAAATTGCTGGTATGGATGACTTGACAATTGCCAAGAAGTTGGTGTGTGTTGGAGTTGTAGTAATGCAAGGTCAAAAGACTGGTCTTTGCGCAAGATTATAAACTAGTATTGCACCATACATGGTTGGCATTCACTGCATGGCCCATCGAATGAATTTAGCATATAGAATTGTAAGAAATTTCCCTACAGTGTCAAAAGTTGAAGATCTGGTCCATGAACTCCACTCATACTTCTGCCGAAGTCCTAAACGTTTTGCAGAATTTTAGATTTTTGCTGAGGGAGTAACAACAGGAAATAAGCTTCTCAGGGCTGTTGAGACTAGATGGATCTCCTTGCATGGACTAGCGGAACGAGTTCTAACAGAATATCAATCCTTGATCGGACTAATGTATGAGCAACGCCTCACAGTAGACAAAGCTCCCAATCTCTTACATAAGTTAAGTGATATAGAGACTCTGTTAACTTTAGCTAGTCTTCTCCCCATGTTGGATTCAATGAACAAACTTGTTAAGAAAGCCCAAGATAGAACTATGTATATCAATGAGTATAACACTCTATGTAAAATGACATGCTTGAGCCTGGATGGTCTATATTTAGATCTAACAGGGCGAAGCCCAAATTTTTTTAGGTGGCAGATAATTACAGATTTGAATCATGCTGAATTTTTTTTACATTTGAATACAAAAAATGAGTTATGTGTCTTTGTAAAAGGATTTCAGATACCAATGCACCAATCTAAGATGGGCAAGAGAGGCAGAGCACTACCAGTTAAAAAGGAAGATTTTGTCAGGATTGTTAAATCCGTTAGTGATAATTTGAAGTCTATTGCATATGAACTTTCAACTGAGATTCGTGAAAGATTCCCTCGAGAAGAAATACTTGAAGCCATGGTTTTTGTGTATCCTCAATTTTGGCATTCAATTGGAGATAATCCAAATGACGCAAAGGTGTTTCATAAAAAACTAGAGGAATTGATATTGACATTTTCAAAAGATGCATATTGCAATGGACAACCAATAGAAGGAATTTTAAATTTAGGTCATCTTAAAAAACAATGTAAACACTTTGCATTGACTATGAAACAACAATTGGTTGACTTGGAGAATCCATTTGAACCTAGATCAATCACAAGGCTTTGGAAAAGGATAGATCAAAGTGACATATTGCGTATTGCAATACCAAAATATTTGAAACTTGCTGATTTATGTCAAACAATGATATTGGGGTTGGTGGAAGATGAGAGAGTTTTTAGTGCATTAGGGCTTTTGAAATCAAAGATCAGAAACAAATTAGACAAAAATTTGGAAACTTGCTTGAGGTTGTTTGTAACTTAGTATAATGTTAGAGATTTTTCATATGATAGGGCACTGGCAATCTGGAATTCCATGCGTGAAAGATGAGGGCTGTGCAACACTTTAAAAGCTGGTGGTGTTACTGCTAGTGCTAGTGCTGAGACAAATGATGGATCGCAGACTCAGAGTCAACATGAAGACGAAGAAATTTTTGAATACCCAACTTAGAATGAAGATGAACCTGTTAATACTAGTCAGTTTTTGGATCTTGAGTCCATTTGGGATATAGAAGCCTCAGACTGAGTCACTGAAGTGAATTAGCAGTCAGTTTATAGGTATTTACAATTATACTACAGTTCTTGAGTCATATTACAATTTCAATTTGCAATACTATAGTTGTCATTTGATGATTTTTGATATTGTATTCCTTGAATTTGTTAATTAGAACAGATACTTTTTCCATATTTTTAATTGTGAATTTGAATTATTAGTAAGCAATTAGAATTTATTTTTTGAATTATTAGTAAATTGGTTCCACATTATGTTGAACATGAAATGCAACATTTTGTGTCACAAGATCCATAAAATTATTCATATTGCATAACTGTTAGAACCTTTCTATTGTTCTACATTAAATGCTTAACATGATGTTCATGGTGATTAGAGTTTTGTGTTTGTTTTTTGTCTTAGTTGGCTAGTAAACCGAAGTTGTCATGCGTTGAAAATCAAAGTTGTCCTCTCTTTATTTGTCCATGTCAACATCAAGTGTGGTCAAACAGTTGGTCAAACAATGAGACATGTTTAATGTTTCATCTCTAACTCACAGATAAATTTCATGTTTAACAATTTAAGTGGCGAGTTAGCGAGTGTTGGTTTGGGTTTAAATCACGAGGTCTCTAGTTTTTTTGGGTGTTAGCATTTTATGTTAGCGAGGTGGAGATTGTTAATGAAATTGCTTTGGTTGCGAGGTCTCGAATTGGTTTGATGCCATGCATTATAGCCGTGAGAGTTAGCGAGTAAGTCATTAATGGTCTGTGTGCCATTGCTCGCGCGTGTTTATGAAGGTAATTAACATAAAACATCGATTTTTGTTCGTACTCGCTGGGTCGCTGCGATCAAGAGATAAATAGTTTTGAGATTTTATGGTTATCGTTAGCTCGCAGGTCCTTTATCATCAAATCAGTTTAAATTGCGAGCTTGCTAGTACTGGGAGATTTTAGTTGTCCCTACCTCGCAAGATGTTTTGCACTTGACCATTTTATGTTGTGAGGTTGAGATTGGGTGTGATTTTATGTTATCGCAAGGTCGCAAGGTGTTCATGGTTAAGTCATTTTAATTTGCGATCATGTGATGTGGTTGGTATTGCAACTTAGTTGGTTTCATCGCTAGCTCATAGGTTTTGAAGTTGTTTAGCATTTTATGTTATGATCTGGTGACAGGTAAGTTTTGGTTTGATTTTATGGTCATCGTATGCTCGCGGGTTTGTAAGTCTTAAGTCAAAAAGTGTTGCGAGCATGCGATGGCGGTTAAGTGTCTTGTTGTCACGAGATTGCAATAGTTTAAGTCAAGTTAAGTTTTGAGTTGCGATGAAATAAGTTGTTTTGTTGTATTTGCAGTGGTCGCCAGCTCGCAGGTAAAGAAAGAATATTACAAATGTTGTTGCGAGGTTGTGACTGAAGGGCTTGATGAAGATCAATGGTTGTTGCTCACTCGCAAGATTCTTTGAGGATTCATAAAAGGGGTTGTGAGCTTGTGATTAAGAGGATTTGGTAGCATTGTCGCTAACTTGCCAGTTACTTTCCAAATTGTTATAACTGGTTGCGAGTGTGCGATTAAAGATGGGGATTGACACGTGGACTTGTTTGCCGGGTTCTATAAAAGTTTTGAATGGCAATTGCTAATCAAATAGAAGGGCATGAATTCAAATTTCTCTCGAGTACTTCAACCATTTTGTTAGACGTTGTAGGTCCCATGACTTCTACCATTTTTCGGGCACGTCACCATACTCGTGTCACTTTTCAGGACTGCTTTTTAAGTATGTTTAATCATTTTAAACTTCCACCTGGAAAATGGCTTTATAGACTTAATTATATTTAATTAAATTAAAAAAGTTCAATTCCGGGTGAAGTTCTCACAAATGTGTTCACTTCCCACATTCGGGCCGAAATCCACCCTAAGCTGTTGATCTTTGCTCATCCAACAGATGATGGTACCTGTAGTCACCTAAATCTGTCCACTTAATTAAATGAATATTTAATATTTATTTGATTATTTAACCATCAATTAATAATTAATTAAATTAATATTTAATTAATTCATCTTAACCCTCTTCTCCTATTAATTAAATAAATTATTCAATTTATTTGATTTAATTCACTTAACCAAATTCAGACCATTAATTAAATAAATAAATCATATTTATTTAATTAAATATTCTCTCACATTTAAATAAATTAATATTTATTTAAATCCCCCAAAATCCCACCTCTCACATTTAAATAAATTAACATTTATTTAAATCACCTTTATCCTCTACCCACTTGTATTTTCCTACAAATGCAAGTTGCACAATTATTTTAAATAAATAATTTATTTAAATCACCTTTATCCTCCACCCACTTGCATTTTCCTACAAATGCAAGTTGCACAATTATTTTAAATAAATAATTTATTTAAATCACCTTTATCCTCCACCCACTTGTATTTTCCTACAAAAGCAAGTTGTACAACTATTTTAAATAAATTATTTATTTTAAATCCTATTTATCCTCACCCACTTGAAACCTTTAATGGTTTCCCTTAAAGTATTCAAACTTGAAGGCTATAAAGTCTTCAAACTTGATGGCTTCCTTCTATAGTCTTCTTAAGACTTTAATGGTTTTCCTTAAAGTCTTCAAGCCTTTAATGGTTTCCCTCAAAGTCTTCAAGCATTTTAATGCTTTATCTTCATTTTTCTCATTTAAATAAATTAATATTTATTTGAATATTTATCCAAATGCAAATTACACCATTTAATTGAAATAAATGATTTTATTTTAATTGAAAATACCAAAATTTCTCCCACTTGCATTTTCCTACAAAATCCACTTGCATGCCTAAACCCCTTCTAGAATTTTCTAAATCACTTCTAAATAACCTAACCCCTTCTCTAAACTTTGTCACATTCCTAAGCAAAAGGGAAGCCACTTCTCAAACCCTCAAAGTCTTTGATAACCATTAAAGGCTTTCAACCTTCAACCACTAAATGGCTCAAAGTCTTTGATAACCATTGAAGGCTTTCAACCTTCAACCACTTAATCCCCAAAGTCTCCAATAACCATTAATGGTTACCTCAAACCCTCCCACATGGTTAAAACATTTGTTTTGACTCAACCGCTACCCAACCCAAAGGTCTCATCAGGCCATTAATGCTTTGACCATGATTATCTCTTAAACATTTGCACAAAGGTTTATCCTTGGATTAACTCTTAATCCAGTGGGTAATCTTAATTTGGACTTGACCCTTAGCCTCTAGATAACCATGAGGTCTTCTCAGGCCTTTAATGCCTCCAACCTCTTCTCTCAACCCAATCCTATGTTGACACTTGTCACCATTTTATTGGTGCCAATTGTGCACATGGATCCCCAACTTTCAAACTTGGCCCTTGATTAAACCATTCAATCTTAACCCTTCATTTCCCCATTTCTTCTATAAATAGAACCCTTCTCCTCAAGCAAAAGGGAAACATTTAGAGTATTGTTGTTATACTGGCATTAGCATAGAGCTTTTTCATAGCATCACTATCTACTCTTGCATAGTATTTGCTTATCATATTCAACCATCTTGAATCTCCATATGGCATCCATGGCTAGTGCTAAAAGCTGAGAGCTACACTCATTTGGGGCTTGGAGAGGAGAGGAACAAGGGAGGAGCAACTATGAGCATCTTGATTAGCTATTTTATTCCATGTTTATATGCTTTCTATTTTATGCTTCATATCTCTCTTGATATGCCTGTTTAGGATAATCTTTTGTTGCTAACACTAACGTTTGTTTCTTGTGCTCTTGTGTGTGTTGCCATCAAACAGATTTTCTAATCCTTTTTGCAGAGCATCAGTACCCATTGTCAGATGTCGTGGGTCCCATGACTTTTGCCATTTTTCGGGCACGTCACCAATGAGCATACTCGTGTCACTTTTCGGGTCTGTTTTTTGTCTGTTTAATCATTTTAAACTTCCGCCTGAAAAAGAGCTTTATAGACTTAATTATATTTAATTAAATTTAAAACGTTCAATTCTGGGCTCACTCGCAAGGTAAAATGTTTGAAGATGTGATCAAGCCGCAAGTTGGCGACAAGTTGGTTTGGGTTTACATCACGAGGTCTCTAGCTTTTTGGGTTTTCATGTTTTATGTTAGCGAGCTAGAGATTGTTAATGAAATTGCTTTGGTCGCAAGGTCTCGAGTTGGTATGATGTCATACATTATAGCTGTGAGAGTTAGCGAGTAATTCATTTCACATAGTTGTTGCTAGCTCTCATGTTTGTTTAATGCTAGCATTTTTAGGTCGTGAGCTAGCGACTAGACAGTTTGTGGTTAAGTTTTATGGTTATCGCTAGCTCGCGAAGTTAAATGTCTGAAGACCTGATCAAGCCGCGAGCTTGCAAGTGAAGTTCTAGTGGTTAAGAGATAAACAGTTTTACGTTGGCGAGTATGCGACAAGGGTTAAAGTTATCACTATCTCCAAGTCGCTGCAGTGACGAGGACTTAACATTTTGTGGTTGAGAATTGGTGAGTGTCGGTTCAGTTTTCCTTAGTCACTAGATCTTGAGGTTATGAAGGCTTAGCATTTTCAGCTTGCGAGTTGGAGATAGAGTCGTAAGGGCTTGTCGCTAGGTCGTGAGATTTTCTGATGGTCAGTCTTTCAAGCAGAGAGTTGACGACTACGTGCCACACGTTTTAATGACTTGACAGGGACTATTGAGGTGCCAATATATTTTTTTTACGTTTTGGAAAAAGGTTGAAATCGCCAATATTTTTTTTTATGGTTTGAAAATATCTTGAAATCGCGAATATTTTTTTTTTATGGTTTGAAAATAGGTTGAAATTGACAATTTTTATTTTAATTGTTTGAAAATAGGTTGAAATCGCCAATGCAAATATTTTTTCTGGTTTCAAAATCATTACAATTCGGCTATGCAAATATTTTTTTGGGTTTAAAAACATTACAATTCGCCTAGATTTTTCACAAACTTTGAGCGATCATGAATGATTCGCCAATGGGGATTATTATTTTTTCTCTGTAAACTGCAAAATTTTGCTAGTAAAATTAAAATTTTCCTCTGCAATTATACACCTTTCGCCAGGTTTTTACACCTTGTCCGAGGGGGGGGGGGGTTTCTTAAAGTTTTCCCTGGATTGATGCTTTTGGATAGCACTAGATAAGTAATGTTTGTTATTTGATTAATAAATCTTCTTATTTAGCTCATATTGATAGAACTCCTTATGAAGTGTGGATAGGTAAAAATCCTCGAATTTCATACTTGAGGATATTTAGTTGTGAGGAGTATGTTCATGTGACTTAAGAAAAAGCTCAAAAATGCATCTTCATTAGTTACAATTAGAATTTAAAGGGTTGTAAGATTTGAAATCCTCTAATCTATTTTTATTTAAGATCTGATTTTTAGGGAGTTTAGAGTTTATTTAGGTGAAAATCAATCAAAGGAAAAAGAAATAATAAAAATAGAAAAATAGGAAGATTCACATGTGGAAGAATAGTTGGATGGATACGAGGAAGGAGAAGAAGAAGGTTCATATGAGAGTTCAAATAATCATGTGCAAGATGATCAAATAGAATAACAGATAGAGCCTATTACTCCCACCTTAAGAAGGTCCACAAGATAACTAAATGAAGTTGACATGTATAGCCTACCATATTTATTTTGTGTATTTAGTTTGTTATGTACTAATGATGAACCTAGAACTTTTAGAGAGTCTCTCTCTTTAGAAGATAGTCAGTCTTGGATGCAAGCCATGTAAGAGGAGATGAAGACCTTAAATAATTGTGATACCTGAGATATTGTTAGTTTGTCCAAAGTAAGAAAGCCCATTAGTTTGAAGTGGGTGTGAAAAAATAGTTTTGATGAAAATGGTTGGTTATAGTACTATAAGGCCATACTAGTAGCCAAGGCTACTCCCAAATAGAGGGAATTGATTTTGGTAAATTTTTATGTCATATTACTAAGTTATCTTCTATTAGGTTTATTTTATCCATTGTTGTAACTTGTTATTTTGAAATTGAGCAAATAGATG
Source organism: Cryptomeria japonica (assembly GCF_030272615.1). NCBI lineage: Eukaryota > Viridiplantae > Streptophyta > Pinopsida > Cupressales > Cupressaceae > Cryptomeria > Cryptomeria japonica. The sequence continues at coordinate 271,592,159 of NC_081407.1, forward strand.
TTAAAATTTCTTTCCTGCGTGAGGATCTTAAGGAGGATATTTATTTGTGATAACCAAATGGTTTTGTTGTAAAAGAGAAGAAACAATTGGTTTGTAAATTAAAATGTTCATTTTAAGGTCCAAAATAGTCACCTAGCAAAAATTTGATACCTTTGCATTAAAAGTGGGTTTTGTTAAGAGTCGAGATCATTGTGTTTGCATTAATATTATTGATGATCATATACCTATTATTTTTATGTACATTTGAATTATGTGTTATTTATTGGTGTAATGTGGAAAATTTGATTTAGCGATTTGAAACATAGAAGATAGAAGAGAGAAACCACTAAATCAATTTTAACTTAGGAAATATTACATTCAAAAGAGGGTTAGAATCCACTAGACTCAGTCACAAATCAGATAAGGACTGAATACTAAATGGATTGAATTGGTTTTGATTTCCTCTTTTGTAAGTTGAAATGCTGAAATAGGTAAAGTGTTGAAAAATGGAGGTAAAAATTATGAAAACAACAAGCTACAGATGTGAGATTTTCGCATGCACCTGGATTTGAGTAATGTAAGTTGAATTAGACATGCTCCCCGAAATTACCCAAAAAGTGTTGGGACCGTGGCACATCACATTGGTCATTTGAACTTTTCGTACACCAAAGGGGGTTGATTCGTCTTTGTGAATAAAGCTTAATTTGAAGAGTACAACTCTGTACTTGTTTCCTACACACAGAAAGAAAGGGAAAAAGGTTGGGAATAGGGGTTTGCCTAAGTCAAACCCTGGTTTGGAATCCACCTTGAATGAAATATTACAAATACTTGAAATAAATAATGGAAAGGTATATATCATATTTGAAATGACTGATAATGATGTTTTGCTTCTTGAATGTAATCACATGTGTTGTATAAAATGCAAGAACATGATAAAACCCTAACACACACATGCTTGCAAATGAATGATGCAAAGTTGCTCCACAATGGTTGAATGAAAAAATGGTTGATGTAGACTTGATGAATGCTTGAGAAGACTTCACATATTTTGCACTTTCACTTCACAAGAGGTTCCTCCAGTTGCTTGTTGATGGATCCTTCAAATGAGGAAAGGAAAGGCTATATGTACGAAACCCTAACATTTGTTTTGATCATAGGACGACCTAGAAATGATATATTTTCACACCAAGTTGGGTTTGAACATTATAATATCGCCAAATGATGATCCTGAAATTCATGGAGAAAAAGTAGGGACCAATGTGATTCACATTGATCCGACCAACTTTTTTCCCATTTTTTAGGGATGTAAGGTATTGTGATTATAAAATGATTCCCAAGTGGGTGCGATGATCAAAGATGTTTATATATGCAAAATCAAGCCTTGAAGATTGAAATAGTACATAATTAGGGCTTTTGATGAGTTAATTAATTGAAGGAATAAAAAGGGGCACACTTCCTCTTAGGGTAAAGGGCCCAATTTTATAATGTGTGGAATGATAAAAGAAGACTTCAGATTTAATTAAATTATTAAAGGGGACTTAAAATAATTCTCCCAATTATCCACTTATGCATCTTGTACCCAAATGAGAGAGGAAGACCTCCTTATGTACTTGCCCATCGTCAATTATGTTAATTTTTCGACATAGGCCGACATGGGGAAAGGTTTCCTGCCCAAAATTTGGATAGAGTAAAGGGTTAAAAATGGGCCCCAATTAGGGAGGACCATGGCGTGGTGCCATGGTCCTCACTAGGACCATGGTGCCATAGCCTGGTGTGAAGATGTAGGCGCTAAGGTGAGAGCCCTAAACGCTATTGAAATTGTAAGGGAGTACAATTTAGGATGCTACACTTGGTAATAGTAGGCCAATTATTAGAAAGTTCAAACCTTAGCTTTCTAGCACATTAGATATGAAATACTTTGGGGCTACTAAATACATTCTTGGAATGCAGATCGATAGAGATTTGGATCATACATAGAAATATTTTGTTGAGTCAAAGTAAGCATGTGGATACATTTTTGTGATGGTTTAGTATGCTTGATTATAAGATAATGAGTATTCCACTTTTAGTTGGTACTAAGCTTACCTTAGGCGGGTGTCATAAATTTGATGATTATATTAATGGAATGCTAAATGTGTCTTGTTTTAGTTTTGTTTGTAGCTGGATGTATGTAATGGTTTGACCTAGGCAAGATATTTTTCAAGCAATTAGAGTTTTGAGTAGGTTTATGTCTAACCCTTTTAGAGAGATTTGGACTTTTAAAAAAAGGGTATTTATATATTTGTGTGGAATGTCTAATTACTATTGGTCTTATCATGGTATTAGTGATATAGACAAGTTATTGGACATTCAAGGATTTATTGATGCAAATTGTATTGGTGACTTGGATAGTCAAAGGCCCACCAATGGTCATGATTTATCTTTGCTTGGAGGTGAAATGAGTTAGATGAATAAAACATATCCCACAAATTCTTTATCTAGCACATAGCATTGTAAATGGTTGTCGAATGATCCTGTGAGTAGTAAATTTGGTTACAAACACTCAGTACAAGTATTGGTTTTGATTACAAGATTGTTAGATTCATAGTGCTATTTGTTAGGACAAAAATCCTATGTGTCATGCTTCTACTAAGCATGTCAATGTTTAATATCATTTTGAATGATAAACCATGTTGAGAATGGTAAGGTATTGTAAGAGAAGGTTTGGACTCTAGATAATGTTGTAGTTATGCTTATGAAGCTAGTAACCAAAACCAATTTCTTTTAGTGTATAAAGGCCATGAACCTTGATGATTGTACTTATTTTTATTTATTTTACCTATGGATGTATTTGCAATGTTAGGATTAAGGTGTCATTTACCTTGAAATCCTATATATGATTCATGTGTCTTCAACCCTATTGGAAAGTGTTCTTAGGCACATAGGGTGTAATTAGAAATTGATTTTATAATTTATATTCTATTAGAATCTTGATATTAGTTGTCATATTATGTATTCACGAAGGAGATAGAATTGGGAATGGTGGTTATGGAGCTATATTTAAAAAATATCTCAACTTGGGCACATGGAAATTAAGTAGTGGAACATCTTGAATGTTACCGATGGGTCCCATATGAGTTGGGAGAAATTTTAGATACCTGCCTTGGGAAAATGGGTTATCATGGAGGAGTTACACATCAAATATGACATCTATTCTTAGTACAAAGCTTATTTTTCTATTCATGGCTCATTGAGAGTCACATTTACTATTCTCATAAAATATTATGATTTAAATTGATCCAAATCTTCAATTCTTATGACCTATAAACAAATCTTATTCAAGCTTTCAAAACCTAGATTCCCCATCTACTTCTATTACCATTCTCACTGTCCTCAACTACTCTTTAGATTTGAACTAAAGTTTATAAGGTGACTAATGTTCACTACTACTTGATCTAGTTGTTGACATATACTTTAATTGTTAGAAAACTGGTCTAAACCTTGCATCCTAATTTTGACAAAACACACAATTTTTTGGCTCTAGACTAATTTGGTCCTAAAAAATGTTGAAACAAGTCTTAGTTGAGCAATTAGAATATAGATACGTGGATCTCTCTATGACCTTTGAAACTTAAAAAATAGGCTCAATTAGCTTCCTAGATCAAAATATACTGGTTGTAGAAGTTAGGCCTCTTAGATAAAAAATGTAAGAGGATCTATAACACATAAGAGAGTTGTACTTGAGGAATTTACACTTGTTGACCAATTTATGAAAAAATTTATAACATGAGAAATCTTTTATTAAAATGGAGCTAAAATAGACTGTCCAAGTTGGTGAGTGGGTTATATTAATGATTTTATGACAACTATAAGGAATATGTTACTTTAGCTTGTGGACTCATCTTGAGATTTGTGCATCACATTTTGGATGGTTTTAGCTCATGATTTCCTAATTACTATTCAATAATTTCATGTATTACTTCTCTTATATATTGGATGTTTGAGGTGAAGGTTTCATAATGATTTTTCTAGTTATCATTATGCTATTAGAATTGCTCCAAATCTCTTGTAGGCAATATCCTATATAGGCTTAGCATTTGCAATTATAAATTATAATGATTGATTATTGGATAATACATTGGGTTGATTTGGAATGTGTGGTTTTTCTCTATAAAGGGTTCTACCCATGTAATTATCTATGTTATGGTATATTGCTATTATGTTTCATGTAATTATCTATGTTATGGTATATTGCTATTATGTTTACTTCTTTGCAATTGTATGATCATTTTAATTGTTGCACATACCTTGTCTTATAGATTAGTGTAGAAGCACTCCTATTCCTTTCATGCACAACCAACACAGTTAAATTTTCCAATAGAAATTACTACTTTGATACCAAATGATCCATAAGCCTTTGAGTTGATAACCCTTGAGTTAAATCAACAACAAATTTATAACCATATGTTGTTCTTAGCCACTCTTAGCAACCTACCCTATTGAATTCAATCGTTTGAAATATTTAAAAATAATAAGGAAAACCATAAAGAAATAGTCAAGCATACATTGAGAAAAATAAACATAACATGTATATTTTATTTAGACAAAACCCAATGGATGAAAAGATTTAGGAAGGACATGCCATTTAGCATCCCATTCATTATTCTAGTGCTAGTACATGGAGATTTGCTAATTTTGTGGACTTTACAGATTTGTGTCTTATTTCTATAATCTCCTTAGTTTTCTATACACTCTCCTTAACTCAAATGAACCATTTTCAATATTCCTCCTTTGAACCAACAATCTAAAAGTTTCATTTTTAGATAACTCCAAACTCCACCCTAATTATTACAAAACCTAATGAACTACCAAAGGTATCCAATTAAGTTGTCCCACTCTTTGTTATCTACTTCTATTATCTACTATAATCAAAATCCTTCTTTTTGTCTCTAGTGAAAACTAAATTGGTTTGGGATGGCAAGGGACAAACTTGAGCATTGACCTCACCATCCAAAATGTCATAACTTTTAACAGAGTGAATGGCATAAGTGTGTTAATGTGAGTTTGTTAATAGAACTCTTACCTTTAATCTTAAATTTGACAACCATTCACATGTCAAAATATTAATATTGATTATAAACATAATATTTTCAAAATAAACACCACATAAAAAACAAGATATGTCCTTATCAAAGTCATAAATTTGAGATAGATGTATTAATATAAAATAAGGATAAAGATATTTAAAAAAAATAATCTACTATTGCATAATTACAATGTATAGTAAATATCATAAAAAAAAAAAGATATTAAGAATAATTTATAAATATATTTTATGAATAAAAAAACCAATTTTATAAATTTTTATTTTTAATGAATTTTAAATGATGACAATAAGTTTACAATTTAAATATAAAAAATTAGATGGAATATACAATTAAAAATAAGTTAACAATTTAAATATAAAAAATTAGATGGAAGATGAAATTAAAATAAAAAAATTGTATTAGGAAAAAAAATAATGTGATAGAATAAAATTTAAATGCCTTTCTATATAGTAAATATAACTTAGAGTTAAATAAAATAATATGAAAGTAAATAAAAAAATCCTTGTATTTATTTAGATAGATGGATTTAATATATCTATACTAATTTATTTTTATTTGAAGTAATTTTTTAGAATTCCACTTCAAATGGATCCTTATTGGGAATTGAACTTGGGTCTCCACAGTGAGAACCTAATGTTTTAAGCAATTAAGCTCAACCCCTTGAACATTTAATTTAACATTATTATGAAATGCCTCTAATATAATTAAAAAATATCATTAATTTCACAAATATTTATTGATAATTCTAGTGAAAGCTAATATAAATCAAACAAATAAAAATATGCATAGACCTTCATTTATTATTTAAATAATATTACTTAATGTTTTCCCCATAATTTCCCCATAACTACTATGAATTCAAAAAAAAAATTAATATACAAATAAAACCATGTAGAGCATATAAGCCCTAAAGTTTAATATACAAATAAAACCATGTGGAGCACATAAACCCTAAAGTTTAATATACAAATAAAAAAGTTTATTATTTTATAATTAAAAATAAATAAATATTAGTTTTAATTATTATTAAAAAAATAAATAATCTATAATGTTATTATCGAGCTCCTCTAATGTAAATTAAAAAAAATATCTTTAATTTCATAAAATATGCATAAACCTTCATTCATTATTAAAACAATATTACTTTTGTTTTTTTATAAACATTATTTATTTAAAAAAAATTAATATACAAATAAGAACATATAAGCCCTATTAGAGTGCATCACATCCTTATCATTTATGAGGTGAAGTTAATTGTTTATTGCCTTGTATGTCATGGCATGTGTACGAATACTAAATTAAAGTTAGTGAAAGGCACGATTATTTGACCTTTGTATAAATTTTGTTTATTTTCAAACGATTGGTTGCTTCTAAACGCGTTTTATAAGGCCCCTTTGAAAAAATAGCAGCGTGTATTTGGAGTGGAATCCCTAGTTTTAGGCCGTTTTTCGAGTGTTGCCTGTTTTGGCAACAAGTGTCAATGGACGGTGGCTGCCTTGTCTAACAAGTAGAGATTTGTTCTTTGTTACTTAAAGTTCTCCATTTTGATTATCATTCGGATGGTTATGTTTATTGTTCTCGAACTGTCGCTGGTTTGCTGGAGTTTCGCCTTGTTTTTGGATATTTCGGATTCTAGATGTTATAGGAACAACACTCTTGTTATACTTCTTTCAATATTAAAAACTAGTAGAGTTTTGTGATGACGAGAATATAAATAATTGGATTATAAAAATATTATTTAAAAAAAAAAAAAAGATTATCTAAATATTAGATCTTTGTAAATTATAAAATTGTAAGAAAAAATATTTAAATTAGAAATTGTCTTTTGATTAAGTTTTTGATTAAGGAAAAAGCAGGTTTTGACGGGGCCCTGAAACCCTTTACAAGCATAACTTAAACAGCATAAGCGACGAGAAACAAAAAAGAACATTCCAACGAAAAACCAGCAGAAAACCAAAGAAAACAAAAAAAAGCCCCATAAACCCAGCAGGCCATCCAGAGACCAGAGACCAGAAGAGAGGCTAGTTAATTTTTTCTAGAGCATTTGCCACAGGTCTTTTGATTAAGTTGTCATGAGTAATGGAAACAAGTTTGTTAAAGTCAATTATGGGTTATAAAATAATAATAAGAAAAATATTTAAATTAGAAATTGTCTTTTGGTTAAGCTATCATAAATAATGGAAACAAATTTATTAAATTTACTTATAGGTGGAGGATATGAACCTCAATGGATGACATTATCAAAGACCATGTTAAATTATATAATGAAAAGTATCAAACACAACTCCACGAGAAATGAGAATAACAATAACAATAACAATAACAATAACAATAACAATAACAATAACAATAACAATAACAATCACAATCACAATCACAATCACAATCACAATCACAATCACAATAACAAAATACCAATTACCCATAAAAATAATAATATATACAATATAATTATTATATTATATCATGCATTATATTACTTATTATAATGTTAATATTGTAAATATATCATAATTATATGTAATATTATTATATATATAAATATAATATAATATATAATAATAATAAATTTATATTTATTAATATTATAATACATGTATAAATATTATAAATATATTATGTCATGCATTATATTAATCAGTATAATGTTTTTGATATTAAATAGTAGTAAAATGAGGGTGTTGTCCCTATAACATCCACAACCAAACACCGTCAAGAACTAAAACATCAATACAATCACAACAAAATAATACCAAAAACAACTAGTTAAGTAGCAGTTCGCAAGCAGTAATAAACCACCAACTAAAATGAATAAATAATTGTCCAACAATGAAACAACAACTAACAAAAGACATATTGTAACTAACCAGAGTATTCAACAAGGGAGTCAGGCCCCTTAAAGTATAAACAACAAAAAGCAAGCCCTAAAAAGACTCTACACATGACCAACATATTTAACACAACCCGCTTGTTGCGACACATTGTTCCAATCTTCCATCAAGAACTTGAAGAGTTCTCAGTGAATGCCTTCCTCCTCTGTTGTTTCGCCCATAATTTTTTTCTGCATATTACATAAGGAGGACACAAAACTACACATCACCTGAAGATTGAACTTGGAGATGCTGCCCATTTTCTTTTCAAGGTCAAGAATCTTAGCCTTCAACATCCGTAGTTCAGTTTCCATCATCTTCAGCTCCTTGCCAAAAATTTGATAGTTTGTAAAACTACCTTTGGAAGCAATCACCTTAACATCCTCCTCTTCCATTTTGACATCACCAGTTGGGTTCCCATGCTCAACCCACATGCCACCAAAAGCATGGGTGGAGCTATTGTTAATCAATTTCTTAGGGTTATCTTTCAAACCACCCCCGCCACCTTCCACATTTTCCTCCTCATCCTTCTCTTCATTTCCCTTCCTCTATTCCTCCTCATCCTCCTCGAAATCATAATCAACTAGTTTTAGCTTTTTACCTTTATCAATGCTACGGGAGGCCAACCTGTTAGACCTTCGTCTACCCTCATTTTTACTATTGCTCTCATCCCCCTCCTTGTTTGACTCTTCCAAAATGGTGTAGACACTTAAATTTGATTGATTAATTTAATAAGATCAAATCTCCTAAGTCACCTGTATTAGTTGAATAATTCATGTTATTCAATTAAAAACAAGTATCCCTTTTGGCTAAATTAATTAAATAAAACCATGCCCCATAGCCAAATTAATTAATTAATCTCTTAATTAATTAACCCTTAGCCCTTTCTTCTAATCCTTGAATTAATTAATCAAATAATTCCCCCTTTTTCCATCCCTTTATTTGAATTTAATTCAAATATTCCTTTTAATCACATGTCTCCTACCTTTAACCTCCCTATCCCTTCAACCAACCTTATCCTATCCTATCCTAACCTCCTCTCCCACGTGTGCACAGTCCCTATTTTCCAAATATTGGAAAATATTCTATTTTAGGGTGGTTACTCCCCAAATAGACACGTGTCCTTTAGGACACATGCCATTCCTCCAAAGACATGTATCTCTCTTGGAACACTTGTCTTCCCCTTCTGAGTGTGGAATTTTATTCCACACGACATCTTTAGGAGGGCCACTTGTCCTCCGTGAAGACAAGTCTTTCCTTTTTAAACCTTCTCATCTTCCTCTCATTTCTTATTTAATCCCTCCCATTTCTTAGCAATTCATCCACTTTTCCATATTCACATTGTCACTCTGCCAGAATGATCACCCATCACTCATATCATACAACATTTTCATCAATCATACTTACATTCAATATCATGGAGCAATATTGAGTATTCGAAGATGTCATCGAGAACACATAAAATCATGGAGCTATCAAATTGAAGTGAGATTGTGGTTTGCATGGTTTTGTTATTTTAATTCCGCTTTTATTTTATCGTTCTAATCACGAGGTGTTTTGATGTCTTATGCTTGCTTGATTAATTAGTTTAGCTTTTTGATCATTAGTATTTGCACACATTTTTCATCGCACATTTTATGGCACGTCCCGTGGGACCCACTTCACAGGTCATATCTCACGTTCTTTGTTGTTCGGATGTGTTTTTCATAGATTTTAAACACTTGCAAGTAAAAACATGGGAATATAGGTGGATTTCCGCCTCGACGAAGGTCTATTTCATCATCAGCTCAATCTCGAGATATGATAAGTTCGCTCTGTGAAATAGAGGGAATGCCATTAGGATCAATGGGAATGCATTTCCATCGTCGTAAGAAGGTGTACATTTAATTTTTTGCTTTGAATTTTTTTCTCTATTTTCCATGTTATAGAGTAAAATAGCAAGTTCACGGGTAGACTTAGTGGGTTTAAAGGCTAAAGTAGTGGGTTTGAACTAATGAAATTTAATTAGTCTACCTGGGTCTTTCTGCTCTATGTTATTCAGTTCATTACTTCTGCATATTAATAAAAAATAGCGAGTTCACTATCAGAGTCTTTAAACATTTTCAGCTTGCAAGTTATTTGCACATTATAGTGGGTTTGTACTGTGTTTTGGCGGGTTTGAAGTTTGCATGTTTATTGTCATTTTTCCATAATGTTAATTGATCAGATTTTAACTTTAACCTGCTATTGTGTGTGTATTGATGAGATTTTGCTAACACTTGTGCAACCAATTGAGTGCTTTGAAGACCCTGACAAATTCAAACAATTAACACTTTGTTGTAGGATCGCTAAAGAGGAGGGGTTTTGCTAAAACATTTCTTTCCTTTATTGTTTAATTAATCTTGGATTTGTGTCTTTTGTTAATTAGGCACACTTCAATTTGATAAAGGAAATGAACACCTTGTCTTCCATGCTTGGCTTGTTTGTACATGTGTGAGCAGTCTTGTAGCTAACACACACTATCCTTTCCCCTTGGCCCCCATTGCCTTGGGTGCACGAGAAAACTATTAGTGATGTTCATTTTTCATTTTATAGGTAGAGGGCCTGTCCCCCTAAGTAGCCCATAATGCCAAGTGAGGGGAGATCAATCCAAGTGGTAATGGGCTAAAGCCAAACAACATCTCAGATGCTATATAAAATATGTGGGACGAAAATCTTCACAATGGGTGCTAATTGCCTACCTATGCTGGCTTCCCCAGTACCTGTGTTATACAGAAAGGAAGCATCTCGAGGGAGAGAGCGTATATGGATGCTTGAAAGAGTCCCGTACTACGAACCATTTTTTTAGATTTACAAAAAACCTTCTACTTTTTGACTTAGGCATTGTGATACGCACATGCCGAAGATATCCCTCATGTTCCTCTCATGTACCCCTCAATTTGAGATAGAAAATTTCTCGAGATCTTAGGATCTTTAGAAATTTGAAGCTTGGCATGCCCAAGATGTGTGTGTTGGATATTGTTGTTGGTATGCTGCAAATATGTGCTTTAATGCTATCTAAGAGATGTGTTGTCATTGCTATCAACATACTTTTTTGTCTAGTGCAATGATGCAATGATGTTTAGTTAGTTGGTTTATTTTGTATACGGATGATAAGTGTTTGCAGATTAAAGGGTTTGTAGAGTGATATCTCTAGTTGATTCAGTATGAGCGTCATAAATCTACATGAAGATTTGAGTGAGTTATGAGTATTTTTGTTGTGGCTAGTTCTTCAGTTGTTCAGTGATGTCAGTGTTCAATATTTTAATCTGTATTGCTCTGCATTGTAATATCTTGATATGTGGATTTGGGAATATGTTTGGGACATTGATGTATGTCCTCAATTCAAGTGGTTCATGGTTTGGTGCTTCTCAAGTGATTTTTCCAGGTTGACAGTCAGTTTAGCTAATGTTCTTGAAGTTCAATATGTTTATAATGATGATTCTAGTAATTTGAGTTGGTGCAGATGTTGATGTGATAATTCATGATGCTTGTGGATGTTTCTATATTGTGTGCTATTCGTGTTGGTGGTCCACATTGATCAGTGACGACTTTATTGGTGATTTTCTTTAGTCCAGTGGTGTACTTCATGTTCTTGGCTGACATGGTGATTGTAGCATGTTGTGGATATTTGATGCATAATTCTTGGAGGTGTTTCATATTCAAAGTGGTGATTTAGGTCCATGTTATGTCTTAACCAACATCGTTTTGGTTCGCATATGATATTGTAGCGTGTATGGTTATATTTTTGTAATTAGGTGATATGTGTTGAGCCAACCTTAATGATATTGTTCCAAGGTTGATGTCATGTATACATAAATATAATAATCATTGTGAGAGGTGTGTGGTGTGTGAATAATGTATTAATCATTCAAGAGCATAGAAAAAGTATGGAGAAGTGTGAGAGATGTTATGTGCTTAACCAGAACTATAACCAAATATAGAGGATGCTATTTCTTAGTTCATGATTTTCTGAAAGTGATCTGAATCTGTTTGTAAGGTAGTGAGCCTTCCCAGGGTTGTTTCCCTTTGTTGTTTTTGAGTAGTGAGCTCTAGGTAGTGTGCCTGAATGCATGTGCGTTCCCCATTGTAATATTTCATATACTTCTAGCAGGATATCATCATATTGTGGGTAAGTTCCCATCGTGGTTTTTCCCTTGACTGGGTTTTCCACATCAAAAATCTTGGTGTTATGTGTGTTCATGTTGTGTTTTTGATTTATGCTTTCACTATTAATTAACAGATCTGAGATTAAAGAAAGTTTCTATAAAATTTGGTGACAATTGATTCACTCCCCCTCTTAGTTGTTTGCCCTATTTTCATCAATTGGTAATAGAGCCAATTCCTCCAGAGAAGTTTAATGTGAAGTGATTCGGGATGGTGACTTACAAGAAGGAGAGTTCAAGATTTTACGAACCAAATTATTCTCTTTGGAAGAATTGGATGGAGTGTCACTTGAGATGCATTGGCAAAGAATGCTAGAAAGTTACTAAAGACAAATATACTATTCCTACAAATGGTCCTTTAGCTCCAAATGAGATTAAAGAAGCTAAACACAATATTAGGGCTAAGGAAGCATTGTCGAGTGCTCTCAATGATTCGGAAATGACAAATATGATGGAATTGCAGTCTACTCATGAGATCTGGAAGAAGTTGGAAACCCTACATGAAGGAGACAACTAATTGAATATTGCTAAATTGCAAAGCTTGAAAGGAAAGTATGAGATGTTGAGGATGGGTGAAGATGAGAACATTGCTTCTTTTATGTATAAGATGAATGAACTTGTGTACAGTATCAGATGTGCCAGTGTAAAGTTGGAAGAATTAGAGATAGTTGCTAAAGTGCTCATATCCTTGCCTGCATCCTACAAACATAAAGTAAACTTAGAACTATCAATGCAATATATTTGTCAAGAATAAAACTGTCAAGCTAAATCGGTTGACTGTTACAACAGATAACAATAAACAACTTGAAACTTACAAACATCCAAATGCTTTTACTGATACAAGTAAAACTTCATTTCATATGTTTGTTGGTTATCATGACTTATCAAAGTGGATTAAGTAGTTAAGAAAATCAACTGTAATAAAACATAACCACAAAAACATTCACCACTTGACACAATATTTTTGACGTGGAAACCCAAATGGGAAAAACTATGGTGAGATGGAATTCACAAGAATTCTGAACTCTTCTGAAGTTTTCCCTATTAGGAGCCAAGCCTATTAAAGCCTTACAAAAAGTCATGTTAAGAACATATCCTGTTAGGAACCACCTGGTTAAGGGATTGACTATAATGCCTTGTTAGAAGCAATATCCTGTGAGGAGTAACCTTTGTAAAGGATTTACAATACAAGCTAATGGATCACCTTGTTAGAGGATTTGAATAACACCAAGCTTGTTAGAGCTTACCCGGTTAGGGGATTTAACTGCTGTAATTGTTAGAAAACAACATGAGTTTGCTGATCTTTTTGAATAGCACTTCACTTGCTTGTTCAGATCCTTTTCCTGCTCCTATTTGCCTTTACTCAAACTATAGATACATCATTTGGCTCGACAACCACACACTCAATTCAACTTTGCCAACGCACTCAAACTAAAACAACTTATCAACCTTATAAACAAATCAATTAGGTCGGTACCACAACAAAAACCTAATTCTCTAATAGAGATTACAAACAAGTCGGTTCATGTATGACTGTTGGATTACATAACAATCTTTACACATCATTCAAGAAAGCCTCGATTGCTTCTTGATCACCACTTCATCGAACTTAGTAACTCATCACGCGCTTTGCATTAAATGCAGTATAATTGCTCATTACCAAGATAAAAACTGTTACCTCAACACACCAAAATCACTTTGAAACTCTCTTCATACAATATGCATACGTGTCATAATTATTACCGCTCATCATCGGATCATAAACCAATATAACCAATTCACCAAACTTAATCGGTTAGGGTTTATCAAAACAACAGGTAGGGTTTATCGGTTCAACTCTCCAATACTTAGCAATACTGGTTCACTCCACAAATTTACCTATCGGTTACAACTCCTTTCACACACTCTTCCTACCAGTTACAAAACAACATTACAACAATATCATTACCGGTTAATTGACATCAATGACAACATAACAAATCATTAATGCAATCTTCATGCAAATTCCAACATTGAGAGCCTTCACTTCTACACGTGATCCCCTTGCTTGATACAAAAACTACTCTTTATGATATTTGATGATGAAATACAGGCATGAGTGAGTTTGCATGTAGTTCTTTTGCAAGTGAACTCCACATTCACCATGAAAGAGCAAGGACTGAAAGAAAAATTCTTCATCGATAGAAAGAAACCCTAACAACATGACTATACTTTTAGTTTTGATTTAGGTTTTATTTTTTCTCTCCAATTTTAAAAAATGAAGTATTTTGACTTGGCTTCTCTAAAATTTCATGGCTTTTAAGACTTTCACTCAAAATAAAACAATAATTTTAATGTGTTGAGACATTATCTAATAGATCAAAAGTATATGAAATTAAATAGATGTATTTTATCAATTAAAACTTCTAAAACCTTTTCAATAAGATCTTGTGCTCATCATAGAATTATTTTGGCACCTGCAATTCTCAATTTAAACAAATAAAATAAAAAATTTGCTAGACTCGATAAAATATTTGCTGGATTCTCAATTGAGTCCAACAAATTTTTGATTTTATTTGTATAAATACATACATACACATTTGTATGTGTGTGTGTGTGTGTGAAATTGATCCTTCTTCTAGTGTGTATAATGGTGGATCAACAACAATTGGTTATAAGTCAACAAATGCTCTAGCCACCTTTACTTTTCGAACTTCAAGATTTGCTGCAAGACTAAGATCTCCAATTCGCGGGATTTAAATCTCCCAAAGCATGGATCTGGTTCCCCTTAAAATAATAGGGGCCCTATACATGTATGTGTATACATACATACATACATACATATACATACATATACATACACACACACTGATGGTATGATGAAATAATAAGTATCCTGTCAACTACTGAGAGGGGGGTGGGGGGGGGTGTGAATCAATAGATAGAAAAACTGAGACAAACTTCACCAATCTCAAAAATCAATCTCTCAATGTAAACTTAGAATAATAGGTCTCTGTCAAGATAAAAACTCATAGAATAAACCGATTGACTATTACAATAAATTAACAGTAAACAACTTCTTCATATCTCAATGCTTCCAGTTATCATGACTTATCAAAATAGCTAAGTAGTTAAGTAAATCAACCATGAAAACATAACCACAAAAACAGTCACCACTTGACACAAATATTTTTTGACGTGGAAACCAAAATAGGTAAAAACCATGGTGAGATGAGACTCACAAGATAACTATTTGAACTCTTCTAAAGTTCACCCTATTAGGAGCCTAGCCTGTTAAAGATTTACAAAAAGTCCTATTAAGAACTGATCTTGTTAGGAATCATCCGGTTAAGGGATTGACTACAAATACCTTGTTAGAAGCAATACCCTGTGAGGAGTAACCTCGGTAGAGGATTTGAAAATCCAATCTAATGGACCACCTTGTTAGAGGATCTGAATAGCACCAAGCTTGTTAGAGCTTACCCGATTAGGGGATTTCAATTATGCTGTAATTGTTAGAAAACAATAGGAGTTTGCTGATCTGTCAGAATAGCACTACACTTGGTTGATCAGATCCATTTCATGCTCCTATCTGCCTTTACTCAAACTGTAGATACATCATTCGGTTCGGCAACCACACACTCAATTAGACTGTGTCTATCTCTTTGCCAACTCATTAAACTAAACAACTTCATCCACCTTATAAACAAATCAATTAGGTGGGTAACACAATAAAAAACTAATTCTTATAGAGATTACAAACAAATCGATCAAGTATGACCGTTGGATTACATAGCAATCTCTGCACATCAATCAAGAAAACCTTGATCGCTCCTTGATCACTACTTCATCGAACTTAGTAACTCATCACGCGCTTTGCATTAGACGCAATACATTTTCTCATTCCCTAGACAAAAAATGTTACAACAACTCGCCAAAATCTCTTTGAATTGTCTTCATACAATAATCATATGTGTCATAATCATTGCTGCTCATCATCAGATCATAAACCAATATAACCAATTCACCAAACTTAATCGGTTAGGGTTTATCAAAAACAACATGTAGGGTTTACCAATTACATCAATAGATAAGGTTTACACCGGTTACCGGTTCAGTCCACAAATTCTTCCTATTGGTTATAGTAAGAATATTACAACAATATCATCAATATAATTACCGGTTTAATTGACATCAATGACAACATAACATATCATTAATGCAATCTTCATGCAAATGCCAACAATCTCCCCCTTTGGCATTGATGGCAATACAAATATCAATACTATTGATTGCTGTGTGATTGTGAATAGGAATCCTGGTTTACATTACCAAGTATTCACCATGCTCTCCATGTCTTCATCTTATCGCTGGTTCTCCTTCCCATAATCACATAACTCTTCTCCCCCTTTGACAACAATGCCAAATTGCAAGTAAAACATGTAATGTCAAATTTCACTGTGCATCATCAACATTCTGCAACTTGATGCTCCCCCTGTGGAATAAATCCACTTCTACACCAATCCTTTTGTAAAATTCTGCAAGTATCTCTGGGATTGATGTAATCTATATCATACTTAACTGACTTCATGAAGAGGGACGACCCCTAATTGACTTCTAAGGTACTCAAAAGTAGTCTTAGGCAGAGGTTTAGTAAAAATATCTACAAGTTGTTCCTTGGTAGAAACATGCTCCAAGATCACATCTTTACACTGTACTTTTTCCCTCAAGAAATGATACTTCAATTCAATATGCTTGGTTCATGTGTGCAAAACATGGTTCTTGGAAATATTTGTGACAATTGTATTATCACATAAAATCTTTATAGGTTCTGAAATCTTCATCTTAAAACCTTCCAAAATGTGCCTCATCCATATAGCCTGTGTACAATTCATGTAAGCTGCAACATACTTAGCTTCAATAGTAGATTGTGAAGTACAACTTTTCTTCTTACTACTCCATGAAACAAGCCTTCCTCCAAGAAAAAATGCTCCACCGGTTGTGCTTTTCTGGTCATCAACATTTCCTGTTGAATCCACATCCGTGTACACCTTCAAGTCAAAATTTCCTCTATATGGATACTGTAACCCATAATCAATAGTACCTTTCAAATATCTAAAAATTCTTTTGGTTGCTATCAGATGTGTTTCCTTAGGATTCTTTTGGAATCTGGCAACTATGCCAACTAGATGAGCTATGTCCGGTCTACTGTGAACAACATAGTGCAATTTTCCAATCATTGACCTGTATTCCTTCTCATCAACAGATTTGAACTCATCTTCCTTAGACAACTTACAACATGTAACCATAGGTGTCCCAATTGGTTTACAGTCACTCATGCCAAATGTCTTCAAGACCTCTTTCACATACTTATACTATGTGACAAAAATACCATTCTTCATTTGCTGTATTTGCAAGCCTATGAAATTTTTTATTTCTCCCACTAAAGACATTTCAAACTCATTTTTCATTTCATCTGCAAAACTGTTGCTCATGTAATCATTACCTCCAAATATGATATCATCAATAGATACTTTTCTGACTAGTATTTTATCTCCTTCATATTTGAGATATATTTTACTATCATCACTGGTTCTCAGAAAGCCTATCTTCATCAGATGTGTATGAAGCCTTTTATACCATGCTCTCGGTATCTTCTTTAATCCATATAAAGCTTTATGCAATCTGCATACCATGTCTTTCTTATCAGTTTGAGCATAACCATCTTCCTGTTCAATGTATACTTCTTCTTCCAGTATCCCATTAAAAAATGCAGACTTAACATCCATCTAGTATAACTTGAATTTCTTGTGTGCTGCAAATGCAAGTAAATCTTTGACACCTTCTAGTCTTTCCACTAGTGCAAAAGTATCACCATAGTCTTCTCCTTCCTCTTGTGCATAACCTTTGCATACCAACTTAGCTTTGTTGCGAACTACAACACCATCTTAATTCAACTTGTTCTTGAAAACCCACTTAGTACCTATCACATTTTTATTTACCGGTCAGGGTACTAGGGTCCATGTGTTGTTCTTCTCAATTCGATCTAATTCCTCCTCCATAGCTTTAATCCAATGATCATCACCAAATGCTTCCTTAGCAGTTCTTGGTTCAATAGTGGAGATCATGCAAGAATTCTCTCTGATTCTTCTTCTGGTTAGTATTCCAGCATCCTTATCCCCAATAATTTGTTTAGGATTGTGATTTAGTCTCACATATCTTGGAATAACATGATCATTATCTTTAGGCTCGACTTCTTCATTATCATCATCTCTTTTGAATTTATCTGTTCCGGTTGAACTGGTACATCATTATTTACTTTGCCGGTTTCAGATTTCACTATTTCTAGTTCCAAAAACAAAATGCAAGGATCTTCAACCTTTTTCTCTGAACTGGTTTCCTTTGAGACTTCAGGATTTTCATCCACTCGAACATCAACACTCTCAATAATTCTCTGTGTCCGGTTGTTAAAGCACTTGTAGGCCTTACTCTTCGTGGAATAGCCAAGAAATATACCTTCATCACTTTTAGCCTCAAATTTGCTAATATAATCACCCCTCTTAATAAAACATTTGCTTCCAAATATTCTGAAATAACTAACATCAGGCGATCTACCATACCAATATTCATAAGGAGTCTTATCCTTACCTTTCTTTACCAGAATCCGGTTCATAGTGTAGACAACTATGCTGACAACTTCTCTCCAAAATTTTTTCGCTACACCTCCTTGTACCAACATCGTCCTAGCAACTTCAACAACTAACCGATTGTTTCTCTCTATGATACCATTCTGCTGTGGCGTCCTTGATGCAGAAAGCTATCATTTTATACCATTTCTTCACAATACCTACTGAATTCCTCAGAAGTAAATTCACCGCCTTGATCTGTCCTCAGACACTTTGTCTTCTTACCACTCTCTTTCTCAACCAAGGCCCTGAATGCCTTGAACTTACCAAAATTTTCTATCTCTAGGCTTGGACACTAGACTTCCACCCTGAAGGCCCTTCTAGATCTAAATACCCAATGTGGATTGAATTGTCTTTCCTTGATATTTCCTTTAGACCATTCCTGAAAGAGATTGCATCCTAGCTTGGTAGAGTTTTGTGGTGTAAAAACATCAATGATAAGTTTGCCAGTCTTAGGGTTCATCCTAGAGAATACGTAGAACTGGACTTAATTAAACAATTACCAGATAGCATTGAATTAATAGTCGTTTGTTCAACCATTAGTGTATCTGAATAAGCCCAATGTATGTTTCTTTTGTCACCAAGAAGGTCACTTGATTGGAGGTTGCCCTATAAGGAAAAATAGAAATGCCTAAATTCAAATGATTGATGCTTCTAGTCCTTTACAACTGCAAAAATAAGCTTAGCCATGTGTTTTTCCCACACATACAACTCAGTTCCAACAAGACACAACAGAAGAGAATAGGGATAATATTGAAAAATATTCCTTTTATAGAGATGCCATAATGATGGATAAATGGAGAATGGTTAGGAAAAGAAAGGAACATCTGAGGTCTTCTAAACCTCTTGATAATCAAATTCCTACTCAAAACGAGTCTTCGATCCAAAGCCATTCTTCTCCATCTCTGGTTGCAAAAAGTTTTGAGTGTCTATCTCCACCTCCTCATATGAGGCATAGGTCTCCATCTCCATAAGTAAACCACAAAGCCCCTCCTTCCAATGTGAGACAAAGATCAAGATCACCCCTTCATGCAAAATATTTTAGTTGTTAGGAACAAGCTATTGTAACTTCAAATCAACTCGATGTCTTGCTACAAGAAGAAAGCCTCTCAAATCCTCCTAGTCATGAAGCATATAATTTTGTCTTGGAATGTGAGAGGGATCTCTCTCCCTCATCGCAAGTATGAGGTGAAAGAAGCCATTGCTAAATGGAAACTTGATATTGTGTTTTTGCAAGAAATTAAATTGAATGGTTCCTAGCTCGATTGTTCTCTATCCAATGTATGGAAGGATGCTACCTTATTTTTTACATCACATAGAGAAGGGAGAGGTCGGGTTGTTATTGGTTTAGCTCCTTGGGAAAGCAAGTTTATCATTGATAAAGGAGAGGACTCGTCACATAGTTGTGTGTGGGTCCTCTCTTTTATCCATGGGAGACCAATTGGTTTTTGTTCAGTATATGCTCCTAAAATTACTAAAGAGAGATGTGAATTATGGGAATGGATGTCCACAAATCTTCCTCAAGTTGATTGGGTTATTGGTGGAGATTTCAATATGGTGGAACATCATACTGATCGTAGTTGGCATAATGGTGTTAAATTGAGCAATTATGAGTTTGAAAAATGGCTTTTTTATTGGAACTCTCTCGAGGTTGTTGACCCTATTTATAAATGGCTTCTTAGCCAAAATAACAATTGGTATTACATGGTCTAATTGTAGATTAGGAGGTGATAGGAAATTTAGTAGAGTTGACAGGTTTTATATCTCTCCCAATTTGCAATTATCTCATATTGCCAATGGTTGTTGGGTCAAAGTAGATTACTCTACTTTATTCTCAGATCACTTCCCCATGATTTGTCTTTTGGAGGAAGAAGGTAGAGAAGAGATTTATAACTTACCTTTCAAACTTAACACCTCACATCTGAAAATTACTTCCTATGTTGTTGCATTAGTTGGTGTTTGGAACTCCTTTCCCAAACCTAAAGAGGGAGAACCATACCGAGTTTGGTGGTAGAATTCTATCAATCAATGTGTTGTGTATTTAAGATCTGTTGGTAAAAGAATGACATGGCAGTGAAATCGTAAGGAGAAATCTCTTAAAGGGAAGTTAGAAGTTAATAAAAAGTTTCTTAATCTAGACCCCAATAACCTTAATATCCAAACTTCTATTGCTTTTTTTGAAATTGAACCACGTAAAACTGATTCATATGAAGGGAAAGGAGTTAAAATCGGGGCCAAATCACACTGGATCAAGGATGGTAATAAAGGAACTAGGTATTTCTTTAAATAATTAAATTACAAACATAAGGAGTATGTTGGTACTATAAAAGATAATAGTGGTTAGGTCTTTACTAACCAAGAAGATATTAAAAGTATATTTTTCAAATTTTATGAAAATCTCTTGAGAGGGGACCTATATTGGCTTGATATCCAGGAGACTCTAGAAGATATTATCAAAGACATCATCCCAAGGAAGGTTGACACTGAATGTAGTAAATATCTTGATTGAGATCTATCCATAGAGGATTTGGAACGAGTTGTTTTTTCAAAGGCCAAAAAGAAAAGTCCTGGTATTGATGGTCTATCTATTGAATTTTTCTAAATTATGTGGCAACATATTAAGGAAGATTTTTATCTTGTCTACCTAGAAGCACTAAAACATGGTTCATTAGGTCCTAACATTAATAAAGTCTTAATTAAGCTTATTCCAAAAGGTAAGCACGATGATTCCCTTGTTGGATTACACCCCATTACTCTTCTTAATACTTCTTACAAAACCATTGCCAAAGATTTTTCATTGATAATCAAACCAGTGACTAAAGGGATAATCAGACCCGAACAAATTGGATTCTTGAGTGGACGTTTTAATCTTGACAATTTAATACTGGCATGGGAAACATGTGAGTGGGGCACAACAAACAAGGCATAATACTTTGCTTGTGAAGCTGAATTTTAACAAGGCTTATGACAGGATGAGGTGGAGATTCAAAATGCTCCAATTGCTTGGGTTTGGTCCTAAGATTTGCAAGCATGTTCAAATGTTGTTTCTAGATGCGAATGCTCATCTTGTGATAAATAATTCACTCACTAATTCTTTCCACTTACAACGTTCTATCAGGCAGGGTTATCCTTTATCACCTTTCCTTTATGTCCTCACTACACATGCCTTAGATTATTTATGCAAAATTTTTATCAAGTGAATCTTATCAAGGACATCCATATTCCTAATAATATGGCAATGATCAATTCAAATTTTGCTAATGATAGTTTGGTATTCATTCAAAATTTTGAAACTAAAATAGCTAATCTCATAGAAGCCTTAAATCTTTACTGCTCAATTTCGGGATCTAAGCTTGCTCATCACAAAACAAAATTCCTTTTGATTAGGTCGGATTTGGTTTCATCTTGGATCCCTAAATAGTGGAAGCAAATTAGACATGGACAAATCACTATATACTTGGGCATACACTTTGGTTTGGGAGTTTCATTGGTAGATATGTGGAGTTGGTTCATAGTTAAATTAAAAAAAACAAGATCTTTAATTGGGAAAACAAATATTTATCACTTGTTGGAAAAGTTCAAGTAATTAACAAATTTTGTTTGGCCTCCCATGTTTACTATTCCTCTTGTTGGATGCTATATAAAAATGGTTATGAAGAGATCAATAAGTTGGTGCGTAAATTCTTGGGGACAAATTGGGATGATCAATCAGGCTTTAAAGCTTCATCTTGGTTCCATTGTATACAACCAAACAATATAGGTGGGCTAGGGCTTTTAGATCCTAAGACTCGGGGTGCTTGTTTATCAACAAAGTGGATTATTAGAGTGTTGAATGGTGATGAACCGTGGAAAGTTTTATTTCGTCATTGTATTTCTCTTGCTACTACAAACAATATATGACAAGGTATGAGATGGATTGACAAAATATGGATGATTGCTTTCTTTCATTTAAGAGTCTCTTTTCCTTTGCAGTCCATTTGGAAAGCCTGACAAAAAGTTTGTGATTTCCTAAAATGGAAAAATTCTCTGCAACATGGATTTAGCTTTGCTTCTTCTTCTGTTTGGTGGAACAAATTAGTAAAATACCATAGACTTCCCCTTGCGGTTATCTTTCCCAAACAAGCCTTATATTTTTTCAAGA
Organism: Cryptomeria japonica; assembly: GCF_030272615.1. Classification (NCBI taxonomy): domain Eukaryota; kingdom Viridiplantae; phylum Streptophyta; class Pinopsida; order Cupressales; family Cupressaceae; genus Cryptomeria; species Cryptomeria japonica. Next base: position 271,615,085 of record NC_081407.1, read on the forward strand.
AAGGGGTGCAACAATTTAGTGATATTTGGGACTTCAATTCACTTGATTGGCCTGAATGGTAGAATATTAAGATGTCCTTCATGCTGAATAATAAGTCTAAAGTGTTTCTTACATTTGTTAAGTCATTGGTATTTGCAGATCTACCCATGAAACTTTTCTCTCATCTCCAACGTAATGTTCTAAAAGATTGGCTTTGGTTTGGGAAGACTTCCCTTTACTTTTTCCCGTTGAAGAAGATCTACTTGATTCTTCTTCCGAGCTTGAAGCTTAATCCTAGGTTGAATAATAAGTGGGGTTGTAAATTCAAAGAGAAAAGATGGAGAAACCTTAGTACTTAGATTTGGAAGACCAAAGCTGAATCGAATGCCCAAATCCTAACTTGGAAAATTTTGCATCACAATCCCCTGTAGGGGATAGATTGAGATATTTTAAGATTGTTCCAGCCCTTTGTCCTTTTTGCCAACGCGTTGAAAGTGTGAAACATATTTTCTGGGATTGTTTTCGGGCTAAAATAAAATGGACTGCAATTTTTAAACATTTCCTTACTAATTTTTATCATGTGTGTGACTGGAAAGAAGTAGTTTTGGGTATTGGTTTGCGTAAGAATGTTATTGCTGATTCAGTAAGACAACCTATTTTGCTTCATATTTGGAAAAGTAGGGTTTAGTTGTTTTTTCTAATCATGCTACTTGTCAGGAAGTGAAAATGCTACAATTTTAGAATGATATTATGTTACAACTTGTTTCTTTGTGTTCTCAGTTGGAGAAGAAGGCTGTGTACACCAAGCTTTTGGAAGAGATCAAATATCAGTTTGTTCAAATTCACGTTGATGATATTCAATGTTCTAGACAGCTTCAAAAGCAGATGCATTTTCTGAACAGAAGATGTTTTTTTGAATAGCTGGTGTAAATGCTCTTATACATGTTAGTTTTCTAGCTTTTGGCGTAGCTAATGTTATTAGGAACAGCTGCTGATTTTCTATTTTAACTATTGATGACAGTCACTTGTTGACAATGATATTGCTGTTCTGGATCTTTTTCTTTATTCTCTGCAGTTCCTTTTGAGCTGCTTATTTTTTTATTATTGAAATCTGCTTTGATCAATATATATATATAAATTATTTAGAGATTGCCAATAGTAACGAGAAAAAAGTGTGACACGCATTTTCAAGGTACATCGAGATTCCGCCACCCTGTTTGCTTAGCCTAAAATAGTTATAGCTTCCATCTTTTTCTGTGTTTTTTTTCGGTGAGGGTAAAGTGAAGGAGGTTTTGTAAGGACACCAAACGATTTACAATCTTAAAATAAGCTATAACATTGTTGTTTAGAGCACAACAAAGGATCAAAAGCTGAAGAAAACACCCATAGAATGGCCCAACATGAACAAGAGAACAGAAATTCAAAGACAATTCAAGAGAACCGCTGAAATATGTCAGCTTGAATCTAAAACACTCCAAAGAGCTCTGAATACGGCTGTCCGACTTGCCACTGATTCACTGCTACTGAAATTGTTACTGATAGCCACCCCAAAATCACAGCAGTCCATCATAGGACTCTTCGCTCGCTTTTCCTACATCATTAATGGATTGATGAAAAAACTTCAGCACAATACAGTTCAGAAACAAGATTGAACATCATGAATGGATTGTGGAAACTAATATAATTAATATTAAATCCTCAAATGTCATTTAAATTTTAATTAGTTATAGATTCTGTGTTCCAGATATTATTATAGAAATTATATCCTTTTTATCTACAGTTCTCTGGTTAGTGGTTATATAATATTCTTTTTAAAAAATTCTAGTGACGAAAAAGTACTGTTTGGAAAATTTTACAAAGATTACTGTGAAACATCGGGATCTGGTTATTTATTTAAGGTTTACGGTAATTTAAGAGAGCGAGAGTGTTTACTTGTCGTTATTGCAAATTTTAACTTGGATGTTTGATGACATGAAAGGCCATTAGAAATTTTGGAAGTACCAAAATTTTAGAAACTCTACAAAATTCGAGGCAACCCTGCAATTTTCGTTGTGGTCATATGCATTTGGTAGCTTTCAATTTTAACTGTGCAGTCTGATTGCTGCAAATCTCCAGCTGCTTGTAGCTTCCACTATGACAATGTTACACTCTGGAATCAACACACGGGGATAAATGCCTTCAAGGATAGTGACTGTAAGATATGGAGCAATGATGAGAACAAGTTGTGCTATGACCGCAACTCAAATTTATGAGGAAACAGACTCGAAAACTAATAATGCCAACATGGTATTGAGAGGAAATGTACTTTAATAAAGGACCGGATCTTCTAAAAAATAGACAAGAAGAGTCAATTCCACCATATCATCAACATCGTATTTCCCTTAAAAGTTGATCTTTACCTTTTTACTTTTTCAAGTCTCATATAAAATGAAATAAAAATTAAAAAAATCTCTCCATTGATCCTTCTGAAAGTAAATTGAAGCCACATTTAAATGCTGGAGTGATAATCATTTACAAGGAAAAGTAAATAAAAAAAAAATCTCCATTGATCCCTCTGAAAGTAAAGTGAAGCTACATTCCAATGCTGGAGCAATAATCATTGACAAGGTAAATTAAAAAAATCTCTCCATTGATCCCTCTGAAATTAAAGTGAAGCCACATTTCAATGCTGGAGTGATAATCATTTACAAGACAAATTTTAAAAATCTCTCCATTGATCCCCTCTGAAAGTAAAGTGAAACCACATTTCAATCCTGGAGTGAATCATTTACAAAGAAAGATAAAACTTTTATAAGTCAATATATGTCTGGAGTAATAATCGTTTACAAGGAAGGGTAAAAGTTTTATAAGAATTTATGTCTCATACAAAAGATAAGTTCTGAACCTCCTTATAAAAGGCTGAACTAGTGGGAAAAATAAATTAATCAGTATACACTAGGCTGTACAGTACCAGTAAGAAACACAAACAATCCAGGGAAAATGAATAATCCCCAGATCTGTCTTCTTTCTAAATTTGAAATTCTACTCAAAGACACCATTGTCCCTCCAATTGTTGTTATATGCACAGCACCCACCTATGTAGACAATAATAAAAAAGATGAACATGATAATGTTGAGAATTGCAATCTTGCACCAGTCATTTTTCAAGTTGGCAAGCACGCCAGCCTTGCAGGATTTATAGTCATAACATAGCTGGTCCTGGTTGTTGCTCCAGCTGTGACAGTCGGGACTCGGGATCACCAGTGACATCAGGGTTTCCATTCCACACAGTTGCATTAACAAATGTGAAATTGCACACTGTTGGGGGCTTGCAACATCCAGACTGCACACAAAAAATAAATTGTCAGATTTTCTGTTACAATATTTTAACAATAATATAAAATCCCTTGAAGCATTACCATAGATCTATAATTGTAACTGTCATCGACCCCTTGCAACAGGACCACAATATTAACATCAATATGGTGAAGTTTTTCAACACGGTGCAATTGAGCAACTATTTTGGGTGGTGGAGCAAACCCCTTTGCAAAGAGTACATACACTTTTAGGTGTAGGGATAGGGTGATTCTTTTGTGATTGGAAATAATCATTAGTTGTACTCTTAGCTGTCAAACAGTCTAGAGTGTTACCTGCTACACAAATATTTGAAAAGATGACCATTCAAGGTTGACAGAGCTGGCCAAACTCTTTTAAACAAATGGTAAGATTGTGGTGTAAAAAAGAAAGGTTGTAGCACATCCAAATAGCTTGTCTCGGGCTGGCAGATGATGCATACTGCATAGCAGTTGGTGATATTCTCTGCTGCTAGCTCCATGTGGGATGAAATATAAGGCAGTTATCTTGTGAAGATGAATCATTCTAGTTTTCTCTTAAATAGCTTATCAGTTAAATATAACAACCACAAGTTAAATTTACATACAGAGCATGCAAGGCTAGAGGAGGTATGCAAGGAATCTGGAGAGGATACTTACACATCAACCATGAACAGCACCCTGCAAAAGCTGTTTTAAAGAAGATAAATGTGGGTACAAAATATCATTTATTGAGATAGCCATTGTATAAATAGCTTGAAAATAGAAGCAAAGACTTAACAAATGAATGTAGGAAGCTTGAATTTTTTGAAGCAAATTACCACAAATTTTCGAAGTAGCTTGCATGGAAATGGTTCATTAAAGCTGAAATATCTAGCTTGAGCATTCAAAATATATGTGGATACCTCTCGATATGAAATCAATGGTGCTATCTTTTAGAAAACGTCTATCTACAAGTGTTTGTACGGGTACTAGAAAATCCAGGCCCCCATAAAGTGATCTTTCAAATCATTCAAAAATATAAGTTCCACTCCTATTTTGAAGAACTGCATTCTGAAATTCCTGCTTTTGAGGTTTCAAGGCACCCCTATCACCCAAAGAAAAAAATTAAAACAGTCTACACCTGGGCATGCATTAAAGAAAGAGACCCGAATCTACCGAAACATAAATGAGGGAAAAAGTATTATACCTGCATTCTAACATGTAAAATTAGACGGATGCATACATATAACTGGTATTGCCAGATACAATGAATTTGTTAGGGATGGTTGCCAGGGTATAGGAGAGCTTTTTGGTCACTCACTAACAGATTATTAGGATAAAGCTCTTTGAAAATATTGGATGTCAGATTTTTCTCATTTCTGATGCAACTGCTTATCTACAATCAAAAAGTTGTTTCTTGTGGCTTTACTATTGCAATAGGCACCAATAATTGATAATCTCTGCATGGCATATACTCAGAAAATTATATTAACCCTCTTCAACGGAACTGCTAGGTGAAACCCATAATGATGCTGACATTAGTTGAGCAAATAGATCTAGTACAGTGGGTGTGGTGGGAATATGAATTCAATATATACATGAGTAATCTGCAGTTAATAGAGATGAATGGCTTACAAAAGAGGAAGCCCGCCATACCTGAATCGGTGTAAGATGTTTATTGTAAAAGTTGTTTCCTAAAATGCTGGCGTCATCCTTTCGGAGGTTCTGGCAAATCTTGGCATCGTAAACGCAGCTCTTGATCTTTTTCCAATTCGAAGACTTGTTGACTCGCTTCTGCAGCCAATGTGAATAGTTCCCCAGCTTGTATTCCTTATACCCTCTGTTTCCTACCACCTGCCCTGCGCCCTTTTTGGTGACTTCAAAGGCGAAGATAGTGAAGCAGAGCAAGAGCAGAATGAGAATTAACATGATGGCCAGGTAAATGCAGAGAACCAGAGAGTTCTTGCAGCAGGCGCCCACCAAACCAGCAATGGAGACAAGGAAGATGAAGACGCCGAGGGCAATGACAGGCTTTTCTAGAAACTTCTCACAGTCCGTACTGCCTCTATTGGACAGCCATATTCCACCACCGATGATGGGTATGGAGAGAAGAAGCGTCAGTATGTTCAGGATGCCGATCAGGTTGTCACTGAACCTCACCATCTTTCTTCACCTCAGATGTTTGAGAAAGATGGAAGACGAATGAATAAGGAGTGTGTGAGGTGCAGGCCTTTAAAAAGGGCCATGTAAGCCGTGAGCCAAGAAAGAGGGACGAAGCTTCTCAGATCCCAAACAGCCGTTTTGGAAATGATTATTATTTGAAACTTGAAGTAGATTTGCACAGAAGGGTAAGCCTATTAACTCAACTCTAAACCTGCAATAAACCATACCATATTCTACCCTTGCATTCCTAATAACAAACAAACTTCCACCTCTCTATTCTATTCTAAACAAAGTCTGGAAACTCTCTCAGTTATCCCAGAGAACTCACTACCGAAGGCCCTACACCCCAAAATTAAAAGAAAGCTCCAAAACCAACTCCCTATCCTTTTTAACACCAAAAGCTGCTGCAGAATAAGCTATGGCAGCCTCCCTAGAAGTTTCCCCCAAAACTGCAAAAGAAGGAACATTAATTCAAAACCTGCCCAAATAGTAACTCATACGTTACTGCCCATTTTTAACAACCTTTGCTAATATTAGGTCCTCACGGGAGGACTCCACCACCCTGCCAGAAATTAATAGTCTTTGCATGGAAGTAAATTTAAAATTTGTGAAGAGATTCTTTCACTACGTGGAAGATGGCCTGCATCAAATATATATAAAATTTTTTGCTTTCTTTTGTACCAATTCAGGTGCAATGGTTATGCACTTAGTGAGATATGTTCTGAGGTGTATATTAGAAAGTTGAAGAGTCCTGGACATGTAAAAGAAATTGAATATCAAGGCAACTTAATTTAGATCAATAAATTGTGCAAAATATTTTTATTATTCCAAATATTATTAAAATATATATTTATAATAATAAATGCAAGAGAGGTATCATATGGAGTCTATTTGTTGCTATTTGCTTCAAGATGTCAAACAAATGTTTCATTGTAATAAAAAATAAGGTGATTGGTAGGCAACCTAAATGCTTAATGTGGAAAATAAGTCCATTGCTAGACAACCCTTTTGTCACATATTGATCATTGAAAAATATAAGATGTATTTTAATTTTTTAAAATTATAATTATTAAACTATTTTTGAAATTAAATATTTTAAAGGCCTCTACAATGACAACAACCCCTATAAAAGGTTAGCAACAATGAGAGAAAGGAAAATAGCTCAACCCATGTCAAAAAGTTAAGCTGTCAAAAATAGAAAGACTAGATTAATGGAAAGAAAGAAAGACAGTTGTGATAGCTAATAATATGATAATTTTTTAAAAATGAAACAAGAGAAATAAAATGTTTTTTTTGGATAATGATATCTATAAGCATTTTTTACACATTTTTTTAAAAATATAAGCATGCTACAATATTTAATCTTTTTAAAAATTATTTATTGATTTTTAAAACATTACATAAATGATTTGATAAATGGATAAAATCTCACACATTCATAATAAATAAACATCCCATGTAATGTTGATCTTTTTTAAAATAAGGCATCACAAACTTTTAGAAGAATTTAAAATATTAGAAATGAACCTATTTTATTATAATTAAATCATTAAATTTTGACTTTGAAAATCCATCATATCTATATACAAGTTTGTTAGCTCTAAAATAAACATTATAACTTTAAAATTAAGAATTATTTTTTATGAGTTTCTAAGGGATCGATATATTAATGGTAAAGTAGGTGTATTTATAGAGTAATAATAAACATTTCTAACAACTTCACTTGTAAAAATAATTTATATTACCTTGATTCATTTACTTTATCAAAATCAAATTAATTAAATAATCTTTATTATCTAATTCATATAAATAAATAATTTTCTCACAAATATTCAAATATTAAAAATAAATATTTTATGAAAACAAATAATTCTTTTAATAAAAATTATGATAAATCAATAAAAAATAATTAGCAATCTTAATCACTCAAGTTATCTTGTTCTTCAAAAAAGAAAAAATAAATTAACTTTTTCATTCATCTCATTGAAAACATCTCCAAATCAAGTCCAAATGCATCCTTATGATTTTAAGCAAGTAGATGCTAATCAAGAGAGCAACAATATTCTATTGTTTACAAAGCACATCTATTTTTTAACAAATATGACATTTTTTATTTCAATTCACTATGTTTATGCAATTTTTCTTTCCACTTTATTAAAGGTGAGTGTTTAATTTAATTTAAAATTTTTCATTTAATTAATTGAGACCTTTCTTCTATATTTTAGTTGCATACTTATTTTGTAAAGAGATTTAAAAAAAATTATAATATTGATTTCACAATGTTTTTAACTACTTAAACAATTACAATGTTTAGAATCTTAATTTCAGTAAGTCTAGAATTATAGTACAATAAAGACATAATAGCATTGTTTTATCTTAAAAAAATCAATTGTTTTTAAAATTATAAGTTCAATTCATTTTTTTAAATTATTTATATATATAATTTAGATAATAAAATTATTAAAAAATTCAATATAAACTACGGTGCCTAGAATGCCTAGGAAGCCCTAAAGTGTAACATAGTTGCTATAGATGAATGAAAATCAATAAAAACCTAATTGTAAATGTAAGGATAACTTCAATCTTAAAAACTAGTATAATTCGGATTATATAAAAATTAATGTCATGATTAGTGAGTACTAATTTGTATGTTTAATTTTATAATCTTTATGTGCATATGTTAATGGTCATTTGCATTCTGCTAGCCTTGTATTTGTGTAGTTTGCAATGATTCATCATGATGCCCAGGTGGAAGGAGTTATGTTGGTGAACTTTTTGTACCAAACATTTTTTTTTTTTGCTCATAGGGCCATTGGTTGAGTAGTCATGGGCCTGGGATGTCCAAATACACTGATGTTTGTTTGTGAGAATGTACAAATATGACCGTCTTTGTGGGTTGATAGACAAGTTTGAAACACATAATTGTATATGAAAGTTTTGTGGCTTTGAAGTCTTTTCTACAATAACTTCTTAAATCTTTTATTCATTGATTTAGTCTTAAATTCAATGAATTAAAAACATCGTATTGTCAAAGCATAATTTTTTTTTGGATTACACTTCTTGTTGTAGTCTTGGCATCCTTCCCTATATAACACAATGCTACACACTTTTATGTGTATTACCCATTTATTATTTTTTCCTTCTAATAAAAAATCTGACTAATGAAAATTAAACAAAATGAATGAAATGTGGTCAGAAGGAAAAGCTTCTCCTTATCATAGATTTTCATTCTCACTAAAATTGAAGATGAGTTAAATTAATGTTTCGTTTTGCTATTTTTTGGGTCATATATTTTTATATCACAAATAGATTGTCCGAGAAAGTATTTGTAAAAAACCTAAAATCAACAATCTAAAGGTATTATAATCTTGAAAACTATTTAATTGTTAAATACAGATAATATTTTGAGGGCTTGACAAAAAAAAATTCCCCATTAAAACTTACTTGCAATTTTATGGTACAACTAATTATTTATTGATTGTATGGTATTGTTAATACAATTCTTCCTCTTCTAAAATAATCTCATATATATCTGTACACACTCAAATTGTCTAGTCTAATTAAATAAATATTTTATTTATTTAATTATCTAAGCCTAATTCTCCTATTAATTAAATAAATCTTTATTTATTTAATTAATTCATTTATCCTCTTCTAGCCTTATTTCTCATTTAAATAAATACATTTATTTATTTAAATTATCCTTTTCCTAAATTAAATAAATATTTTTATTTATTTAATTATCCCATTTCCTCTATTAATTAAATAAATCTTTATTTATTTAATTAATTCATTAGCTTTTTCTACACATGACACATGCCATTCATCTCTTAATTCCTACACTACCTACCTCTTTCATTATTTTGGTATTTCTTTTACCTACCCTCTAATCCTAGCCAACCTCTCTTTTTACACCTCTCAATCTTATCCCTCCATTTCATATTGTGTCTTCTATTTAAGGAGATGCCTCCTTCATTGTCAAACCCTAATGACTAATCTTGAAGACTTGGCTACACTACGATCCTACTTGCAACCACATTCCGTTCTTTGTTGAGCTCTTGTGCATATAAAAATCTGAGAGCAAATATATCAAGCAAGATCAATGGAGATAGGAAGAATGGAGATCAAAACCCTATTGGACATGTGATGGTATAATCTTTGTGATTTCATGTGATTTGCATTGTCTTAGGTAATCTTCATATGTTATGGTGGATCTTTGTTGATTGTTAGGCTAGGGTTTTGTGGTTGGGATTCATTTAGCCTTTCAATATTGTTATTATTGTTATCCATTTTCACCATATACATTTTGGCACGCCCGGTGGGACTCTTGTCCCTTTGCATTTAACCTTTTTGTTGCAGATATTGTGTTTCTGAAGTTGCAGATCGGAAATTTTTCGACGACATTTTAGGTATTTCCGCGTCTGCGAGCGTTCGGATCGCGTCTCTGAGTTTCAGGAGCGTCTGCAGAGGCGGGAATCGCGTCTGTGTTTTCAACAAATTTTGTTTTGCAGGTCTCAGACAGGGGCGTCTGTGTTTCATAATCGCGTCTGAGTTACTTCTGATCGCGTCTGTGTCCGAGAAGGGCGTCTGTGTGTTTTGGCCATGTCTGTGCATCACAGAACCGCGTCTGTGTCATACAGACGCGTCTGTGTCTGGTATAACAACGTCTGTGTTTTTACTGTTTCGGAATTTTAAAATTTTCTTTGATTCGGTTTTCGGATTTCGCACCTAGGGTTTCAGATCTGGTTTATTTTTGGACTAACCCTTGCAGATCTAGCTAACTAAGTTTGTGCAGCTTGTTTTGGAAGCAAAAACATTTTTGTTAAAGGCCCCTTTTTCACAAAGTCTTTTGGGTTTCTAAAATTTACCTAACTTGTGTGCTTGCAGGAAGGGGTGATCATTTGAAACAACCCAAACTACTAACAAATTTTGTTGCAGGTCCTTGGCTAGGGTTTTGAAATTTTGTTGTGTGCCTTGTTTTCATAGATTAGCAAACACTTCCATTGGTGCACTAAAATTGAATCATTGTGTTTTGTGTCTTGAGCAATAGGCTCTTTTTGTTTAATCTTTAGAGGGCTTGTCTTCCCGTGTGGTCATTAGGACTACTAGTGAGAAGAGAACGACCCAAGTGGTAGTGAGGAAAACCCACCTCATCCGAACCACTATAATCAAATGTATTCATGGTGAAAACTATGAATAACGTGTGCTGATTAGTTCATACCGACACTATGTCTCCCCATAAACCCGTTTGATCAAATTTATTTGATCATTTGTAGGGCGTAACCCCTACCAGCTGGGAGCCTTCTGTATTTACAGAGCTGAAAGTGCCGCATGTATGGCCACACGAGCGGATGCCCTTACTAGCACCTTTTTGTTTTAGAAGCCCAAATCCTTCTAGTTGTTGAGGCAGGAGGTCGGACCTCTGGTAGCAGCCCACACACATACGGTTCTTAGTAGAGATACAAAGTTCGCCATGGGGAGTTTTCATGGGGACTGATGCTTGGCTGACCCGAGAAGTGAGTGCCGAGGGTGGAGCCAGTGAGGTCAAGCATCTAAGTATCTGCTCTGAATAGCGTAGCCTCGGGGGTAAAACCCTATGTGGGATCAATAACTATTGTCTTGGCCAGCCATAAGAATTGTGCTTGTCTTATGTTAAACATTCAAACATTCAAGACCAAACAACAAAACATTGTGTCTTTTGTGTCTTCAAGTGTATGCAAAACATTTTACATCAAACAACACACTTTTGGAGTCTAAACACTTGCAAACATTGAGTCCTCATCAACATTGTGTCCTCTTGTCACGAAAAACAGTCAAACAGTCAGATTTGGTCACAACAAAACAACTTCACAGATTGGAAAAATTGCACGAAGTTTATAGAAACGCGTCTGTGTCTGTTTTAACCGCGTCTGGGTCATCTAAACATGTCTGTGAAGGGCAGAATAGCGTCTGTGTTTTTAGCAGTGTCTGTGTCTAACAAAGAAGCGTCTGTGTCTGAAAATCACGTCTGTGAAGTATACAGAAGCGTCTGTGTCTAGAATTGAAATTTTTTACAGTCCAGCAAACAAAGGAAATCAGTTTCGGAATACTTGAGCTTCCTAGGTTGTTTCTTCAGGTTTCATCTAGCATTCAACCTGTCCTTGGGTCTCACATAGTCCATCATTGCTTCACATCTCATTTTACATTCATACTTGTCTAAACTTGAGTCAAAAAGGTCACTTGCTTGTCCTCATCATACTTTGTCAACATACTACATACAACTACACTTTGCTAAGTGGTCCCTCATCAAGGTTTCTTACCTTTGGGTCTCATTTGGTCTTACTTAGAGTCAAGGTCAGCTTACCTCATCAAGAGAAACTATCATCTCTTTGGAAGTCACACCTACTCTCCTACTTACATACTTGGTCTTACACTTTGGACATTGCAAGTACACCTCAAGATTCATTTACACTCCATACAACTCTTGGTCTTCCATACTCTTTCCATTTTTCATCTAGTCTCTCACATCTTGGTCAAACACCTAGTTCATGGTTGAAACCCGCCTTCAAAAATCTAGGAGACAAGCTAAAGAAGCTCAAGAGTCCGCAAACATGAGTTCTTATGAGTATGACAATGATTTATTTTTCAATTCCGAGCACACTACATTGCCGGACATGGATGTTTATAGAAACAATCCCAATGTGGAAAACACAGACACTACAAACAACAATGCTACACACAATGACAATGTGGACAACTTTTCAATACAATCAGCAGATATAGAAGAATCCATAATGAATCCCCATTTCAATAGATTGGTTGAAGAGATAATGAAGAGGGATAGACAGTACTTCCTACACATGATGGCACAAAGTGGAGCTAAAATACCCCATGACTTTGACATGTCTCAACTTATGGAAAACCGACCCTCGCAACAAACTCACTCCAACATGGATCAAAGGAGACCCAATAGTGGAGGAAATAGAGGACCGCATATGGTACCTGAATCACCATCAGCTTTGCTTCAAAAACCAGAAATCCCACATACACAAGCTCAAACATATGATACTTACCCTCGAAGACCATTATGGAAGCCTTATGCAGATAGATATGCTCAATCACATGCTCAAGCTATGGACCAATCAAAACAAGTGGACATCCAAAGGCATGCTCAAAATTTGGACATAAGGAAACCTCATGTCAAATTTGGGGGCAACACAATAGAAAATGAAATGCCTATAGAATATGGTATACATGCACAAAATAGATATGGGGTTCCTCAACATGAAGCTATGCCAAGTGCTCCCTATATGCCGCATCAATATAGACCTCCTCCATATGAACATGTCTATGATCAGTATCATCCATACATGCAACAAGCTCCTCCTCAAATTGGTGTCTCAAACACGAGGTATGCTACAAGAAATAGATCGCCACCTAAGAATACTTTGGAGCAACAAATCAGAGATCTACAAAAGAAAATGGAGGACATGAGTACACCAAAACCAACATACACTATGAGAGACATATGTCCTTATCCATTTGATAAGAGCATCCCAATGCCTCCATTTCCTGCACACTTTGTGATGCCAAAATTTGACAAGTACAGAGGAAAGGGAGACCCCAAGGCACACATACGACAATTTTTCACAGCCTGCATTGAGGTAGCGGCAGACGAAACATATTTGATGAGGTTGTTCCCGCAAAGCTTAGGCGATCAAGCTATGGAATGGTTTTCTCAATTACCTCCTGGTATTAAGTCATGGGGTGACTTAGCAGAGGCATTTATTCAGAATTTCTCCTACAATATAGAAACAAATATCTCAGTCACTACTCTATGCAATACTAAGCAAAAGGAAGGAGAATCTTTTGCGTCATTTTTACAAAGATGGAGAAATCTAGCTAGCAGATGCTCTTGCGAGATCCCACAAAAACAAATGGTAGAAATGTTCACTCAAAACGTTAACAAGGATATTGGCTATGATTTAAGGAAAGCTTGTTTGTCTACCTTCAAGGATGTTATTGAAAAGGGCTTAGCAACAGAAAAGGTCTTAATTGAGCAAGGAGTCATTAAGATATTCAAAGAGACCAAAGATGACTTTAAAGGAAAAGACAAGCCAAGATTTTGGAATAAGAACAAGAACACAGTTAATGATGGTGTCGTTGATGCCAATACAGTGAGACCCAAGTTCATCTTTTTGGGATCAAGTTCTACAAACAATCAAGTGAATACTCAAACAACTTCTAGACCACGAAGGAAGTACACCCCATTGGGAGAACCACTTGAATCAGTCTTCAAAAAGCTTGTAACAAATAAAGTGATCACAGTTCCAGATTTTCCTCCATATGAACCGAAGGTCAAACCAAATTGGTGGAATGATGATGAGTATTGTGAATTTCATAAGAGCAAGGGTCATAAGACAGGAAATTGTCATCGACTGAAGAACATTGTGCAAGATCTCATTGATAGAGGTGACATTGAGATTGAGGGACACTCATCCAATCAAGAACATGAGATGTTTAAGGAACCATTCCCAAAGCATGACAAAGGAAAAGCCAAAGTCACAGATGATCAAGCCAACTATACTAGAGCACCTTATAACTATGATTCAACTATCAATCACATCTCAATGGACAATCATATCTCTACTATTACCATCAAGAACGACCCAAGATTGTCTTAAGAGGTGTTGGATCTTCTTCCGAATCTACCTCTGAATGTCATGTTACAACTCGTCGAGGTAAAATTACGTTGCTAGGTGCTCCCACTAAAAATACTGCTTCTTCATCAACCAAGCCTGAGTATGACCTTGTAGAACAGTTAGGGAAGACACCCGCACTCATCTCCATCCTTGAGCTCTTACGCATATCCCCCGCTCATAAAGCTATTCTTAACAAAATCTTGAGAGACACTACCGTTCCTACTGATCTGAATGTGGACCAGTTTCAAGCCATGGTGGGATACCTTTCCGTTCCACATTCCCTTACATTCACAGAAGCTGATGATGCCTCCGTAAGTCAGCCACATAATGCACCACTACACATTGAAGCCTTCATACACAAACATAAAATCAAACGAGTCCTGATAGATGGAGGAGCAGGTCTAAATATTTGTACATTGAACACTATTAAAAAATTGGGATATTCCGATAAAGCTGTGAATTCTACAAACAAAATTACTATTAAAGCATATGATGATGAAGAGCGTTCATCCAAGGGTATAGTCACCTTACCTCTCAGAGTTGGGCCAGTTACAAAGGATGTGGTTTGTCAAGTCCTAGATCTTGATCTCACATACAACATATTGCTAGGATGTCCTTGGATTCATGAAATGAGCGCAGTCCCATCTACATATCATCGATGCATCAAGTTTCCACACAATGGAGTTGAAGTGACCATCAAAGCGGATCCAAATCCATTCATATATTGCAACAATCTGCAACCTAGATCAGAAATAACAATCCCAGTCAATCGAGAAGTTGTTCCATCTTCAGCATATGTGGATCCAGAATCATTGAAAGCTTCTACATCAAAACAAACAGAGCTCAAAGAAAAGTTCAAGATTAAAGACATAGGATGTGGTGAGTATATCTTTCATGTTGATCAACTCCCACTATCTCCTAAGACATTCAGTCAACAGGAACAATCTATAAACAATTTGCAATGCCAAGGAATTGGGTGTGAACCACTTAGTGTTGTGGCTACTAAGTCTGAATGCAAATCTCCTCTAGTGGTGCAAGCATCTCTTGATATCAATAGTCCTAAGAGTGGTTCCAGCAAAGAATCTATTGAGTGTATTGCCATCCCTCTTGAGAACTCACATAGCTTTACCATTTCATCCACTCATTCCATTTCCACTCCACTTCCAAACTTGGATCAACAAGAATCACAAAATCCCTTACTCATTGGGGATCACAAATCAAGATTTGAAAAGAAAAATCTACAAGTCAAAAATAAAGAAAAGTCCTTTAGTCCAAATCAAAATCAAAAGCTATTGGACTCTGCAAAAATCAAAGTCAAGGATAAAAATACTATGAAAGAAAAAGAACAAGAGTTTATCTCCACTAATATCAAAATAACTGGGGGCAAAAGTTCTACAATTTCAAGTAAAAAAGAACACTTGTTGATCCTAAGTCTCCATCATGCTATCGTACTTTCACTTCTTTTCACAATCATAAGCCTTCATAAGTCATCCACTTGTTTCACACATCCTTTCCCTTCTGGCGATACATCATGGACCTTTAATGGAGCTTCCCCAAAGGACTTTGTTATCAGGGATGCCCAAAGTTCTTTAGGTGACACGCATACGAGCCTGTGTAGTCCACACACTAGTAATTCTATCTTAGTTCCTTTATCAAGGAAGACAGTCACTCGAGCTACACGTCATTCAGTCAAGGAACAATGCAGCAACAATCATAAAGTCAAGCCTCACACATTTGAAGTAGATGACTTGGTTCTCAGAGAGAATCCCAAGAATCAGCAAGACAGAGAGAAGAAGGGCAAGTTTGAACCAAATTGGCTTGGTCCTTACATCGTTACAGCAGCCTATGGATTTGGGGCATATCAGCTCTCTACTATAGAAGGTGAACCTTTGGAGGATCCTATCAACAGCATGCACCTTCGCAGGTTCTACACATAAGCTCTTCGGAATATCCTAATTTCAAAAATACAAAAAAATCAAAAAAATTCAAAAATACAAAAAAATTATAAAACAAAAAAATCGTTACTCGGTGAAAACCTGGCAAACAGGCGCCTTGTGACACAATTTTTTTTTGAAAAATCAAAAAAGTAAAGAGAAATAATTTCGTCCAATGGTGAAAACCACTTCGGTGGCGCCCTGGGCAAGTACCATGGTGAAAACTGGGTCACCAACGCCATGTGTAGAGACATTGCTCCTCCCTCCTTCAGGATTCACTTTCATCCTTTCACATTGCACACACTCACAACCTATTCATTCACAATAAACTTACCCATTCCCATCATGGCTTGTTATTGATCTACCCAAGATTGGTTAGCCATTCATAATAAACCCCCCTTTTTCACTTCCTTTCCATCCACAATAAATCAGATCCTATTTGTGGCTAAGGCAATTCCTACGTCTAGTGATAGGTGTGGAACTGAGAACACCACATGTTTCGAGGAGTACAGTTTCTTCCAGCTTCCTTCAAGTCTATTCGCGCACAATCCGCAATAAAGCAACATTTGCATCACATATCCGCAATAAAGTTTCGTCTTCTCCGCAATAAAGTATTAGTTTCATGGATTCAGTCAGTTTCAGATGAGACACAGTAGCAACAATGGGCTTCAACAAAATCAAATCTTTCAACAGACTCAGACAACATTATGGTTCAGTGCTATCTATCCTTTTTGTGAAAGTAAACACTGTGACCACAATCAAATACGACTTATACAAGTGACAAGAGACACTAAACTTGAGGACTACAGTGGATGTCGGTGTCGAGTCTTGGTTTTCTTTTGATTTTATCTTTTGGTGACATGTCTTTTAGCTTTTCCAGGATGTCTTTGACTAGAGATTTTATCTCCAGGATGTCTTTGACTAGAAAGGCGAGGATGGGGTATCGTCACCTATTTGCATTTGCTGTCTGTGGATTGTCTTTTAGTAATGCTATGACTTGTCCAAGGATATGAGGACACTGTGAGTCTAGTGTGAACTGAGGCATTCCTTGTTTGTGACTGACTTATCTCCATGCAAACAGGTACAATGACTTTCTGGGTCGAACATATGCCTCGATTGTCGTAACCTATTTTGCCATAATAAATCTCAATGATGATAACGCACAAGAAGCTCTTTCACTTTCATATCTTCTGTCTTTCATCCCCCTTTCTTGATTGACTTCCATCGTCCTTCTTGAGTCCACGTAGCCTGCTATCACATGACTAAGTATAATGACACACCAAAAACATTTTCATTTTCATGTAGTTTGCACCTGCATTACCACATATAAGCATTTCATACATACATATAGATATCACAAATGCATCACATCCTGCACACAACACCTGTTAGCACAATTTACATTTGCATTATCATATTCATCTACATTACATACATTCACATTTGCATCACGCATCACATATAAAACATAAAAGAACAAAAATATTGCATTACATCATATTTGCATCCATATTATTTGCATCCATATCATAAAACATACATTATAAGAACATCTCATCACATAGGTACACATGCATATAGCTGCCGCCAAAATGAATCATCTCTCATATATAATCAAATGTGTCATGATACAATGATGTCAAAAATCATATGGCTACAAAATCACCCGCAGGTGTCTACAATACAAAAATGGTACAAATACTAATACAAGGGAGCCCTCTATGGCTATGATGAACTCCCTCCCTCGGAGCCGCTTGGCCTCGACGGAGTCTGAGCTCTAGAAGGACCCGCTCCAGGATCACCCTGCCTGTCTGGTGGTGGTGGAGGACCCATGACCCCACCATTTGATGCTTGTCTCCTTCGACTCCCTCCCGTAGCCGTCGCTGTCCGCGATGGTCTATAGAAGCTCCTCGCCCGCTGATCTGCTGGCACGACACCATAATACAGGTCCCTCCAGTAGGCGATCTCCTCTCCAGCTCACAGGACATATGCGTAGCCTGCTCCTGCATCCTCCGCCGCCTGCCTCCCTGCCCTCAGCGCTATCTCAGCCTCAATGTAGCGCTGAATCGCCTGATCCCTCTCCCGCTCAGTATCCCTGAGCTTGGTCCTGAGTCGGTCCCTCTCCCACTCCAGATCCTGGATCTCATCTGCCTGGCCTTGGTAGATCTCCTTGAGCTCAATCAGCTCATCCTCCTCTGGATCCCCACCCTCTACCTCTGCCTGTGGCTCTCCCTCTACGGGTGCTTGCCCCTGTACCTGCCCCTGTGCATGTCCCTGTACCTGTGCTGGTGCCTGAATGGGTACCTGTCTCGGTACATGCCTAGGTACCTGTACCTGTCTCTGTCCCTGTGCCTGTACTGGCACCTGTCCCTGCACCTGTCCCTGTCTCTGTCCCTGTGCTCTAGGACCCTGTGCTGCTGGTACCTGCAGGGGCAATCCACCGCGACCCCTCACCACCTAGGCCTGTCCCTCCTGTCCACCCTCCCTCCGAGGTGCCACCCTCCTCTCCCCAACTACTCCCCTCCGCCTCCGTCGGCCTCTGCCTCCAACACCTCCACCATCATCATCGTCATCTCCTCCTACCTCTCCCTCCAGTAGCTCCCTTGGATCTGTCAGTCGCGGGAACGGATGCTCTGCCCAATATGCGGAGTACTCTGCATCCATACCTGCATCCTCAATCTCTGGCCACATATCCCAAGGTAGGGGCACCATCTCTACCAGCTGTGTAACTGCCTGATCGTATGACAACAATGGCCCGAACTGCGCCTGATCCCTCACTGTGCGGGCATACATACTCGAGCCTCGTGGCATCCTCTGGATCCTGCCGTACTGTCTGCATACTCTGTCTACAAGCTGTCTCTCCAATATATAGGGCGTACGCCCAATTAGATACTTGCTCCGGAAGGTGTAAGGCAGCTCCACTGCGTCATCCTCCCACTCCTCGCATCCTAGATACGGCCTCCAGATGACGACGTCAATGTCATCTATCACTCGCCGCCAATGCTCTAACCTGCCAATCCGAGGCTGTGAAGTGATCATATCATACAAATGAACAAAGCTCTGTCCATGACCCCTGCCTCTGAAGTGTATCGGCCGTGTGATAGGAAGATGCTCGTATGCCCACACCTGCAATAGTGTCACTCCACAACCCAGTCCCACTGATCCATGGTAGACAAACTGGTGAAGCTCATAATACAGGTGGGCCAACACACATGGACCCCACGCATATCTGGTGTGCTGAGTCACCAATATCTCCAGTGCTCCTCCCCAGCCCACTGCCAACCCTCGTGTCGCCCTGTCCAGACATAGGAACCCACTGATAGCTCCTCCGATCACAGCTGGCAAAGCTAACCCTGTCACAGTCATGGTGTCCCATGCCACATGCCCTGCTCTCATCTCTAGCCTGGGATCCTGAAACACCCGTCTCAAAGCCTCTCTATCTCCGTCGCGATCATATGGAATTAGCTCTCCATCGATCGGTATGTGTAGAATCCTGTAGACATCCTCCAGGGTGACTGTCATCTCACCCATCGGCAAATGGAAAGTGCATGTCTCAGAGTGCCATCTCTCGGCCAGCGTAGTCAGCAAACCCATGTTTGCCCGAAACTCAGGCACATATAATACGTGTCTCAATCCCATCTCCTCAATGGCAGCTCTTTTAATAATTCTTTTAATAAAAATTATGATAAATCAATAAAAAATAATTAGCAATCTTAATCACTCAAGTTATCTTGTTCTTCAAAAAAGAAAAATAAATTAACTTTTTCATTCATCTCATTGAAAACATCTCCAAATCAAGTCCAAACGCATCCTTATGATTTTAAGAAAGTAGATGCTAATCAAGAGAGCAACAATATTCTATTGTTTACAAAGCACATCTATTTTTTAACAAATATGACATTTTTAATTTCAATTCATTATGTTTATGCAATTTTCCTTTCCACTTTATTAAAGGTGAGTGTTTAATTTAATTTAAAATTTTCATTTTATTTATTAAGATCTTTCTTCTATATTTGAGTTTTGAACTTTAATTCAATTAAAATTTTTCATTTAATTAATGGAGACCTTTCTTCTATATTTCAGTTGCATACTTATTTTGTAAAGAGATTTAAAAAAAATTATAATATTGATTTCACAATGTTTTTAACTACTTAAACAATTACAATGTCTAGAATCTTAATTTCAGTTAGTCTAGAATTATAGTACAATAAAGACATAATAGCATTGTTTTATCTTAAAAAAATCAATTGTTTTTAAAATTATAAGTTCAATTCATTTTTTTAAATTATTTATATATATAATTTAGATAATAAAATTATTAAAAAATTCAATATAAACTACGGTGCCTAGAATGCCTAGGAAGCCCTAAAGTGTAACATAGTTGCTATAGATGAATGAAAATCAATAAAAACCTAATTGTAAATGTAAGGATAACTTCAATCTTAAAAACTAGTATAATTCGGATTATATAAAAATTAATGTCATGATTAGTGAGTACTAATTTGTATGTTTAATTTTATAATCTTTATGTGCATATGTTAATGGTCATTTGCATTCTGCTAGCCTTGTATTTGTGTAGTTTGCAATGATTCATCATGATGCCCAGGTGGAAGGAGTTATGTTGGTGAACTTTTTGTACCAAACATTTTTTTTTTTGCTCATAGGGCCATTGGTTGAGTAGTCATGGGCCTGGGATGTCCAAATACACTGATGTTTGTTTGTGAGAATGTACAAATATGACCGTCTTTGTGGGTTGACAGATAAGTTTGAAACACATAATTGTATATGAAAGTTTTGTGGCTTTGAAGTCTTTTCTACAATAACTTCTTAAATCTTTTATTCATTGATTTAGTCTTAAATTCAATGAATTAAAAACATCGTATTGTCAAAGCATAATTTTTTTTTGGATTACACTTCTTGTTGTAGTCTTGGCATCCTTCCCTATATAACACAATGCTACACACTTTTATGTGTATTACCCATTTATTATTTTTTCCTTCTAATAAAAAATCTGACTAATGAAAATTAAACAAAATGAATGAAATGTGGTCAGAAGGAAAAGCTTCTCCTTATCATAGATTTTCATTCTCACTAAAATTGAAGATGAGTTAAATTAATGTTTCGTTTTGCTATTTTTTGGGTCATATATTTTTATATCACAAATAGATTGTCCGAGAAAGTATTTGTAAAAAACCTAAAATCAACAATCTAAAGGTTAATCTTGAAAACTATTTAATTGTTAAATACAGATAATATTTTGAGGGCTTGACAAAAAAAAATTCCCCATTAAAACTTACTTGCAATTTTATGGTACAACTAATTATTTATTGATTGTATGGTATTGTTAATACAATTCTTCCTCTTCTAAAATAATCTCATATATATCTGTAGACACTCAAAATTGTCTAGTCTAATTAAATAAATATTTTATGTATTTAATTATCTAAGCCTAATTCTCCTATTAATTAAATAAATCTTTATTTATTTAATTAATTCATTTATCCTCTTCTAGCCTTATTTCTTATTTAAACAATATTTATTTAAATTATCCTTTTCCTAAATTAAATAAATATTTTTATTTATTTAATTATCCCATTTCCTCTATTAATTAAATAAATCTTTATTTATTTAATTAATTCATTAGCTTTTTCTACACATGACACATGTCATTCATCTCTTAATTCCTACACTACCTACCTCTTTCATTATTTTGGTATTTCTTTTACCTACCCTCTAATCCTAGCCGACCTCTCTTTTTACACCTCTCAATCTTATCCCTCCATTTCATATTGTGTCTTCTATTTAAGGAGATGCCTCCTTCATTGTCAAACCCTAATGACTAATCTTGAAGACTTGGCTACACTACGATCCTACTTGCAACCACATTCCGTTCTTTGTTGAGCTCTTGTGCATATAAAAATCTGAGAGCAAATATATCAAGCAAGATCAATGGAGATAGGAAGAATGGAGATCAAAACCCTATTGGACATGTGATGGTATAATCTTTGTGATTTCATGTGATTTGCATTGTCTTAGGTAATCTTCATATGTTATGGTGGATCTTTGTTGATTGTTAGGCTAGGGTTTTGTGGTTGGGATTCATTTAGCCTTTCAATATTGTTATTATTGTTATCCATTTTCACCATATACAATATCATATTTTGGAGACTTGTTCAGAATTTTGTGTCTAATTTGTGGCCATTACATTCACAATTTCTTTGCTTTCATTTCTTTAAGAAAAATATTACATCTGTCAATGGAAGATATGGTGCTCATGGTTGAGTTATCAAGTAGCCTTCAACCAATAAATTTTTTTCTTCAAACCCTAACACCTAAAAGTTGGTAGATCAAATGCAAATGTTTGGCATCCATAGCCTTTCAAAATGTTGGATCTCAATTTTCTGATGCATCAAGGATGGTAAATCTACCTAAGATGTATGTCGCATTGATTTTGGATGTGCTGGTAACAATTTGAAACTACACTTTCTTGTTGGTCTTGCCTCCCTCTAGTGCTTGCCCTGGAGTGATGAATGTTGGTGCAAATGAAATCCCTTTCCTTTGTAACAATAAAATGTAGGAAAACCTTAAATTAATTTTTACACTAAATAGAAGAAAGGGGTGAATTAATGAGAAAATAAAGCTAGGTGGAACTAATTAATTGTTGGCAACAACAATGAAGGAAAACTGAGAGGGG
Source organism: Cryptomeria japonica (assembly GCF_030272615.1). Classification (NCBI taxonomy): domain Eukaryota; kingdom Viridiplantae; phylum Streptophyta; class Pinopsida; order Cupressales; family Cupressaceae; genus Cryptomeria; species Cryptomeria japonica. Next base: position 271,637,829 of record NC_081407.1, read on the forward strand.
GGGTGAATCAGTTTTCGTCGGATCTACAAATTTAACCACAAATACAGATCAGATAAACTGCATCAATAACAAAGATAAGCAAATTGATAACACACCACACAACAACAAGATTTTGACGTGGAAAACTCGGTTAAGGAAAAACCCACTGTGGGAACCTACCCACAATAAGATGATACTCTGTAGTAGTATGTGTAAATATTATAATCGGGAATGCACATGCATTCAGACACACTGCCTAAAGCTAACCGCTCAAAAGATAATGACTTGGAAGGCTACAACTCTCAGGGAAGTCTCACTAACTTACAATAAGATTCAGACTACAATCTGGAAGAGATGAACTACATTAATAGCATCTCCAAATGTTTGATGACAGTTTTGGTTAAGCACAATTGCTTGCTCTACAACACCAATCTCTTCTCAATCACAATGTCAAAGGATGAATCACTTGTTCACACATACACCACTCTCTAATAATGAAAACACAACCTCTATACCTAAATTTCATGACAATACCACCTATTTATACAATTTATCAACCTTGATAACAAGGTCAGCTAAACCCTCAACTCATAATTACAAAATTACATCACACAATACAAAGATCAACCACCGGACCAATATAATAATATAAATGACATAACATGGACCTAATTCAAATCTCCAAACATGAAACACCACTGAAAATCATGCCAAGATCAATCGCAACATGCTACACCACCGGGAATACCGCATAACACATCAAGAACACTCAAACATCAACAATTATCACAAAGAAAGATAACTTGTGGAATCACCAAATCATGAACCATCTGAAATGAAGATACACATGACCATCCCAAACAATCTCCCAAATACTCAACTCAAGATCTAATCACACTAGAATCTACCAGAGGAAATATTGAACTCTGCAAAGCATTGATCAGATAAACAAACTGCAAAACCAGATCATATGATATGATCAATTAAGCTTTTCGGATCACCAAAACCAATACAGAAGAATACAGTGATACTATAAATACTCCATACACCAAACCATGATCCCAATAAACCAATCTGCAATCACCAGAGCAAGAATATGTTGACATCAATGACAACAACATATCCTAGCAGCAACAATGTCCAACATTAATAATGTGAATGCATCGAAAGAGTTAGGGTTAGGGTTAAGGTTTAATTATAATGTGTTAATTTGAGTTGTGGTAGGATTATGATTTAATTTAGTCTAGTATTGTAGTATTATAATTAGAAAATTCAGAATTTATAAGTCGTAGGGTTTGATTTAGTTTATGGTCAAATTTTAATTCACTTTATTTTTATGATTAGGGTTCAATTTGGTTTGCTCTTACGATCAAAAGAATTAATCCCGATTAAATCATAACCATTATTATTTATGATGATATTTTTTTAATATTTCATCTTGAGTATAGTAGCATTGCACTTACAAAAAACGTAATTAATACCAAGTAATCATAAGCCTTACCCCTTGATTTCCTTAATTTTTCACAAAAGTGGTTCTGAATTGTTTTCAATATATGTTTATCCCCACTCACACTAACTTTCTAGTCAAATACTATGAAATCCCATCCAAAGATGACAAACATAGGGACATAGTCATTGAAATAATTCATCTATATTAAGAATTAAATTATTTAAAGGAATATATCGTCCCCAAAGAATAAATAAATTTTAATCAATTTACAGGCTAAATTGTAAATCTACACTGGAGTCCAATAAATCCTTCTACGAAGTTTTTTTCCTGAAATAAATCTGATTAGAATGCCCACTATTTATTTGGACTAATATAGATTATGCTTTTGCATTAAACCTCGTGCTCATTATGAATATATCGGAGCATAATGGTGATATTAAAAATAAAATTAAAAATATAAAAATTTGAACCATAGGTTATAATACAAAAAAAGTTAAAATCAGTTTTTTTTACATGTATAAACAACTGGGTTCTTATTCAATATGCTCTGAAAATAAAAAAGAATCAAAGCCAACACGAGGGCCTCAACTATATTTTTCCAAAAGGATGATTGATTGGATGAGGATTTGATGATGTCTGACTTGAGGAAGGATACATCCTACGCAGACAGATGATGGGTGTTGGTGAGAAGGATACATCTCAGAATAACAATAGGATAAAATATTGGTGATGGGATGACAAAAGGTATCTGATATGATCATGATGACAAAGATGCTCAAAGATGATTGTTGAAGAACCAGCTGATAGGATATGATCTCGAAGGACAGGATTGACGAACACCTATATACATCGACACCTATATACAAGATGCACAAGAGATGTGAATGATGGAGGGAGACCCAAGGATAGGGATGATTTATCCCTAGGGTAAGTGCACAAAGATGGTGGTCAAAAAGGGGGTATAAGTGGACACTTTTTTCTGAAATTAGGTGAACCTGAACTTAGAGGTAAAATTTGAAAGTCATCCACTCAAGATATGAAGATAATAAAAGAACAAATATTGTAGTACTCTGAATTTAGTTTCCAAACTACTAAACTTTTTCAAAATTGGATAAGATTAAGGGGGTCAAATCCTTCGTGCACGAAAAACTGACCTTGTTTTTTTTTTTTTCTGAAAAACATAACATAGTGTCTGACATGCGCATCAAAAAAGTCATAGTTAGATTTAGTATTTTGACAAATCCTTTGGCAGAAAGATAGTTAAGAGTGAGCACTAGAAGATGTGTATTTTTTTGTAATTTTTTGTTGAGTATTTTTTTTTTAATAATTTTTCCAATAGAGCACATCCTGAAAATTTGGTACCTGTTCGTGCGCGAAACATAAGTTGCACTAAACAAATCGAAAATACAATTTTTCTTTTTTAAATTGTAAAGAATCAAGTGCACTACAATAATATATAATTTTTTTAAAATTTGGATATGTATATCAAAAGTTATTCAAAAAATGGTGCACCTATGTCTGTGAGAACTATGGAGACACTAGTAAAAGAAATTCAATAATAATATGTTATTGTTGTTCAAATTGAAAAAAAATTATATGATTAGAAATCTTAGAAGATGGGAGAAAATATGGTGGCAATTTTAGAAATACCCACTTTATGAAGTGTAAACTTGATGATGACAAAGTCGATAAACCAAGTCGATAAAATAAAACACGTCAAAAATGAGAGAAATGGAGGGAAATCAAACTTCCAATCCATAGCTTTGTCATCCAGGCCTATTTCCAAGCCTAAAAAGTCAAAAGCACGTATGGGGTACGTATGGTTTAAAAAGTGTGTACGGGGTATTTATAGTGTAAGAAGCACGTACGCACGTGTTTCCCATTAAACAGTGCATACGCGCTATTGTATAATATTATATTCTATGTATAATATGTGTATATTCATATAATATATGTAATATATAATATGTGTATATTCATATAATATATAATATATAATATGTGTATAATATGACATTGTATATATGATATGTTTATATACATATAATATATTAAACATATATCTACACATGTAAGTGCATCGTCTCTCTCTCTCTCTCTCTCTCCCCCTCTCTCTACCTCTCCCTTCCCCCCATGTTCTATCCCTCTCTCTCTCTCCCTCTCTCTCCCTCTCCCCTCTCCCTCTCCCCTCTCCTCTCCCTCTCCCCTCTCTCTCCCTCTCCCCTCTCCTCTCCCTCTCTCTCCCTCTCCCCTCTCCCTCTCTTTCTCTCTCTCTCTCTCTCTCTCTCTCTCTCTCTCTCTCTCCTCTCCCTCTCTCCCTCCCTCTACCTCTCCCTTCCCCCCATGTTCTCTCCCTCTCCCCTCTCCTCTCCCTCTCTCTCCCTCTCCCCTCCTCTCCCTCTCTCTCTCTCTCTCTCTCTCTCTCTCTCTCTCTCTCTCTCTCTCTCTCTCTCTCTCTCTCTCTCTCTCTCTCTCTCTCTCTCCTCTCCCTCTCTCCCTCCCTCTACCTCTCCCTTCCCCCCATGTTCTCTCCCTCTCCCCTCTCCTCTCCCTCTCTCTCCCTCTCCCCTCCTCTCTCTCTCTCTCTCTCTCTCTCTCTCTCTCTCTCTCTCTCTCCCTCTCTCTCCCTCTCTCTACCTCTCCCTTCTCTCCTCTCCCTCTCTCCCTCTCCCCTCTCCTCTCCCTCTCTCCCTTCCCTCCCCCCTCTTCTCTCCCTCTCTCCCTCCCTTTACCTCTCCCTTCCCCCCATGTTCTCTCCTCCTCTCCCTCTCTCTCCCTCTCCCTCTCCTCTCCCCTCTCCTCTCTCTCCCTCTCTCTCTCTCTCCCTCTCTCCCTCTCTCTCCCTCTCCCTCCCTCTCCCCTCTCCCCTCCCTCTCTCCCTCTCTCTCCCTCTCCCCTCTGCCCTCCCTCTCTCTCCCTCTCCCACCCCCCTCTTCTCTCTCTCTCTCTCTCTCTCTCTCTCTCTCTCTCTCTCTCTCTCTCTCTCTCTCTCCTTCCCTCCCCCCTCTTCTCTCCCTCTCTCCCTCCCTCTACCTCTCCCTTCCCCCCATGTTCTCTCCCTCTCTCCCTCTCTCTCCCTCTCCCCTCTCCTCTCCCTCTCCCTCTCTCTCCCCTCTCCTCTCCTTCTCTCTCCCTCCCCCCCCTCTTCTCTCCCTCTCTCCCTCTCTCCCTCTCCCTTCCTCCATACCCCTTCCATAACTTTTTTAAGGCTTATTAGCGCGTACGCGGTACTTTTTACTCATAAGCATGTACGTGGTACTTATTACTCATAAGCCAAGAATACCGTTGGGCTTGCCAACATTTTATGGCCTAGTAGCACATACGTGGTTATCAATGTAGCGCGTACGCGATTTATAGACATAGTTTTAGTTGCCCAAGAGCCTCAACGGCCTCAAAAGAAGTTTTTGAGGTCGTTGAAGGCCCCACTGGAACTGTGTTTGCACTTCTATCACTGTTGTATACATAAAAGTAAGTGAATTTTTTGGTTTTTGCATGATTTCAAATGATTGAATTGTTGTTTTTATTAGATTTTTGTTTTTGCATGGTTTCAAATGATTAAATTGTGATTGTTTAATAGTTTGATTCCAAAAAATAGTGATAAGATGCATACTTATGGTTATTTATTTATTTTTGAACTTTTCTTTACATATATATGTAATATGATTCTATTTAGGTCAACCGATCTCAACCATGGGAAAGAACAAGTGAGGAATGATGGAACAACGAGAGGCTCAAAAGGAAAGACAAAGGCAGTGTATGAAGAAATTGCGTGACATATGAACAATGGGAGAAGAAGGTATGCCAACCTCAACATCTCAATTCGATTTACCAAACGAATATAATGCACCTAATGCAATTGAAGAAGAAACATTTGATAATTTACCGTTTGAACCTAATGCAATTGAAGAAGATACCGCATTGAATAATCAATTAAATGATGAACATATTACACTTTCTCTACTTGATGAATTGAATGTACATAATGCACTGATGTTAACACCTCCTAGAATCATTCGTAGGAAACCAAAGTATCTAATTGACATTGATGAGAATATATTGAACTCAATGCCCAATAAAATGAATGAACGAACTTGTAGGAGAATGGTTAAAAGAATATGGCAAAACTATTTTAAAAACTTAAATCAAATGGCAAGATGTCAATTAATTATTCGAATGATTAAAAATTTGAATTTTAGAGAGACAATGAAAATTATAGGCCTAAGATCATCTGAAAGTAATAGTGAAAGAACTATTGTCAGAAATCTATTTGATGCATATCAATCTATTGGTTCAAAATCACGTAGTAAAGATTCTAATGCTACTCGACGTGTCATTACATCAACCATAATGAGCAAGAAAATAAAAAAAGATCGTTTGATAAGCAAAACAAGTAAGTCATTGAACGTTAGTAGAACAACATTAAGTAAAGCATTAAAGAGGCAAGAACAAATAGAGGAACCTAACAATAATTCTCTTTGGGCATTCTCAGGTAGACTACCACGCAAAGACAAGGTTGTTGTAGATGAACTAAAAACATTAATTGAAATTTTTTGGCATGACAACACAAGAGTATCACCCAACCAAAGAGATATTGTTAGAAGGTGAATTGGGTCTAAAAATCATGAGCCACATGCGAAACACTATTTGGATATGACTCAAACTAAATTTTATGAAAGTTTCCTTCAAAAGTTTCCTCAAATAAAAATTTCTCAAAGATTTTTTGAAATGGCAAAACCTTTTTATATTAAGATTAATCATGTATGCACCACATGTTGTTGTAGGATGCATATTGAATTTTCCATGCATTATGATATTTTTCGTCATATTTGTTCTACTTTGCACACTAATGATGTTTTGCAGGAATGTAATATACATGCACCTCCTAAGTCGGCAAGAGAAGTTATTTCAAGTGTGTAATGTAATAGACATGATGGTTGCATTTATTATAAGATGCCTTGTTTGGAAGGTTCTTGTGCTATATGTGGTGGTTTGCAACGTTTACCAAGATGCATACATTTGGATAGCACACATGAAATTGGTACTAAACTAGTTTCTTTTGGAAAATACAAGACAGTCACATATGGAGTTAAAGATGGAAAAGATTTGAAGAGATGTGAGCTAGTGAAAAATGATAAATGTGTAGCTCAATTTATGAAAATGTTTCAAGAGAAACTAGTTTATGAGTACATAATGCATACACATAGAGCTCGATGGTTAGATGAGAAATTCAAGTTGTGTAAGGACACATTTCCTCTTGGCACCATTGTGTCTATCATTGATTTCGCTGAAAATTATACTCTACAACCTCAAAATGAAGTGCAATCCATGTATTATCACTCTACATAAGTTTCTATTTTTGTACACATAGCATTCATGCATGCAGATGATAGCATAGAGGAGGATAGAAAGGTTGTAAGAGAGTATCACTTCTACATAATTGATGATCATACTCATTCATCAGAGTTTGTACAAGGATGCTTTAAAGTTTTCTATGATAGTTTAAGGGAAAGGAACATACGATACAACCGACACTTAATATGGTCAGATAATTGCACCACACAATTCAAGAATGCAAGGATGTTTTATTGGCTGACAAGGATGCATGTGACAAGCGATGTACAATATTTTTGGAATTTCACTGATGCTGGACATGGTAAGGGAGAGCACGATGGTGTAGGAGCATGTGTGAAAAGAGCCCTAGCCAAGGAAGAATTGAAGTACGAAGGTGGTGCTGAGTTGGTAGATGCAGAAACAATTGTGCGATGGTGTAAGTCTATGATGGGTCGAGGTAATCCAGGTACGTCATTGGTTCGTAGATATTTTTGGTTGATTACTGAATCTAACATTGAAAACTATCTAGATTGTTGTACAGTTGCAGGATCGAGTGACATGCACTCATTTATGAGTTCAAATTCAAGTTCATTGGTAATTTATATGAGACAGATGGTATGTTTTTGCTCTTCATGCATGTATTGTTTGTGGGAAGAATGTGAATCAGAAGAGTGGGTTGACAAATGGTCTTGTAGACCGTTGGTTCCCATTGATTCACATCAAATTCCCAAAGCACTACAATTGAGCCAGATGGAGACATCAGTGGATTTTGACCATGTATCTGACCTAGTGGATTCAAGTGATTTTTTGAGTTAATTTTTTTGCAAGTATTCTTTTTGGTTCATTTTGTTGTACATCATACTTTATCTTTGGTATTAATTAACACTTTATAAAATGCAGGTCATGTGTATGCAGTTGTTGCAGAAGAGAACAATGAAGAAGGAACAAATTATTATTTGTGTCGTTGTGTTGAGCCTAAAAGAAAATTGGCAACCACAATCATTGACGGAGAGGGTATTGAGTACCCAATAGGGTCTTTTGTGACAGGAACATGGCTTCAGAGATACCCTATCAAGAATTTTGATGTTTGGTTGTTTGAGGACTTTGAAACACACAGACATATTCTTCATTTCTCTAACCTTGTTGTTGCAACAAATATTCATTTGATGAAGTATCGTGGTAGACCTCATAACAAGATTTTATGGAAAGTTCATGAATCTGACCACGAGGCAATACTTGACACAATATGGGTTAGAGCCGATCCTGAAGGCTCACTTGATTGATTCTATGGTTCAGAGTAGAATGATTTTGAGAATTTTGTATAAATCGTCGACGAATTGTTTTATATTCATTTTTTGTATATATAAATGCCCATGAGCTGATTTTTACATGTTTAGGGGCATAATTTTGTATATTTAAGTGGTAATGAGCTGATTTGTACATATGCACATGCCAAATTTTGTATATTAAAATGGCGATGAGCTGAATCGCACATATTGTAATGCCAAATTTTGTATAAAAGCCCATGAGATGATTTGTATATTAAAATGGCGATGAGCTGAATCACATATATTGTAATGCCAAATTTTGTATAAAAGCCCATGAGATTATTTGTAAGACAATTTTTTGTATAATCAAATAGCCAAGAGCTGATTTGAATAATATTTGACAATGTTTTGTGACTATTTTGTGTGTCAATGTTTTGTGACTATGTTTTGAGTATATGTGATATGTCCCTGGTCAATCATGAGCATTCTTGATTCTTGTATAATCATGGATAATTATTTGAGTCATTATCGGGTCATAGGGGTGATAGATTGAGACTAGATACAGTTTGAGCAAAAATTGTCATTATTGTCAAAAAAATTGTCAAAAAAGTTAAGCAACTTCTACATTACGTTGGTAGGGTATGACTCTCGACATTTTGGTTCTTTGGGATGCACGATAGGGGCATGCCTAGCGTAAACATGCCCACCCGGATGTGCTTGCGACGTAGGTTTGTGCACACGAGGAACATAATCAATTCTAGCCAATCTTGCAACTTTTCCTTGCAAGCAACTGACAATTTTTTGAGTAGGCAAAAAAATGCTACTAATTGAAAATGGCTTTGAGTCATCGAAAACTGAGATAGGCCATTGTAGAGGAGCCTCATGCAACCCCATGGGATCAAGCAAATCGACCGTATGTATCATGGATTGGAAGAAACAGTCTGTCAAATTTTGACAATTTTTTGGACTTAGGGCACTTGAGAGATCTCACCGGTAGGGTATGACTCTAGATGTTTTGGTGCTTTGGGATGCATGATAGGGGAATGCATAGCATAAACATGCCCACCCGGATGCGTTCGTGACGTCGGTTTGTGCACACGAGGAACATAATCAATTCTAGCCAATCTTGCAACTTTTCCTTGCAAGCAATTGACGGTTTTTTGAGCAGGCAAAAAAATGCTAGTAATTGAAAATGGCTTCGAGTCATCGAAAAGTGAGATAGACCATTATAGAGGAGCCTCACGCGACCCCATGGGATCAAGCAGATCGATCGTATGTCATGGATTGGAAGAAACAGTCCATCAACTTTTGACAATTTTTTGGACTCAGGGCACTTGAGAGATCTTACCAGTAGGGTATGACTCTCGACGTTTTGGTGCTTTGGGATGCACAACAGGGGCATGCCTAGCGTAAACATGCCCACCCAGACACACTCACGATGTCAGTTTGTGCACATGAGGAACATAATCAATTCTATCCAATCTTGCAACTTTTCCTTGCAAGCAATTGACGGTTTTTTGAGCAGGCGAAAACATGCTACCAATTGAAAATGGCTTCGAGTCGTCAAAAACCAAGATAATCCATTGTAGAGGAGCCTCACGCGACCCCACGGGATCAAGCAGATTGACTATATGTGTCATGGATTGGAAGAAATAGTCCGTCAAATTTTGACAATGTTTTGGACTTAGGGCACTTGAGAGATCTCACTGGTAGGGTATGACTCTCGATGTTCTAGTGCATTGGGATGCACAACAGGGGCATGCCTAGCATAAAAATGCCCACCCGAATGCGCTCGCGATGTCAGTTTGTGCACACGAGGAACAAAATCAATTCTAGCCAATCTTGCAACTTTTCCTTGCAAGCAATTGCCAGTTTTTTGAGCAGGCGAAAAATTGCTACTAATTGAAAATGGCTTTGATTCATCGAAAACCGAGATAGGCCATTGTAGAGGAGCCTCACGTGACCCACAGGATCAAACAGATTGACCGTATGTGTCATGTATTGGAAGAAACAGTATGTCAAATTTTGACAATTTTTTAGACTCAGGGCACTTGAGAGATCTCACCGGTAGGGTATGACTCTCGATGTTCTGGTGCTTTGGGATGCACGATAGGGGCATGCCTAGCGTAAAAATTCCCACTCAGATGCGCTCGCGATGTTGGTTTGTGCACACGAGGAATAAAATTTGACCATTGCGAGCGTGAGGGTGCTCTCGCACCAAACACATTGTTGTTTAAATTCATATTGTCGATTTTTGTTGTTTGTATTCATATTGTTAATTACATATGCAAATATTCATTTAAATTTATAAAAGGGAAGCCACCAAATACAACGAATACATAATAATGAACTGAATACAAGGAGTTTTGTACGGTTAATTCAACATTTTAGAAATTTTATCAAATCATATTCCACGATTGCAATGCTTTATATCATATATTTTTGTTGTTTATATTCATATTGTTGATTACATATACAAATATTCATTTAAATTTATAAAAGGACAACCACAAAATAATGAACTCATTACACATTTATTGGATTGAATATCGATATTTATATATATAAAAAAAGGCATGTTTGCCAAGTCAATACAAGTATTACAAAAATGTGGCATATGCCATGTCCAAATTGATATACAATAAAAATGTAGAATATATCTACATGTATTGGTCATTCTATGACCAAAACTAACACTATATGATCCTAAACTTCTAGTGGATCATCAAAATCAAGCCTCTTCGGCATAGTACGCGGCTCTGTAGATGGCTGCAAAACCACAATTCAAAAGCCAAGTTAGAATTCTTTTGTAGAAAATAGTTCACAATTGACATCATAACTATGCATTTAACTTTAATTCCTTTGCAATTGAAATGTAGATTACCTCATCGGCTGATCCAAGAGCTAATGTCTTCGCTCTTCTCTCCTTGTCACTCTTCGGAGTTTTCTTGAAGACATACTTAAATGGATCCACGTTATGGCCGTACCATGAATAAGTCTATTGTAGATTAAATGTACAATTAATACAATGTACTAACATAAATATATCAAAAACACTTAAAAGCTATAATATAGAGAACAATGACGTACCTGTGCCTCAGATGCTTCTCTAATGGACCGAGGATGGCTCACCATCGATGTAGAAACAGTCACTATTACCTATACAAAAAATGTACAAAGATTAAATACAATTAATATAATGATAAGTATTGAAGGTTGAAAACAATTAATTTTACATATCAAACAAAAGTGTACCGGATCCTGATATGCTTCTCCAGTGCAAGGAGGAGGGTTCACCATTAACGAAATAGGTATGGATATTTGTTGTATGAAAAAATATAAGATTACAATATATCACAAGTTCACATGTACGCATGCATATAATCATGAAATCAAGAAAATAAAGTAGAGATACATACCTTGCCCTCTCTTGATTCGCGGGTGAATCAGGTGCATTCAATATATCCACAAAGCTCAATGGCCGCTGTACATGTAAAATAGACAAAAAACTCTAATCAATCTACAAACCCCAACTAATACTTGATTTCAACATTTTCAAACAATTGTACAACTAAAAATGTGTTCAATTACCTTCTTCACACGTTTTGGCATCTTCGAGATATTCTTTTTCTTTGGACAAGCCCTAGACGCGGAGGGGGTGCCTTAAAAATAGAAAATTAACATGAGATATTAGTACAGATAATAAATTAAACATAATTTAAAAAATCTAAAATGAAATGACTTGCATATTCCATCAAAACAATACATAGAAAGAGTTGTACACAATATGATACCGTATAGCCTTGTAGGCCAAAATCAATCGCCGACAGTGTGATGTCATCAATCTGGGATATTTCATCCCTTGTCAACACCTACAAACCAGAAATTGGACCAAGCATTAAAGATAGTTAGTATATCTTGTATTTTTTTGAATTCAAAGTGTACTATTCTATTTTAACATGTTACAAAATTTATACCTCAGGCATCGAAGTTGCAGCTATGGTAATTGGGGGAGGTGTATGGGATACCGTCGCTGCATCCTGAAATGCATATTATTTGTCTCAATTTAAATCGATGTATAAATGAAAATTCATTTATGTAATTACAAAATTAAAGTGACTGATAAATAAAATGTTATGAATTCAAATCAACACACCTGTGTCTGTGGCTCATGGGCAAACACCATGTCCATCAACTCATCTGTCAGCGTGACATCCTCAATCGTGTGAGCCTGACATCTACAACCGCAAATCGTGCATAGATGATATGAGTATCCATTTGCACCGGTTGCATCATCTATCCCCGAGTAACTAACACACATATGCTCGATGGGCTCTTTGTCACCCTCTAACGGCTCATCATCCAATACAATAGGGCGTGCTAATGATGTCCCATGCTGGATGATGGCACCAGTCAATGCTGTGGCCCCCTGAAGAGTCTGTAGCTCCATCGACTCTTTTAGCTCTAATGGGACAGCCTGATGCACCTTGGGTTTGGGTGCTAGGGGGCGGTGACTCTCCGCGGCTAATCGCCTACGGGCTCCAGGTCTATCTTGGGCAGAGCCACAACCTCTACCATGAAACTCTCTCATGTCAAAATAATTTGGGCGCACATTGAGCAAAAACTCACAATATATTTTTCTCAAAAAATATAATGGCACCTCATAATTATTACAAGGTGGATCATCAAAGACCATCCACCACCTCTGCCAAAAAAGATTCTTCATCTGCACATTGGTACACCAATGTATGGGAAACCTCTTTGCATTAGGAGGTAATGACTGACCAGTTTTGGGGTCAACAAAAAGGACACATATTTGTTGTTTAGAAATATTTTTGTTTTTAACTCCATCGTATGATAGCCCATTGGCATAGAATTGACGACACCTATCCCTAAAGCTTCCCCATTTGGTAATTTCTATGGAAACAGCTATGGCACCAGTAGCTAATGTTTCTAGGCTAGTGGCGAGGGATTGATGATGGTCAAGTTTAGAAGTTTTCAATTTTACAATCAGTCTATTGATTTTGGATGTATTTTGCCCTAACTGATTAATTAATTCTTCCTGTGTTTTGGCTGTGTGGTCAAAAGGAGGAATTGGGGGTTGTTCTTGTGTGTTTTTAGGAGGTGCATTTGGTTGTTCTTGTGGGTTTTTAGGAGGTGCATTTGGTTGTTCTTGTTCAAGATTAGAAGAATCTAGTTTTTGAAACAAAATACGAAAAAACCTAATCAAAATTAATGAAATTAAATTCAAAATGTAAAACAAATTGCATAAACCAGAAAGAAAGATAAAAAAAACAAAACTAACCTTGATCCATAGCCTGAGGACAAATTTCGCACCCCGTTCATGGTTTAGGTTAGAAAATGGGAAAAAAAGAAAGTAAAAAATGCGCTTTTCGGGTAAATGAGGACCCAATTTTTTTAAAAAACTTTTTTCATCAGGCACCGCGTATGCGGTTTTACTAGGATTATTAGCACGTACGCGCTCATTTTCCTATAAGCAGCGTGTACGCGCTCATTTTCCTATAAGCAGCGCATACGCACTAATTTTCCTAGGCGTAGCGCATACGCGCTTAGTTTCCTAAGCTCAGCGCGTATGTGCTACCTTTTCTAGGCTCGGGAAGAACAAACCTAAGAGCGTACGTGGGAATTTGAAATTTTAAACCGCGTACGCGCTGCCTGTTTTTTCAAAGTTTTTTTTTGGGTGGTGTCCACTTTTCTGACCACCATCTTTGTGCACACGCTCCCCAGTCAAGAGGAAAATTGATGAGAGATTGATGATGAATGGGGTGTTGTTGATGTGGGAACTATATATATTGAAACAACACAAGGATTGGGAAGGATGCATTCCAATGATGATGATTGGATTGTAATCAAGGCTTGGAGGAAGGCTGGGAATAAGACCATGAATGCAAATGGATGATTGACCTTGGATAGAAAAAGGATACATATAATAATTGAATGCAATGGTGGATTGTGAGGAGTAGACAAATTGATTAGAAGGCGGGTACCATGGGATACCACATGGAGAAAAGGTGGATGCGATGAATATGCAAATGATTTGATCAGATGGATGTCAATGGGTTACATGGGGATAGCCTAGAGCTAGATACCAATGCCAAGGGGTGCAAGATACAATAGAATGATATGATGGGAGGAATGAAAGGATGGAGGATAGGACGAAAAGGATTTGGAGATGGAAGAATTGTGGATGTGGCTAGGAGATGAATGGATGAGGGATGAAGGGATGGAAGATAAGATGAAAAGGATTTAGAGAGGAACCAAGTTATGGATAAAGGGATGGAATAATTGGGAGATAAGGATTTGTTGAGGATCAAGTGATGGATGAAGAGATGGAGGAACATGGAGATAAGGATAGGTGGATGGATCAGGTTATGGATGAAGGGATGAAGGAACAGGGAGATAAGGAATTGGTGGATGAATGAATAAGATAAGATGACTAGTAGGAGGATAGGAAGTTGAGGGAAGAAGATGGAAGATAGGGTGATGGGTGGATAAGGAATATGAAGGAAAAGTGTGATAGGGAAGTGGAAGCCGAGAGGTGTCTAAAGCATGCATACATAGTGGCCTTTTCTTTCTTATCAAGATCCAAAGGAAGATGGGGGAATGTGAAACACATTGGATATGATGGATATGGTAGGCAGATGGAATGGAGGAAATGGATAGATGGCCAAAAGAACTTTCCCCCAAGTGTAGAGAACAAAAGGATGAGGGGAATTACACATGATGCTTGTTTACTAGGTTTTCATCACGATACTTATCCACACCACCTGTTTGACAAGTTCTCACCACTGAACGAATTTTTCTCTTTACTTTTTTTATTTTTATTTTTCATTCAAGATTGATTCCAAACTGAGGTTTGAGTTAGGAAAACCCCTATTCCCAATCCATTTCTCCTTCTTTCTATGTACATGAAATAGGTGCACAGTTGTTCCTCTAAAATTAAGCTTTATTTGCAGAGATAGAAAAACCCTTTTCGATGTGTGAAAAGTTCGGAGGATCAAGAGGGTGGGTGTCCTGGTCCGGACACACAGTCCTTGCTACTTTTGAAAGATTTTGCAGAGCAGCTCCAAATCATTTCATACTTCTCAGATCCAAGTGCACGACGAAATCCCAAATCTGTAGCTCACTATTTCTACTTATTTTGTCTTCAATTTCAACACTTTACTTATTCAACTTACAAAAGAGGGTTAAACACATTCCAAACACAATCATTCTACTTATTATTCAATCCTCGTGTCATTTAGGAATGGATCTAGTGGATTCATCCGTTCTTTTGAATGTAAAGTCCTCCAAGTGAAAATTGGCTTAGTGATTTCCCCCTTCCATGTGATGAATTTGTTAAGCCCGAATTTTCCACTTTACATTTTGGTGAACCAAACTCTTTACACCCTTATTTCTTATTTATATTCTCAGATATGACTGTTTATGCAATTTAAAATCCAAGTTTTCATTTACAAGTTTCATTTCCTTGGAAATTTTAAAATTTTAGAGTTTAATTCCATTAATACCCTAATTTTTAATTTCAAATTTGAGCTTGTCAATTGTTTAATTTGGATCAATTATTTCAGATCTGAGCACTTTTTTAATTTCATAATTCAAAATTTCATCTACAAGAAATATTTCACAATTTTTAAAAAAAATTAAGTGGTTAATTTTGAAAACCCTAATTTTTAAATTTTTTTAAAAATTGACCTTGTGGGTTGTTTAAATTTTGACTTTCCCTCTTCAAATTTGGTTTCTAATTTCAATTCAAATTCAAAATTGCAATCTTATATCAATTTCAATCTCAAATTTAAATTTTAAAATTAAGTGGTTAATTAAACAAACCCTAATTTTTAAATTTAAATTAATTTTGTGCATTTCCCAATTTTTCAATTTCCAAATTTCAATTTTAGATCTATTTTCAAATTTAAATTTTAAAATTAAGTGGTTCTTTCTACAAGACCCTAATTTTGAATTTAACTTTCTTGTGGACAATCTCAAATTTAAATTTTAAAATTAAGTGGTTAATTAAACAAACCCTAATTTTTAAAATTAAATTGATTTCTTCAAAATTTCAGCATTTTAATATTTTAAATTTTAAAATTAAGAGGTTAGTTTTGGACAACCCTAATTTTATATTTAAATCTTCCCTCTTTTCAATTTTTAATTTTAGAATTAAGAGGTTAATTTTCACTAGGCCCTAATTTTGAAATTCAGTCTCTTTTGGATAATTTTCATTTTCAATTTCCTAGGAGATTGTATTATTGCTCTTTATTCTTTCAATCAATTTATTCATTTAATTTAATAATCATTTTTCCTAGAATTTTGCATTATTCAATTATTCTGTAGGTTCTAATTTCAATTCTCAAATTTCAAAATTCAAAATTTTCCTCCTATATCTCATTTGAATTACATAAATTTAGTGGTTGAATTTACAAAACCCCTAATTTATAAGTTATCTTGCGAATTGCATCTAGTTCATTGCATTCACTTCTTTCATTTCAATATTCCTTTTCTTAATTTGGAAAAATGTCAAATTTCTTTTTACAAGAGGAGGTTATTAAGTTGAAAAGATTTAAGATATTAAAAAAAACCCCTTTATGAGCCTATCAATAATTCCTCTATCAAAATTTGTCTCCCTAAAGAGGACATATTGATGCAAGGATAGTTTTAACACTTCTCTCAACGATCTCCCTAGTTGGGATGAACCATTGGAGGATGGTGTGAATTATTCTCTTAATACATTCCTCCCTCATGAGAATACCTTGGAGAAAGAGGATGATATTTTGGTAAAAGAAGTTTAAATGACTGATAATTATTTTGATAACACATCACGTTCTATTCATTTCAATAGCCTTCCTCCTAGAGATGAAGCATTAATTACATATGATAGTTTCTTTCCTATTCATTGTCTTAATCACAAAGATACCTTAGAAAAAGAAGATGATGCTATTTCCCATAATTTTAATGCTCTCTCTCCCAAAAATGAAGAGCCTAACAAAGATCACATCAATAAAATTCATATTGTTGAGAAATAAAAAATTCTTCATTATTATCATGCAGTGTCTTACATATATAACAATGAGGTGTTTTCTTTAGATGAGACCATACGAATTGAAGTGCAATATGATTTCTTAGTTCCTACAATCCTCTCTCCAATTCAAAAAAATACACCATCTCCTACTAAAGAAGTTCCTAAAGAATAACTCTTAGAGGATGGTTGGGGTTCCTTAGATTTCAAACCTTCTTTTTCTAGAAAATCTAAGATGCTGGAATTTGACACTCAAAATGTTTCTCCTAAATCATGTCTAGAAATTGATTGGGCCTATTTAAACTCCAATCTAATTCCACCTAAGTTAAAACCCCTCTTGATCCTACACATGGATTCAATAGACAAGTTTTAGGATGTGTGCAACAAAGTCATGAAAGTCACGAGAAATCATACTTTTCTAGTGAAAATCTACGTTTCCAATCGCTTCCTTTATCAACAACTCCTCCTCCATTATCTAACAAATCCACACCTTCTCATTCCAATTTTGTGTTACAACAAGAAAATGTATTGTCCAATCTTCTCTATGCCAATTTAATCTCTCTTCTTTGGCCTAAAAGAACAAGGAAATGTACAAAACATTCTTAAAAATCTTCTTTTTTCAAGTATCATCAAATTCATGGAAATTCTACTAATGAGTGTCAAGCTTTGAAAACAAAAATGCAACATTATATTGATTCAGGCTGACCATGAACGACATATTTATCTTGATCATTTCAAATAACATTCAAGTTCCTATTATGTTGCTCCTCACTATGTGACATTGTCAGCCTACCTATTGGGGGCTCATTGTCATTCATGGTGGTAGAATTTCAAGTGCAGTCATATTTAGTGAGCAACATAATAGTCTACTTATTCTTGTCTCTATGCTTGGGTAACAAGAATATTATCTTTTCTCTTCCTAAGGTTTCACTATTTTCACTATGAATTGCGTTATTCATAACTTGATGTCCTTTTTTGCATTGAGTTAGCCTTCATGCGAGAACATGTTTGTTCCTTGGTTAGGACCTATTCCTTGCTTGAAACGGTATGCCTTTTATGAATAATCTCTCCTTAGAGAATTTTTTTGATCCTTCTTCTATCTAACTCTTTCTCTTTGAATATCACCTCTTCTTTTGAATTGCATTTTTTATAACATGATTTCCTTTCATACATTGAGTTATCCTTCATGTGAGCACATGTTTGTTCCTTGGTTAGGACCTATTCTTTTCTTCAAACGATACGTTTCTTATGAATAATCTCTCTTTAGAAGTTGTGTAATTCTTCTCATTGTTCTTACACTTGGGGGGAAATGATCTCTCTCTCTCTCTCTCTCTCTCTCTCTCTCCTAAAGATCCACTTTTTCTTTGTTGAATAGTGTTTTCTTATGATTTGATGTCATTGCTTGTGTGAAGCTATTATTTTCTCAAGGATTCTATCTTATACAAGAGGTGTAATTCATTAGCTACAACATCTTCTTCACTTGGAACTATACACTTATCATAAAATTACTCCTCACGTTGGATCAAAAGTATGTCATCCTTTATCGAGAATCCATTTCACCTAGCAATAGGAGGAAGGTATGCATTCTTGTTCTCCTTACCTTCTTTTGGTAGAAGATGGTATGTTTGTTCAAGAGAGATCCTCTTGGAGGTAGATATCTTTTGAGAAAATATATCTTCTCCTCCAAGGATCTCCTTTACACTTGTTGCAAGATATCTATTTTTCAACCATCTTATCCTTGCTTAAAGAGAATTCCCTCTCTAGCTTAGATTTATGACATTGGTTCCTAAAGGATATCTCCTTGGTGTTGAAGGTAAGGTATCCTTGTTTCTAGATTCCTTAAGACATCAACATAGGGCTATGTTGACATGTTAAGGGGGGAACCCATATCGCTCCCTTTGTATCATATTGTACTATACTTTTGTATATCATTTTCGCATGTCTTAAATGGGGTGTTCATTCTTGGAACCAAAGTAAAAACTCTTATAGCGAGATGCTTCACACCCAAAAATAGATGCAACATGTCTTAGATGATGTTACACATCACCAAAACCAGAGCAAAGATTCGTACATGGGATGGCCTCGAAACCAAGCATTTATCTGTCTTAAACGGGGTGTTCATTCTCAAAACCAAAGTAAAAACTCTTAGAGCGAGATGCTTCACACTCAAAACTAGACGTAACATTTGAGTCGCCACTTGGCATTTGCATTTACATCACATGTCTTAAATAGGTTAAAGAACGCTAAAAAATGGACAAAGCTCATTAATGGGCTTTCTCGGCTTAAGAAGATTTAGCTAGGTGAGAAAGACTTAGTTTGGACTCCACCAAAAATAGGATAGATTAAGATTAATTTTGATAGAGCTATGAAGGGTAATCTTGGTCCCTCAAGTGTGGGGTGTGTTGCTAAGGATAGTCAAGGTGTAGTGGTTGCTAGAGGAAAACAACATCTATTGCATGGGATGATTAGTGAAGCAGAAGTGAAGGCAGCTTGAATGGCTATCCAATTGGTGAAAATAATTGGGGTGTTGAAACTACACCTAGAGGGATATTCTTAATTAATCATCCAAGCTATTATTCAAGGGGGTTGACAATACTAGAAAATTAATCGAGAAATCTAAGACATAAAGGAAAGACTTGCCTCATTTCAAGAATTTAAAGTGTCTCATGTATGGAGGGAAAACAATATGGATGAAGACAAATGTGCAAATGAAGCCTTGGAGCTCCAAGTAGGGGATGTAGTTTTCGAGGAGACATAACTACTAGCCTTATCTTTAAAAATGTGGGCCAAGTATATTTGAATTTGTATCCGTTGGACGACTGGAGGAAGTGAGGAGTTAATACGACCATCGTAAGATGATATTTGACACAAATACAAGGGGAGAGTGGCAAAGCATGAAATCCCAATAGTACCCAAGGATTATCTACTTAGAGTGCCTGAGATAGGGTGGCAATTGCAGTTGGCAAGGTAGTGAGAGCAACGCACTTTATGTTATAACATTTATGATGATGAAACCTGTCACACATTCCACCACCCTGGATAGCACCATGCCATTTACAATAAGGGAAGTAAAGTGGATATAGTGATAAACCTGAAGTTGTTTAAGCTACTCGCATTGAGATAGAGTCCCAAACCTTGGTGTGCGTGGTGTAGAAGAACAGAAAAGTGAAGAACTTCTCCTGCACAGGGATGGAACCCAATTTCTCTTTGAAGGTGGTGTGACCTATGGTGGCTTTTTAGGGTCAGATCTGAGATGAAAGACTATCTAATATTTTTTGGTTTGAAGACCATGACTTCTTGACCTACATCAAAATTGTGCTAGGAAAGGAATACTTAAAGGCACAATACAAGTATCAATCAAATGTAGACATTGCCTCCATGTTCACCACATAGTGTTTCGAGTTGGTTGGAGTACAAAAGGTGAAATGTATAGTCACCAATAGTGTAAAGGAAGAATGGCATGGAGGTTTGGAGAGATTTCTACACATGTCAAGGGATGTGAGTGAATTTGTTTTCCTGAATGGGGTGTGGATCCACTTGAGAAAATTTTAGTCTCCTTTACGTTCATATCTCCTAAGAAGTGAAGACAAAAATAAAGATATGAGATGGGCGTAAGCCTAAATAGGGTTACACAGAGTTGAAGAGTACCTTCGAGCATGGGAGAGGCAAGACATTCACAAGGAGTTGGTGAAATGGGGTCTGAGAGATGGCAAGTTGACAGTAGATGACTCGGGTTCGGGATCATCCTCCAAGAGGAAACGAGGGCGTCTGAGGGGCTCCAGGAAGAAATCACATAGACACACCCTATGGATCATATTTCCACCAGAAGACCACGATGACTTAGACAAATTTGTAGACCAAAAGGATGACGAACCAAACAATGAAGGTAGAGGCAAAGAAATAGCGATTCCAAGTGGTTCGTAGGGTGGTTTTCAATTTGTTTTATGAAATATGTATGTATAAACTATAGTAGGGCAAACAACAAAATTGTTGGCCTTTTAGTGGAATTGATTATGTGTTGCACTGATGTTTTGTCATTGATGTCAACACTAGCTATTTGGATGCTTTACTGACACCCTTCTGGTCCTGGTAGGTTGAGTAGTTTTTGGTTAACTTGGATCCGACATGATCTGGTTGACTCCGGTATAATCTGGTGATGGAATTGACTTGTTCATAATGCTTATACTCATATTTGGTCTGGTGATTGGATGCTATCCTATTTACTTATAAGATTGGTTTCTGGTTTCAGAGAGGGTTTCATCGATAGAGCTTTTGGTGGAGATCTTTGATGCATTGCATAATTGGTGTTGGTGTAGCTTCTGATGGAGTTTTAGGATGTTGTTGGTGATCATGTTCGAGACTTGGCATTTGGAGATCATTGTTGAAGCGTGTTGACCTATACTTCCTCCTACTTGATCTAGGTTATGGACCGACATTGATGTAACATGTGGATATGACCTATTGTTGAATTTCCAAGATGTCCTATGTGTTGAATATTATTTGTTTTGGTTTAAGGCCAACATGGTTTGTAATTATGTAATTGGTTTATTGTCTGGTAGTCGACCTGATTGTTTATGGTCAAGGGTTTGTATAAATAAGATGTAAGATCTCATTTTAGATCATCATGGTTGTTGTAAGAGGTCATGGTCAAGGAATGTAATGTGTTAATATTGAAATATCATTAAGGCAGAGGATTTGGTTGATCATTGGAGATCAAATTGGGTCTAGAAGAGGATTTAGTCCTCCGATATTGAGTTTAATCGGAACTGTACTCAGGCATAGGAGATGCTATCTTTTGCAATTCAACACTTCTCTGGATTGTACTTTGGATTTGTATATAGTCAATGAGACTCATTTTGTGATAAGAAGTGTGCTCTAGGTTGTTGGACTTCCTGAAAGTGTAGGCTCCTTCAATGTAAATTCACATACTTATTGCATAAGTATTATTTGACTGTGGGTAGGCTTCCCACCATGGTTTTTCCCTTTACTGGGTTTTCCACGTACAAATCTTGGTGTTGTGTGGATGGCTTTTATTCTATGATTATTGTTTATGCTTAATTGGATTAACTGCTATTCTGGTATTATTGTTTTGGGTTTCGGTATTGTTGTTTTAAATTGCTAAATATTTCGGTAATCTATGACAACTGATTCACCCTCCCCCCTCTCAGTTGTCTTTCGGTTATCTGAACTGTCTAACAATTGGTATCAAATCTTTGGTCATATCTGCGGAAAGTTTAACCGCTTGAGGAAGATCCTATGGCGACTAACAGTTCAAGTTCATCCAGTTCTTCTGGAGCTATCTTTCAAAGGGATATACCGAGGCTTGAAGGAACAAATTATACAATATGGAAGATTCAAATGGAGACTCATCTGAGATGTCTTGGCAAGGAGATTTTGGAGATCACACATAATGGTGTCATACCCTATAATCCAGGATCCAGAAATCCTCCTCTGGCTAACCTGGACAAGGAGTTTGGGAATGATTATAGAGCAAGCGAAGCCCTCTTGTGTGCACTTTTTGATCAGCAAATAGTGGGATTGACCGACAAATCATCTGGAAAGGCTATATGGGATAAGTTGCAGGCTCTTAATGAAGGTGACCCTATAGTAAATATTACTAAACTTGATGGTTACCGAGTGAGATATGAAAACTTGAATATTGAAGAAGATGAAAGGATTACTACATTCATGGAAAGGGTAAATGAGATTGTTATGGGAATTCAATGTTGTGGTGGAACTTTGAGCGAAGATGAAAATGTTTCTAAAGTCCTGAGATCCCTACCACTGACTTAAAAAATTAAGGCTGCTATTAATGAGTTGAGAACAATGGCTAATACATCTGTCAACATAGATACTTTGGTTGGGAAACTATCGACTTTTGAGCTTGAGGAATTTGGACCTTCTAGAGCTGTGAAAACTAAACCTGCTTTTCATGCATCTACATCTACAACCGGTAAGAAATATTGGAGAGCTTTATATGCAAAAGAATTAGAAGAGATGAAGAGAGAAGATGATGAGTTTGAGCAACTTGAAGCACTATTTGCTAGAAGAGTACCGAAAGGACCGGTAGGAAGTAAGTATGAAGGAAAAGCACCTTTTAAATGTTTTGCATGTAATAAGATTGGTCATTTTGCATCTAGATGTCCTTAAAGGAATTCAAGATTTGAAGGAGTTAAGAAATCATTTAAACCTAAGCCTAGATATCAGAACAAGTATAGATTCAAGAAAAATTAAGACAAATCATGCTACATAGCAGATGAGGAAGGAATTACTAATTCAGATGATGAACCGATAGAAGACTCTTCTAGTGGATCCGACAATGGGAAAGAATGGGTATTCTTGGCTATCAAGGAAGATGATCCGGTACTGGAAGAGAATGTACCTAAGGAGAAGGCACTTACTGCTAAAATTGAGGATAAGGATGAATGGGTAATTGACAGTGGTTTTTCACATCATATGACTGGAGATAAAGGGAAGTTTCTGTCTTTGCAAGAAATTGATGGTGGACTAGTTAGATTTGGAGATGACAAGGCATGTATGATTAAAGGAAAAGGAACTATATCATTAAATGGTAAGAACAATACTGACAATGTTTATTATGTTGAAGGTTTGAAGCATAATCTTTTGAGTGTAGGACAATTGGTAGATGAGGGATTTCAATTACAATTCAAGGATGGAAAATGCAAATCATTAACAGATCAGGCTTGGATATTGCAATTGGTACGCAGACAAAAGGTAACATATTTCATTTGAACTCCAGTGAGAAGACATGTTTGATTACATAGATTGATGAGAGTTGGTTATGGCATAAAAGGTTGTGTCATGTGAATTTTGATTGCATTGTGAATATTAGTTCAACTAAGGTTGTTAGAGATATACCTAAGATTATGATTATATCTCAACCGGTAGCACCTTTACCAGAACAGAGATTTGAACCAGTTACTCTGGAAACATCAATGAATTCTATAGTAACTGAAGAACAGGGAAGAGGAATAGAGAGTCAGAAGGCTCCTAGGTATGTGAGATTGAATCATTCTGAAGATCAAATCATTGGGGATAAGAGCAATGGAGTGATGAAAAGAAGAAGACTGGCAACTAATGAGGTATGTTTAATTTCACAAGTTGAACCGGTATCAGTAATTGAGGCATGTAAAGATGAATTTTGGTTAAAAGCTATGGAAGAAGAATTAGATCAGATTGAGAACCGACCTAAAAATAAAAATGTTATTGGAACTAAATGGGTTTTTAGGAATAAATAATGAGGATGGTCAAGTTATAAAGAATAAGGCTAGATTGGTTTGTAAAGGATATTCTCATAAGGAAGGAATTGATCATGGAGAAACTTTTACACCGGTAGCTAGGATTGAAGCTGTAAGATTATTTCTTTCCTATGTTGCTTATAAAAACTACAAGGTTTATCAGATGGATATTAAATGTGCATTCTTGAATGGGTATCTTGATGAGGAAGTTTATATTGAGCAACCTGATGCTTTTTCACTATCAGATGATACTGATATGGTTTGCAGGTTAAAGAAAGCTTTATATGGATTGAAACAAGCGCCTAGAGCTTGGTATGCAAGGTTGGATAAATATCTTTTGAAGCTTGGTTTTACTAAGGGCATTGCTGACAGTAATTTATATTATAAAATCATTGATGATAATATATTGATTGTTGAAGTATTTGTTGATGACATTATTTTTGGAGGTGAAGATAAATTATGCATAGAATTTTCTAAGAACATGGAGAAAGAATTTGAGATGTCTATGATTGGTGAGATGAAATTTTTCTTAGGTTTGCAAATTACTCAGATCGACAAAGGTATTTTTATCTATGAAAATAAGTATGCTAAGGAATTGTTGAATAAATTTCGTATGGGAGATTCTAAACCGGTAAGTACACCTATGGTTATAAGTGAGAAACTGACAAGGAAAGATGTTTCTGCACCGATAAATCCTACAAGAAACAAATCTATGATTAGAGGTCTACTTTATTTGACTTAGACTAGGCCTGACATTATGAATGTTGTTTGTATTGTTTCAAGATTTCAGAGTGATCCTAGAGAAAATGATGAGATGGCGGTGAAAAGGATTTTTAGATACTTGCAAGGTACAATCAAAATATGGTTTGTGGTATCCTAAGGATGATAACTTCACTGTATGTGCATATATAGATGTTGATTGGGGTGGAGATGTTGATGACCAGAAAAGTACTTCCGGTGGAGATTTCTTTCTTGGAAAGAAGTTGGTTTCATGGATCAGCAAGAAACAATCATGTACTTCTTTATCTACTGATGAAGCTGAGTATGTTGTTGCTGCTACTAAATGTACACAATTTTTATGGATGAAACAAATGTTGAAGGATATAAAGGTGGATTGTGATGCATTGATAGTTATTCACTATGATAACTCTGTTGCTATTAATATATCAAAGAATCCAATATTTCACTCTAAGACAAAGCACATATCTATCAGGTATAACTTTTTGAAGGAGAAGGTGGAAGCAAATGAAGTTAAACTGGTTTATGTAAACACTAAAGAATAGATTGTAGATATTTTCACTAAACCTATATCCAAGGAATCATTTGAGTACCTATGAGACAGGTTGGGAGTTTCTGCCCCTCTGCAAGAGACTTGATTGATGCGGTTTGGCGTCAATCCGATATGAATTATCAGAGATACTATTCATTATGGCACTGATGTGGGATGCTACTGCTCAGGGGGAGTAGTCAGCTTTGAGATTCAGAGGCTTATGTTTTTGCTTTGATATTTCTGTCAGATTTCTAGCATTGATGTCAAATTGGGAGAGATATTGATGTGAAAAAGAAATTCAGAACCTTTATAGAGATATTATTCAAAGCGAGAGAGACATTGATATTCAAAGCTATATGCACGAGATTGTTGGATGTCTTCCACAGGGGGAGACTTACTTGGCATTTCTTGGTACTTAGATGTTTTTCACATCTAGTGTTGCCATCAATGCCAAAGGGGGAGATTGTTGGCTTTTTGGTGGACTTTATTATGTGTTGCATTGATGTCAACACTAGCTATTTGGATGCTTTACTGACACCCTTCTAGTGCCGGTAGGTTGAGTAGTTTTTGGTTAACTTGGATCTGGCATGATTTGGTTGACTTCGGTATAATCTGGTGATGGAATTGACTCGTTCATAATGCTTATACTCATATTTGGTCAGTTGGTTTTGGTCTAGTGATTGGATGCTATCCTACTTACTTAGAATATTGGTTTCTGGTTTTGACGAGGGCTTCACCGACAGAGCTTTTGGTGGAGATCTTTGATGCATTTCATAATTGGTGTTGGTGCAGCTTCTGATGGAGTTTCAGGATGTTGTTGGTGATCATGTTTGAGACTTGGCATTTGGAGATCATTGTTGAAGCATGTGGACCTATACTTGGTCCTGGTTGATCTAGGTTATGGATCGACATTGATGTAACGTGTGGATAGGACCTATTGTATTTTCAGGATGTCCTATGTGTTGGATATTATTTGTTTTGGTCTAAGGCTGACATGGTTTGTAATTATGTAATTGGTTTATTGTCTGATAGCCAACCTGATTGTTTATGGTCGAGGGTTTGTATAAATAAGATGTAAGATCTCATTTTAGATCATCATGGTTATTGTAAGAGGTCATGGTCAAGGAATGCAATGTGTGAATAATGTAATATCATTCAGGCAGAGGAGTTAGTCGATCATTGGAGATTGAATTGGGTCTAGAAGAGGATTTAGTCCTCCGGTATTGAGCTTAATCAGAACTATACTCAGGCATAGGAGATGCTATATTTTGTAGTTCAACACTTCTTCGGATTGTAGTCTGGATTTGTATGTAGTCAGTGAGACTCCTTTTGTGATGAGCAGTTTGCTCTAGGTTGTTGGCCTTCCTACAAGTGCAGGCCCCTTTATTATAAATTCGCATACTTACTACAGAAGTATTATCTGAATGTGGGTAGGCTTCCCACTGTGGTTTTTCCCTTTACTGGGTTTTCCACGTACACATCTTGGTGTTGTGTGGATGGCTTTTATTTTGTGATTATTGTTTATGCTTAATTGGATTAACTACTATTCTGGTATTATTGTTTTGGGTTCCAGTATTGTTGTTTTAAATTGCTAAAGCTTTCGGTAATATGTGACAATTGATTCACCCACCCCCCTCTCAGTTGTCTTCCGGTTATCTGAACTGTCTAACAAAACTTGGCTGTAGTCGATGCATGGTTTAAAAACTTCATGTATATAATGTTTACAAATCAATAGAGATCATCATTTATCGATAAAAAAAAAATGTTGACAATTGATAAAGACAAAAAACGCAACATAGAGGAAGTGTTAATAAGTGCGAAAACCCTTAAAAGAAGGTAACACCGACATGTTAAAGTATGACATCGCAAGCGTAATCCATTTTTAGCTCTCTCTCTCTCTATATATATATCTTTGCCTCTCCACATTTCTTCCTTCATCACTCCCTCTATCCTTATCTAATTATCTCTCTATGTCTCTCTATCATTATATATTTTCCTCTATGTACTCTCTATATATCAATTTCTATTTCTCTCTCTTATTCTCTCCCTCTCTTTATATTTATCTCTTCTATCTATCTATCTCTCTCTCCTCTCCTTTTATTTATCCATCTCCTTCCCTCCATCTCCATCTCTATCTTCCTCTTTATCTCTATATTCTTATCCCTCTCTCTATCACTCCCTCTTCATATCTCTCTCTCTCTCTCTCTCTCTCTCCCTATAGTACAAATAACATGAACCTATTGGTAATTAAGCCCAATTGTCTTCCTCATTCAAAGGTTTTGTTTTAGTCATGTTTGGATCCCTATAAGTGGATGCATAGTCAATTTGAAAGTATCAATTTTCTGTTGACACCTTTTTTGCACAAAAAATAGCATTTCTTAACGAATTAGTAGTTGGCATTGTTGGAATCAAGGAACACTAAGAGGGTGAGGGCGAATCAGTGTTCTACCAGTTTCTAAAATTTCTAACTTAACTTTGAACCACCGCAAGCATAAGCATGAAACTGAAATGCAGAAACACAAAACAATCAACCATAAAATCATAACACCAGGATTTTTATGTGGAAATCCAAATGGGAAAAAACATGATGGGATTTTAACCCAGAATATTATTCCACTATGGCCAATAGCAAAACAATATTACATGGGTGGAAATGCACAAGCATTCGGGCACACTGCCTACAGCTCATTGTTGAATTACAATAAGGGCTACAACCCCAGAAGGCTCACTACCTTATTGATCAATTATAGTGATGAAATACAATGAAAGAACTCAAAAATAGCATCTAGGAATTCCTAGATGAGTTCCGGTTAAGTGCCAAATACTCTGATTGTATCGACTCTACTACTCTACCCTATTCTTTGTCTTGGTCAGCTATCAGATCAAGAATGCACATGTGAAACTACACCAGGGATTCTCGATCTCCACTCACTCACATACAATCATGTCATTCACCAAAAGGATAATTTGCACCGATCTTATATATCCACAATCACAAAATAATCATTTATCAAGTTGGCCTGTTGATGTAATGTGTAATCATGAGTCGGCTTGACTGGATCACCAAAAACAAAAGTGGATCACCAAATCGATGATAAAATGATGTCTCTATGTTGGCCCAATCATCCCATGCACGATTCATAACATCACAATCACAGGAAAGCTTCCAGACCAAAACTGCTCTTCCCAACTTG
Source organism: Cryptomeria japonica (assembly GCF_030272615.1). Taxonomy (NCBI): domain Eukaryota; kingdom Viridiplantae; phylum Streptophyta; class Pinopsida; order Cupressales; family Cupressaceae; genus Cryptomeria; species Cryptomeria japonica. The sequence goes on from NC_081407.1 coordinate 271,666,614, forward strand.
AAATACCGGTTAACTGGTTACAGGTTCACATCCACTTTTGGTTATCAATATCTGTAGCTACCGAAGGATTCCATGATGAGTTTCCATCAATGATAATCCTTAAACCAATTATCAAGCATCAATATCCATCAGATGAGTGTCAATTGCCAACAGGCATCTTGTACTCCACAAATGTATGCAAAAAGTAAACCAAAAATTTTCATAACGGACCTCACATAACTCTTCAACATACCCATTGCACACCAAGGTAGAATTGCTAGTTAATATCTTAGTGAAAATAGAATCTTAACTACTCTACGTCCTTTCAACAAATTAGGGACATGGACCCCAAATTACATCCTATATATCTTTATATATAAGAATTGTTTACCTTTCTTGGAAACATCTTAGGGATTATCAATCCCTTTATGCATAAAATAAATTTAAATCATTGGATATTATACATGGTAAATAAAAATCATCTACTACTCTATTTATTTGGTAGAGGTATCTAAAGTTCTACATTTTATACTATAATATGAGATTTTCACTCACGTTTATGCTTGATGTACCATCAAATCTATCTAGTTGTAGAATCATAGTCCTTTCCAATCAATCCATCAAATAAAATTTATAGGATTTGATTTTCCTACGTTACCTTATTTCTCTTATTTATTTATTTATATAAAATGAGTCTATTTTTTTCTTTCTAAAAATTCATGTTATTTAGATATCAATAAATATACTTTTCTTACAGTTTGAGGTTTATATTGTTCTTAAATCACAATGAGAATTCTAGAAGTTACATAAAAAACAGTTGATGAGATTAGAATAATTTAAAAAAAAAGGAAATTGTAACTAATCTCTTTAGTCATATAGTTTATGGTCTCTATTTTATTTAAATCACAAATAATGTTAAATATAAGCATATCAGGAAGAGATCATTTGGTATTTTTCAACATAGAATTTATTAAAGATAGATTGTCAAAACATCATTTTATAAACTATGGATAACTATACAATTTTATGCACGAATGGAGACTTTTTTTATCACCTACATATATTTTTTGTTGAGAGTGCATGTTCTTCATTTGAGAGTCATGGATCTTATCATGAAAATTTAATCATTTCAATAAAAATGCAAAGACCGAGGCCAATATCCCATATAGCGATATGTTCAACATTGCTAATTTTGATTGGCTAAAATAATACTATTTCTTATTTTTCTCCAGTTTTTTAAATGTCTTATTTGAAATATCTAGTTATACACACACACACACACACACACACACACACACACACACACACACACACACACACAAAAATATACATATACATATACATATACATATACATATACATATACATATACATATACATATATGTATGTATATATGTATGTATGCATGCATGCATGCATGCATGTATGTGTGTATATATATATGTATGTATGTATGTATGTATGTATACATATACATATGCATATACATATACATATACATATACATATACATATATACACTAGTTTCAACTTGTCTTACATATGCATTCATGAGTGGCTTGGACTGCTACAATGATAGTTACATTTGAACTTGGACTATTTAAGATAGTATTGGTTTATGCTTTGAAAATATTTATACTTCTAAATGATTGCTAATTTGTAAGTTTAATTGTTATATTGTAAGGATGTCTTGGAAATAAATATTGCATTCTATTATTACTACGATAGCATTTGGGAAAGAATTTAATTATTTTCTTTTTGATAAGAAACTAAGAGTCTATGAATATGTATCATTAGTGGATATAGGTTGTAAAAGTAAGGAAATCAGAAGTTTCTCAAGTGAAAAAAAAAAAAATTTTAGGAAATAGATTTTATTTAAAATAATTTTTTGTTAAGAGTTAAATAAATAATAATTAAGGTTATTATATTAAGAATTGATAGGTTCGAGTTGGTTAAATTATTATATATTGATTTAAAATTCTATTTAAAAAGAAAAAATTACCTTATTCTTAACTCAAGGAAATGATAATTTTTACACGTTCACATTTATATTGTACTTGATACATTTCTCAAGGGTATTGTCACTAATCTTTCAAATATATTGTGGGGCTTGAATGAAATTAAAAAAAATCTTAAATTTCAATCTCTTTGTTATAAGCCCCTAAAGCTTGTAAAACTAAATCTCTATATATCACAAGTTGAAGATAAGTTGTAGATGGTAGAGTTGTAAAGACACCATTGTAAATGCTAAAAGAGGCATAATTGCACACACAGATGACCCAAATACTTGATGCCAACTATCTATCAAAAGAAATTTAAATTAAAACTAAAACAAAATGATACCAATATTCACAAATAATTGAACTTCTTGAACCACATATTCTACAAATAAAACTTTTAAAGTGAGTACCATTTCATTCATGTGGATATGGGATAACAATTTGCATTTATCCCTTTCTATCCATATCTCTTTGCTGCTATCAATCTATCTATCTCTATCTATCTCCCTATTCCTCTATATCTCTCTATGTCTCCCTCTATCTATATCACTCCATCCCTCCCTATCTATCTATTCAACTATCTCTCCCTTTCTCCCCATCTCATTCCACACTATTGACAGGAACTTAATGCATTGTGTCTCTTGTTTTTCATGTTTTTAACCATGCTCATACGAGGTCGTTACATATGGTGTTCTATTATTAGGATTATAACTGAACTTGAGCATTAGAATATAAGTATTTTAACTATAGAGTGTTATGTATTTTAAATTGTGAAAAAATATTTTAAAGCCATTATGCTAGGAAAAATGTGTTTTTGTGCATGATAGAATTATAAGCATATAATTATATTTAGAAAATTATGAGCTAAATTTTTTGGAAATATTTTTAATAGTTCATTAATGATGAAATGTGATTTATATCCTTGAATTATGATCCATGTCTTGTTTGTGAAGCATGAATTTACTAATATAAAATATAGGTTTTATATATGCTATTTCTATTTTGTGGCATAAATATTCTTCTTATTTATTTTTATCTCATTTGATATAATGATAAAAAAAAATTGACCTCATTTTTTTGTCTTGTTATTTTATGTAATGGTTAAATTTTGAAGTTATGATTTTGTACCAATTTTAAGAGTTGAGTGAAATCATATTACCCTAACAAAATTGGAAATGAACTATGTCAAAGTTTATGATGCGTAATATTAATGAGTAAAAAGAATGGGTATTTAAACTTTAAAAATGAGTTATACTAAAGAAAATGAAACCTTAAATTGGTTAAAAGTTTGAAGGGAATCATGTAAAATAGAGTTACATGTAGTTTTTAGTTAATCCCTTATACAAATCGTAAAAGAAATTACTTTGAAAATCTTGTTAGGATTGTCAAAATTTTAGTATTTTGTGTTCAATTGTCCATTAAAACAACCTTGTAAGTTATAAGAATTTAGATTTTTACCTGAATCCAAAGCCTTAAACCTTTTATCCTTTGCATTGAAATGTTATAATCCTTCATTGACTTGTTTTCCTGATAGACCCTCCCCTTAATTCATCACTTATGTGTATTTTGTCATTTGTTTACTGGTCCAGTGGATTAGCCTTTCATTTTTTGGCCATTCTTTAAATTTAATGTGTCGAGTTTAATGTTTCATGCCTTAACATCATGCCCCCACCCCCCCCGAACCTTCTTGTTTTCTAGTGACGTAACCATGGGATAGCGGGGTAACCATTTGAGTCGCACCCCGTGGCCCCATGATGGTGGTGACTAAGAAGGAAAGCAAACTGCGAGATAGCGGGGTAAATGGAAGGAAGCACCAAGACTACCCTTGAGAAATATAATTTATGTTTGATTATTGGATGTTTATTTAAGGAAGATGTGGTCACATTGTTCAATATTTTTTTATTTTTTTACATCTTTAACAAAATTATCATTGCGATAAGTTGAATGATAAATCATACTTAAAGTTTCAATTGTTTTATCTTTTAATTACCATGCTATGTAAAAAATTAAAAAATACAGATATCTTAAATATATTTATGAAAAAAATGTCGAGAAATATCAATTTGAAGTCATTTTCTTTACTCCACTCCTTTCACTTGCACTTGTTCATGCTTCCATTATGCTCTATTTGTAGTTCAATAAGCTTAGAATTTTCATTTTCATTTTCATCCTTGTTTGTGATCTCTAATTGGCCTTCAGAGATCAATGGTTGCAAAGGAATGGCCTAGTTTAATGACTGGATCAAGAACGAATAAGAGAATCCTTTGAAATGAAGGGAAAAAATTGCTACGAGATCGGGAAAGGAAAGTGGGAACAAAAGTAGCTAACGAAAATGTAAAAAGGAAACATGAAATGAAAGGAATGAAAAAGGTCAAAAAAAGTGAGGTCCATGGGCTCGACCACCTAAGTAGTCAACTCTTAGTGTGAGTTGGTTAAACCCGGATAGTGTGTAAAGTTTATGGGAGTGGGACCCCTTATTATATACTTAGTTTGTTTATTGTCATTGACATTAATTGAGCTTCATCTCCCTCCCCATCATTCTTCTTTCAAATGGTTAAATATATCAAGATCTAAAACTATACCTAATTTTTTCTTCTTTTGGTGGACGACTTCTTACAAAAAGATTTTGACTATTGACAATCTCTAGAAGAGAGAGATCTAGGCTGTGAATATAAGTGCTCTGTGTGAGGAGGCAGAGGAAAGCATCGACCATCTTTTATTCCACTGTCCTTATTCCCAATAAGTTAGATAGAAGATTATCAACTTGTTCTTATTATCTTGGGTGTGGCACCTTGACCCCAAATTGGTCTCCCTCGACTGGATCTCCCCTCCAACCTATCCTCTTATACAAGAAGTCTAGTGGTAAGAATTTATTCACATGGGTTGGAGCTTATGGAAAGAATGTAATAATAGATTTTTCAAAGATCGCAAGACTCATTAGCGAGCTCTTGTCCACAGCATTGTTAATTAGGTCAAGGAGAATATGTAAGGCTTTGATAAGAATAAACATTTACATCACACCCCCCGCCCCCCCTCATCCTTAGATTGGCTTAGAGACAAAAATTGGGACAAGGTGGGCATTCTCACCAATGTTAGCTCCCTTCTTGATGGTTTTAGATATAACATAAAATGCCCCCCCCCCCTACATCGATTGCTTAAAATTAAATTTTGATGGCTCTTCTTCTTGGATATTGGTTGATATGTTGTCATTGTTGTCAACATATGTGTAGATTATTGATGAGGAGATTGTTGGAAAGTTTTCTATGTATTCCAGTGTTGCATTTTAATGGAATGAGTTGGTTTAGCCTATGTATTGCAGATGAGTTGATGCGGTTTAAATGGTTTCTGGTATATTGTCTATAGATGGTTCATTCCCATTTGTAGAGGTATGCATGATGTTTTGATTGAGCTATGAGATTTGGTATTGGGATGTTATGCAATTGTTCGTGTTATTCGGTATTCTGGTTGGTGCTCTGTATTGCTCTAGAATTTCTATATCTTTGGTTATGGATGAGTGAGATGTATTCTGGATGTTGATGTTTGTCCTTAGTTAGTTTGGGTCATGATTTGGATATCCACAAGCGAATCTTTTAGGTTGACAGTCAGTTATGTTGATGTTCTTGTGCTCCAATGGAGAGATGATGATGATTCTGGTAATCCAAGTTGTTGTTGTTGTGATGCAATTCATGTTTCTTGTGAATGTCTATAGATCGTATCCTATGTGTATTGGTGATTCACATTGATTATTGTGCACATTATTAAATATTTTCATTGTTCAGTGATGTTCTTCGTATTATGCGACATTCTTGGTTATTGTAGTGTGCTGCAGATGATCAAGGCATAATTCTTGGAGGTGTTGCATGTTTGCGGTATTGATTTGGGTCTAGATTATGTCTTAGTTGACATTGTTTTGGTATGCATGTATTGTTGTAGCATGTGACGATATTATTTTGTAATTTGTATTAAGGGTTTGGTCAACCTTGAAATATAAGTTGAAGGTTTGTCTAAATATATGTAATAATCATGTAAGATGCATGTCTGCAAGTGTCTACATTGTATATGTAAGTGAATGATTGATTTGGATGTGCGAACAAGTGATCTGATCCTTTGGAAGTGCGAAGAAGAAAAGTGTTGCAGAGCAGACTGTGTGCTTAACTAAAACTGTACTCAAGCATATGGAGATGTTATTTTCATAGTTCATATGATCAGGATTGTAGTCTAAATGTTTTTGTAAGTTAGTGACCCTTCCCTTAAGATTTTAGCCTTTCTAGGTTTCTTATTTTGAGCAGTGAGCTCTAGGCAATGTGCTTGAATGCATGTGCATTCCCATTGTAATATTCACATTTACTCTTAATAGGGTATTATGTCATTGTGGGTAGGTTCCCACCGTGGTTTTTTCCTTAACTGATTTTTCCACGTCAAAATATTGGTGTTATGTGTGTTAATGATGTGGTGTTGTTTCATGCTTTAACTGTTAATTGTCAGATTTATTTTATGGTTTAAGTTGCAGTAAGTTTTTGGTGCAAATAGATTCACCCCCCCCCTCTCAGTTTGTTGCATCGTTGCCAACAATTGGTATCAGAGCAAGATCCTTCGGAAGAATCTTGACCACTTGAGGAGATATGGGATGGCAACTTTTTCTTTCAAGAAGGATAGTCTGAGATTTGATGGAACAAACTATTAGGGTTTCAAGCAGATCCAAAGCAAATATGAACTAACAATTATATGCAGATTTAAATACAAAAGATAAAGAAATAAAATAGGACACAGATAATACAAAGATTTAATGTGGTTCACCCAAAATGGGTTACGTCCACCATACACAACCATCCAATCTTTCTTATTATCCAGCAAAAATAGTACATCAACATTACAATGCCTTAAACATCTCAGTCGCTTATAACATGCATTTTTAGGGCAACAAACAAAGTCGGTCTTTTTAGGGTTTTATTACAATGTCGGTTTCCATCAACAAAAATGACAAAAATTTTTTTCTTGGGGGCTACTGCCCCCAAACCCCTGTAGCGGGCTTCGTTGATTAGTCGCCACATTTCAACAACTTTTTCTTTGAAGAAGGATAGTCTAAGATTTGATGGAAAAAAATACACTCTTTAGAAGAGCTGGATGCAATTTCATTTGAGATGCATTGGAGAAGAGTATTGGAAGATCACTAAGAATGTCTATAATGTCCCTCAGAATGGTCCTTCTACTCCGAATGAGCTAAAGGAAGCATAATTCAATATTAGAGCCAAGGAATCATTGTTGAGTGTTTTGTCAGATTCTAAGATGACTAATGTGATGGATCTTGAAACCGCTCATGAGATTTGGGTAAAGTTGGAAACCTTAAATGAAGGTGACAATCATGTGAAAGTCACTAAGTTGCAGAGCTTGAAAGGAAAGTATGGGAACCTGAAGATGGGTGAAGATGAGAATATTACTTAATTTATGTAGAAAGTGAATGAGCTTGTTTGCGGAATCAAATGTGTCGGTGGAGTTATTGAAGAATCTAAGATTGTTGCTAAAGTGTTGAGATCTTTGCCTCCTACTTACAAGCATAAATTTGTTGCTATTGATGAGATTCAGACTGTGACAAATGTGACAAGAGATATGTTGGTTGGTAAACTTACTGCTTTTGAGTTGAGTGAGTTTGGTGACCAACTTCCTAAGACTAAATTTACCTTCAAAGCTACTATATCCAGGAAGCAAAGATATTATCTGAGAGAAAGTTATACAAGAGTATCTAGATATGAGAAAGAGATGAAAGAGATGGAAGATGAAGAAAGAGAGATAGATGAGCTTGAATCACTTATTGCCAGAAGATTGCCTAAAGGTGCTGGTAAGTATGAAGGGAATTTACCTCTTAAATGTTTTTCATGTAATAAGATAGGACATTTTGCATCAAGTTGTCCAGAAAGAGATAGAAATACTAAGAATTCATTTAAGCTATATAAGCCTAAACATTAGAAGAAGTGTTATTACACTGCTAATGAAGGTGTGACAAATGATGAGTCGGATAAGGGTTATTCAGGAGATGAATTTGTGTTCATTGCTATCAAGGAAGATGATCATGTAACTACAAATTCTACAAGATGCACTAATGAGGAGAAAGCTTTAGCTACTAAAGCTGAGGAGAAAGATGAATTGGTAATTGACAGTGATTGCTCTCATCATATGACAGGTGATAAGAGTAAATTTGTAAACTTGGAAAGGTATGATGGTGGTATAGTAAGATTTGGTGATAACAAAGCTTGTGTAATCTGTGGTAGGGGTTCTATTTATCTTGATGATAAAAATAATACCGACAATGTGTTGTATGTTGAGGGTTAAAAGCATAATCTTTTGAGTGTTGATCATATGGTTGATAAGGTATATAACTTGCAATTCAAGAATGGAAAATGTGAAATCTTGAGTAGCTCCAAAACTGAGATTGCATCAAGGACAAAGACTAAAGGTAATATCTTTCACTTGAATTTTGGTAGTAAAAGTTGTTTGATTGCTCAAATTGATGAAATTTGGTTATGGCATAAAAGGATGTGTCATGTAAATTTTGATTGCATGGTTAAGATAAGTTCTACTTAGTCAGTGAGATATCTATCAAAGTCAATAAAGCCATCTAATATAGTATGTAAGGAATGTCAATTAGGAAAGCAGACAAGAGTTACTTATAAGAGAAATAGTATAATTCTAATGGATTGTTGGATTGTGTGCATATTAATATGTGTGGTACTTCTAGAGTGAGAAGCTTGTAGGGTGACAGGTATTTCATGTTGCTGATTGATGACTATTCAAGGATGATTTGGGTTACCTTCTTAAGGGAGAAATCTGAAGCCTTGGAGAAGTTCAAGCTTTTCAAAGCTAGAGTTGAAACTGAGACTTAAATGAAGCTAAAGTGTCTAAGATCTGATAGAGGTGGAGAATTCACTTTCGGTGAGTTTAATGCATACTATGAAGTGCATGGAGTTAAGAGACAATTATCTGCTCCTAGGACACCACAATAGAATGGTGTTGTGGAGAGGAAGAATAGAACAATTCAAGAGGCTTCTAGAACCATGATGATTGAAGGAAATGTTTTGCATGTATTTTGGAGAGAAGTTGTGAGTATTGTAGTATGCACTCTTAATCGGGTAAATGCCAAAGGTGATACTGGTAAGACTCCTTATGAGTTATGGTTCGGTCATGCCCTACTATTACATATTTTAAAATTTTTGATAATAAATGCTATATCAAAAGAGATGAAGATCTTGGAAAGTTTGATGCTAGATGTGATGAAGGAATCTGTTAAAGTTGTGGAAATACAACCTCACAGGACCCAGTGAACACCTGTATGCAAATAACCTGTCACAACAATGGAAGATTCACAAGACACAAAGATTGCTTTGAAAACCTAGAACAAAAGAATGCAATAATGATAATCAGATTATGAATTACAAAAGGGATAAATCCTTATAAAAGGATATCAAACTTAAAAAGGAAAACCTTAAAAGCAATTAATAATTAATAATAAATTAATTATTAATATTCCTAAGTTTAGCTTCCCAAATTTAGCTTAAGTGAAATAGAGAAAAGGTGACTTAATTATTAAATAAATATGATTTAATTAATTAAGTAAACTAATACCTTTACTCTAACACCCCCCCTTAAGATGAAGATAGGGAGAAGCTAAAAAACAACTAAGGAAGAGATGCATGAAAGCAAAAAAAAATGGGTCCCGACAACAAGGCCTTATGAGGTACCCAAGTACAATAAAATCTCTATAAAATGGAGAAAAAGGAGAAAACCTTGTGGGAACAAAACTCCTCTCCAAGAAGAGATGGAAGCTCAAGTGAATGACTAAGAAGCCTCCAAACAAGAATGTTCCAAAAGATAGGAACAAAAGACAAGCATGAAGAATCACTGAAGCATGAAACATTGTCATTGAATGACTGCTATGATGCTGAAATAAGAACCTCCTCTGAAACAAAAGATGATTAGGATCAAGAAGACATGAATTTGTATGAGTGCCCTCAATAACACTACTCGAATCCAAATCAGATGGAAAACACAAGCAAAACATCTGGAATATGAAGATACAAATGGCACGAGTACCAAAAGTTTGAAGAACTGATCAAATGAAAAAATGGAAGGTCACCTCCAAAAATAGGAATGCAAGAGTGTCCATATGGTAAGTATTTCATCTTATCGAAATGCATGGGTAACCAGTCGCTCCATCCACCTAGTACATAGGAACAAATATGGAATACATAGCTAACTCCAATGCGAAACCAAGGAAGCATTAGCACCAACAGTAGAACCCCCCCCCCCCCCATAATGATGACAAGGGAGAGGTATGATAGGTACACTGAATCTGAAAGCCATTATGTAGTGCATGAAGAAGATCCAAGAACATCTAACCGTGCAAACATGAAAGTACAAGCAAATACAAAGGGTGTGCAAATCTAGGCACACACACATGATAAAGGAATGAAGGAAAACAAAGGCAAACAACAAACCGCCATGACACTTTATATCATAGTGCGAGTACAATAAGGCACAAAACTGGTGTGCAAGATCTCATAATACATGTGCAATACAAAGGCACTTTATCTTAGTGCGATTACAAAATCATAAGTGCTTGCAATGAAAGCTCAAAATTTCAAAAAAAGACATAAAACTGGAAATACATGAAGAACAACCAAAAAAGAGTCATTCCACGCAAACTAGAAGTTTCCACTAGCTCATATGTCCAAGTAATTCACTAGTTTGTGAAAACACAAAAAAATGAATAAAATGTACCTGGAGGAAAATTTGGAAAAAGTGCAAGGATAGCTATGAAGAGCTCTAAAACATTGTCCCAACATCACTGGAATAGGCTTTGTGGTGGCTATGGTCACCGCTATGGTTATGTAACCGCTTCAGCCTGGGCACGTCGTTAAACTGCCTAAAAACAATTTTTTTTTTTTTTTGTGAATTTCCTCAAGAATCATACCCAAAAAAGGCAAAATCAAAAAAAAATCCAAAATTGAACAAATTTTATCTGAAAATGGGGATTTTTGGGTGCTCTGAGCACAACGGTGAGATCCGTTTGAGCCCAAAATACCCAGAATTTTTTTTTTATCCCCAGCTATTGGTTTGATGATGATTGTAAAGAATTCATCATATGTTGTCATTGATGAAACACATACACACACACATATATTCATATTGTCTACTGGTGTAACTTCAAAGTTGTTTTTACTACAACCGGTATACTAGAGGTTTATTTCTAACTGGTACTTGGTGACAACCGGTATATGCATAGGAGACAACCAATGGATCAACATAACTCGGCAGCAACATGGAGATCCAATGGAGATTATCACAACAACATCAAGGATAACAGTTTATATGTTTAACTCCAACCGGTATTTGTTGATCATGTGATGCGTTATCACAAGTTGTGATGAGTTATCCTCACCGACAAGATTTGGCGGTATTTTGTGATGAGTTATGATCACTTGACTAGATACACTGCACCTAGGTAATTGTGTTATGATTTCTAGAGCTCGACATGAAATCTAAAATGTTTATATATTGAAATCACAATGAATTATTTTTGTATGAGCGAAAGTGATATGCTATGTGGAAAGGAAGAAGTGTTAAGTCGCACAGTATGTTGGTAAAGAGGAGTTAAGTGTGTAGAAGAGGATCTATACAAGCAATTTGTGCTATCATTAGATCACATCACTTGTTGTTTTCTAATCACTACAATAGTCAAATCCCCTAACCGGCTAAGCTCTACCAACCTTAATTGTTCAAATCCTCTAACCGGGTGATCCATAAGTCTGGATTTAGAAATCCTCCATCGAGGTTACTCCTTACAGGGTACTACCTTTTACAGGGTATAACTTTTAACTAAGATTTGGGATCTTTAACAGGATTTGCTCCTAGCAGAGCATTTGTAGATCATAATGTTGAAATGTGGCGACTGATCAGCAAAGTACTGTACACTCAGCATGTATCCTCACTGGGGTTCAGGGCCGGGTTGGGCCCTGGGCAGGGGTTCGGGGGCGACAGCCCCCGAGAAAATTTTTTTTTTGCCATTTTTTGTTGATGAAAACCAACATTGTAATAAAACCCTAAAAAGGCTGACTTTGTTTGTTGCCCTAAAAATGCATGTTATAAGCGGCTGGGATGCTTAAGGCATTGTAAGGTTGATGTACTATTTTTGCTGGATAATAAGAAAGATTGGACGGCTGTGTATGGTGGACGTAACCCATTCTGGGTGAACCACGTTAAATCTCTGTGTTATCTGTGTCCTGTTTTATTTCTTTATCTTTTGTATTTAAATCTACATATAATTGTTAGTTCATATTTGCTTCAAATCTGCTTGAATCCTTAACAATTGGTATCAGAGCGAGGTTTTCTATAAATTGGAAGGACTTTCAGATTTGAGTGGGAGCAATGGAGGATTCCAAATTCAAGGTCGAAAAATTTAACGACCAGAATTATTAGTTATGGAAAATGCAGATGGAGGATTACTTGTATCAAAAGGATTTCTGGCGTCCATTGGAAGGAAAGGCAAAGAAACCAACCATAATATCAGATGAAGAGTGGGACATCTTAAATAGAAAGGCACTGGGATCCATTCGATTGTGCCTTGCGTCGTCTGTAGCATTCAATATAACAGAAGCAAAAATGACTGTAGATTTGATGGCAACATTGGCTAAGTTGTATGAGAAACCCTCGGCTTCGAATAAGGTATTTCTTATGAAGCGTTTGTTTAATTTGAAAATGAGTGAGGGAGGATCTGTAACGGAGCACTTAAATGAATTTAATACAATTACCAGTCAATTGTCTTCGGTAAAAATTACCTTTGCAGAAGAGGTTAGGGCTCTCTTGATTTTATGTTCTTTGCCAGAAAGCTAGAATAGCTTGGTTATGGCTATAAGTAACTCTGTCTTTGGTAAAAATACTTTGGTATTTGATGATATTGTTGGTGTTATCCTAAGTGAGGAAATGCGAAGGAAAGCACAGGTGAGACTCCAACATCATCGGGTAGTGTTTTGAATGTGGAGAATAGAGGAAGATCAAAGGAAAGAGGAAAAGGCCCTGGGAATGAGAAGTCATGAGGGAAGTCAAAGAAAGGACGCTCTCAATCTAGAGGAAAGAAAGATTGCTGGTACTGCGGAAAGCTTGGTCATCTAAAGAAAGATTGTTGGTCTCGGAAAAACAAAGGAGACAAAAATGAAAATGACAGTAAGGAAGCTAATATTGCAAGTAATACTTTACAAGATGCTTTAATCTTATGTTTGGATAATGTTAATGATTCTTGGGTAATAGATTCTGGGGCTTCATTTCATGCTACACCCCATAGAAAATATTTTCTAGATTATATTCAAGGTGATTTTGGACAGGTATATTTGGGTGATGATGAGCCCTGTCAAATTGTTGGAAAGGAAAGATAAAGATCAAGTTGTAGAATGGTAATGATTGGTTTTTGCAGGAGGTAAGACATGTTCCTAATTTAAGAAGAAATTTAATTTCTACAGGGCAACTAGGTAGTGAAGGTTGCATAGTTACCTTCTCAGACAATATGTGGAAGGTCACTAAAGGATCATTAGTAGTAGCTAAAGGTGCGAAGGTAGGCACATTATATCTGTGTATTGGTAACACTTACTCTACCTTAGCTGCTACAGATAAAGTTACTACAAGGACAACAACAATAAATGTTGCAAGAACAGATTCGATAATGTGGCACCATAGGCTTGGGCACATGAGTGAGAAAGGGATGAAAATCCTTCACTCCAAAAATCTATTGCCAGGACTAAAGAAGATTGATTTAGAGTTTTGTGAAAACTGTGTTTATGGTAAACAAAAAAGAGTCAGATTTCTCAAGGTTGGGAAAGAGAAGAAGAGTGAGAAGTTAGAGCTTGTATATTCAGATGTATGGGGACTAGCTCAGGTATCATCTCTTGGTGGCTCTTATTATTATGTTATTTTTATTGATGACTCAACCAGAAAAACATGGGTATATTTCCTAAAACAAAAATCAGATGTTTTTGAAACTTTTAAGAAATGGAAAGCTTTGGTTGAGAATGAGACAGGAAAAAAGTTGAAGTGTCTTAGATCGGATAATGGAGGTGAGTATTGCAGCAAAGCATTTGAAGATTACTGTTCCTTAAATGGGATTCGAAAGCAGAAGACAGTTCCAGGAACTCCACAGGAAAATGGTGTGTTAGAGAGAATGAATAGGACTATCATGGAACGTGCGAGGAGCATGAGATTGCATGCTGGATTGCCCTTACATTTTTGGGCAGATGCTATACATATTGTTGTCTATTTGATAAATAGAGGACCTTCAACCCCTTTGGATGGTGGTATTCCAGAGGAGGCATGGACTGGTAAAAAGGTAAATTATTCTTTTCTAAAAACTTTTGGTTGCGAAGCTTTTGTCCATGTTGATAAAGAAAATAGAACCAAGCTTGATGCTAAATCTCATAAATGTACCTTCATTGGATATGGGATAGATGAATATGGCTATCGATTATGGGATTTTGAAAATAAGAAAATAATTAGAAGTAGAGATGTTATATTCAATGAGAAGGTTATGCATAAAGAATAGATGCAGGAAAAGAAGCATGAACAAGACAAACAAGAATATGTGGTGTTGGATGAGATTCCTGAAAATGAAATGCCACAGGTACCTGATGCTCAACAACAATAGATTGTCCCACAAACTCCTGCAAGTGTTAGACATTCTACGAGGACAAGTAGACCCCCTGAAAGATTTTCTCCTTCTTTGTATTCTATTTTATTAACGGATTCTGGTGAACCAGAAGAATATGAAGAAGCAATGCAGGTAGATGCCAAACAACAGTGGGAGCTAGGCATGAAAGAGGAGATGGACTCCTTGATGAAAAATAAGACTTGGGACTTAGTCCCTTTACCTGTAGAAAAAAGAGGCTTGCCTAACAAATGGGTTTATCGACTGAAGGAGGAGGAAGGAGGTCAGAAAAGATATAAGGCTAGACTTGTGGTAAAAGGTTTTGCACAGAAAAAGGGTATAGATTATGATGAAATATTTTCTCCAGTTGTAAAAATGACTTCAATTAGAACTGTACTTAGTCTTGTGGCTGCAGATGATTTACATCTTGAACAATTAGATGTCAAAACAGCTTTTCTCCATGGAGATTTGGAGGAGAAAATTTACATGTTGCAACCATAGGGATATGAGGTCAAAGGTAAGGAGAACTTGGTGTGCAGGTTGAAGAAAAGTCTGTATGGCCTAAAGCAAGCACCCCGACAATGGTATTTAAAATTTGATAGTTTCATGGCTGAACACGGTTATCATAGATGTCATTCTGATCATTGTGTATATTTTAAGAGATTTGATAATGGCAGCTATATTATCTTGTTGCTTTATGTTGATGACATGCTTGTTGCTGGGTCTAACATGCAACATATAAATGATCTTAAACAGAAATTAGCCAGGTCATTTGCTATGAAGGATTTGGGTGCAGCTAAGCAAATTCTCTGTATGAGGATTACACAGGACAGGAAAAATAGAACCTTGAATTTGTCCCAAAGTGAGTATATAAAGAAGGTGTTGAAAAGATTTAACATGCAGTATGCAAAAGCAGTTAGTACACCTTTGGCTAGTCATTTCAAATTGACTAAGGAGATGTGCCCAAAGGCATAGGAAGAGGTTAATAAAATGTCTAACATCCCGTATTCATCAACTGTTGGCAGTCTAATGTATGCAATGGTATGCACAAGGCCAGATATTGCACATGCAGTGGGAGTTGTGAGCAGGTTTATGTGTAATCCGGGTATGGAACATTGGAATGTTGTGAAATGGATTCTTCGGTATTTGAAAGGAACTACTATGAAGGCATTATGTTTCAAAGGATCTAATGCTGCTCTAAGTGGATTTGTTGACTCTATTTTGGCGGGTGATATTGATTCAAGGAGGAGTACTACAGGGTATATTTTTACTATAGGGTGAACTGCATTCAGTTGGGTTTCTAGGCTCCAAAAGGTTGTTGCACTTTCAACCATTGAAGCTGAGTATGTTGCTGCTACAGAAGCCAACAAGGAGATGATTTGGTTACAATGTTTTCTGGAGGAATTGGGTCAGACACAAGAGGATTGCCCATTGTATACTGATAGCCAGAGTGCCATTCATCTTGTGAAAAACTCTGCTTTTCATTCAAGGACAAAGCACATTCAGCTCAGGTACCACTTCATCCGTACTGTTTTGGAGGAGGGTTAGTTACGGCTTGAGAAGATTCACACAAGTGAGAATCCTGTCGATATGTTCACAAAGGCATTTCCATAGGAGAAGCTAATTTCTTGATTAGTTTCTGTTGGTCTTCTTGATTGATAATTGTGGAGTTTATACCAGTCGAGTCCTAGTGTTTTATCCAGCGGATGTTGCATGTACAGTGGTGTCGTGTAGTATCAGTCTCCAAGTGGGAGATTGTTTGGTGTGGAGCCTGATTAGTTTCCAAGTGGGAGATTGTTGAAATGTGGTGACTGATCAGCAAAGTACTGTACACTTAGCACATATCCTTGCCGGGGTTCGGGGGCGGCAGCCCCCGAGAATTTTTTTTTTTGCCATTTTTCGTTGATGAAAACTGACATTGTAATAAAACCATAAAAAGGCCGACTTTGTTTGTTGCCCTAAAAATGCATGTTATAAGCGGCTGGGATGCTTAAGGCATTGTAAGGTTGATGTACTATTTTTGCTGGATAATAAGAAAGATTGGATGACTGTGTATGGTGGACGTAACCCATTCTAGGTGAACCACGTTAAATCTCTGTGTTATTTGTGTCATGTTTTATTTCTTTATCTTTTGTATTTAAATCTGCATATAATTGTTAGTTCATATTTGCTTCGGATTTGCTTGAATCCCTAACACCTAACCGGTCAGTTATCTATTATTGCATATAGTTAACTTGTGAGTCCCATCTCACCGTGGTTTTTACCTATTTGGGTTTTCCACATATAAAAACTTGTGTTATGGTGGATGTTTTACTTATTGTAGATGTTGTTATATCATTTTTTATTGCATGCATATTTTTTAACAAACTTGTTAAGTTTATGTACCTGTTAGTGTTTAAAGTACTACTATTTTTGGTGTCACTGATTCACCTCCCCCTCTCAGTGCTTTACAAGTCCATCAATTGGTATCAGATCCTAACTTCCTTAAAGCCTAATCGCTTGGAACAAAACCCTAAAGCTATCATGGGGGATATGAGCTAGTTTGAGATGGCTAGAGAGCTTGAGGCTAGTAGGAATGAGCTTGAAACCCTAAGGGTCAAACTGAAAGCTTCTCAAGTTAAAAGAAGAGAGATAACTGAACAACTGTTAGAAATATCTGATAATAGTTCTTCAGATGAGGTCAATATTGGTGCTTTAGCTGAGGAAGTTGAAAAACTAAATAGTGAAAAGCTAAATCTGAGGAGAGAGCTAGAAGGTCTTACGGTCTTACTATCTGCATGAGTCAGGAACTAGAAGCCAGGAGAACTCCAAAAGATATCACAAAAGAAAGGGATCATGAGATTGCCAAGATCAAGCGAGAGAATGCTACCTTGCATGAGCATTTGAATGCATAAAGAGAAGAAAAAGAGAACCTACAGAGATTAAGATTGCCTGAGGATGTGGTAAAACAATTTGCTAAGGACATTGTTTTTACAGTTACCATTGATTTATGTTTAATGGAGGCAATTGAGCCTAGAAAGGAAGAAATGGAAGATATGAGTTATGAGGTCAACTATGACTTACTGATTGGTTATGCGAATAACCTGTTAGCATCTCCAAAGGATAAAAAGAAGGCAAAATTGAATGTTGTTGAAGATCAGAGTGCACAAGCTGGAACCAGTATTGTTCCTAACTCGAGTGGTAAAGGTAAGGAAAAGAAGGTTGAGAAAGCACCTCTGATGATGAAAAATACAAGAGTGACATGAGGTGTCCAAACCAAAAAGGAACCGAACCTAAAATTTATGCAAAGAAGGAAAATGCATCTAAGAAAAGAGGTTAGAAACTAATTCTCCAAGCAGAATCTGAAGGCACTAACACAGAGGAAGAACCCAAGAAGATGAAAGCTACTGGTAGAGTAGCAAAGCAAATGAAGGAAGTGCCGAAGGCAACTATGCCTTTTGATATTTCAACTTACAAGTCTGAGACTACCTTTGAGAGGATAGTAAAAACATTAGGGAGAAACAGATTTGACAATGTCAAAGAACAGTTTGATTCTTTCACTGAAGAAAAAATTGAGCAAATCATTCAAAGGTAATCAATCATTTGTGTCATTACAATAGATTACCACATGATCTTGAAAAAGACATCTCTAATTCCTTGTATACTATTCTTTTAAATAAATGGGAGGAAGCAATAAAGAAAGAAAAAGGAATCATAGATGATGTATTTGTACAATATTTTCCTGAATTGTGAAAGGATGAGTTGAATGAGTTGGTTGATAAGTATAAAGTTCATTTTCCTTACAAATCAAGAAGATTGAAGCTGATCAATGGAAAAGTGCAAACTGTTGAGACTGAGACTCATCAAATTGCTCGTAGTATCAAACTCTCAGAAGATCTTATACATTCTTCTAAGGATGAACAAGATACTATTGATAGACCTGAAATGGATGGAGAAGAAATTGTGCAAGTTGGTGTGGTCTATCCTATCAAGAAGAAGGATGACACTATCATCCAAGTTGTTGATGATATTCAAGATACAACTGATCTATCTGGAGACATCATTGTACCAGATATGCAACCAACTAAAATCATTGTTTTACAAGTTACTTTAGTTGAGAAACCAACAACTCAACCAAGAGTGGATATTCCACCTACAAAGGAACAACCTCAGAAACCCCAATCCCCACCGGTTTCATAGAACATTCAGAAGGAATATAATGAAAATGTTGACACACAGACTTCTGAACAAGAAATGGAGAAAGGACAAGAGAAAGAAATTGTTAAGGTAACATCTTCTGAACTGACAAAAGCATTAGTCATTCAGTAGACTGATGAAGATGATGATGACTCATTAGGCATATCAGGGCCTATAATATGAGTGCATCTGAAATGATGAAGATTACAACTATCATGCAATCTAGAGCTCACAAGAAGAGACTCAAAGAGAAAAGAATGGAAGCTGAAACAATTTAGAATGCAATAGATATTTTATCAAGTCTACTACCGGAAACTTCTATAGGGCATCTGACAACCCCTATTAGCAAACTTGGTCAATTGGTTGCTAATCCATTTGACCAAATTAAGTCACTTGAAGAAGAAGTGCAAACTTATGCTGAAAAGAGTTACATGAAGAGGCATGGAGAGCAACTTATGAAAGCAATTGATACAGGGAAACTTGCTCTATCTTTGAATAAAGATTTGTTAAGTAAAGCTATTGAAATAGGAAGCAAATATCTTGCTTCTACTTGTAATGTTTCATTATTTTATTCTAATATCACTAAAAGGCAAACTGAAAAAGAGCAAGAGCTAGAAAAGATACGCAATGCATTTGTATGGCTCCAAGACTCTATTTTTGCTTTTAGCAAATCTGTGGATGATTTGCACAACAGGTTGGATACCTATGATCTTGAGAAAGCAAAAAGAATCCGGTCACTGAAGGAATTGAAGAGCCTACTCACATCCCAAGTGGACATACTACAGAGAACCTACAAGAATGCAAAAGCTATTTTAGCTACTCCATAAACCTATACACTTGATTCCATGGAAGAGTTCCATACATAGATTATGTCTACACTTGAGTACACTGAGAACATGCTGGAAACATGGAAACATGGCCTATCACAGTTGAAGAGGAACTTTAATGTTATTTTCATAAGACTTGTGAATGCATGAATCTTGATTCAGTTTTCCAAGTTTTTGTATATGTAAAACATTTTGATACAAACTTTTCTATATATATATATCTATATATATATATATATATATATATATATTTTTGTTTTTCAATTTGAAATTGTTGTCAAAGGGGGAGTAGAAATATTATGTGTGTTTTTGAAAATTTTGTATGATGTATGTAGTAAGGGGGAGTATGTGTATATTTTTTTTTGTAAGCACACTTAGCAGTATTACTGTAGAATTTTCTAAGTGTTGCCATCAATGCCAAAGGGGGAGATTGTTGGCTTGATGATGATTGTAAAGAATTCATCATATGTTGTCATTGATGAAACACATACACACACACACACACACACACACACACACACACACACACACACACACACACACACACACACACACACACACATATTCATATTGTCTACCGGTGTAACTTCAAAGTTGTTTATATTACAACTAGTATACAAGAGGTTTATTTCTAACCAGTACTTGGTGACAACCGATATATGCATAGGAGACAACTGGTGGATCAACATAACTTGGCAACAACGTGGAGATCCAGCGGAGATTATCATAGGAGCATTAAGGATAATGGTTTATATGTTTAACTCCAACCGGTATTGATTGTTTCAATCGATATTTATTGATAATGTGATGAGTTATCCTCACCGACAAGATTTGGCGGTATTTTTGTGATGAGTTATGATCACTTGACTAGATACACTGCACCTAGGTAATCATGTTATGATTTCTAGAGGCCGACATGAAATCTAAAATGTCTATATATTGACATCACAATGAATTATTTGTGTACGAGCGAAAGTGATATGCTATGTGTAAAGGCAGAAGTGTTAAGTCATAGAGTATGTTGGTAAAGAGGAGTTAAGTGCGCATAAGAGGATCTATACATGAAATTTAAGCTATCACTAGATCACATCACCTATTGTTTTCTAATCACTACAACAGTCAAATCCCCTAACCGAGTAAGCTCTAACAAGCTTCATTGTTCAAATCCTCTAACTGGGTGATCCATTAGTTTGGATTTAGAAATCCTCCACCGAGGTTACTCCTTACAAGGTACTACCTTTTATAGGGTATAGCTTTTAACTAAGCTTTGGGATCTTTAACAAGATTCGCTCCTAGCAGAGCATTTGTAGACCCTAACTGGTCAGTTATCTATTACTGCAGATAGTTAACTTGTGAGTCCCATCTCACCGTGGTTTTTACCTTTTTGGGTTTTCCACGTATAAACACTTGTGTTATGGTGGATGTTTTACTTATTGTGGGTGATGTTATATCATTTTTTATTGCATGCATATTGTTTAAAAAACTTGTTAAGTTTATCTACCAGTCAGTGTTTAAAGTAGTACTATTTTTGGTGTCACTGATTCACCCACCCCCCCTCTTAGTGCTTTACAAGTCCATCAAGATCCAACAGAAAAAACTCTGAATAATTGAAACCCTCAAAGCTCCAAAAAATCTTCAAAAAACAAGAACATGCAGCAACAGATCTGAAGCTCTGATACCATATTAAAGTTGTGGAAATTCAACCTCACAGAACCCAGTGTACACATGTATGCAAATAACCTGTCACAACAATGGAACATTCACAAAACACAAAGATTGCTTTGAAAACCTAGAGAAAAAGAATGCAATAATTATAATCGGATTATGAATTAAAAAAGGGATCAATCCTTATAAATGGAGATCAAATCTAAGAAGGAAAACCCTAAAAGCAATTAATAATTAATAAAAATTAATTATTAATATTCCTAAGTTTAGTTTCATAAATTTAGCTTAAGTGAAATAGAGAAAAGGTGACTTAATTATTAAATCAATATGATTTAATTAATCAAGTAAAATTTAATACCTTTACTCTAACAGAATCTTTCTTGGTTATTCTACTAAGAGTAAAGTCTACTAGTGTTATAATAAAATATTCAGAAATATGGTTGAAAGTGCTAATGTAAAGGTTGATGAAGGAAATGTGAGACATATTAGATCTTAGAGATATGATTTTGATGATTTGGATGCCAGTTTCGATAAAGGAAAGCTAGTGCACACCCAAAATCAAGTTCAGAATGCTCCAAAAAATTCTGAGAATGAAGGTGCAAATGTTAATGCACAAGAAAGAGCTCAATAACCTGAAATTCAAGAAAATCCTAAAACTCCTAGCTATGTAAGGTTTAATCATTTAGAAAATCAGATTATTGGTGACAAGAATAAAAGTGTAATGACTAGAAGAAGACTTGCTAAAAAAAATTGTTTGATTTCTAAGATTGAGCCTAAGAACGTTGATGAAGCATGCAAAGATGAAAATTGGATTAAATCTATGGAAGAAGAATTGAATCAGATTGAAAAAAATAAACATGGATTCTTGTTCCTAGACCTAAGGATAAAATTGTAATTGAAACTAAATGGGTATTCTAAAATAAGTTGAAAAAATAAGGTGAAGTTGTTTGAAATAAAGCTAGACTTGTTTGTAAATGTTATTCAAAGATGGAAGGAATTGATTATGAGGAGACTTTTTCTCTAGTAGCTAGAATTAAAGCTGTTAGATTATTTCTTGCCTATGTTGCTCATTAAGATTTTGTTGGCCATTTGGAGGAATTGATTATGTGTTGCATTGATGTTTTGTCATTGATGTCAACACTAGCTATTTTGGTTGTTTACTGGTATCCTTCTAATCCCAATAGGTTGTTTGGTTTCTGGTTGGATTAGATCATGATGATCCGATATACTCTAGTATACTTTGGCTTTTGGAATTGGCTTAGATCTACTATTCATTCTACTCGGATTCATGTTCAAACAGTTGGTTTTGATTTGGTGATCGGATGTTATCTTATATGCTGGTAAGCCTAGTTTGTTGATCCAGTGAGGGTTTCACCAGCAGAGCTTTGTCGAAGATCTTTTATGTTATGCATAAATGGTGTTGGTGTGGATTCTAGTGGAGATTCGGGTCCATCTAGGTTTTGGACTGGCTTAATGTAACATGTTGTTTGGACTTCTTGATGTGTTTCTGGGATGTCTTATAGGTTGGATATTATTTGTTTGGTCTCAGGTTGACATGTTTTGTAATTATGTAATTGCTTTATTCTTTGGTGGCCGACCTTATTGTTTATGGTCGAGGGTTTGTATATATATGATGTAAGATCTCATTGTAGATCATGGAGGAATGTAGTATGCGAGCAAATAATATAATAAGCATTCATGCAAAGGATTTGGTCGATCATTGGTGATCGAGTTGGGTTTATGTAAGAGGATTAACTCCTCCGATATTGAGCTTAACTAGAACTGTATTCAGGCATAGGAGATGATATCATTGCAGTACATTCTTCCTTGCAGATTGTAGTCTGGATTTTTATGTAGTCAGTGAGACTCCTTTTGCAATGAGCAGTGTGCTCTAGGCTTTTGGCCTTCCTACAAGTGCTTGCCCCTCAATTTTTATTCACATACTTACTGCAGAAGTATTATCTAACTATGGGTAGGCTTCCAATGTAGTTTTTCCCTTTACCAGGTTTTCCACGTACAAATATTGGTGTCATGTGGATGGTATTTATTCTCTAATTTTGTCTTGTGCTTAATTGGTATATCTTCTATTTCGGCAATTGGTTTCTGCACTCTGATATTGATCTTATGTGTTCTGGTATAAGTTTTAATTGCTTAAGGTTTCCGTAATCTGGTGACAACTGATTCACCCCCCTCCCCCTCTCAATTGTCTTTTGGTTATTTGAACTATCTAACAATTGGCATTAGAGCTCTGGTCCTCTCTATAGAAGCTTAACCACTTGAGTAAGATCCTTGACAACTAACAGTTCAAGTTCATCTGCTGCTATCTTTCAGAGAGATATTCCTAGGCTTAATGGAACAAATTACAGAGTGTGGAAGATTCGAATGGAGTCTCATTTGAGATGTCTTGGTAACAAAATTTGGGAAATCACAGAGAATGGTGTTACTCCTTTCAATCCAAAATTTGGCAATCCTCCTTCGACAAACTTGGATAAGGAGCTTGAGAATGATTGTAGAGCTAGAGAAGCCCTCTTGTGTGCACTTTCTGATCAACAAATAATGGGATTGACTGACAACAAAGGCTATATGGGACAAATTGGAGACTCTTAATGAAGGTGACCCTACTATTAATATTGCTAAACTTGATGGTTACTGAGTGAGATATGAAAATTTGAAGATGGAAGAAGATGAGAGGATTACTGCATTAATGGAAAGGGTAAATGAAATTGTCATATTCAATGTTGTGGTGGATCTCTAAGTGAAGAAGAAATAGTTTCTAAAGTTCTGAGAGCTTTACCATCAGCTTATAAGATGAAGGCTACTAAAATTAATGAATTGAAAACAAAAACTAATACTTATATCAATAGAGATACCTTGGTTGGGAAATTATCTACTTTTGAGCTTAAAAATTTGGACCTTCTGGAGTTGTGAAGTCTGAACCTACTTTTCATGCATTTACATCATCAATCGGCAAGCAATATTGGAAAGCTTTGTATGCAAACAAATTGGATGAAATGAAAAGGGAATATGAAGAATTTGAGCAACTTGAAGCCCTATTTGCTAGAAGAGTACCTAAAGGACTGATAGGAAGTAAGTATGATGGAAAAACACCTTTTAAATGTTTTGCATGTAATAAGATAGGTCATTTTGCATCTAGATGTCCTGAAAGAAATTCAAGATTTGAAGAAAGAGTTAGAAGATCTTTTAAGCCTAACCTTGGATATCAGTACAAGTATAAGTACAGGAAAAACAGGGATAAATCATGTTACTTTGTTGATGAGGAAGGTGTGACTTATTCTGATGATGAACCGACACAAGACTCTGCTAGTGGTTTCAGCAATGGAAAGGAATGGGTGTTCTTATCTGTCAAGGAAGATGATCTGGCACCCAAAGAAAATGTACCTAAAGAGAAGGCCCTTGCTGCTAAAATTAAAGATAAGGATGAATGGATAATTGACAATGGATGTTCACATCATATGACTGGAGATAAAAGGAAGTTTCTATCTTTGCAAGAATTTGATGGTAGTCTGGTTAGATTTGGAGATGACAAAGCATGCATTATAAAAGGAAAAAGAAGTATATCATTAGATGGTAAGCACAATACTGATAATGTTTATTATGTTGCAGGTTTGAGGCATAATATTTTGAGTCTATGACAATTGGTGGATAAGTGATTTCAATTACAATTCAAGGATGGAAAATGCAAAATCATTAATAGATCTGGTTTGGAGATTGCAACCGTTACTTAGACAAAATGTAATATATTTTATTTGAATTCCGGTGAGAAGATATGTTTGATTGCATAAATTGATGAGAGTTGGTTTTGGCATAAAAGGCTATGTCATGTGAATTTTGATTGCATGGTAAAGATCAATTCAACTAAGGTAGTTAGAGATATACCTAAGATTGTGAAGCCCTATAATCAGGTATGTAAAGAATGTCAAATGGGAAAACAGGTTAGAACATCTTTTAAGAGTATACAAGACAAATCTAATGATGTTCTTGATCTTATTCATACTGATTTGTGTGGCCCTCCTAGAATTAAAAGTTTTCAAGGTGATAGATATTTTATGCTAATCATTGATGATTATTCTAGAATGATGTGGGTTACTTTTCTAAGGGAGAAATCTGAGGCTTTTGAAAAGTTTAAAATCTTTAAAGATAAATTTGAAACTAAGGAAAAATTTAAGTGTTTAAGGTCAGATCATGGTGGATAACTCACATCCGGTGAGTTTAATAACTTTTGTGAGAAGCATGGTATAAGGAGACAATTTTCTGCTCTCCGAACACCTCAGCAGAATGGAGTTGTGGAAAGAAAGAGCAAAAATATCTTTGATGCTACTAGAACCATGATGATGGAAGCTAATATACCTCAATCTACTTGAGAGAAGTAGTGAGCACAACAATTTATACACTCAACAGAGTTCATATCAAAGGGGAAACCGGTAAGACACCTTATGAATTATGGTTTGGCAATACACCTATAGTTAAGTTATTTCAAAATCTTTGGTAGTAAAAGTTATATCAGGAGAGATGATTTCATTGGCAAATTTGATCCTAGATGTGATGACAGAATATTTCTTGGTTATTCTAATGAAAGCAAAGCATATAGATGTTATAACAAGAGATTGGAGAGAATTGTGGAGAGTGCTAATGTCAAGGTGGATGAGCATAATAGAAGACAAATCATAATTTATGAGCAAGAACTAGTAGTGGAAATGATCATAGCTAAACTAGTAACACCTTTATCGAAACAAAATGTTAAACCAGTTACTCTGGCAATATTAGAAAATTTAATAGTAACAGAAGAACAGGAAAGAGGAACAGAGAATCAGAAGACTTGTAGGTATATAAGGTTGAATCATTCAGAAGATCAGATCATTGGGGATAAGAACAATGGAGTGATGACAAGAAGAATATTGGCAGCTAATGAGGTATGTTTAATTCTCAAGTTGAACTAGTATCAGTAATTGAAGCATGTAAAGATGAATGTTGGATGAAAGCTATGGAAGAAGAATTATATCAAATAGAAAAGAATAACACATGGATTTTAGTTCCCCAACCTAAAAATAAGAATGTTATTGGAACTAAATGGGTTTTTAGGAATAAATTAAATGAAGATGGACAAGTTGTAAGGAATGAAGTTAGATTGGTTTATGTGAACACTAAAGAGCGAATTGCAGATATCTTCACTAAACCTTTGCCTAAAGAATCATTTGAGTACCTCAAAGACAAATTAGGGGTTTCTGCCCCTCCGACAGAAAACTGATTGATTCTATTTGGCATCAGTTCGGTATGCATTATCAGAGATATTATTCATTCTGGATTGATGTGGTGATGCTACTACTCAGGGGGAATAGTTAGTTTTGTGATTCAGTGGTTTATGTTTTTGCTTTGATATTTTTGTCAGATATTTGGCATTGATGTCAAAGGGGGAGAGATATATACATTAGGGGGAGAAATTTGTAGAACTTAACTAAGATATCATCTACAGGGAGAGTATGGATAAAAAATTCATTGCTATACTCTTGTGTGGGAGATTTGTTTGGCTTTTCTTGGCACTTGGATGTTTTTCACATCTAGTGTTGCCATCAATGCCAAAGGGGGAGATTGTTGGCTATTTGGAGGAATTGATTATGTGTTGCATTGATGTTTTTCTATTGATGTCAACACTAGTTGTTTTGGTTATTTACCAATATCCTTCTAGTCCCTGTAGGTTGTTTGGTTTTTGGTTGGATTAGATCATGATGATCTGATACACTCTAGTATGATTTGGCTTTTGGAATTGGCTTAGATATGATATTCATGCTACTCATATTCATGTTCAATCAGTTGGTTTTGATTTGGTGATTAGATGCTATCTTATATGCTGGTAAGTCTCGTTTGTTGATTCGGTGAGGGTTTCACCGATAGAGCTTTGTTGAAGATCTTTGATGCTATGAATAAGTGGTGTTGGTGCGACTTCTATTAGAGATTTAGGATGTTGATTGTGATCTTGTTTGAGACTTGGATGATTGGGAACATTGCTTTAGCGTGTGTGGACCTAAATTGGGTCCGGGTCTATCTAGGTTTTGGACCGGCTTAATGTAACGTGTTGTTTGGACTCGATGTGTTTCTGTGATGTCTTATGGGTTGACTATTATTTGTTTAGTCTCAAACCGACATTTTTTGTAATTATGTAATTGTTTTATTGTTTGGTGGCCGACCTTATTGTTCATGGTCGAGGGTTTGTATATATATGATGTAAGATCTCATTGTAGATCATAAAGGAATGTGATATGTGAGCGAATAATGTAATAATCATTCATGCAGAGGATTTGGTCGATCATTGGTGATCAAGTTGGGTTTATTTAAGGGGATTAAATCCTTTTATATTGAGCTTAACTGGAACTATATTCAGGCATAGGAGATGCTATCATTGTAGTTCATTCTTCCTTTTAGATTGTAGTCTAGATTTTTATGTAGTCAGTGAGACTCCTTTTGTAATGAGCGATGATCTCTAGGTTGTTGGCCTTCCTTCAAGTGTAGACCCCTCAATTTGTATTCACATACTTACTACATAAGTATTATCTGACTGTGGGTAGGCTTCCCACCGTGGTTTTTCCCTTTACTGGGTTTTCCACGTACAAATATTGGTGTCATGTGGATGGTATTTATTCTCTAATTCTTGCTTGTGCATAATTGGTATATCTGCTATTTTGGAAATTGGTTTATGCATTCCTGTATTGATCTTATATGTTCTGATATTAAAGTTTTAATTGCTTAAGGTTCCGGTAATCTGGTGACAACTGATTCACCCCCTCTCTTAGTTGTCTTCTAGTTATTTGAACTGTCTAACAGATTTCAAGGTTTATCAGATGGACGTCAAATCAACATTTCTTAATGGTGAATTGGAAGAAGAAGTTTACATTGAGAAACCAGATGGATTTCAGTTGATAGATGAAAAGGACATGGTTTACCGGTTGAAGAAAGCATCATATAGATTGAAGCAATCTGCTAGAGCTTGGTATGGCATATTGGATAAGTATTTGATGAAGCTTGGATTCAATAAAGGTACTACTGACAGTAATCTTATTTCAAAATTTATCAAAATAACATTTTGATTGTTGAAGCTTCTATTGATGACATTATCTTTAGAGGAAATGATTGTCTATGTAATAAATTTTCTGAAGAGATGCAGAATGAATTTGAGATGTCTATGATTGGTGAGATAAAATTCTTTCTGGTATTGTAAATTACTTAGTTGGACAAAGGTATTTTCATATCGTAGTCTACGTATGTGAAGGAATTGTTGAATAAATTTGGTCTTGAAGATTCTAAACCTACTGCTACACCTATGGTGACCTATGTTGGGAATTGACACTAATCCAGTGACTTCGGGTGACTTCCGGTGGTTGATTATTTATTTAGGGTTTTCATTGATGGCAACTATTCATGGTGGTTCGGTTTGGTAGTCGTGACTCATCTTATCCGGAAGATAGAGGTAATCGGTACATAGTTAAAGAGCAAAATAGGGTAAAACATAATATTTCAATAATGCTTTGATCCAGAATGATCTCCATTGATTACAATGCTTTTGGTGATAATTTTTGTGATCTTGGTGGTTTGGCGGGTGGCACCTAACAGTGTCTTTGTAATCTCCTAACAAGGATGGCT
Source organism: Cryptomeria japonica (assembly GCF_030272615.1). Lineage (NCBI taxonomy): Eukaryota > Viridiplantae > Streptophyta > Pinopsida > Cupressales > Cupressaceae > Cryptomeria > Cryptomeria japonica. The sequence continues at coordinate 271,695,597 of NC_081407.1, forward strand.
CGTCATCGGGCATACTCTAGAAGAGTGCTATAATGTGAGTTTATACTCACACCATGGTTTTCTCCCATTTGGGTTTCCACGTGATAAATCCTTGTAGTCATGTGTGCTTGATTTTATGTGTGCATGTTTCTTATTAATGTTGCTTATAATGAAAGTGTTAAGTTTGAATATAAATTTTGATTAAGGTTATATCTGGTAAAAACCTGTATAGTGTTGATTCACCCCTCCCCTCTCAGCACTGGTTGGGACTAACAATTGGTATCAGAACCTTGGTCCTTATATTTAGAAGAGCTTAACAACTTAAGGAAAGATCCAAGATGATACGAAAGGAAGGCCCCAAGTTCTCTAAGGAGAACTACACATTATAGTGTGGTAGAATGAAGCTCTACCTAAGAACCCTAGGAAATCAATACTGGAATCATGTAAGCATAGAGTACAATGAACCTACAGGGGTTCTCACTGCAAATTAGATCAAAGAGAAGCAAGATTGCATCACAACTATGGCGGTGATTTCTACTACTATATCCAATAACGAGTATGCTGTGATTCAAGATCTTAAAACAGCCTATGAGATGTGGAATAAGTATATGGTGAAAATGGAAACAACAATGTTGATAGACTAAATAGATTCAACCACAAAACCCTAGCCTAACAACAACAAAGATCCACCATAACATATGAAGATTACCTAAGACAATGTAAATCAAATGAAATCACAAAGATTATACCATCACATGTCCAATAGGGTTTGGATCTCCATTCTTCCTATCTCCATTGATATTGCTTGATATATTTGCTCTCAGATTTTATATGTGCACAAGAGCTCAACAAAGAACAAAAATGTGGTTGCAAGTAGGCTTGATTGCATATGCAAGTTCGAAAGCGTAGTCGGGGTTGAATGCATAGATTGATTAGGGTTGATAATGAAGGAAGTGTCCTCTTATATAGAAGACACTATATGAAATGGAGGGATAAGATTGAGAGGTGTAAAAGATAAATGGTCGGCTATGATTAAAGGGTAGGTAAAGGAAATAATAAAATAATGAAAGGGGTAGGTAGCGTATGAATTAAGAGATGAATGACATGTGTCATAAGTAGAAAAAGCTAATGAATTAATTAAATAAATAAAGATTTATTTAATTAATAGAAGAAGTGGGATCAATTAAATAAATAAGATATTTATTTAATTTAGGAAAAGGACAATTTAAATAAATAAATGTATTTATTTAAATGAGAAATAAGGCTAGAAGAGGATAAATGAATTAATTAAATAAATAAAGATTTATTTAATTAATAGATGAATTAGGCTAAAATAATTAAATAAATAAAAATATTTATTTAATTAGACTGGACAATTTTAGGTGTCTACATTTTGCCCCTCTTTGAGACAATGCAACTTGTTGCGTTGTTTCAAAGAAGATTATATGAACTGATACAAAGTTGCCCCAAGATGGGAATGATATGCTCCCTTGAGAGATTGGATGAAAATGTCTAGAAAGATCGTAGACAATCTCTCGATAAGAAAGAAAGGCTAGAATGGACTAACCGGATGGGATAGAGTGACAGAGTCATGGGATAAAAAAGACTGACTCGGGAGATGAGAGGTAGGACTGGGGCTAGGGTAGTCTATAAAATAGACCACAAGGGGAAAACATCCTCATTGTCATCCACACATCCAAGAGATCAGAGTGCAGAGAGAGAATAGAGCAACAATAGTCAGCAGCGATGGCATTGGTGCACAGAGTCGATCACGTTCGCCAATTTCAGAGGCCAGCAGATGCAGGAGAGCTGGTGAGTACCGCAAAACCTCTTTGTACTTTGTTGCAATAAATGTTGTCATTATTGCATCTTAGGTAGTGCAATAAATACCTTTTAGGTATGTCAAAAAAATGTCAAAAAATGTGTAGGCGCGTTTATGTTTGTGCCAGGCGTGTTTGGGTAGGCTAGGCGCGTCTGTATTTGAAATAGCGTCTATGTTAGATGCGAACACATCTATGTATTTCAGGCATGTTTATGCAGTATGTAAGCGCGTTTATGTCTTCTAGGGCAAATCAGCAGTTCTGTGATGATCATACATTGTCGATTGGATAAGCTAGTAAGAGGAGACACTCAAGCAGGCCCTCTAGGGAAGATTAGGATAGTAGATAGGGCTAGGATTGACAATTCTGTGATAGAACATACGTTGCCAATCAGGAAACTACTCAAGAGGATACACTCAAGCAGAGGCCCTAGGATAGAATAGATCAAGGCACTTTGTGATGAACAGGGAGTACTAATATGAGTAGTACTTTGTGATGAACAGGGAGTGCAAAAATGCAGTACTTTGTGATGAACAAGGAGTACTAATATGAGCAACACTTTGTGATTAACAAGGAGTGCAAAAATGTAGTACTTTGTGATGAACAGGGAGTACCACTATGACTGACATGATTGATTTGCTTGACTACAGGAGTACCTACCTATGCTGGAGTCATGAGAGAGATTCTCGTCGACTCAAAGGTTGCGACCAGAGTTGACATTCGAGGACAGAGCTGCCATTGAGGGTATGGGTTTGCGACATATTATGTATGTGCCTAAGTTTTGGGTGAACCTGGGGTTGTTGACTGTGCTGGCTGAGAGATGGCACTCAGAGACTTGTACATTTCATTTACCGATGGGTGAGATGACAGTCACCTTAGATGATGTTTACAGGATTCTGCAGGTACCAATCAATGGGGAGCTGATTCCTTATGATCGAGAGGGAGATAGGGAGGCCCTGAGACGAGTGTTTCAGGATCCAGGCCTAGAGATGAGAGGTGGACACGTGGCTTGGGACACAATGACACAGACAGGATTAGCACTACTAGCAGTACTGATAGGAGTGATTAGTGGGTTCTTATGTTTGGATAGGGCGAGACAAGGATTGGTTGTAGCCATATGTATTTTGACATCATTGTATCATGACACTTATGATTTTGATATATATGAGATGATTCATCTTTGCGGCAGCTATATGCATATGTACCTATGTGATGAGATGTTTCATGATGTATGTTTCTATGTGATGGTTATGATATGGATGCAAATATGTACATGATGAAATGAAATATTTTTTTTGTTCTTTTATGTTTTTAATATGTTATGCCAATGCAAATGTGAATGTATGAAATGCAAATGATTATTTACATGATGAAAATGTAAAATGTGCTAACATATGTTGTGTGCAGGATGTGATGCAATTGTGATATCTATATGTATGTATGAAATGCTAATATGTGATGATGCAGGTGTAAACTACATGAAATGCAGATATTTTTGGTGTGTCATTATAATCAATCATGTGATAGTAGGCTACACGGACTCAGGAAGGACGATGAAAGTCAATCAAGAAAGGGGGATGAAAGATAGAAGATATGAAAGTGAATGAGCTTCTTGTGCATTATCATCATTGAGCTTTATTATGGAAATTAGGTTATGACAATCGAGGCATATGTTCGACCCAGAAAGTCATTGTACCCATTTGCATAGAGATAAGACAATTACAAACAAGGAATGCCCCAGTTCACACTAGACTTATAGTGTCCTCATATCCTTGGACAAGTCATAGCATTACTAAGAGACAATCCGTAGACAACAAAGAAAATAGGTGATGATACCCCATCCTCGCCTTTCTAGTCAAAGACATACTGGAGATAGAATCTCTAGTCAGAGACATCCCAGAAAAGCTAAAAGACATGTCACCAGAAAGATAAAATCAAAAGAAAACCAAGACTTGACACCAACATCCATTGTAGTCCTCAAGTTTAGTGTCTCTTGTCACTTGTATAAGTCTATTTGATTATGGTCACAATGTTTTCTTTCACAAAAAGGATGGATATCACTAAACCATATGTTGTTTGAGTCTGCTGAAAGATTTGATTTGTTGAAGCCTATTGTTGTTGTTGTGTCTTGTCTAAAACAGACTGAATCCATGCAACTGATACCTTATTACGGAGAAGATGGAACTTTATTGTGGACTGGCGATGCAAGTGCTGCTTTATTGTGGATTGTGCGCGGATAGACTAAAGAAAACTAGAAGAAACTGTACTCCTCAAAAAATGTGATGCTCTCAGTTCCACACCCATCACTAGACGTAGGATTTGCCTTAGCCATAGATAGGAGCTAATTTATTATGGATGGAAAGGGGTGAAAAGGAATGTTTATTATGAATGGCAAACCAATCTTGGGCAGATCAATAGCAAGCCATGATGGGAATGAGTAAGTTTATTATGAATGGATAGGTTGTGAGTGTGTACAAAGTGAAGGATGAAATGGAATCCTGAAGGAGGGAGGAGCAATGTCTCTATGCATGGCACCAGTGACCCGATTTTCACCATGGTACTTACCCAAGGCACCACCGAAGTGGTTTTCACTATTGGACAAAAATGTTTTTTTTAATTTTTTACTTTTTTTTATTTTTCAATTTTTTTGTGTCACAAGGCGCCTGTTTGCCAGGTTTTCACCGAGTAACGATTTTTTATGTTTTATGATTTTTTTGTATTTTTGAATTAGAATACTCTAAAGAGCCATGTGTAAAACCTACGAAGGTTCATGCTATTGGTAGGATCCTCCAAAGGTTCACCCTCTGTAGTTTAGAGTTGATATGCACCGGATCCACATGCTACTGTGATGATGTAAGGACCAAGCTAGTTTGGTTCAAACTTGCCCTTCTTCTCTCTGTCTTGCTGATTTTTAGGATTTTCCCTTAGAACTAAGTCACCCACTTCAAGTGTATGAGGCTTAACCTTATGATTGTAGTTGTGACATTCCTTGATTGAATGATATGTAGCTCGAGTGACTGCCTTCTTTGATGAAGGAACTAAGATAGAATTACTAGTGTGTGGACTACACAGGCCCGTATGTGTGTCACCTGAAGAAGTTAGGGCATCCCTGATAACAAATTCCTTCAAGGAAACTCCATTATAGGTCCATGATGTATCACCATAAGGGAAAGGATGTGTGGAACAATTGGATGAGTTATGAAGGCTTATGATTATGAAAATAAGTGAAAGTAGGATAGCATGATGGAGACTTAGGATCAACAAGTATGCTTTTTGACTTGAAATTTTAGAACTTTTGCCCCCAATTATTTTGGTATTAGGGGAGATCATCTCTTGTTCTTTTTGCTTCATAGGATTTTTATCCTTGACTTTGATTTTTGTGGAGTCCAGTAGCTTTTGATTTTGATTTGGACTAAAGGACTTTTCTTTATTATTGACTTTTAGATTTTTCTTTTCAAATCTTCATTTTTGATCCCCAATAAGTAAGGGCTTTTATGATTCTTGTTGATCCAAGTCTGGAAGTGGAGTGGAAATGGAATGAGTGAATGATATGGTAAAGCTATGTGAGTTATCAAGAGGGCTGGCGATACACTCAATAGATTCTTTGCTGGAACTACTCTTAGGACTATTGATATCAAGAGTTGCTTGCACCACTAAAGGAGATTTGCATTCAGACTTAGTAGCCACAACACTAGGTGGTTCACACCCAATTCCCTACAAATTATTTATAGATTGTTCTTGTCGACTGAATACCTTAGGAGATAATGGGAGTTGATCAACATGAAAGATATACTCACCACATCCTAGATCTTTAACCTTGATTTTTTCTTTGAGCTCTATCTGTTTTGATGTAGAAGCTTTCAATGATTCTGGATCCACATATGCTGAAGATGGAACAACTTCTCGATTGACTGGTATTGTTATTTTTGATCCAGGTCATAGATTGTTGCAATATATGAATGGATTTAGGTCAGCTTTCAAGGTCACTTCAACCCCATTGTGTGGAAACTTGATACATCGATGATATGTAGATGGTACTGCATTCATCTCATGAATCCATGGACGTCCTAGCAATATGTTGTATGTGAGATCTAGATCAAGGACCTGAAAAACCACATCCTTTGTAATGGGCCCAACTTTGAGGGGTAAGGTGACTGTGCCTTTGAATGAGCGCTCTTTGTCATCATATGCCTTGATGGTAATTTTGTTTGTAGAATTCACAGCTTTATCAGAATATCCCAATTGTTTAATAGTGCTCAATGTACAAATGTTTAGACCTGCTCCTCCATCTATTAGGACTCGTTTTATTCGATGTTTGTGTATGAAGGCTTCAATGTGTAGAGGTGCATTATGTGGCTGACTTATGGAGGCATCGTCAGCTTTTGTGAATGTAAGGGAGTGTGAAATGGAAAGGTATCCCACCATGGCTTGAAACTGGTCCATGTTCAAATCAGTAGGAACAATAGTATCGCTCAAGATTTTATCAAGAATGGCTTTATGTGTGGGAGATATGCGTAAAAGCTCAAGGATGGAGATAAGCGCGGGTGTCTTCCCTAACTGTTCTACAAGGTCATACTCAAGCTTGGTCGATGAGGAAGCTCTGTTTTTGGTTGGAGCACCTTGCAAAGTGAATTTACCTCGATGAGTTGTAACATTACATTCAGAGGTAGGTTCGGAAGAAGATCTAATGCCTTTTAGGACAATCTTGGGTCTTTGGGTAGAATTCTCAGGTGTTTTGTCCTTGATGATGATGGTAGAGACATAATTGTCCATCGAGATGTGATTGATAGTTGAATCGTAATTATAGGATGCTCTTGTATAGTTGGTTTGGTCATCTATGGCTGCAGCTTTTCCCTTGTCATGCTTTGGGAATGGTTCCTTAAACATTTCATGTTCTTGGTTGGATGAATGCCCTTCAATCTCAATGTCACCTCTATCAATAAGATCGTGTATGATGTTCTTCAGTCGATGGCAATTTCCTGTTTTATGTCCTTTGCTCTTATGAAATTCACAATATTCATCATCATTCCACCAATTTGGTTTAACCTTTGGCTCATATGGAGGCAAATATGGAATTGTGATTATCTTGTTTGCCACTAGCTTCTTGAAAACTGATTCTAGTGGTTCTCCCAATGGGGTGTACTTCCTTTGTGACCTAGAAGTTGTTTGAGTATTCACTTGATTGTTTGTAGAGCTTGATCTCAAAAAAATGATTTTGGGTCGCACTGTATTGGCATCAACAACACCATCATTGACTGTATTTTTGTTTTTGTTCCAAAATCTTGGCTTATCTTTTCCTTTAAAGTCATCTTTGTTTTCCTTGAATATCTTAATGACTCCTTGTTCAATTAGGACCTTCTCTGTTGCTAAGCCTTTTTCAATGACGTCCTTGAAGGTGGACAAACAAGCTTTTCTTAGGTCATAACCAATGTCCTTATTAACATTCTGGGTGAACATCTCTACCATTTGTTTTTGTGGGATTTCACAAGAGCATCTGTTGACTAGATTTCTCCATCTTTGTAAAAATGATGAAAAAGATTCTCCATCCTTTTGTTTGGTGTTGCACAAAGTAGTGACTGATATGTCTGTCTCTATGTTGCATGAGAAATGTTGTATAAATGCCTCTACTAGATCACCCCATGACTTAATTCCAGGTGGGAGTTGGGAGAACCATTCCATAGCTTGATCACCTAAGCTCTATGGGAATAATCTCATAAAATATGTCTCTTTTGCTGCTACCTCAATGCAAGCTGTGAAAAACTGTCTTATGTGTGCCTTAGGATCCCCTTTTCCTCTATACTTATCAAAATTAGGTGTCACAAAGTGTGTAGGAAAAGGAGGCATTAGAATGCTCTTGTCAAATGGATAAGGACATATGTCTCTCATTGTGTAAGTTGGATTTGATGTATTTGTGTCCTCCATTTTCTTTTGTAAGTCCTTAATTTGTTGTTCCAAATTGTTCTTAGGTGGAGATCGACTTCTTGGACCATACCCCATGCTTGAGGCACCAATTGGAGGAGGAGCATGTTGCATATATGGATGATATTGATCATACACATGTTCATATGGAGGAGGTCTATAATGATGCTGCGTATATGGACCACTTGGTATAGAGTCATGTTGAGGAATGAAATATCTACTTTGTCCATGTATACCATACTCTACAGGCATGTCATGAGTTTGTTCTAGTGTGTTGCCCCCAAATTTGACATGGGGTTTCCTTGTGTCCAAATTTTGAGCATGCCTTTGAATATCCAATTGCTTTGGTGGTTGATCCTTAGCATTGGTATGTGGTTGAGCATATTTCTCTGCATGAGACTTCCATAATGGTCTGCGAAGGTGAGTATCATATGTTTGACCATAAGGGACCTCTGGTTTTTGAAACAAAGACGATGATGATTCATGCACCATATGTGCTCCTCTATTGCCTCCACTATTAGGCCTCGTTTGATCCATGTTGGAGTGAGTTTGTTGCAAAGGTCAATTTTCCATTATTTGAGACATGTCAAAATCATGAGGGATCTTGGTTCCACTTTGTGCCATCACTTGTAGAAAATATTGTCTATCTCTCCTCATTATTTCCTCAACCAATCGATTGAAATGAGGATTCATAATGGTGTCTTCCACTTCTGCTAAATGTACGAAAAAGTTGTCCATATTGTCATTGTGTGTATCATTGTTGTTTGCAGTGTCCATGTGCTCAACATTTGGAACGTTTCTATAAGCATCAATGTCAGGTAATGTAGTATGATCAAAATTGAAAAAGATATCATTGTCATACTCATAGGAGCTCATGTTTGCGGACTCTTGAGCCTCTTTAGTTTCTCTCCTAGATTTTTGGGAATGGGTTTCAACCATGAACTAGGTATTGACCAAGATGTGTGAGACTAGATGAAAATGGAAAAGAGTATGGAAGACCAAGAGTTGGATGGAATGTAAATGAATCTAAGGTTTACTTGCAATGTCCAAAATGTAAGACCAAGTATGTATGTAGTAGAGTGGGTGTGACTTCCAAAGAGAGGATAGTTTCTCTTGATGAGGTAAGTTGACCTTGACTCTAAGTAAGACCAAATGAGACCCAAAGGTGATAGACCTTGATGAGGGACCACTTAGAAAAATGTTGTTGTATGTAGTGTGTTGACAAAGTATGATGAGGACAAGCAAGTGACCTTTTAACTCAAGTTTAGACAAATGCGAATGTAATGTAAGGTGTAAAGCAATGATGGACTTTGTGAGACCCAAAGATAGGTTGAATGCTAGATGAAAACCTGAAGAGATAGCATAGGAAGCTCAAGAATGCTGAAACTGATTGCTCTTGTTTGTTGGACTGTAAATTTTTCCAATTTGTGAAGTTGTTGTTGTGACCAAATCTAAATTTTTGACTATTTTTTCGTGACAAGAGGACACAATGTTGATGAAGACTCAATGTTTGCAAGTGTTTAGACTAAAAAATGACTCAAAAGAAAGTGTGTTGTTTGATGTAAAATTGTTTTGCATACACTTGAAGACACAAAAGACACAATGTTTTAATGTTTGGTCTTGAATGTTTGATTGTTCAAAATAAGACAAACACAATTCTTATGGCTGGCCAAGACAATAGTTGTTGATCCCACATGGAGTTTCCCCCGAGGCTATGCTATTCAGAGCAGATACTTAGATGCTTAACCCCACTGGCTCCACCCTCATCACTCACTTCTCGGGGCAGCCAAGCATCAGTCCCCATGAAAACTCCCCATGGCAAACTTTGTATCTCTACTAAGAATCGTATGTGTGTGGGCCGCTACCAGAGGTCCGACCTCCTGCCCCAACAACTAGAAGGATTTTGGCTTCTAAAACAAAAAGGTGCTAGTAAGGGCATCCGCTCATGTGGCCATACATGCGGCACTTTCAGCTTTGTAAATACAGAAGGCTCCCAGCCGATACGGGTTCGCCCTACAAATGATCAAATAAATTTGATCAAATGGGTTTATGGGGAGACATAGTGTCGGTATGAAGTAATCAACACACGTTATCCATAGTTTTCACCATGAATACAGTTATTTATAGTGGTTTGGAAGAAGATGGCTTTTCTTTTGCTACCACTTGGGTCGTTCTCTCCTCACTAGTAGTCCTATTGACCACACGGGGAGACAGGCCCTCTAAAGATGAAACAAAAAGAGCCTATTGCTCAAGACACAAAAGACAATGGTTCAATTTTAGTGCACCAATTGAAGTGTTTGCTAGTCTATGAGAACAAGGCACACAATAAAGATCAAAAAACCTTGCCGAGGTCCTGCAACAAAGATCTGTTAGTATGTTGGATTGTTTCAAATGATCACCCCTTCCTGCAAGCACACAAGTTAGGTAAATTTTAGATGCAAAAGACTTTGTGAAATAGGGACCTTAAACAATGCGTTTTGTTGACTAATTCAAAGATCTGATTCATCATTAAAAAAATACCACTTGTAAAATTTTAAGAGATTTCTAGAAATGTAAGAAAATCCAAAAAATTTGCTAATTTGCTCCAAAAATTAATTTTGTATGAAAAATCATAAAAAATTCATATAAAATGAAAAATCAATATAAAAAATTTAAAATTTTTACTGGAGATTTTTGATGGTCTTCCAAACTTGTATAAAAAAAATTTTGCAACAAGTCCAAGCCGTTTGTGAGATATGAGTAAAATAATGCAAAACCCTAATTTTCAAAGATCTAATTTTTGAGGAATGATTTTGCATCAAATTTAAAATCACAAAGAATATATCCTATGTATAATTCTGAGAGATTTCCAAAAATGTAAGAAAATCCAAAAAATTCGCTAATTTGCTCTCAAAATTATTTTTTTATGAAAACTCATAAAAAAATTCATATAAAATGAAAATTTGACCCAAAAAATCTGAAATTTTAACTGAGTCCTTTAAATACTTTTCCTAACCTATACAAAAAAATTTATGCCAAAATTATAAGCTTTTTGTGAGATCTGATCAAAATAATGAAAAACCCTAATTTTTAAAGATCTGATTTTTTAGGAAATATTTTGCATCAAAATTAAAATCATAAAGAACAGATACTCTGTATAATTATGAGAGATTTCAAAAAATGTAAGAAAATCTGAAAAATTTTCTCATTTTCTCTCAAAATTAATTTTTTATGAAAATTCATAAAAAATTCATAGAAAATTAAAATATGCTCCAATAGATCTGAATTTTTCTTTACGAGCTCTTGATACTATCTTGAACCTACAAAAAAAATTTGGCACAAAATTTCCAAGCCGTTTGTGAGATATGATCAAATCTCTCTAAGATCTTGATTTTGTGTCCAAAACCCTAGCTGCACAAGGTTATTCTCCAAATTGTTTTACAAAACAGCAATATAGGGTTAGAAAAATTTGCAAAAAACATAGATCTAACAAATATCCATGTCCCACCGGGTGTGCCAAAATGTATATGGTGAAAATGGAAACAACAATGTTGATAGACTAAATAGATTCAACCACAAAACTCTAGCCTAACAACAACAAAGATCCACCATAACATATGAAGATTACCTAAGACAATGCAAATCAAATGAAATCACAAAGATTATACCATCACATGTCCAATAGGGTTTGGATCTCCATTCTTCCTATCTCCATTGATCTTGCTTGATATATTTGCTCTTAGATTTTATATGTGCACAAGAGCTCAATAAAGAACGGAAATGTGGTTGCAAGTAGGCTTGATTGCATATGCAAGTTCGAAAGCGTAGTCGGGGTTGAATGCATAGTTAGGGTAATCAATTAATTAGGATGCATAGATTGATTAGGGTTGATAATGAAGGAAGTGTCCTCTTATTTAGAAGACAATATATAAAATGGAGGGATAAGATTGAGAGGTGTAAAAGATAAATTGTCGGCTATGATTAAAGGGTAGGTAAAGGAAATAATAAAATAATGAAAGGGGTAGGTAGTGTATGAATTAAGAGATGAATGACATGTATCATAAGTAGAAAAAGCTAATGAATTAATTAAATAAATAAAGATTTATTTAATTAATAGAAGAAGTGGGATCAATTAAATAAATAATATATTTATTTAATTTAAGAAAAGGACAATTTAAATAAATAAATGTATTTATTTAAATGAGAAATAAGGCTAGAAGAGGATAAATGAATTAATTAAATAAATAAAGATTTATTTAATTAATAGATGAATTAGGCTAAAATAATTAAATAAATAAAAATATTTATTTAATTAGACTGGACAATTTTAGGTGTCTACAATGAGTATGCTGAGATTCAAGATCTTAAAACAGCTTATGAGATGTGGAATAAGTTGAAGACTATTTATGGAGGAGATTCTCATGTACGAAAGGCTAAGGTGGATAGTTGGAGAGGCAAATTTTATGAGATGAGGATGCAAGAAGGAGAGAATATAGAACAATACAACAAAAGAATAAAGGATGTGGTAAATTTCATCAGAAATGCTGGAGGAAAACTTGAGGAAGATGGTGTAGTCGACAAAATCTTGAGAATCTTACTACCACAATATGCCATAAGGGTTTTTGCAATTAAGGAACTCAGATATTTGGGAATAGTTAATGTTACACTTGACTCCCTGATTGGTAAGTTGACTGCCTTTGAACTAAGCAACTATGATAACAGTATGTCAAAGATTGATGATGCCTTCAAATCTTCCATGACACTTGCACCAACAATGAGAAGAAAAGAAACCGGAAGTAGTTCTATTGGAAGAACCAGTCGTTCTCATGAACATGACAACTTGCTATATGAAGAATATGAATAAGATGAGCTTGAAGCTCTAATAGAAAGAAGGTTGCCAAGAGGAAAAGGGAAGTACAAAGGTAAACTACCCCTGAAGTGTTTCTCATGCAATAAAATAGGTCATATTGAATCCGGATGTCCTGACAATGATAAGAAGGATAACTTTAGAAGATACAAAGAGAAGAGAAAGGAGTGCTATCTTGCAGAAGGAGTTACCGATGAAGAATCATAAGGATCTTATTGAGAAGGGATTGCATTTGTAGTGGTAAAGGAAGATAGCACAGAGGAAAGTGATGTGGCACTGATTTCTAGTTCAACCAGTGTGGAGACTGGGTAATTGATAGTGGTTGCACTCACCACATGACTAGTGACAGGAACAAATTCCTCAGCATGGAGGATTGTGATGGAGGATTGGTGAGATTCAAAAATGATGCTCCCTGTGTGGTAAAAGGTAAGGGATCTATTGCCCTAAATGATAAAACCAATTGTGAATATGTTTACTGGGTAAAAGGGATAAAGTATAGTCTGTTACATGTTACACAACTTAACAATAAGGGTTACCGGTTGGAGTTTAATGAAGGGATATGCAAAATAAGTGATAAATCAGGAGGTCTGATTGCTATCAGTAAACAAACTGGAGGTAATTTGTTGTACCTAGACACCATTGTAGGAAGTTGCCTAATGGCAAAGGTAGAAGACAGTTGGTTGTAGCACAAAATATCGTGTCATGTTAATTTTGATAGCATAGAAAAGGTTAGTAAAATGAAGTCTGTCAGAGGTATACCTAACATTATGAAACCTGAGAATGATATGTGCAAAGAATGTAAACTAGGAAAGTTGACTGGATCTAGTTTCAGCAGCAAAACTTATTCATCTGAGAATGTGCTGGACTTAGTGCATACAGATTTGTGTGGTCCTATGAGGACTAAGAGTTTCTATGGGGACTAGTACTTCATGTTGTTTGTAGATGATTTCTCAAGAATGATGTGGGTTGTATTTTTGAAAGAAAAATCTGAAGCCCTTCGCATGTTTAAGGTATTCAAGGCTCGAGTGGAGAGAGGAACCAGTAAGAGTCTAAAATGTTTAAGATCGGATAGAGGAGGAGAGTTCACCTCTCAAGAGTTCATAAATTACTATGAAGAATAGGGGATTATGAGGAAAATGTCTGCACCCAGAACACCTCAGTAGAATGGGGTTGTTGAAAGACGAAACAAAACTCTTAAGGACTCTAATTATTCCAAAGGATATTCCACATGTCTTTTGGAGAGAAGCAATGAGTACTATTGTGTATACCTTGAACTAGATATAGGTGAAGAAGGGGATAAATAAGACTCCCTCTGAATTATGGTGTGGATACTCACCCAATGTGAGTTACTTCAAGGTATTTGGAAGCATATGCTACATCAAGAGGGATGAGTACTCCAGAAAGTTTGATCCTAAGATGGATGACAGAATCTTCTTAGGTTACTCCATAAAGAGTAAAGCATACCGATGTTTGAACAAAAGGACCGGTAAGATTGTGGAAAGTGCAAATGTTAGAGTAGATGAGTTCTTTGAGAAAAATGAGCAGGACAACAAGAGTGAACCAGAGGACTATGAAGGATTTGATTACACTATACTGGTTGAACCTGCTGCAAAGAATCCTAGTGTAGCTGCAAATGAGGAAGCATGTGAAGTAGATCCTGCACAACCGGTAGAAGAAGCTACAAGAAATGAGTCGGAACCACCAAGGTATGTCAGAATCAATCATTTTGTTGACAATATTATTGGTGACAATAATGCAGGAGTATAGACTAGAAGAAAAGAAAGGGAGAGTACCTGTCTGCTCTCTAAAATTGAACCCAAAACAACAAAGGAGGCTCTAAAAGATGAAGACTGGATCAAGGCTATGGATGAAGAACTGGAGAAAATTGAGAAAAATGAAACTTGGACCCTTGTGCCCAGACTGGAGAATAAAAATGTGATAGGCACCAAGTGGGTGTTTAGAAACAAAATGGATGAAACTGGTTACGTAGTAAGAAACAAAGCAAGGTTAGTCTGCAAAGGGTATGCACAGGAAGAAGGTTTGGATTACAGAGAGACCTTTGCATCGGTGGCCAGACTAGAAGGGGTCAGAATCTTGCTTGCTTATGCTGCTTACAGGAAGTTTAATGTCTACCAAATGGATGTCAAATCGGCAATCTTAAATGGTGATTTAGAGGAAGAAGTGTACATTCAGCAACGAGAAGGATTTGCTTTAGAAGATGGAAGAGATTTGGTATGTAAGTTGAAAAAGGCTCTATATGAGCTAAAATAAGCACCAAGAGCTTGGTATGAGAAACTGCACTCATACCTAATAAGCATAGGGTTCATGAGAACCAGTGACAACAATAACTTGTATTTGAAGAATGGAAAAAGAAGGAAAACATCTGATTGCAGAGATTTTTGTGGATGACATCATCTTTGGAGGAGATGATGAAATGAGCAAAGGTTTTGCAGAAGAAATGAAGAAAGAATTTGAAATTTCCATGATAGGTGAAATAAAATTCTTCATTGGTCTGCAAGTTTCTCAGCTAAGGAATGGTATATTCATTAGCCAGACCAAATATAAGGGAAATATTGAAGACCTTTGGAATGAAAGATTCCAAACCTGTTGGAACTCTGATGGTTACAGGTTGCAATATTTCCAAAGACAATGAGGCTAATAAAATGAATGAGACACTATATCGATCCATGATCGGTAAGTTATAGTATGCAATGCACATTAGATCGGATATAGCATAAGAAGTTGGCTTGGTTGCTAGATTTGTTGAAAATCCAAAAGGGACTCATATGGTGGTGGTTAAGATGATATTCAGATACCTTAAGGGGACTGATGAGTATAGTCACTAGTATCCACATAAGGGAAATTTCAACTTAAATGTTTTCACCAATGCAGATTGGGTAGGGAACATTGATGATAGAAAGAGCACTTGTGGAGGTGCATTCTTTCTTGGAGATAGGATTGTGTCATGGACAAGCAAGAAATAGAATTGTATCTCTCAATCCACAACTGAGGCGGAGTATGTGGTTGTTGCAATCAACTATAGTATGGATTAAATAGATCTTGGAATGTATCCAAAAAAAGGTGATTGAATCAGTGGTGATACACTATGATAATACAAGTGCCATCAACATATCAAAAAACCCGGTAATGCACTCTAAAACCAAGCATATTGCAATAAAATATCATTATCTTAGGGAATGAGTACATGACAAAGAAGTTAGACTAGAATATGTGCCAACCAAGGAACAGTTTGTAAACATATTCACCAAGCCACTACCTAAGGATAGTTTTGAGAATCTCAGAGGTAAGCTAGGGGTAATTCCCGTACATGCTCTAAGCTGAGTGAATATTGGAACAACATCAATCTGGTATGATTTTACTTAAAATTCTATGCATTTGGATTGATGATTATGGACTACTCCTATTAGGGGGAGCAGTCATTTAGTATGTGAAATAGGATATTTAGACTATACCTTTGGCATTGTTGTCAAAGGAGGAGTGAAGTCAGATGGAACATGAAGGGAGATGAAGTCAGATGTGACGTGAATGGAAGGTAGTGAAAGGGGGAGTAAGATATTTACTCAAGATCAAACATAGCAGTTGATCGGTACAGTAGAAGAAGAAGTGATTGGTTGATAAAAGAACATTATAAAGTGTTTCCATCAATGGAAAAGGAGGAGATTGTTAGAATAACTGGTGATGTTGGCACAACCGGTTCATCAGTTAGTATTGTCATCGATGACCAACACTTACCGATGAATACAAGCTCATAAGCAAGGAGGTGTGGTAAACCTCAATGGTTTACTCATGGTTGGAAACAATATGGAGGATTCAATGCTTCCCTAATATGCATCATTGACAAACTTAAGTAGTGTGTTGGTCGAAGACTAATCAGTTGAAGGATAAATAGAGTAGTTGACTGGTTAGTCAAGCATCTGATAGGCGTTGAGATCAATTTCTTAAACAGACAGTTAAAATGATGATGTGGTCACAAGAGGTGACTCAAATTGCAGTTTAGTAGTCTTATGCACAACCAAAACAATCTGGACAAATAGGTGATCAGTCTAGTTGATGATCAGTGACCAGTGGAAAAAGATGAAGAGTTACACCAGTGAACTGGTAATACAGATTGAAGAATGCTATTCACCGAGAATGTCAGAGCAGTGATCGGTAACCTCGATGTGATGATCAAAGGTGAGTTGATCATGATGAGATATCATCAAAACAAACTGCTAGTGAAGTCTACAGCAGTTAACAACCAGTTAAGGTGAGATTTGTGTGGATTTTCTGGTTCACATTAGAAAGGCAAAACACAACCCGTAAGTTGGTAGAATTATGAGTTGCAGTGGCAAATAAGGATGAGTTGCTGGTGAGATTGATGGAGAGCGCGTAGAGAAAGTGCAGGAAGATTTGAATTTTAAATCTATCGAGTGTTAGGTGTAAACTCATTTAGGAATCAACACATATGTGTTGGCAAAACATGGTTTAAATTTTTTTGGCGAAAACCCAAAAGTTTGATCGTAAAATTGCTAAGTGCAATTTTGAAGAGAGGTGAACCAGCAAGGCGAGAAGAGTGCAGAACTACTAAGTGAATAGCAGAGTGGTGAAGAGAGTGTGCAGAGCTTGGATAGTGTAAAGAGTAGAGAAACAATGCAGAGCCCTAGTAGAGTGCAGAGCAAATGAAATGCAGAGCACCAATAGAGTGCAGAGTAAGTGAAATGCAGAGCACTAGTAGAGTGCAGAGCAAGTGTAATCGGTGGTCAAAACAAAGAGCTTCAATTGGATCCAATTAAGCTAAGAGTAGCTACTATAACAAATCATTCTCTCTGTTGTTTTCTAATAGCTACAATAGAAAAATCCCTTAACCAGGTGGACTTTAACAGGTCCCTTTATAAAATCCCCTAACCAGGTGACATCTTAATTGATGATCCTAAGTCCTTTAACAAGGCTACCTCTAACAGGGTAAAGGTTCTAACAGGCCTTAAAGAAAATCCCTTAACTAGGTGGCACCTAGCAGTGTCTTTGTAATCTCCTAATAGGGATGGCTCCTTATCGAGCATACTCCAAAAGAGCATAGATTTTGTGAGTTTCTACTCACACTGTGGTTTTCTCCCATTTGGGTTTCCACGTGATAAATCTTGGTATTCATGTGTGTTTGATTTTATGTGTGCATATTTCTTATTAATGTTGCTTATACTTATTGAATAGAAACTTTGATTAAGGTTAAATTTGTTAAAAACCGGTATAGTACTTATTCACCCCTCCCCTCTCAACATTGGTTGGGACTAACAAGTGAGACTTCCTTGAGGGTTGTAGCCTTCCAAAAAAAATTAATTGAGCAGTGAGCTCTAGGCAGTGAGCCTGAATGCAAGTGCATTCCCCATCTATATAATATTTATGTACTCATGGCCATATTATATGAATATTGTGGGTTCCAGACCCACCATGGTTTTTCCCTTTCCGGGTTTCCACGTAAAAAATTTGGTGTTGTGGATTTGTGATTTTATTGTTGCTTTCTTATGTTTATATTTATTATAGATTGTAAACTGGTGGATAAAGAATAAGTTTGTGGTTTTAACTTCCGATAGATCACTGATTCACCCCCCCCCCCTCTCAGTGATCGTTGATTCTAACAATTGGTATTAGAGCCTCATTCCTCTAAGTAAGCTTAATTACTTGAGGAAGATCTGGGAGATTGATTCAATGGATTTCGATTTCCAAAAACAACTCAATGTGGCACTTAAGGATCTTGATGCTGCTAGAAGTGACGTCTATACCTTGAAGAAGAATCTGAATGCTGTTGATGAATTCATTAGGGAATTGAAGGATCAAGAAAGTATCTATAGAAAAAAGAGGAAGGATTTAATGGACAAGTTGAAGGAAAAAGAAGATCAGATCATGGAATACCAGGACAAAGATGATGAGGTTAACAAACTTGAGAGAGAGAATGTTGCTTTGAAGAATGACATGCAATCCATTATGATGAGACTGACTAAGGAAATTGAGGACCGAAAGAAGAATGAAGAGAATCTGGCACAATCATTGAAGGAAAGAGTTGATGAGTTCTTCAGGCTTACCTATGAGAATGATCAATTGAAGCTTGAGCTGACACAATCAAGGAATAATGATCAAGAACTTGAAGAAAGGTTGTTACCCTAAGGGATGAACTTGCTACTGCCAATGAATACAAAGACATTCAAAGCCAGTTCAACAAGACTTGATGAGATGATGGAGAGTCAAATACATGGGAAGGATATGCGAGGTCTAGGATATGAGAAAAGTGAATCCTCCAAATCTGGACAAGGCAATGCTAAACCTGATGAGAAGAAGAGAAAGAATACTCCGGTAAGATAGCCTAATGCTCATAAATTAAATGGTATATGTTTTAGTTGCAAGAAATTTGGCCATATGGCAAGTCAGTGTAGAAGTAGGATGAATAAAGGAATGATGAACAACATGAATAATGTTTCCACCTTTACCGGTAAGTGTTTAATATGTAATAATTTTGGCCACAAGTCAAATGTGTGTAGAGATGTGATTAATAACTTTCAGAACAAAAGATGTTATTCTTGTGGAATGTTTGGGCATATCTTTAATCAGAGCAGGATGAGATAGAATCAGATGAACTTCATATCTATGAAGAATAATGTTGTTTGCAAAGCATACAACAATATTGATCACATTGCAAAGTACTAAAGAAGCAAGAATAGTGCTCTGATAGACAAGAATAAACCAGATGAGAAGGGTAAAGTGAAAGTGGAAGAGATCAAAGAGAGGCATGAGAAAATATGCGTGAGGAAGGATGAATCCAAGGTAGATAATGGATCTATACCTGAATCCGGTGCAGGATCTTCATCCGGTAACTAGGGCTTTTGGCCTTAGGGGGTGGCAAACCAAATGCAAATCTTGTAGTACCCCTTGTTGAGGTCTGTAGTCAATGGATTATAGATGGCAATTGATATTCAAAACTCAGATGGTTGACTATGGCATCCAGTAGAAGAATAAGGCATTTGGTTTAATATTTGAGGTGCATTTAATTCAAAGTGAAATTAGGGTTTGCAAAGTTAAAAGGGAAAATATGAGATCCATTCTTGACCTTGCGAATAGTTTTTTCGAGCTGAAGAACAAGGCGATCAAAGAGATAAAGCAATTCAATGAAGCGATCTGGGGCATCCAACAGTTGGTTAAGGTATTTCTCAAAGGGCATTTTTTGAGTTTGGTTTTCTAAGATTTTAAATTAGCATTTGCATCCTCCATTGCTACTCCACTGGTGGTTGAGGTTAAAGACAAGACCCGTCTTGTATTTAAGAAACACCCCTACAAGTCAATGGAGGACGACCTGGTTGGAGAATTCTCTTTCGTTCTGCATCAAGTTTTGTATGTCGATGATGTTCAAGCCTACATTCACTACAAAATTAAATAAACGAGCTCGGAAGACATCATGGACCTGTACACAGACAAAATCATGGATGACATCAGCAATCCTAAGTCAGAATTTACACAACTGAAAAGAAAGGGTTTCACCAAATTTGTGAACTTTCTGACTTTTGATGAGGAGTGGGTAAGATATGTGTTGAGCAGGATCCATGTTGAATCTATGTGTCTAGATAAACCTTACAAGATCACTGCTAATGCAATTAAAGAGTTATCTATTTGAATCAAATTGGTTGCGGAAGGTCACAAACCCTACCATGAGCAAACTAACCAGTGCAGAATTTGATGGGCGATCAATGGAGATCAGCACAATAAAAGAAAATGATGTTAAATTTGTCACTATGGTGATTGGATACAAGGTGTATCAGTCTAACAGATTGAATTCAATATCTGACACTACAATTCATCTTGCTTAAAAAATGGTTAAGGAAGATGGTCATTATGACCTATGCAGTGTGTTGTTGGAGGATTTGTGTATACATTTGAAGAAGATTAAACATGATAAGAAGCATGTCTTCAAATTTGGATCTTTGATTATCTGTCTGGCCCTCTACTTCATGAATCAATTCCCTATAACTGGCATAGTTCAATGGGCTTATGATAGACCGGTTACACAACAGATGAAGAAATGACTTGACAGTATTGGGAACCAAGACAATCAGAATGATGCATTATGGTCTTTTTAAAAAACTTTTCAGGATACAATGAAGCAAAGAGTGAGAATCCCCAAAAAATTTATCAAGAAATATGAGGGGACAATATGCTTTATGGTGAATAAGGATGAATGTTTTATGGAAGCGGTTCAACCCCGGACTGTATGGATAATGCCAATGGGATATGAGGTTGATGAGGCTACCTTAGATGCATATGCACAACACTTGCTAAATTCTTTGGAAGACACCAAGGAGGAGAGGTTTGGAACCTACAAAGAGAATCAATGGAGTTGCACTCCAAGTTCTCTTAACCAGCAAGGAAGAGGAAGGTGGAAAATATTGTTGAAGATATTCTTATTGAGGAAGGTAATCCCTAGGAGAGAGTCAGGGCTTCTAGGGCAACAAGGGATGCAACTAAAAAAGAAGAGAAAAAAAAACCTGCATCTACTCCTGTTAAATAAAGGTAGCAGGACCTTCCCCCACTTCGATGAAGACACCTCCTATTGAAGATGAATCCATTGGTGTATCTGCAAAGGGAAAAGGTGTTTTGAGGAAGAAGCAGAAGACTTAGAGAGAGTATGTGGTAGTCACTCTGGTGC
Organism: Cryptomeria japonica; assembly: GCF_030272615.1. NCBI lineage: Eukaryota > Viridiplantae > Streptophyta > Pinopsida > Cupressales > Cupressaceae > Cryptomeria > Cryptomeria japonica. Next base: position 271,716,847 of record NC_081407.1, read on the forward strand.
AATCAAAGATTGAATCTCATTCAGATATTCACAAGGCACCAAAGAAAGGTGAATTTGCTAGAGCAATCTGGAAACCCCAATTCAGTGGTGAGAAGGATGAGCAGAAGAAGAAGACAAGATCTAATCCTAAATCAGAAGGCAAGCCTAAGAAGGGAAGGAAGATCTGGATGAGGCCATAGAATCCAGTAAGATGAAAGCTTCTAAAACGGAGTATCATATTATCCCTCTGTTATCTACTCAGGAATTAATAGATGAAATTATTACAGATGGAGATTTAAAGAACATATTTGTATATTATGTAAATATGGGTGATAAAGATCAAAGGTAGATTGAGGAAGTTGTAATTTTGCACATGGATGTATTTAGCAAAGCATTGATTGAATTAGAAAAATAACTTCCGTAATATTTGTACAACCTAATTGATGCTAGGAGAAAATATGCTATCCAAATGGATAGGGAAATAAAGGAGAGTGAAATGGTTAATCAGTGCACTAGTATCACTATAGAAGAAATTGACAGATTAAATTTGTTGGCGAACAAAGAGGAATTTAGAAGCAAGCACAAGGTCAATAGTTTGATGGTTGGCCGAGTTAAAGAAATAAGGAGAGAAACCAATGAAATATGGCAAAAGTTTCTTACTGAGAACTGGCTTGTAGATAATGTGTCTCAAAATGATGCCACTCAGTCAAAAGATCCTCCAGCTAATAATGTAAATAAAGAAGAGGATACTCAGGATGTTGGAGAACAACAAATTTTAGATTTTGTTGCGGATGAGCCTACAAAATAAAATGACAAACCAGTAAAGGCAAAGGATGGTGCACCAAGTGGTGACACCGTTGCACAAGAGGCATCTAAAGAAGTTAAATCTGGACCTGTTGAGGCTAAGAAGAAAGAAGAGGTGAAGCAGGATGAACTGGATAAAGATAAGGGTAAGGGAATGGAGACTCTGGTACCTGTGGCAATTGACACTGGCAAAATCCAAAGCCTAGGGAGTTTTCCATAATTCAACATAAATTTAGATAAACCTTTGAATCAAATGTCTCTGGTTGAGAGAATGATAGATATTGCTACTCTTCAGGTGCAAGCAAGTCAAGAGTTATCTCGGTCAGAATCAGAAGAGAATAAACTTATTGAAAAATCAATTAAACTTTTGGAACAGGTGGTACTGGAACTGCAACTTGATGCAAGCACCAGTTCATCTGGTAAGCTTCACAATTTAATTGATCATATATCTGCCTAATTTGATTCTTTATCTAAAGCATCAACCCGACAAGCTATGGAGAAGTTTAAGGATGCTAAAGTTCAAACATTTTTGCAAATGATCGGTAATGATAAGGCCTAACTAGATAAAGAACTAAAATTGATTGATGAGGCCTTAGTGGAAGGTGGTAAAATTTACAAGTCTTGTCTAATTTAGACCAATTTTACTACTGAGATAGACAAGTAGATAGAAAATTGTAAAGGGAAGTTAACTCATATTTCTCAGGCCGGTGATCCCACAACCAATTTAACCGATAGTATTGAAGGTCAAATTTTGAATATCACTAAGCAGATTAGGAATTTTGAAAAGGAGAAGGAGAGGATAATCAGGCGAACAGGTGAACTCCAAAACTTAATTGGTCCTCAGTTGGACACTTTAGTGTATAATAAAATGGACTACATTTAGAATATTTCTCAGGAGACTCCTACTAAGATTGCAGCTATAGAATTTCATGCCTATGTTTTGAATGGTTTTGTTTCCATTTTGGAGAAGTTGCGAGCAAGTTGGAATACATATCTTGGGTTCCTTAAGATGACATATGCAGATATATTGAAGCATATATAGATTTAATCCTCTGGTGAATGTGTATATATGTACAATAAATTTTGATGCACGCCCTATCTTTGGCATTGTTGTCAAAGGGGGAGAGATGAGGTGAAAAATGTATAGTATACATATTGGTTGTATGTATGGAGTGTACATACTGATGTATTGCAGATTCATGGATTTTTTGATCTAAGAGGGAGCCTTGGAATTTTTGTATTCCTTATAATTCTTTTATTCTTTCATTTGGTTGTACAAATTTTAACACTTAGCCATTTTTCACAGGTGTTTCCATCAATGCCAAAGGGGGAGATTGTTGGCAATTAACACTCATCTGATGATTTCAAGTGACTTCTGGTGGTTGATTATTTGTTTAGGGTTGTCATTAATGGAAACTCTTCTTGGTGGTTCAATCTAGCAGTTGTGACTTAGCTTATTCGGAAGATAGAGGTAACTGGTAGACGGGTAACCGACAAAATAGGGTAAAACAAGATATTTCAATAATGCTTTGATCTGCAATGATCTTCATTGATTACGATGCTTTTGGTGATTATTTTTGTGATCTCGATGTTTGACAAGACCTTTAGGAAGTGTGTGATTATAATATTTTTGTCTGGTGCTATGTTTTGTTCGAGATTGAAGCCGACTTGATCTACACATTACACTTATTGATGCTGACTTGAAGTAGATTGTTTTTGTGGTAAGACTAGATATATAAGATCGATTTGGTGGTTGATTTCTAATGTGTTATGGTTACGGTGATCCATTTTGGTTTGATTGAGCATAGTTTCATGTGCACATTTTTCTTTCAGATCAATCGGTAGTTGAATGAGACAGAGTATTCAGTAGAGCAGAGACAGTCAGAGATTCAAAGCCTAATTGGAACTCATTTTGCATTGTCAGATGCTTTCTAAGAGTTCATTTCATTGTAATCAAATTGTAAGTTAGTGAGACTTCCCTGAGGGTTGTAGCCTTTTGGGCAATTACAATTGAGTAGTGAGCTCTAAGCAGTGAGCCTGAATGCAAGTGCATTCCCCATCTATGTAATATTTATGTACTCTTAGCCATAGTATATGAATATTGTGGGTTCTAGCCCCACCATGGTTTTTCCCTTTCTGTATTTCCATGTAAAAATTTTGGTGTTGTGGATTTGTGCTTTTGTTGTTTCTTGATTATGTTCATATTTGTTATGCATTGTTAACTGATGGGTAAAGAATAAGTTTGTGGTTTTAACTTTCGATAGATCACTGATTCACCCCCCCCCCCCCCTCTCAGTGATCCCTAATTCTAATAGACTGGATGTAAGCTGATGAAGGATGATGACTCTCTAAAAGATAAACATACCAAATATAGATCTATGATTGGTGGTTTGTTGTATTTGACTCAAAATAGACCTAATATAATGAATGTTGTGTGTCATGTTACTAGATTTCAAGTTGATCCTAAGGAATCTCATGTTACTACTATAAAAAGGATATTCAAATATTTAAAAGGGACAGTTGATTTTGGTTTGTGGTATTCTAAGAATAATGACTTTACTTTGAGTTATTTTATAGATGTTGATTGGGCAGGTAATGACCAGAAGAGTACTACAGGTGATGCATTTGTTTTGAGAAAGAGGTTGGTCTCTTGGGAAAGTAAGAAGCGGAATGCTATTTCCTTATCTACTGCAAAATCTTAATACATTGTTGTTGCTAGAAATTGTACTCAGGTAATTTGGATGACTTGCAGATGTTGAAGGATATAGGAGTTATTTATGATGAACCTATTGCTATATATTGTGATAATTCAAGTGCTATCAATATTTCATAGAATCTGGTGTTGCATTCCAGGACAAATCATATATCAATGAAGTTTCATTTCTTGAGACAGAAGGTGAATGAGAAAGAAGTCAGATTGGAGTATGTACCTACAAAGGAACAGATTGCAGATATATTCACAAGGCCTTTTCCTAAAGATACTTTTGAGTATCTCAAAGAGAAGTTAGAAGTAATTGCCCCTCCTGATGAGAAATAAGGTGCATGGATTTACATTAGTCCGATGAACTTCACAAAGATATTTTATGCTTTGAATCTGTGACTGAGGTTTCTACTCAGGGGGAGTAGTCAGTGTTAGTGTTGGTGGTTCAGAAGTTAAGATTTGTGAAGCTAATTTAAAGAGGAGGGAATCCTGATTCTCGAGCCTTTGTCATTTATGTCAAAGGGGGAGAGAAGCATGTGAAAAAACCTAAAGTATTTTGAGTTATTTGTCAAAGGAGGAGCTAATCCTTGCGATTTTGAGGGAGATTGTTGAGAGTTGATTTATTTATTTGCATTAATTGTTTTTCACATTCATATGTTGCCATCAATTCCAAAGGGGGAATTTTTTGGATATTGATTGATATGTTTTGATTGATGTGTTGTCATTGATGTCAACATATGTGTAGATTGTTTGAAATTTTTCTGTGAATTCTAGTATTGCAGTTTGATAGAATGAGTTGGTTTATCTTATGTATTGCAGATGAGTTGATGCAGTTTAAAGGGTTTCTGGTATGTTGTTTGTAGATGGTTCATTCACATTCTCAAAGGTTCAGATGATGTTTTGATTGAGCTATGAGATTTGGTATTGGGCTGTTATGTAGTTGTTCATGTTATTTGGTATTCTCATTGGTGCTCCATATTGCTCTGAAATTGCTATCTCTTTGGTTGTGAATGAGTGGGATGTGTTATGGATGTTGGTGTGTGTCCTAAGTTATTTTGGTTCATGATTTGGATATCCACAAGCGAATCTTTCAGGTTGACAGTCAGTTATGTTGATGTTCTTGTGCTCCGGTAGAGAGATGATAATGATTCTAGTAATTTGATTTGTTGTTGTTGTTGTGATGCAATTCACGTTGCTTGTGAATGTCTATAGATAGTGTTCTATGCATATTGGTGGTCCCTATTGATTATTGTGTGTGTTATTAAATATTTTCCTTGTTTGATGATGTTCTTCATGTTATGCAACATTCTTGGTTGTTGTAGAGTGTAGGAGATGATCGAGGCATAATCTTGGAGGTGTTGCATGTTTGAGGTATTGATTTGGGTCCACACTAGCCAACATTGTTTTGGTTTGCATGTATTGTTGTAGCGTGTGAGGTGTTGGGTGAGTATTTAATCACTAGCATACCAATGACAAAAGATGTGATTCACACACATCTATGTTGAGAAATTAATCTCTCCTCTCATCAAGGGGAGGTTCCCTTTGAAATTTCTTCTCTAATTTACAAGAAACTAAATTTGTGGGTAAGTTTTAGGATTCGCCTTTCATTTCGTGAAAAGTGCATAGGATAGTCTCCATATGTTAAGAGATATTCCAAGTCAGAATACCACTCATCAGTGGTGCTGACAAATAGAACCTTGGGAAGATCTTGATTCGTGCCTTCATTTTCTAGCACCACTTCATCAATTGATTTTTTGTCAGCTATCAACTGACACAAACCTTTTCCATGAACCAACTTAGTGGGCTTGATTTCCATGTCATATTCCTGAATCTTAGCAACCCAGTTGCCCCTTTTAGTTCCAAACTCTTGTTGCGTTAAAATTGACTTGACAACAACATTAGGAACAAGAGTGGTGACATGTGAATTTAGAATATAAAACCTGAAATGTTTCACCACTTTAACCACGAGGAAAGCATGCTTCTCTATTTCTGAGTACTTCAATTCATGAGCTTTTAGTGGGTAACTCATGAATGCAATGGGTGATTCCACACCTTCATTATTTTTCTGCATCAGTATGGCCAAATAGGTATGATCTGATGCATGGCTATACATGATAAACTCTTTGGTATAATCAGGGCATATCAAGACTGGGCCGTTTTCCATGGCCTCCTTAATTTGATGGAAAGCTTTCTTTCCTTCATAAGTCCACTTCAAAAGAGAATTACCTTTCATCATGTCAACTATGTGACGAGTCTGTTCAGCAAAATCTGGCATAAATCTTCGTAAGAAATTTACTTTACCGAAGAAAGAGTGGACAACAGTCTTACTTGTTGGCATAGAAAGATCACAGATAGCCTTTACTCTTTCAGCATCAATTTTTATACCTTCTTTTGAAACAATATGCCCAAGTAACTTACCTTCGGTGACCCCAAAAATAGATTTCTTGGGATTAAGGGAAATTCCATGTTGATGACACTTCCCCAATACTTGTTGCAAATGATAGAAATGATCTTGAAATTTCTTAAAATAAATAGTCAAATCATCCAAATAGACTACAATGAACTTACCAAGGAAACTTCAGAAGGCCAAGTCCATTGCACATTGGAAAGTCGCTCCTGCATTTATCAACCCAAAAGGCATTCTGTGATATGCAAAAGTGCCCCAAGGTGTGGTAAATGTAGTTTTGTGTTGATCTTGTTCAAGAACCTCCACTTGGTTGTAACCCAAAAATCCGTCCAACATGGACATCATCTCTGATCCAGTAATAGCTTGTAGGACGTGATCAATGACAGGTAAAGGGTAGTTATCGTTTAAGGATGCCTGATTCAAATTCTAGAAATCAACACATATCCAGATCTCACCATTCTTTTTACATACAGGTACAATATTGGGTATCCAAGAAGAATGATGAATGGGGAAGATTATCCTTGCTTTCAACATCTTTTGAACTTCAACAAAGATAGTATCAGATATCTTTGGGTTGTATTTCCTTTGCTTCTGATGGAAAGGCGTGATACTTGACTTTAATGGAATGTCGTGACGAAGCTCTTTGGGGCAAAAATACTGTAGATCTTCATAGGAGTAGGCCAATACATCAACATATTGCTACAATAACGCAACAAAATTCTACCTTTCTTCTTGTGAACAACACTTTCCAATGTTGATCATCTTTGGAGTAATTTTGGTTCCAATATTTACTTGTTCAAATTCCATTGAGCCTACAGCTGATTTTTGTTGATTTTTTACATAGCGGTCATGCTTGTCAAAATGCTTTTATAAAGAAACTAGACCCTTAGGGATCTTGTTTCCTTTTAATTGCAAAAAATTTTCACCAGTTTCTGCATCAATACTTTCAATTGCATCCTTAGAAGGGGAGTAACTACCTTCAAAATATAGATCATCACAATTGTTAGCTGTCTGCAAGAAATTGATTACATGACGATCGTCATTAAACACTTGCCAATGATCAAAATTGTTAGGAACACTTGGTTGAAAGACCATTTTGATAATGAATGTTGATCCTGAAAAATCTTTGTGAGGAACCAAAGAGGTTGTCGATACTGCTAATGAGTATGCCTTGTCATTAAATTCATGGGAAACAACATATATATAAAAGGCATCAAATGCATCAATCAAGTCCCATACAAGATTATGATAATGTCGTAGCCTATCACTCCTTGTCTGATATATATATTCCTAACTTGACAAACTATCAACCCAGCATCTCCTTGAGCATGTAAATTTTTAATCCCCTTCTTTTGGGGAACATTCATCCCCAAAAGAAGAGATTCATACTCAGAAGTGTTATTTGTGTTGTCAAACTACAATTTGAAGGAGAAAGCGAAAAATTTTCCATCAGGAGACACCAAAACAATACCAGCTCCTAATCTAGTAGAAGAACAACTGCCATCAAATTCTAACATCCAAACATCATTTGGACTCCCAATATGGATAGTATCAAAATCAATAATTTCTTGTTGTGAGGTAGAAGATCCCTTGGATTCCGCAACAATACTCTCACAATCACTCAAAACCTCATGATTGAGTGGAATGACATCTTCAATATCAGGAACAACCTCTAACCCATCATCAGCATGCATGAAAAAATTACCCATACCTGATGACTCAAAAAGAATCTGAGCCCGTTGATCATCAGATTTGACAACAGTGTATTTTGATTCTTTTTCTGGAAGTAACTTTTGGATAACTCCCTTAATAGGAATACGAGATTCAGTCATATCCATGTTTAACTCTCCTCCCACATTTCTACAAAAAGTTCTTCCCAATAATATGTCATAGGAAGCCGACACATCGGCTACCAATACTGTCATCTTGATCTTCTTTTTTGGAAATGCAACAAAAGAAAATTGTGCATCCTTGATCTGAACTATTAAGGGGACTTGCTTGTTATCCATAAAAAAACATCTACCAGATGTTTTAGTCAAATTCAAACCAAGGGCATTGGCAACTCTTGACGGCATAACATTATCATATGCCCCAGAATCAATTACACAATTACTAAGCTTATAACCATTTATCAACAAAGAGCTATAGAATGGTTGTATCTTTTCTATGGGAGAAGAGGAAGTCACTAAGTTATTTTGAAGTGAATTAGACTTGGGAAGATTACTAGGAGAAGTATCTTTTTCTTTAACAAACTTGACCAAACGATCAAATTGATCTAGATTAGATCTCAAAAATTCAACCTCGGACATTTGTATTTTGGTTTTCCTAGCATCGTCTAAAATATCAAATGACTGAAAAGAATTCATCAAAGATTGATTTGGGTTCTCATTTTCAGAACTTAAAACATTAGGTTCACTAGTCTTCGATGCAGGTGTAGAAGAATTGACAGGTACAAAAAAATTGACAGTAGTTGAAGAAGCACTTACACTTTTATCCTTTGTGGCATCCTTCAAGATGGAGTTGTCTTTTGAGGGATCTGGTATGGGAGTCCCACTCTTAGCAATAGTAACTGGAAAACATTGAGAATCCTTGGTTTGAATAGAATCATCACTCTTCGCATTGATAGGTAGCTGAGCTGCCTGTGCTTGCAAATGAGTGAATACTGCAAAGACATCCCCATCACATGTATCTGGCATGTCATCTTCTTCATATTGCATAAACCTAATATTAGAATCGCCAGACAACTTTGCATCATCTTCTTGATGCAAATTGGCATCTTCATCACCAAATGGGGGAAGATCATTCTGTTCAGCTTCATAATAGCCTGTAGCTGAATTTTGGGGCAGTGCTTCCAACGCAAGCCTCTCTGGAGCGGGCGGCAAATTGTTTTGATTACACATAGCATAATTGGAAACATTATTTGGATAAGTCCTTCTTGGGACATCATGGTAAGAAGTATTTCCTTGTGAGGAAATCTGCTTCTTAAGCGCTAACAACTCATTTGGTAGCTTTTGTATCATGGGATCAACAGAATTCGTTGAAGAAAAAGATGAATAAAAAATTTGATTATTCCTAACCTTGTTAGGATTTGTCCTTATCTTACCAGCAAGGATAAGATCATCTTTGACCACTATGGCCATCTGTTGCATAGTGGCCAAATCTGTAGGATTATCCCTTCGCAAAAGAAAACTCACTGATGCCCTCCTAAATGGCACAAGATTGTTAGCTTAAGATCAAACAACACAAAACACACAAGATGTTAGAGTTAATCAATCAAAAACTAAAACATGAAGGCATTCCAAAAGAGACACTAAAAGAGACATGCTAAATATATCTAATAAATAGAACAAATGATCATGAGACATCTCCAACTGCCTCTTAGCATGGCCTTAGCTTCTTCTCCCTTGTTCCTCTCCTCTCCAAGTTCCAAAATAGTGTAGCTCTCAGCAGCTTTTTGCACTATGGATGCTTATGGAGGATTGAGATTGTAGAATAGCTCTAAACATGAAATGAAAAGCTATTTTAATGCTTAAAATGATGTGTTTTAACCAAAAGACAATATTTAATTATGCTATGTTAAATGCTCTCTAAAATGGCTATAGTCTAAATGCATACAAGTTTTCAGGATCTGGATTATGAAGGAATGGGCTCTATTTATAGGAAAAATGGAGCAATGGATGGCCAGGATTGAAAGGTTTAATCAAGGGTCAAGCTTGAAAGTTGGGGATCTATGTGCACAATTGGCACCAATAAAATAGTGACAAGTGTCAACACAGGATTGGGTTGAGAGAAGAGGTTGGAGGCATTAAAGGCCTGAGAAGACCTCATGGTTATCTAAAGGCTAAGGGTCAAGCCTAAATTAGGATTACCTACTGGATTAGGAGTTAATCCAAGGATAAACCTTTGTGCAAATGATTAAGAGATAATCATGGTCAAAGCATTAATGACCTGATGAGACCCTTGGGTTGGGTAGAGGTTGAGTCAAAACAAATGTTTTAACCATGTGGGAGGGTTTGAGTTAACCATTAATGGTTATTGGAGACTTTGGGGATTAAGTGGTTGAAAGTTGGAAGCCTTTAATGGTTTTCAAAGACTTTGGGGTTTTTGGTGGTTGAAGGTTGAAAACCTTCAATGGTTATCCAAGACTTTGGGCCATTTGAGAAGTGACTCCATTTTGCTTAGGAATGTGACAATAATTAGAGGATGGATTAGGCTAATTAGGAAGGGGTTAGAAGAATCTAGAAGGGGATTAGATTTTGCAAGTGGATTTGGTGGGTGAGGGAAAATAGGATTTTATTAAAATAAAAATTCATTTATTTCAATAAATGTGTGCAAGTTGCATTTGTAGGAAAATGCAAGTGGGGTGGGGATAATGATTTAAATAAATGTTTTATTTAATTTATTTAAAAGAGGAAAAGGGGGATTTAATTAAATAAATTGATTTTATTTATTTAATTGAATGGAATTTGATTTAATGAATTAATTAAAATAAATTGAATAATTTATTTAATTAATAGAAGAATGTTTGGAGATGAATTAATTAAATATTAATTTAATTAATTGATGGCTAGTGGATTTTTAATCAAATAAATACGAAATATTCATTTAATTAAAATGGACAGATTTGTGTGACTACATTTGCCCCTCTTTGAGACGGTGCAGTTTATCGCATCGTTTCAAAGAAAGAAAAACTGGTGTGAAGAAATGCCCCATAAAATGTTAATTTAATGGGTGGTATGCCCCCTCGAGAGATGGGCCGAAAATTTTTGAAAAATCGGGCAATCTCTCGAAAAAGAATGAAAATTGGCAGGGTGATAGAAGGGAAGAAGTGAGGTATACTGGTGAAAAATAGAAGAAATCGGGAGAAACATGGAGAAATGGGGGGCTCGGGAAGTTCACGGGGACCACGGCGATGAGCGGGACAAAGTTACGGTGACGGCGGGGGGTATAAATGGGGTGAAAGGGGGTAAAATAGGATCATTTGTGACCGCGACCAGTTGAAAACTAGAGCTCTGACAGTGACATTTGGAGGAGCAACGAGGAGCGACGAGGAGCGACGATGCCGTTTTCGATCACCGAGCACAGATTTGAGCGAGTCCGCCGGTACCAGCGCCCAGCCGACTATGGACCAGTGGTACGCAAATTCGAAAACCCACTTTTTATGCATTTTTGGTATGTTTTTAGCTAAGTCCAAGTCAAGTCGGAGCAAGAGCGCTGGAACTATGTTTTTAGCGCTTTTGCTCCATAAATTAGCGCTATCGTGCCGCAATAGCGCTTTTGTAGGCTAGTTGTAGCGCTTTTGTATGAATTTAGCGCTTTTGCAAGCAAGTTTGAGCACTTTTGATAAATTAGCGCTACGGTAGGGTCAATTGAGCGCTATTGATGTTTAATAGCGCTATTGTATATTGGTTTTAGCGCTTTTGATTAAATAGCGCTATGGTGTAGTTAATTGAGCGCTATTGACCGGAATAGCGCTATTGTGTAGCTGTTTTAGCGCTTTTGTTTTTGTAGCGCTATTGCAGGGCTTTTTGAGCGCTATTGATGTGGTTGTAGCGCTTTTGTTCAGAATGAGCGCTATTGTAGATTAAATAGCGCTTTTGCTTTAGGATACAAAATGCCCCAGTTTCGGACAAAACAAATCTCCTGATGCCTAGCGATGGATGGATGACGAGGTGAAGTGGGAGTTGTTTTGAACCATAGCAGCCCGATGAGACTTAGGTCATTTGTCAGGAGAAATGCCTGTTGAAGTCTAGGCGGCCATGATTGCTTACCTGTTGAGACCCGAAGATACTTGATCAAAGTATCTGATGATAGTCTAGGTTTAAACTTAAGAAAGTTTGATAACAAAACAACTGATGGTGGTTTGATGAATGTTTATGTGCAGGAGGACTTACGCGTGTTGCAGTTACGCGAGCGCCACCCCGCAACACAGGGGTTGCGAGATCGTTTGACTCAGATTGAGATTGATTGTATTGCGGCTACTGGGCTCTATGAGGTGATGCATATGCCCGTGATTCGGATGAATCACGGCCTGATTACAGCTTTAGCAGAGCGATGGCACAGTGAGACATGTACGTTCCATCTGGCTCAGGGAGAGATGACGGTGACTTTGGAGGACGTGTGGCGTATCCTCCGGATTCCGATTCGGGGGCAGCTGGTGACGTATGATCGATCTTGGGGGACGGTGTCTTGCCAGAGGATATTTGATGAGGATGTATACATTGATGATGGCTCGATTGCCTGGGAGGATATAGCGGCACTATATGAGCCCCTTCCAGCAGTATTGTCAGGGATCGTGGGAGGACTTCTGTGTCCAGACAGGCGGTCACATGGATTGGCGGTCGGATGGGGACAGGTGATAGAGATGATGGTGATAGAGGGGACCCGATATGCCTGGGGGCCGTGCGTGCTAGCGCACATGTATCAGGAGTTGCATGAGGTGGTGTACAGAGGGCGGGGGTCTCTTGCAGTAGGCATGACGCTGCTGCATGTGTGGGCATGGGAGCACTTACCAGTGACTCGACCAGTGAGTCTGAGATTCCGAGCCGTAGACCAGCCCTATATGTTCATGTATAGTGGTATGATGAGCCAGCCCCACTTGGGGAAGGTAGAGTGGTGGCGGCGGGCATTGGATGATTTGGATGCAGTAATCTGGCGGCCATACTTGGAGTGTGAGCCATGGGAGGATGATGCAGAGGCACTGCCGTATTGCTTTATGACCCGATTCCTCATTGGGAGGACCTCTTATCACGTAGAGAGACAGGTGTCAGGACGGGTGATGAGGCAGTTTGGACGGCAGCAGGGACTGCCTACCGGATCAGGGGAGTATGCACGAGTGATCCGAGAGCGGTATGCATGGGGTCCAGTGCTACCGTATGATCAGGCACTGGCAGAGTTCCGGACACTGCAGGCGAGGCCATGGGATCTACGACCGAGGGTCGTTGATGCAGGGGTTACAGCAGAGTATACCCAGTATCGGGCGGCGCACCCGATCCTACGGATATCAGACCCAGCTGAGCCGATCCCAGCATTTGAGGATGAGAGGAGACGGGGACGGAGAGGAGGAGGCCGAGGAGGAGGAGGAGGAGGAGGAGGAGGAGGTGGTGGTGGTGGAGGAGGTGGTGGAGGGATGGGGATGCCGAGACAGCGGAGAGGGAGAGGGGGGTTACCACTGCAGATATCACAGGGTCCTTTGATGCAGGGAGGAGTGCAGCTGAGTGGTAGGGGGATGGAGAGAGAGATCCCTATGGATACAGGTGCAGGAGAGGGTGGTGCAGGGGAGTGTGGTGCAGAGGAGGGACCTAGTGGAGGGGGTGATACAGGTGCGGCAGCCATGGCCATGGGGGAGGGAGCTACTGGGGATCTGCGGGAGCACATGATAGGTTATTTGCAGACTCGGGTAGAGAGATTAGAGGCGGAGATAGCAGCTAGAGATGTGCAGCTATTTGCACGTGAGGCAGAGTTGACAGTGGTGCTGCGGGAGAGAGATACTGCGGTGGAGAGTTTAGCGGAGCTGCAGGAGAGAGTCCGGACTGGTGCGCAGGGGCCGTCAGGGGAGATTATGAGAGAGATACGGCGAGCACAGGCGGAGATAGAGTACTGGCGTGGGTTATATGACCAGGTGGTACCGATTAGCCAGCGAGCTCTCAGCTATACCCAGATGCGGCAGGCCAGATTCGAGCGATCACAGAGGATGCAGAGCAGTGGGGGAGTGATGGGTCCTCTACGGCAGGAGAGATCAGGGGATGCAGGAGGGAGTGGGGGTTCGATGAGGCCTCCACGGAGAGATGGATCAGGTGGTGCCGGTACCAGTGGTGGAGTAGGTAGGGGTGGGGCAGGTACAGCATCTGGCCAGAGCGGCATCTGAGAGAGCATTTTTGCATACATATATTGTATCTTTGTCTATTTTTGGACTGTATCTTGGATGGCTCTTGGTAGCCGATTTTGTAGACTTCATTGTACTCTGATATATGAAATGATATATATGAGGAGGTCCCATATTTGTGATGATTATGCATGTGATTATGTATGGATGTTTATGCTTGTTTGTGATTTTTTGCTTAGATGTATATGTGTACATGTATGCATTTGATGAGAGGTTTCGTTTTATGCATGTTTTTATGATGAGTTATGATATGAGATACTGACATATGAATGCAGGATGATATGTTCTTGAGTTATGTAATGCTTTATTGTATGGAATGCCATGATGAGGATATATGCTTATGCTTGATTTTATGAACAGGTTTTTGATGGTTTCCTATTGCAATGTATTGATGAGATGATTTTAATGCAATGGTTGAATAAATGATGTTATGTATAAATATACTAGGATGATATATGCTTATGTTTTTGATGGATGAACAAGATTGTATGATGTTTCCTTTTGCGATGTAATGATGTGATGATTTATGTAATGATGTCAATGCAATGGTTAGATGAATGATTTTATGTATGGATATGCATCTAGATGATATATGCTTATGTTTTTTGATGGACGAACAAGATTTTATGATGTTTCCTTTTGCGATGTAATGATGAGATGATTTATGTGACAATGTTAATGCAATGATTTTATGTATAAATATGCAGCTAGATGTGTGTTTTTAGATGAATGTAATATGGATAAACAAAATTTTTAAGTGCAAATGTTTATATGATAAATGCAGATGAATAAACAAATGTAAAGGACAAGTGTTTATATGATGATGCCTAAATGAATGCAGATGAATAAACAAATGTAAAGTACAAGTGTTTATATGATGATGCCTAAATGAATGCAGATGAATAAACAAATGTAAAGTACAAGTGTTTATATGATGATGCCTAAATGAATGCAGATGAATAAACAAATGTAAAGTACAAGTGTTTATATGATGATTTTAAAATGAATGATTCTAAATGCGTTTTAAATATGTTGGTAAGTGCAAATGATAATGGGATGATACGATAACTAATGGGGATAATAACTGCACCTTTAATGCAATGTGAATGAATCCTAAAAATGAACATTATAAGATACTTAGTAATGAATGAAGGCATCTTTTAACTATAAAGAAATGAATGCAAATGATAAATGATGAAAAGTTTAATAAAATGATAATGGATAATTGATATAAGATGAATGCTTATTAAATGATGCAATACAACCAAAGACAATTTGATCCCATGAATGAATCTAATTATTTATGATTGATGAAAATGAAAAAGTAATGTCAATAATGAACTATATGCAATGTTTTTGAAAAATGACATGAATGGACGTAATGCAAGATGCACCTAAATGCAAGGATGATATGATCATGAGGAATGCAAGGTTTTTAAGACTTTGCATGATGCATTGATGATGTATCAGAGTACTCGGTCGTGATTGTATCCAAGACCAGCTTAATTTTCTCATTTTTTGCATATAAAACCTCTATATGAATGAATGAGTGGATGGGTGATATGCAACGGAATGCAATATATAAACAGATGAGGTGAAATGACGATCCATAGTGCTCTTTTTTCATCATTGAGCTTTTAAAATGTTGGAAGAGAATACAAGCATCTTGACACAATGATTCAAGATGACCTGAGTATTTCTTTCATGGATTTTAATATAGCAAGTTAATACAAACGACTTGATATAAGGGTCAAGTCGACCAGAGTATTGCTTGCGGAACAGACAAGGATTATCTCCTTTCGTGCATGACTTGGATCGTCCTCCTTGATCTTAGGCTTGATCAGATCCTGAGACAAGTACATACCGTACTAAGAAAATAAAAACCTTTATCCAATTTGGAGGAAGAGGAATCAAAGGATGAGCATTGTACCTGCAACCAAACAGTATATATACATAAAGAATAAAAGAATATGGATCCTTGGTAATGGTTCATGCTCATATGGTCGAGGTATACGCTGTAGTCAGCAAGCCGTAGTGATCTATGACTGCATTTTTGCCTATGATCACATAGCTTAGTGAACTTCCCACGTAGACACCATTAGTACATGCCCCAGAACTTCATCGGAAATAATGCGCAAATGATACAAAACAATGCTGAAAAGATCCCGATACAGATAAACAAATGATTGTACTCACAAATCAACCAAGTATTTGATAGCTTAACATAATTTTCTTGTCAAAGAAAATGTCACTTTGTCTTTGTTTTGGTAAGGAAGGATGCATCCTTGTTTTAAAGACAGTTTTGGATTGTTGATGTTGATTGTGTTGGTTTGATTGGTAGATGGTCAGTGTGTGAGTAGTTGTCAATGTTTATTTTGTATCTGATCGGATGGGTATGTACAAGGTGTTGCCATGTTTTTGTGTGATTTTCGATGGTTTTTCGATGTTTTTGGATTTTGTGTAATAGTTTTTGAATGTTTGTGGATTTTGTGTGTCATTTTTGAATTTTTTGGATTTTGTATTGTTTGTGAATGTTTTTGATATTTTCTGGGACATTTTTGAATGTTTTTGATATTTTTGATGATTGCCTGAATGAAGAGCGTAATGACACATAAGACAATGTAGAATCCACTTCCATCAATAGGTTAAGGGTATTGCCCCCAGTTTTAGACCTGACTATGAAAAAGCGGGATGCAAGACGTGTGGAGTACTTTCTTAGTTGCAGATCAAATAACAAGCCATGGTTTGGATGGATGGATGTGTGTATGCATGAATGTGATCGCAACAAGTCTGAAAGATACTGGAGCCATTGCCTATACGAGTGGCACGTGTTTGCCAGGTTTTCGCCATCGCACTTACCCAAGGTGCCACCGGAGTGGTTGTTCACCGTTTGGATGCATGATTTTTTTTGTTACTTTTGTGAATGTTTTTGTATTTTCTTCAGGACATTTTTCTGAATGTTTTTGGTATTTTCTTTAGGACATTTTTCTGAATGTTTTTGGTATTTTCTGATATGCAGGGGAGCCTGATGCCTTGTACACCTTAGGTATAAAACCGTTTGAGGTGCATGCTATTGATTGGATCTGCGAGCGGTTCTCCGTCTGATGTAGCCAACTGATATGCCCCGGACCCGAATACAGCAGTGACAACATATGGGCCCAACCAGTTTGATTCAAACTTGCCTTGATGTTCTCTGTTTGGTTGGTTGCGAGGATTTTCTCGAAGAACAAGATCACCTACCTCAAATGTACGAGATCTAACTCGGTGATTGTAGCTTCTACTCATGCGCTGCTGATAGGCTTTGAGGTGATTGTATGCAGCTTGTCGCTTCTCATCTAGTAACTCTAAGTCTTGAAGACGGGATACTCTGTATGCTTCATCATCGATGAGATTGTGCAATGAAACTCGTAAGGATGGTATCTCGACCTCAATAGGTAAGATAGCTTCAGCACCATAGACCAATGAATAAGGAGTTGCACCTGTAGGGGTCCGAATGCTAGTTCGATATGCCCATAGCGCTGGATTCAATTGAACATGCCAATCACGACCGGCATCATTGACTGTCTTCTTTAGGATTCTCAATATGTTTTTATTGGATGCTTCGGCCTGACCATTGCCTTGTGGGTAATAGGGGGTGGAAAAGCGGTGTTGGATATGAAATTTCTCACAAAGCTCACGGACATCCTGATTTTTGAAAGGAAGACCGTTATCTGTGATAATGGACATGGGCACACCATACCGGCAGATGATGTAATTGAGGATAAATGAGGCGATCTGCTTGCCGGTGACTTGGGTAAGTGGAACAGCTTCGATCCATTTGGTGAAATATTCGGTGGCGGTAATAATGAATTTATGGCCGTTGGATGAAGATGGATGAATCTTACCCACAAGGTCAAGGCCCCATTGACAGAAAGGCCATGGTGTTGTGATTGGTTGCAGTTCTTGAGCTGGTGCATGTATTAGGTTGCCATGAACTTGACATTTCTTGCATTTCCTGACAAAGTAGTAGGAATCCTTTTCCATAGATGGCCAATAGTATCCAGCTCGCATGATCTTCTTGGCTAGTGACGGACCACTTGAGTGAGTCCCGCAAATTCCTTCATGTACCTCTTCCAAAGCCTTTGTTATCTCATCCTGTTCCAGACATCGAAGGAGAGTACCATCAAGACCGCGTCGGTATAGGGTTTCGGCAATAATGGTATATCGAGCAGTTTGGCGAATGAAGGTTTTACGTTGGTTATTTGATTGGTTGGGAGGAAGGGTATGATCGCGAAGATAGGTGTAGAACTCACCGTACCATGGGGATTCAGAACCGACAAGGCGACATATCATTTCGGACTCGGGGATATCATAAGCGGGAATCCAAAGCTGTTCTACCAAGAACTCGTAGCGTGTTGAATTCTGTGGAAGATCTAGTAGAGATGCGATGGTAGCCATAGCGTCAGCAGCTCGATTCTGATCTCTTGGTATCTGCTCAAAAGTGATAGTAGTAAATGATGTCTTTAGACTGTCCACCATTTGCTTGTATGGCATGAGTTTATCATCTTTGGTCTGATATTCATTAGTTGCTTGTCGAATGACCAGTTGTGAGTCGCCATATACTTGTAGTTCTTGTAATTTCCATTGTACGGCTAACCTGAGTCCCGTGATCAAGGCCTCATACTCGGCTATGTTGTTTGTGAATGGAAATGTGAGCCTGTAAGACTTCGGGATGCTATCACCCTGAGGTGTGATAAACAGAATGCCTGCGCCCGAGCCGTGCCTAGTGTATGAACCATCAAAGTATAATTTCCATGACTGTGCTTCTGTAATCATGAATATCTCTTCATCTGGAAAATTGGAAATGAGAGGATGATCACCTATGAGGGGTGCATCGGCCAACTGATCTGCAATAACTTGACCTTTGATAGCTTTACGGTCCACATACTCGATGTCGAATTCACTTAGAATCATTACCCATTTGGCCAAGCGACCTGTCAATGCTGCTTTGCTAAGTAAGTACTTGAGTGGATCAATCTTTGCGATAAGTTGCACCTTGTGTGTCAATAGATAGTGCCGCAATTTAGTGGCTGCCAAGATTACTGCTAAGCAAGCTCGCTCAATAGGTGTGTAATTGAGTTCATAGCCAACCAGTGTGCGAGAGATGTAGTATACAGCACACTCTTTACCTTCTGCATTATGTTGTGCCAGTAGTACACCCAATGCTGTACTTGTTGCCGAGATATAGAGTAATAATGGTCTACTTGGATCTGGTGGCATCAACAATGGTGGATTCATGAGATAGTCTTTAAGTGCCTGAAATGCTTGCTGGCATCTGTCATCCCATTGAAAGCGTATGTTCTTGTGTAGCAGGTGTGTGAAGGGGTGACACTTATCAGCCAATTGTGCAATGAATCTTCGGATGGATTGAAGCCGTCCTTGTAATGTCCTTAGCTGACTGATATTCTATGGAGGTGGCATGTCCATTATTGCCTTAACCTTTGCTGGGTCGACCTCAATACCTTTGCTTGAGACAATGTATCCTAGAAGTTTCCCGGAGGTCACTCCAAAGACACATTTCTTTGGGTTGAGTCGAACATGATATTGTTCCAGTCTATCAAAGATTTGATCTAAGATATGGAGATTTCCTTCTCTTGTGAGTGATTTTGCTAGTAAATCATCCACATAGTCTTCCATCATAGTATGCATCATGTCATGGAAGATGGTGGTCATTGCTCTTTGATAGGTCGCTCCTGCATTCTTTAGACCAAAAGGCATTACATTCCAGCAGTATGTGCCCCATGGACATGTGAAGGCTGTCTTATGTTGATCTTCTGGTGCGATCTTTATTTGATTGTATCCTGAAAAGCCATCCATGAGTGAAAGCATGGCATGTCCTGCTGTCAGATCCACTATGATGTCGATATTTGGTAAGGGGAAGTCATCCTTAGGACAGGCCTTATTTAGATCTCTGAAGTCAGTACAAATGCGGATGCCCCCTTTTGGTTTGCCAACTGGCACGATGTTGGAGATCCATTCTGCATAATCAATTGGTCTAATGAAACCAACATCTAGGAGTTTCTTGAGTTCTGTTTTGAATAGCACGGCAATCTGAGGATGCATCTTACGAAGCTTCTGCTTGATAGGTTTGGCTCCTTTTGCTACTGTGAGATGATGCATGACTAAATCAGGATCAAGCCCAGGCATGTCTGCATATGACCATGCAAAGTTGATCTGACGCTGTTGGAAGAACTCTATAAATTGAGGCTGTTCCTCTGGAGTGAGAAGAGATGCCAGATGTATGATATGAGGGTTTTCAGGAGTCCCCACATTGTATTCTTTGGTCTCCTCAATGAGAATCGTCGATCGTTCCTGTTGTGTACTAGCAGGGAGAATGTCAAACCCTTCATCCTCAGGCGCCTCAGAGAGGTTTTCACCGTTGGATACGCTCTTTCTTTTTACTTTTGTCGGATCAAACAGTGCCACAGTGTGGTTTTCACTGGAAGATCCATGTTTTATTGTTATATTTTTGCAGCTGAAGGGTTTGGCATCCGCCCCGAAGTATGCTGCGCTATTAAGTTCAATGGCGAATCCAACTTTGTGATCCCCGCTTGGTAGATTATCCCGTAATTCTAAAAAGTCAATGATAGCCTCATCGTTCTGGAAGAGGTCAAGACATGGGGGATTTGGTTGGTTCCATTCGATGAGTTCAGGGTGTATAATAGGCATTATTTCATCGATTAGATTAAGTGCGAGTGATGTATCAGTGAGGGTTAAGACGGTGTGGTGAAGGTCGTTGATGGTACTCTCCCTGTCAGAATCAGGCGTAGGATGAGACGTAGGGTCTGTGGAAGATGTTTCCAGCTCAGGTACCCAAGTGGTCTTTATCTATGCTTCTCCGTAAACAGGGATGTCTTTGCGTGGCGGAGGTGGTGATGTGTCTTCCTCATCTGAAGTGTTAAGCTGTACAGAATCAAATTCCCACTCATGTGAGTCGGTCTCTGAATCACTCTCCAGCATCCGATTACTATACCATACTGGGATGTTTTTGGAGTTAAACACGGCAGGCGTGATTGGTTTATGTACCTTTGAGGTGATCGGTGCTGCAGAAACCATGATGGGGATTAAAGGATTTGTTACAGGAAGTATCGGCCGTGTTGCCTCAGTGGCTTCTGCAGGAACTGCTGGGGCCATAGATGCTGCTGCGGATTCTGATACAGTTGCTGCTGCTATTGGGGTTATTGATGGGATTACTGGTGCGATTGGTGGTATGTTTGGCACTGATGATGGTTGCGGTGGGTTTGTGAGCCTCGATGGGGCAGTGGGGATAGTGTTTGATGGTGCTTTGATTATGAAAGGTGTCCTCTTTGCAGTAGGTGGGCAAAATGGTTTGCTGGGTTTTCCTTTGAATCTGAGTTTAGGAAGGACTTCTTTTTCAAAACCTAGGCCTGTATTACCTTTGGGCTTGAATTCTGGTAGCAAAGGTTCATGTCGTCCTTGTTTGCAGTATCCCAAAGCACTCTGACCATCATATCCCATTCTTTGCATAATGAGGAGGCCTTTGCCATATTGTTCCGTAGGAAGTGTAACTCGCGGTATGTCAGTGGTGATGGGATCTTTATAGATCCAGTCTGCTAGGTCCTCATCTTGTGTTTCTTCCTCTTGACTCTTTCCAAGAATGAAAGGCGTCAAAGCACATGCGGGCGTGATCAGTGGTTGCTGGAGTAACTGCTGGGGTTTACCATGTGTTCTAGGAGAAATGGGCATTTGTCCCACACAAAAGAGCTGACTCAAGTTGTATTCTCCAGGACCTTCCTCTGCGACTTTCATCTTAAGCTTTTCTTGCTTGGGTATAGGAGTGTTTGAACTGGCAAGAGAGGCGGGACTTATATATGATGTAGAGGAAATGGCTTCCCGATTATTAGGAACAGTAATCTCTGGTTGATGGCTGATATTATGGAAAAATGCAAAGGGATTTGCATCGCCCAGGATTGTGATCTCTACACCGTTATGTGGGAACTTGATACATTGATGGTAGGTAGATGGAACAGCTTGCATGGCATGTATCCAAGGTCTCCCTAATAATAGATTATATGGCAGAGGAAGGTCCAGAACCTGACAGATGATGTGCTTTACCATAGGGCCTACTCGGATTGGTAGTACCACAGCTCCTTTGGATGAACGCTCTGCATCATCATAGGCCTTGATGGTGATCTTCTTGCGAGGATCCACTGATTCTATTGCATATCCCAATGCCGTGACCAACTGTAGTGTGCAAATGTTTAGGCCTGCTCCATTATCGATCAAGACTCGCTTGATCCTGTGTTGGTTGACAAAGCCTTCAATGTGGAGTGAGGCGTTATGAGGTTGTTGGAATGAAGAGTTGTCACTTTCGGAAAAAGTGAGACAAGGTGATGACTTTAGATTTCCAACCATGGCTTGAAACTGGTCCGTATTAAGGTTCGCAGGGACTGACGCCTCTTGGAGTGCTTGATCCAAGATAGTTTTATGAGATGGTGACAAGCGTAATAGCTCTAAAATGGATATAAGTGCAGGGGTTTTGTCTAATTGTTCCACAAGATTGTACTGCTTTGGGATGGAGGTGGTGCCTTGTGGAGCTGCCTTGATGGTAACTTTGCCGCGACGCGTAACAACATTGCAATTTGAGGTGGGATTTTTGAAGGTGATAGTTGCAATTTGTTCACTGGCATCATACAGATGATTGACAGTGTAATTATACGCAGCCTGCGTATAATCAGTGGTATCAGGACCTCGTCTGGAAGTGGAAGGACCCCTTTGATCTTGTGATGGAAGTGGATTCTTGAACATCTGATGATCATTATTGGTTGTTTTTGGGTCATGTCCTTCAATCTCAATTTCTCCTCGGTCAATAAGATCCTGAATGAGATCTTTCAATCGATGACAATTACTTGTCTTGTGTCCTCTTCCTTGATGGAATTCACAATGTTCAGTATCTCTCCACCATGCTGGTTTGACTTGGGGTTCATAATTTGATAACTTAGGTAGAGTGATCAAATTCTGAGAAATGAGTTGTCGCATCACTGTTTCAATGGGTTCCCCTAAGGGAGTGTATGTGCGTTTTTGTTTTTGTGGACGGGGTCTTGGTTCATCATGAGATGTGATGCGACCTTGATTAGGAGGAACATTTGTGTTATTTTGAGGTGGAGGATTTTGTCCTGCAAATCGAACCACAGGTTGTGCATTTTGGATAGTTCGAGCATCCACAACCCCATCATTGACGATATTCTTATTCTTGTTCCAGAAGTTCGGTTTATCACTATTGAAGCGCGGGCGAGGACCATCTTTGGGTTCATTAAAGATTTTGATGAGTCCTTTTTTGATGAGTGCCCTTTCACATTTTATACCTTTGGTGATCATATCGTTAAAAGAATCTGTGTCTTTGACATCCAGGTGAAATTCCATTTCTTCATTTAAGTTGGAAATGAAAATTTCCACTAGTTCTCGTTCAGGTAACTGAAGAGAACGTCTGCTAGACATTTGGCGCCATCGTTGCAGGAATACTGAGAATAATTCACCTGGTTTTTGTTTGGTGTTGCATAGATCAGCCATGGTGATGTCGCGTTCAATATTATAAGAGTAATGAGATAGGAACTTCTGGATGAGTTCCTCAAATGTTCTTATGCCACCTGGTAGTCGGGAAAACCATGATGTGGTTGTTCCTCCCAAGCTTTGGGGAAAAAGGCGCATTAAGTATGTGTCTTCATATGCGACTTCGAGACAAGCGGAATGAAATTCTCGGACATGATCGCGGGGATCTCCCTTTCCTCTATATTTTTCAAATTTTGGTGTTTCGAACCCGCGTGGAAAAGGTGGCATATAAAGATTCCTATCAAACGGATAGGGACAGATGTCATTAAGTGAGAATTGATTGGTCTTAACACCACTATGAAGTTGTTGGGCGAGATTCTCAACTTGTTGCCGCAACATCTCTATTTCATTAGGAGGAGGAGGTGGTGGGTTACCTCGAGGGATGTTATATCTGATGGGATCTCTACGCCTTTCCTCCTCATGGCGACTTTGTCTTTCTGATGCTTGTCTTAATTGGGCAAGATCAAAGTCTGAGGGGAGTTTGGCTCCTTCTTGAGAAAGTCGTAAAAAGTGAGCATCCGCATTGCTCCTTAATATTTCATCAAATAATCTGTTAAAATGAGGGTTATGCTGAACCCTTTCAATTGTTGAAGGAGTGGGTGTACCTGGGTTTTCATCATTCCCATTTCCTCCAAGTGCCTCTTGAAATTCATTGAGGTTGTCCTCTTCTTCCTCAATTTCTATTTCTCGCTGCCTTGATCGCGATCGGGTTTGAGCCATTTTGTTTACAAGTTTGTTTTTGAAGTTGATTGAAGATGATGATGGGTGGTGATGAAATGAAAGATTGATTAGTTGGTGATTTGTATTGTATGGGGGATCTCTAGCACTTTAAGGTATATGTAACCGAAATTCCTTCGTTAAATTGCTTGCTTGTTTTGATGATTTTGGATGTGATAAGGTGTAGAGAAATCTGAGATGTGTTACAGATTTTGACTACCTAGCAATGAGAGGATTCACTCATGAACTAGTTTTAACCTGCGTAGATGTGTCTCTTAGGATGAGCTTATCCTAGATGTAGAAACAATCTAAAAAGTGATGTGATGTGTTTGATTTCAAGCAATATCTAAAAAGGAATCTTGGGACAAGAACCTCTCAATGTTTTAAGAGTTTTGGGATGGATTGATGATGGAATGATAATGTATGAGTAAGATGATGGATGTTTTGTTTTCAACTTCAATAAAAACTTTGTGTTACAAATGGAACAAACTCTACCTCTTCCCTTTCAGGCGTTGGTGGCACTTCTCGAGCTGTGTTGTAGGTGATACAGATGTTTGGGAAGAAGTTGGGATTAATCTTTCCTCCTTGATTTTTGTGATAACTCAGAGCTCTATATTGCATAAAAGCTCTGCGGTTCAATGATTCGGAATCAAACTCGTTTGTTTTACCTTGAAGATAGAGACGCATGCGATGTAGAAAGATTCTATGTGAGACAAAGATTTGTCTATTGAGATAGAAGAATTTCCTCCTTTTGATTAAAGCCTTTGAGCTTAATGGTCTCTTTTTCAAGGTGATACTCTGATGACACTTATTCTTTCGCAAGATGTGAAGAATGGTCATAAATTTTGACTCTTTGTTTGTTTGTACGTTGTTTTTGGTATTTTTGGTTGTGTTGACAGATGTTGGATGAATACTTTGTTTTTGGGATTGATTTTCTGATTTTTCTTTGACAAGAAAACAAAGCAAGCACACAAACACAAGAATGTTGCCTAAAAAGGCACAAATGAGTATGGGTCTAGATCAACCCAATCCTTGGACTTGTTTTTGACCCTTCCTTTAGATGTATTTTAAGGTGTAATTCCAAAGCCTGAAGTCGGCTCAATTTGCACTAGGTCTGTAAAACGAACACACTTCAAACACTCTTTATCCCTATGGTCAAATGGCCAGTTGTGATAAATTTAGCCCACATCTTGATATTTCTTCGACTTTGGTACTACATACCTTATGAATCCCGCCGTGGCAGGTAAGGATGTGATATACTAAGTCTTGCACGAGCATAACAAATAGATGATCCCTATGATGGGGGAGTCACCACTTTTATCAAGCCACAAGTGACTTTTCAAAAAGCTATGTTTCTACTCAAGGAAATATGTATGGTGAGTATCTTGGGAGCAAAACCTTCTATGCTCTTGCACTAAATTATACCTCAAATATCCTCAATCAATAGAACAGGTGGGCTACTACTTAAAAGTGTTTAGTCATGTTCGATGGCTTTGGACATAAGTTCATTCTGCAGTGACTCACTTAAGAGCCTTGTAACTGGTGGTGGGGCCCATTTGTCCTTTCGGCCAGTTACACTGTAGGAACAGCTATACCCAAGGCTACAGCTTTTGCTCTCACCTGATTTCTATAGCGGCTCGAAGGTTTTACCGCTCGAGGTCGTTCCCAAGAGTATCGATCCCTTGGCAGGCCTCTCTTAAAAAAAAATAAAATTTTGAGTGTTACTAACACTTTTCTCTTGCACCTAGGACCACGAGAGCCAAGGGAGAGGATAGTGTGTGTTAGAAGTAGGTCCACTCGACTGACTTTTGTGCACAAGCGTGCCAAACACGTAAAACACTTGTTCCTTTTAATCCAGCATTTGCAAATGTGATCTAACTATTTGGAGATGTTGCTCCAACAGCCATGGTGTTCTTTTTAACTTCAAAGCAATATGTTTTGTAATCTAGAAGTTGAAAGTCCTGGTCAACTTAATGAAAAACACGATTGTATGAAGGAAAATTTGTTTTTGCCAAAATGAAGACAAGTGGATTGTTCTTTTTACTGCACCAAATTTTTGAAATGTGGATTGTGATTTTTAAGTCCCAATTGATGCAAGAAATAAAGTTTGTGTTGTTGATTTTAAGCACCAAAAGAAAATGAGTCCTAACTAGAAAACAATGAAACTATTTTTTTGTGTTTTTAAGTTCTTTTTAAGCACTAAATAAAAAATTTTGTGATTTTTGTTGTGTTGTTAACCTGCACAAAGAAAAGAAACAAGTTAAGAAAATTAATGCTCACAGGGGGGGCTTCCACAAGCCTAATTTTTGATTTTTTTCGGTTACAAGTCCCTTTGGGCGACACTCTGTCGCAATAGCGCTATTCTGTGTTTTTACAGAAGCGCTAATTAATACGAAAGCGCTAGTCTGCGTGAGCAGAAGCGCTAATTTACACAGTAGCGCTTAAATAAAAGAAAATCCCGAGAAGACAAAAGCGCTAGAATTGAGTCAATAGCGCTGAAAAGGTGACAATAGCGCTGGAATGTTGTTAATAGCGCTGAAACATTTTCAATAGCGCTACTTTAGGGTCAATAGCGCTAAAAGAAATTTTTCAATAGCGCTAAAACGCGTTCAATAGCGCCGAAGCGCGACCTGTGTGGCAATTTCAACAAGAAAAAATGTTAATTTCAAAAATGAAGATCAGAAGGTTGCGTGTTCGATTCACGTCGGGTTCACCAAATGATGCCCTCCTAAATGGCACAAGATTGTTAGCTTAAGATCAAACAACACAAAACACACAAGATGTTAGAGTTAATCAATCAAAAACTAAAACATGAAGGCATTCCAAAAGAGACACTAAAAGAGACATGCTAAATATATCTAATAAATAGAACAAATGATCATGAGACATCTCCAACTGCCTCTTAGCATGGCCTTAGCTTCTTCTCCCTTGTTCCTCTCCTCTCCAAGTTCCAAAATAGTGTAGCTCTCAGCAGCTTTTTGCACTATGGATGCTTATGGAGGATTGAGATTGTAGAATAGCTCTAAACATGAAATGAAAAGCTATTTTAATGCTTAAAATGATGTGTTTTAACCAAAAGACAATATTTAATTATGCTATGCTAAATGCTCTCTAAAATGGCTATAGTCTAAATGCATACAAGTTTTCAGGATCTGGATTATGAAGGAATGGGCTCTATTTATAGGAAAAATGGAGCAATGGATGGCCAGGATTGAAAGGTTTAATCAAGGGTCAAGCTTGAAAGTTGGGGATCTATGTGCACAATTGGCACCAATAAAATAGTGACAAGTGTCAACACAGGATTGGGTTGAGAGAAGAGGTTGGAGGCATTAAAGGCCTGAGAAGACCTCATGGTTATCTAAAGGCTAAGGGTCAAGCCTAAATTAGGATTACCTACTGGATTAGGAGTTAATCCAAGGATAAACCTTTGTGCAAATGATTAAGAGATAATCATGGTCAAAGCATTAATGACCTGATGAGACCCTTGGGTTGGGTAGAGGTTGAGTCAAAACAAATGTTTTAACCATGTGGGAGGGTTTGAGTTAACCATTAATGGTTATTGGAGACTTTGGGGATTAAGTGGTTGAAAGTTGGAAGCCTTTAATGGTTTTCAAAGACTTTGGGGTTTTTGGTGGTTGAAGGTTGAAAACCTTCAATGGTTATCCAAGACTTTGGGCCATTTGAGAAGTGACTCCATTTTGCTTAGGAATGTGACAATAATTAGAGGATGGATTAGGCTAATTAGGAAGGGGTTAGAAGAATCTAGAAGGGGATTAGATTTTGCAAGTGGATTTGGTGGGTGAGGGAAAATAGGATTTTATTAAAATAAAAATTCATTTATTTCAATAAATGTGTGCAAGTTGCATTTGTAGGAAAATGCAAGTGGGGTGGGGATAATGATTTAAATAAATGTTTTATTTAATTTATTTAAAAGAGGAAAAGGGGGATTTAATTAAATAAATTGATTTTATTTATTTAATTGAATGGAATTTGATTTAATGAATTAATTAAAATAAATTGAATAATTTATTTAATTAATAGAAGAATGTTTGGAGATGAATTAATTAAATATTAATTTAATTAATTGATGGCTAGTGGATTTTTAATCAAATAAATACGAAATATTCATTTAATTAAAATGGACAGATTTGTGTGACTACACTCACCTCTGGCAATTGAGCGTTGATAAAGAAGCATTTCAAATTTCTAGCGGTGGGTTGTGAATGACTGGAATGCAATTGTGCAATCTATTGAACTTTTCTACGAACTCACACATAGGTTCTTGAGGTTCTTTTTTCATTTGAGTTAATTGCGCCAACAATGCATGATCATCTTTGGTGGACTTAAACCTTGCCTCAAACAGTGTTCTAAGAGTTTCCCAATTTGTGATACAATTGTTTGGAAGATGATAGAACCAATCAACAGCAGCTTCATGCAAATTTTCAATGAACAATCTCACCGAAACATCTTCATGCTCAACACCGAGAACCCCGCATACAATATAGAAGGCAACAATGTGTTTGTTCGAATGTTGAGAAACATCTCCTAAAAACATGCAATTTTTTATTTGTGCCTTTGGGTAGTTCATGTAAAGGCGTTGTCAAGCTCAATGGACCAAAAGTAGTACCCCAAGGGCCAATAGCAACCATCCTTAATAGATTATATGGTGGTATTACAAAAATATTTGCAAGTGGAACAACTGAAACTTGCAAACTTAATACCTCACTTGGTATGGGAGATCGTAGTGTAGAAGGAGGAAAACTTGGTGTCCGATGCAAAGGACAACGCATCCGTGGAGGTGTCAAAAAGGGAAAATTATGTTGCTACAAAAACTCAAAAGTAGGATCAACAACTCTTGCTAATCGTTGCCCATGAGTGTAACTTCAATCAGCCATATTAGAATTTGTGAGAAAATCAGCAATATGGATATTACAATGAAAAGTGCACTGCAACCCAAAAAGAAAGTACCGATCACATGTCGCTCCCCAGCATAGTCACCAAAAAAATGTTGGGTGAATATTTTGTCACTAGCGTACCAATGACAAAATATGTGATTCACACACAACTACGTTGAGAAATTAATCTCTCCTCTCATCAAGGGGAGGTTCCCCTTGAAATTTCTTCTCTAATTAACAAGAAACTAAATTTGTGGGTGAGTTTCAGGCATATAACTCTCTTTTTTCAGAGTCTATGTATTCTCCCTCCACTTTGTTAAAACTCTCTATCACTTTTGATACTTAAAGAAATGACCAAACTAATCCAACAAATTCTACCAAAACTTACAACCAAGAAGAACAAAGTCTATCTTGAATACAATTCTAACTAAGCTTATTATCACAAATGGTAAGAAATCTAACTTGTAGCTCAAAGTCTTCAAGTGTGCTTCCCCAATCTTTAAAACCACAAGTAAATAGCATCAATACAAAGCCTACCACTAATCACTTAAAATCAGAAAATTTCCCAAATCTGTAATCAACACAAAGTCTATTTACACAATTGGAAATCTCTTTCATAAACTTTAGCAATTTCACCAAAATATTTAAGATCACAAAGAATGATTATGAGAACTAAACATAAGAATGATTCCAATCACAATCACAATCTTTAGTCCAACATAAAGTTTGGAAACTATCGAATTGTTATTTTATTTCCTTGAATCCACTTTTTTACATCAAAAGCACAAAGTCTTAATTGAGATAAAAATTGGGCAGAGTTTTTCTAAGCATATTCAAGATAAAATATATACAAATGAGGGTCCTCCTTATAAATGAAACGAGTGGAGAAAAATGTGGGCACAGTTGACTAATTCAACTGCACAATCCCACTTGACTACAACTATAGCAGAAAGAAAAAATGCAGCTGCGAGAAAACTAGCAGCATCTAACAATGCAACTATGCGGAAAGACAATGTCAAAAAATGGGACATTTTATTCATCTTTCTCCTCCTCATTAGATTTATGAAATTCTTCAAACTTGGTCAAGATGGCCTCCATCTTAGCTTTGTCTGGTATTGGGGTAGAATCTGTGATAATACGAACATGGGAGATTGCATCCTCAACCTTTACATATTTATTTTTTCCATCTTTCAACATGGATGCAAGGACCTCAAAACTGACTTGAGTCTCCAGCAAGTTATCAAATGCATTTAGAGAGAAATCATGTTCCATGCAGTGATCCATTAGGGAAATAAATTCCTGTGTGATGGCATCGCTAGTAACAAGATTTTGATTGCCATCATATAGATAACAAGGAATGTCAGCAATCTTGGCCGAAATGAAATCAATCTCATCATCACCTTCCTTCCTTTCTTGATCTAGCTCTGCAATCATTAACCTTATTGTCACTTTCTTGTCAGACAACAATGACAAGATTTGGATATACTTCTCCCTTGTTGGAACTACTTTATTCTCTACGAGGACATCTATTTTGAAGTCTTCCATTTTATTCCAAAGAGTTGCACTTCTCTCAATATCTTCAATTTCTTGAGATAAGGAAGTCTTAATACTTTTCATTTGACTTTGAATTACTTCAAAATCAGCCAACAAATTAATTGTTGAACTTAGAAGATGAGATCCTTCTGATTTCAATCGTGTAATCCACTCATCTACTACTTAGCCCTTAACTCCCACCTATTCAACCTTCTTGAGAGCATCAATATCTATTGAGGAACCAATAGGCTCGATTTCTTGAGAGGATTGTGTAACCTTGAGAAGAACACTAGTTAATTGCTCACACTTTTGTTTTAACTCATTATTCTCATCTCTTTCCTGATCAAATCTCCGCAACAAAGAGACAAAAGAACTTTGGGAATCCAACTTAACGCTCTTATTTGTTTCCACTCCAAGCTCTATAGTTTGCGTAGTATAGTCCTTGGGTTGTATATTACCTTTATTCTTATCTGATGACGATACCATGACCTCAGCATATTTCCTCTTGGTAGTTGGATCTACTAATACCTAAGAAACAGTCTTCGGCTTTTTTGTACCTTTGGGTTTTGGGGGAACCAACTGTTCAAAATTAAACTCATCCGGTGAAATTACCTGTTTCTTTCTTTTGGATGCTACTACCTCCATCCAAGGTGGTAATTCTGGATTGGCGAGTGGAGTGGTAGCCTCTTGCTAAGTATCAACTGGTATTTTAGAAGCAAACTGACTTGAAGTTGTGGTAGTTGTGGATGTAGTTACTGGCATCAAGGCTAAAGTGTCCTGTGATGTGCCAGTTGATGTAGCGACAATAGTAGCTATTGATACCTCCTTTGTAACAATTATTGATGGAATAATTGAAGGTACATCAGTAACTATCTTAGTACTTACAAGGGGTGGAACTTCTTCTATGACCATTGTAGACAGCAAATTCACCATCTGTTGTTCTGCAAATGCTTGCTCCAGAGTTTCAGGAAAATCCAACATTGAGGATTCAATATTGGTTGAAGGAATATCATCCAAACTGGAAAAATTGGATAGTGTGAAATATTGTTGGGCAGTATTTGAT
Organism: Cryptomeria japonica; assembly: GCF_030272615.1. Lineage (NCBI taxonomy): Eukaryota > Viridiplantae > Streptophyta > Pinopsida > Cupressales > Cupressaceae > Cryptomeria > Cryptomeria japonica. Next base: position 271,748,440 of record NC_081407.1, read on the forward strand.
TGTGGTATTTTCATTTCTAATTCTTCATCATCAAATTCCTCATCTTCTTGATCTGAGTCATTTTCAATAGAATGAATAACAACTTCTGGATGAGTTAATGCTTGCAAGGTGGTGAGAGTATTACCCTCTCCTTGAAGTGATGGTTCTTTGAGCTGTGCTTCCTCTTGATGAGGAATTTCCCCTTCTTTTGGTTCTTTTTCCTTCTCAGTTTCTTCAATAAACTGCTATTCTAGCTCCTTTGTTGTTGTCTCTTGCACTGCAAAAGATGACTCGCCTTTTTTAGACCCCTTAATTGTGAATTTGATTTTAGGTCCTTTTCCCTTAGATTGTGTTGCAGAGGTTGAGGATGGTGCTTGTTGATCTTCTTTGCTCTTGGTTCTTGTTTCAGCCATAGTTTGTTGATCTGCTTTGCTCTTGGTTCTTGTTTCAGCCATAGTTTGTTGATCTACTTTGCTCTTGGTTCTTGTTTCAGCCATAGTTTGTTGATCTGCTTTGCTCTTGGTTCTTGTTTCAGCCATAGTTTGTTGATCTACTTTTCTCTTGGTTCTTGTTTCAGCCATAGTTGTCTTACCAACTAAACCATCAGTATTGTGATCATCTTCAGAACTAGCAAGAATTTGTTTCATTCTAAGCTTCTTCTTCAACAACCATGCATTGGTATTTGCCAAAATGGGAGAAATTCTTTGAGTAATAGACTTACTCTCCTTCTTCAACCATTGCATCGGTGGGAGTGGAGAATCAGCAATCTTCTTTTCATAATAGACTGGGTCTACTATGTCATCAATATCCTCCATGGTCATTGATATTTTTGCCAGATCCAAATTTTCAATCTGCTCTAGGGTAAGACGATTGAAATCCATTCTCCTTATGTCTTCTTCATCTTGACAATCCGCCCATACATCTTCAAACCTAAAAACATGGGTGTAATTTCTTTTGAGATTATTCTTCATGCCACAAAAATCAAAATTATTTCATGCTTTGAACCTCCTCATGGTATTCCATTAAATTTCCTCTTCCATGTTCTTGGCCTTGGCATTAGTCATAATTGAATATCAGCCAATAGATTTCGGGAATTTCAATCTAGTCTTATGGGCTTCTGACTGCTTTTCATGTACATAAATCAGTTGGCGACATAGCTCCATGAGTAAAATTTTATCAGACGGATATCTTGGCAAAATGAAAGGTTCTCTTGAGAAAAATCCTATTCGGATGTAGGTGAATGTAGGGAACTGAAGAAAGACACATCCAAAATGAGAAACCTTGTTATATGCTGCCTCTGACAGTCTCTTCTTCTACAAGTATTTATCAAACATACACTTCCATACAACAAAGAAAGCTTCATTGACTCTTTTGAAATGGTTCCCTTCATTATTGATCATGAGTTGATCATAATGATTCCAGACAAGTACTAACCTCCTCTCACCTTTTGTAGATAAACCTGGATATTGCCTCATGGAAGCAGTTGCATATACAAGGTACGAGGTCATATAGAATTTCAGTGTTATCTTAACCTCCTTCAATTGTGCATAGAGTGCATCACTGATTTGTTCACCCCAATCAATCTTAGCAGCTCCTTTCCTAATTATATTCATATAATAACACATCCAATTTTGAAAATAATGAGAATCTTTCAAACCTTTCGCCCGTGCCAACATGGTGACCTTATCATTGTATTCCTCATTGAAGTCAATTCTATGGAAATATTTAGGCCATCTTGAAGCGACAGAATTTCTAGCAGTAGAGAGGTAAACTATATTAATTACTTTCTTGCATTTTACCTTATTATTCTCATAATATTCCTGAGCACTTTCTTGAGAAATGTCGGCCACTTCCTCAACTGCAGAACCCTTGAATACATTGTTAAAGAAAACATTTTCCAATGTCATAACCACATTTTGACCAACATACTTAACCTGTCTTGTATTTGGATAGAAATGATCTGCCACTGCAAGTACAAAGTCTAGATCATGAGTTGCAATGGGGAAGGAAGCATATTTGTGCAACTCTGATCTGATCAAGTTTGGCAAGCATGAAGGGGATTTCTCAACTTGATTAATAAACTCCTACATATTGACATGACCAATTTTTGTATCCTTGATGTCCTTGATAGTGGAATCTACTGAGCTTTTTGGTTACATATTCATGTATTTATCATTCTTATACTTCATCTTCTTCGTTGATGACTTGCCTGGTGAGGATTCCAATTGACTTGAAGAAGGCTCTGATTTGTCATGAGGGGGTCTTGATATTTGCAAATTACTGCATTCAACACCGAGGATTAGCTTCTTTGACAATCATCATCATCAAGAAACCAAATTTTATCAACTGGATCAAAAATTCAGAGTCAGAATGGGCTTGGGAACAAAATTGGCGAAAACTGGCAAGTCAGGGAAAAAATTCTGACCTGCACTTTAGGACTCAAAAATTTGCATATCAGACTTTAAAGTCCGATATGCAGGGGTAAAAAATCTTCCTTGCATATTGGACTTTAAAGTTCGATGTGCAAGTTGAGGAAAATTCATTAGCACAATGGACTTTAAAGTTTGATGTGCAAGGGAAGGATCCTTCAAAGGATAAGCACATTGGACTTTAAATTCCGATGTGCCTAGGGAAGAACAATGATTGGCATGTCAGGTTTTAAAACCCGACATGTTAATCAGACAAACCCGCCTTACATATCGGACTTTAAAGTTCGATATGTAAGGTTTAACCCTCTTGCTAACACGTCGGGTTTTAAAACCTAACTTGTTAGCAAGAGGGTATCTCCCGCATATCGGACTTTAAAGTCCGATATGTGGGAGATATCTCAATCTGTTAGCCTGCATGTCGGGATTTAAAACCCGATATGCGGGAGATACCCTCTTGCTAACAAGTCAGGTTTTAAAACCTGACATGTTACTAGGAGGGTTAAACCTTACATATCAGACTTTAAAGTCTAATATGTAAGATGGGTTTGTTTGATTGACATGTTGGGTTTTAAAACCTGACATGCCAATCGTTGTTCTTCCCAGGCACATCGAACTTTAAAGTCCAATGTACTTATCCTTTGAACGGTCCTTCCCTTGGACATCGTACTTTAAAGTCCGATGTACTAATGACTTTTCCTCAGCTTGCACATCGAAATTTAAAGTTCAATATACAAGGAAGATGTTTTACCCCTCCACATTAGACTTTAGAGTCCGATGTGCAAATTTTTGACTCCTAAAGTGCAAGTCGGAATTTTTTCCCCAACCTTCTAGTTTTCGCCAATTTTGTTCCCAAGCCCGTTCTGACTCCAAATTTTTTATCCAGTTGATAAAATTTGGTTTTCTGATGATGATGACAGTCGAAGAAGTTATTCCTCAGTGTTGAATGTAGTAATTTGCAAATGTCAAGACCCCCTCACAACAAATCAGAGCATTTTTCAAGTCAATTGGAATCCTCACCAGGCAAGTCATCAGCGAAGAAGATGAAGTACAAGTATGATAAATACTTGAATATGTACCTAGACAAGTCAATAGATTCCAATATTAAGGAGATCAAGGATACAAAAATTAGTCGTGTCAATACGTAGGAGTTTATTGATCAAGTTGAGAAAGCTCCTTCATGCTTGACAAACTTGATCAGATCAGAGTTGCACAAATATGCTTCCTTCCCTATTGCAACTCATGATCTAGACTTTGTACTTGCAGTGGCGGATCATTTCGATCCAAATAGAAGACAGGTTAACGATGTTGATAAAAATGTGGTTATGATATTGGATAGTGTTTTCTTTAACAATGTATTCAAGGGTTCTCCAGTCGAGGAAGTGGTCGACATTTCTCAAGAAAGTGCTCAGGAATATTATGATGAAAATGAGGTAAAATGCAAGAAAATAATTAATACAGTTTACCTCTCTGCTGCTAGAAATTCTACCACTTCAAGATGGCCTAAATATTTCCATAGAAGTGACTTCAATGAGGAATACAATGATATGGTCACCATGTTGGCATAGGTGAAAGGTTTGAAAGATTCTTGGTATTTTCAAAATTGGATGTGTTATTATATGAATATAATTAGGAAAGGAGCTACTAAGATTGATTGGGGTGAATAGATCAGTGATGCACTCTATGCATAATTGAAGGAGGTTAAGATAACACTGAAATTCTATATGACCTCGTACCTTGTATATGCAGTTGCTTCCATGAGGCAATATCCAGGTTTATCTACAAAAGGTGAGAGAAGGTTTTTGTCTAGAATTATTATGATCAACTCATGATCAATAATCAAGGGAACCATTTCAGAAGAGTCAATAACGCTTTCTTTGTTGTATGGAAGTGTATGTTTGACAGAGACTTGCAGAAAAAGAGACTGTCAAAGGTAGCATATAACAAGGTTTCTCATTTTGGATGTGTCTTTCTTTAGCTCCCTACATTCACCTACATCCGAATAGGATTGTTCTCAAGAGAACCTTTCATTTTGCTAAGATATCCATTTGACAAAATTATACTCATGGAGCTATGTCGACAACTGATTTATGTACATGAAAAGCAGTCACAAGCCCATAAGACTGGATTGAAATTCCCCAAATCTATTGGCCGATATTCAGTTATGACTAATCCCAAGGCCAAGAACATGGAAGAGGAAATGCAATGGAATACCATGAAGAGGTTCAAAGCACGAAATAATTTTGATTTTCGTGGCATGAAGAATAAGGTCAAAAGAAATTACACCCATGTTTTTAGGTTTGAAGATGTATGGGTGGATTGTCAAGATGAAGAAGACATAAGGAGAATGGATTTCAGTCATCTTACCCTAGAAAAGATTGAAAATATGGATCTGGCAAAAATCCCAATGACCATAGAGGATATCGATGACATAGTAGACCCAGACTATTATGAAAAGAAGATTGTTGATTCTCCACTCCCACCGGTGCAATGGTCAAAGAAGGAGAGTAAGTCTATTACTCAAAGAATTTCCCCCATTTTGGCAAATACCAATGCATGGTTGTTGAAGAAGAAGCATAGAATGAAACAACTTCTTGCTAGTTCTGGAGATGATGACAATAGTGATGGTCTAGTTGGTAAGACAGCTACAGCTGAAACAAGAACCAAGAGCAAAGCAGATCAACAAGCACCATCCTCAGCCCCTGCAACACAATCTAAGGGAAAAGGACCCAAAATCAAATTCACAATTAAGGGGTCTAAAAAAGGTGAGTTGCCTTCTGCACTGCAAGAGACAACAACAAAGGAGCTAGAGCAGTAGTTTATTGAAGAAACTGAGAAGGAAAAAGAACCAGAAGAAGGGGAAATTCCTCATCACGAGGAAGCACAGCTTGAAGAACTAGCACTTCAAGGAGAGGGTAATACTCTCACCACCTCCCAGGCATCAACTCATCTAGAAGTTGTTATTCATTCTATTGAAACTGACTCAAATCAAGAAGATGAGGAATTTGATGATGAAGAATTAGAAATGGAAATACCACAATCAGAAACTGCCCAACAATATTTCACACTATCCAATTTTTCCAGTTTGGATGATATTCCTTCAACCACTATTGAATCCTCAATGTTGCATTTTCCTAAAAATATGGAGCAAGCATTTGTAGAGTAGAATATGGTGACTTTACCATCTACAACTGTCATAGAAGAATTTCCTCCCCATGTAAGTACTGAGATAGTTACTGATGTACCTTCAATTCTTCCATCCATAGTTGTTACAAAGGAGGTATCAATAGTAATTATTGTCGCTACATCAGTTGGCACATCACGGGACACTTCAGCCTTGATAACAGTAATTACATCCACAACTACAACAACTTCAAGTCAGTTTGCTTCTGAAATACCAATTGATACTCAACAAGAGGCTAACACTCCACCTGCCAATCTAAAATTACCACCTTGGATGGAGGTAGTAGCACCCAAAAGAAAAAAATAGGTAATTTCACCGAATGAGTTTAATTTTGAACAGTTGGTTCCCCCAAAACCCAAACGTACAAAAAAGCCGAAGACTGTTTCTTGGGTATTAGTAGATCCAGCTACCAAGAGGGAATATGTTGAGGTCATGGTACCATCATCAGATAAGAATAAAGGTAATATACAACGTGAGGACTATACTATGAAAATTGTAGAGATTGGAATGGAAATGCATGTGAGCATTAAGTTGGATTCCCAAACTATTTTTGACTCTTTGTTGTGCAGATTTGATCAGGAAAGAGATGAGAAGAATGAGTTAAAACAAAAGTGTGAGCAATTAACCAATGTTCTTCTCAAGGTTACACAATCCTCTCAAGAAATCGAGCCTATTGGTTCCTCAATAGATACTGATGCTCTCAAGAAGGTTGAACAAGTGGGAGTCAAGGGCCGAGTAGTAGATGAGTGGATGACATGATTGAAATCAGAAGGATCTCATCTTCTTAGTTCAACAATTAATTTGTTGGCTGATTTTGAAGTAATTCAAAGTCAAATGCAAAGTATTAAGACTTCCTTATTTGAAGAAATTGAAGATATTGAGAGAAGTGCAACTCTTTGGAACAAAATGGAAGACTTCAGAATAGATGTCCTCATAGAGAATAAAGTAGTTCGAATAAGAGAGAAGTATATCCAAATCTTGTCATTGTTGTCTCACAAGAAAGAGACAATAAGGTTAATGATTGCAGAGCTAGATCAAGAAAGGAAGGAAGGTGATGATGACATTGATCTCATTTCAACCAAGATTGCTGACACTCCTTGTTATCTATATGATGACAATCAAAATCTTGTTACTAGTGATGCCATCACACAAAAATTTCTTTCCCTAATGGATCACTGCATGGAACAAGATTTCTCTCTAAATGCATTTGATAAATTGCTGGAGATTCAAGTCAGTTTTGAGGTCCTTGCATCCATGTTGAAATATGGAAAAAATATATATGTAAAGGTGGAGGATGCAATCTCCCATGTTCGTATTATCACCGATTCTACCCCAATGCCAGACAAAGCTAAGATGGTGGCCATCCTGACCAAGTTTGAAGAATTTTACAAATCTAATGAGGAGGAGAAAGATGATAAAATGACCCATTTTTTAAAATTGTCTTTCCCCGTAGTTGCATTGTTAGATGCTGCCAATTTTCTCGCACCTGCATATTTCCTTTCTATTGTAGTTGTAGTCAAGTGGGGTTGTGCAATTGAATTAGTCAATTGTGCCCACATTTTTCTCCACTCTTTTCATATATAAGGAGGACCCTCATTTGTATATATTTTATCTTGAATATGCTTAGCAAAACTTTGCCCAATTTTTATCTCAATTAGGATTTTGTGCTTTTGATGTAAAAAAATGGATTCAAGGAAATAAAGATAGCAATTTGATAGTTTCCAAACTTTGTGTTGGACTAAATATTGTGATTGTGGTTGGAATCATTCTTATGTTTAGTTCTCATAATCATTTGTTGTGATCTTAAATATTTTGGTGAAATTTCTAAAATTTATAAAAGAGCTTTCCAATTGTGCAAATAGACTTTGTGTTAATTACAGATTTGGGAAATTTTCTGAATTTAAGTGATTAGTGGTAGGCTTTGTATTTCTACTATTTACTTGTGGTTTTAAAGATTGGGAAAGTACACTTGAAGACTTTGAGCTGCAAGTTAGATTTCTTACCATTTGTGATAATAAGCTTAGTTAGAATTGCATTCAAGATAGATTTTGTGCTTCTTGGTTGTAAGTTTTGGTAAAATTTGTTAGATCAGTTTGTTCATTTCTTTAAGTATCAAAAGTGATAGAGAGTTGTAACAAAGTGGAGGGAGAATACACAGACTCTGAAAAAAGAGAGTTATATGCCTGAAACTTACCCACAAACTTAGTTTCTTGTTAATTAGAGAAGAAATTTCAAAGGGAACCTCCCCTTGATCAGAGGAGAGATTAATTTATCAAAATAGCTGTGTTTGAATCACATATTTTGTCATTGGTACGCTAGTGATAAAATATTCACCCAACATGAGGATATTTTTTTGTCTAATTTTTATTGAGGGTTTGGTCGACCTTGAAAAATTAGGTTGAAGGTTTGAATAAATATATGTAATAATAATGTAATATGCATGTCTACAAGTGTCTACTTTGTATATATGAGTGAATGATCGAGTTAGATGTGCTAATAAGTGATCTAATCCTTTGGAAGTGTGAAGAAGAAAAGTGTTGCAGAGCAGACTATGTGCTTAACCGAAACTGTACTCAAGCATATGGAGATGTTATTTTCACAGTTCATATGACCTGGATTGTAGTCTGAATGTTTTTGTAAGTTAGTGAGACTTCTTCTAAGGCATTGATCCTTCTCTTAAGCTTGTATCCTTTCTGGGTTTCTTATTTTGAGAAATGATGTCTAGGTAGTATGCCTGAATGCATGTGCATTCCCATTGTAATATTCACATTTACTCCTAACAGGGTATTATCTCATTGTGGGTAGCTTCGCACTTTGTTTTTCTCCTTAACCATATTTTCCACATCAAAATCTTGGTGTTATGTGTGTTAATGATGTAGTATTGTTTCATGCTTTAACTGTTAATTGTCAAATATGTTTTATGGTTTAAGTTGTAGTAAGATTTTAGTGCAAACTGATTCACCCCCCCTCTCAATTTTCTACATTGTTTCCAACACTTCTAAGAGGATCTCGAGTAGGGTTGGTGGGGGCTGGGTCATCAAATATCTGAGTGGTAGGGTGGTGGTGGCTTACGTGGCTAACTTGTACATTCAAACTTCTAACATGGGAGAAATGGTGGCGGCCTTTTATGGCATTTCTATAGCCAAGGACAGTGGGTGCCAAAATATCATCATCGAAGGTGATTCAAAAAATGTAATAACAATGTTGCAAGGAAATGTGAATCTAGATTGGTCTATATAGACCTTATCAACAAGTGTCAAGGTGTCGTTGCCACATTAGGTCATGTGAGACTACAACATACCCTTAGAGAAGGTAATAGCTTTGCGGACAGGTTGGAAAACCTTGGTCCTTTTATCAATGGGCTCAAAATTTGGACTACTCAACACAAGTTACTCGTAGATATTTGTGTCATGATGATTGAGGAGATTAATATCAATGAGTCCTAAAAAAATTAAAATCACCTTTTCCTTCATTATCTTGTTCACGTTGTACTTTATTCATTTATTCATATTGTCTTGCTTTGTTAAATCTTGTGATAGAAATGCTTCTTTTGGTACCGCCTTTCACTATGTTCTTCCCAAAGCTAGTTTTTGTAACCCCTCTATGGTCCCTATTTATGGCTTCTTAGACGAATCCATAGGTGGTGATCTTATTCAAACAAAGCTTGATGATTATGACAATTTCAAGAAAAATGAGGGTCTTTGGATAAAGGTGGTGGACAAAAATCTAGTGACTTATGTTGTAGGAATGAAGAGATTTAACCCTTCATTGTCTGATTAGTTTTCCTAGTCTTCGAAGGAGGGTGAAGTCCAAGTGGGTAGAGTGAATTTCATAATGTCCATGGAAATGATCATAGCTACTACGGGTTTGGTGGTGGAGGGAACATCCTTCCCTAAGAAACCCAAGAGTAACTACAAGGTGGACTTCATGAGGTTCTTGAAGCCGAGGGAGAAATTTTCCTTCTTGCAAAGTGGTTTCAATAGGAATAATTTATCAGGGGTTTAGAAAGAGGGTGTGTTGCTCCTAATGAATTTCATCACTTTGGATGGGAGATTTAAACATTTCAATTCTCATATGTTCCCCATGCTCAATTATTTAAGGTATAGTGGCAAGATGAATTTCCCTTATTGGTTTTTCTCGTCTATATCCCGATCTGTGGTTGTTACCAAAACTAAAGATGCCCTTCCCCTACACTAAGGACTTATTTTATGTCTATAATTTTTACTCGAGTTTGATCCGCGCTTGTGGGTTGGTTAATAATCCCTTTGGTCCCACTTTGTGTGTTGAGTTGTTAGATAACTAGGTAATAAAGAATCCATTTCTACTCCTAGACCCAAAAAGAACACTACCCAGGTTAACAACAGATAGATGACTAAATCTAAGAATCCTCTGGCCCCTCCCATTACTGAATGCATTGTCAAAGAGTCAAAAGTTGAAGAGTAGACCTTCTAGGACTTTACTTCCTCATCGTCAACTAGTTCCAAGTGGACCTTGGACAACACCATGAGTAATGTTGCTACCCCTCCTACCCCTTCCTTTGGCGCCCCCCACATTTACTTGTAAACTCTCCAAAGAAGTGGGACTTCCTACCTTTTCAATTAAGATAAATGAGCTATATGAGGGTTAGAACAAACATGAAGCTATAATTTGTTGGCTTCTCAAGTACTTAAATATGGTGAGGAAAAAAATTAACAGGCTTGACACCTTCACTAAAGTAGATTCAAGAGCTTCAAGTTGGGCAATGGATGACAAGGAATGGAAAGTATTTGGGTGTAGGAAAATGTTTTGGTTGATAAGCTTGAAAGGTGAGAAACTATTGAAGAGAATTTGAAGAGAATCTGCAACAAGATGAACTAGAAGGATGATAGGAAGGAAATGATGGAGGCAATTGAAGGTTTGTACTTAACAACTAGGCATCCCTGAAGAGGAAAGTTGAGGAAATGTTAGCACAAAATAATGAGATGTTGGAGAATAAATCTATATCTCTTCATGTCATCTAAGAAGAAATCGCTAGGAGTAAGGAAAATAAGAATCATCATTTATATTATTCCCTTTCTACTGGCTTGGAGCCATCAGTGTCAAGGGTGAAAGCTACCCTAGATTGTGCTATCTCATTTGGTAAAGGTTCTAACAAGAGCCTCTCTTTCTTTGACAAAGTAAAATCAATGAGCTAGGAATGGAAAATTATGAATTCTCCCACTAGGTAGGCCATCATTTTGTGTCTTCAATGGGGATGTGTAGGTTTTTTGTCTCATCTACTTTAGTCTAACCTAGTCTTGTTTGTTGGTTTTGTGGTTTTGGTTCTAGTTGTCTATTGGGTTTTGTTCTTTTTTTGGTAGCATACACTCTTGGTTTGGGTTCTCATTTCTTGTGAGTCCCTTGGTTTCTTTATTGTTGCAATTTTGTAAAGGTTTGGGCCTCTCCTGGTTTAATCTAATCAGAACCTTAATTCACTTTTTTTTCTTTCACACATTAGGGAAAAGAAAACTATTTTTTTATTTTTATTGATTTCAACGATAATTAAAATCATTAAATTTATAGAGTCTATAATGTTAGTTTGGTAATCTTTTAGATTTTGATTGTGTAGAAATTTTTAGCATCAATATGCGAGATCAAATTCCATCATCTATCATTACAATTGATCTAATTAATTTGTTTCACAATAATACGAATAAAATTATGGTGACAAATTTAATTTGGAATGAAGTAGTAAAATAAATTAAATGTGAGTTAAATGAACAAAATGTAAATGATAAAAAAAGTAATAGGCTCATATTAGTTATTTAAGGTTGATTGTTTCTATAATTAAATAATTTTATAGAAGCTAAAACAAATTAAAATGAAATTTTAATTAGGTTTTGATAATATAAAGTTGTCACAAATGGTAAGAGATAGTTTGGACCATTGCTTTGTATCCTTACTGATAATTCAAATAAATATCTTTGACTCATAAAATATACTATTTTTTTCTCTAATTTAGATCTACATATTTGTAATTGATTTGTACGGGTGCATAAGTCATCTTTTATATACAAATTACCATATAAATCATATTTGATATCATTGATTCTAATAGTTTGTAACTTGTTTTCCTTGCATCTTTGATACATGGGCACTTCTAAGGAGTGGTAGTGTTTACAAACACCTTTTAGATTTTTCTAAATCATAATGGTGGAGTTCTCTCTATTCAAACCCCTAGATGCATCAACTTTACAACTTTAAGTAAAGAAATTCAAAGGCAATAAGGAAACATATAGTAGACCTAGGATGATTCTTTCCAAATACTGTAATTTATGTGATAGATTCACAAATTAAACTCTAGATTGTTTAATTGATTCTTAAATGATCCTCAATATCTGATATTATTTCAAATGAATGAGATAATGTCTTTAAATACAAAAACCAATTGTAGAAATAAATATAAACTTATATAGTTGTCTTATAATTATAGTCACCTACATTTCCTCATACCTAACCACATTTGACTTTACCCCATCCTAACCAATTAAATGAAATTTTTTACATTTATCTCTCACCTTTGATTAAATGAAATGTTTTACCTTTATCTCTCACCTTTAATTAAATGAATTTACATTATGGATTTCATCATCATGTATTACACCATCTGTCAGGCACATATTTTACCATCTATTAGGCATAAGTGACTATCCCTTGGTCACTTGTAGGTGCCAACCTTAGGTTATAGTAGGGCCCATACAATATGGACACATACATGAAACAAATTTTTTTTAATGCTACAAGAAAATCACTAATATATTTATACACATTATAAACACATAATGTCTTATATTGTATACTTGATGATGTCACATTATGAATACATAATATCTAAGTATCGGGCATACTTGACAATGTCAAATGAACCACATCCTGGAAAACATGTCACCTAGGGATGAGGGGAGGAGATGAATGTTTAGGAGTGGTAGACCTATTACACTCACCTAATGGATGAGGTTATCTAGATAGGATTATCATCTTAATACAACATAATCCATGAAGATAATATCTAGGGTCTTCTTCCTTTATGATTGAGTTGTCAATTATGATCTATTATTTTAGATAGACGAACCTTGGTGTATGATGATGTGGAATTCCTATTTCCATGCATAACTCTTGGAGATTTTGGTTGATCTTTAGCTATGAGGAAAATTACAATGTCATGTCAAGTTCTTAGATTTTTTATTATTTTTTTAATGGAAACTTTGTCAATGGCTTTTGGTAATTTGTTATAAGAGTGTTGTGATTATTTTTCCTTGTAAGATTCTATCTATTTTGGTTTTTTAGTTGGAGTATAGTTGGAATGAGATGATTGGTTATACACCTATATCTAATTTGGGTGAGATCATCTCTCTTAGTTTTATAGATGTGCGTGGAAAAATGACTCACTAGATGAGGTTTCAATAGAAATAATAAGCAACCCAAACTTGGAGTTGGATGTGAGTTTAGCATGGACCTATTGAGGAGATTGTTCTTGAAGGAAGAATAATCTTATACCCCACTCTTAGTCTACTAAATGATGAAATATTTAACATTGAAATACATTTTTTTATCATGTCTCACCTTCTAACATTTTTGTTTCTTGAGCTATGGATGTAGAAAAATGGTTAAGGTTTCTCCTTATGTTGATTTCTTGAGTTGTAGTGTTAGTTTTGGATACAATGTGTTTTGAAGACTACAAGAGATGGTTACTGGCTTTGGGCATATTCTCTTTTTGTGGGAATGATTATTTTATCTTCCTTCAATTTGAGAGGTTTACATCTATTGGTGCTATATTTAACATTGTATTAGATGGTTAAACATTGACAACTCTCTCTACTTGGGAATTTATAAGGAGATATTACTTATCATAGCTTCGACACATGTTGGTTGTGGTAGGTGGACATATTAAATTAATTTGTTGGCTCTCTCTATTGTCTAAAGGTTTGATTCATTTCATGTTGAAGTTGATATTTGTGTAGAGTCAATCATTCTCTATTATTGTAATTCACTATTTTTTACTAATAGTAAGGATGATAGAGTTTCTTTATATCTTCTATGTGATGTGAAGAACTTGGGAGAGTTAAGGTAATGAAGGGACAAAGATTTTTACTAGTGATTTTTACATTTTTTATTTTTTTAATTTTTATTTTTATTGGTAAATGGGCCGAAGCCAATAAGGTGTACATATCCTACCCCCTTGTGGGATTTGAACTTGTGACCTCTCTTTCACAAGCACAAGTTCTCCACCACTAGGCCAACTCAGGCTGTACAATTTTTACATATTTGTTATTTGGTGTATATTCTTCAATATTTTTGCATGTCTATGTTTTTTTTACTATTAGAGACGACTTTGTGCAATACAATGAATATAAAGGACTCATGGTTATAGATTTTATTGGATATGTTGATAGTAGAAGGCCTACATGTGAAGTGTGCACCCTATTTATAAGGTATGGTTAGTTGGAAGGGTTAGTGATATCTTTTGGTTTCTATTCCAACTATTGTTGAGTATTTGGTAGATATTGAGTCCTATTCTAAAGGATATGGACTTCAATGCATGTGTATGTGTTGGAGCATGACATTTAGACCATGATCTTAGATTTGGTTTCTTATCTTTGGTCGTGATGGAGGATGGGAGTTTTATATTCAAGATGGTTGTCATTTGATGGATGTTATATAGGCTTAGTTGAGCTCATGAGCACACAAGAGTTGGTGCAACGTGGTAATACCCTGAACATTGTTGGTGTTCTCTTTTGCTTTGGGAAGGTATATAGAAAGTTAGAGAATGTTGGGATTAGGTGTCTCATATACCTTGCAAGTCCTAATATTTAGATTAGTTTTAATTATTTATTATTTTATGTATGCTTCTAAAATGGGATGTTGACTTTAGGCCTTGACCATTATTCCATTCACATTCTATTGTATTTTGGTATTTAGATGTGTAAGTTTTTAAGAGAATATTTTGTCATGAAGGACATGTAAGAGCATCTATACCAAATATATGATATGAGAGATATTATGATGTGCAAGAGTATTGATGAGGGGGTTGCATAGTGGACTTCTAAAAGCATTTTCTATTATTAGTTAGACATGGAATGCAACTAGTGCTTCATGGAGGAGTTCTTAGGAGTTACATATGTCAAGTTGTATAATGGAAGTTGAATATACTCATGTAGGAGTTATTTTCTATTATGGGATGACTCCACATATGTGGGTCATCCCATAATAATGGTTCCCACTTTTTTGCCAAACTCGACATTGAAATCAATAATTTCAACTAAATCTTCACTTTTTTGACACTTCCAATAGCTAAATCATTAGGAATTTGAAGTTGATGTGAACTAGTGATTGGAATTAAATTGTAATTTTTTATCATTAAACTTTTAATCATTTTCTTTTTGTAGTAAAAAACATTTTTAAAATATGATGTTTATGATGTTGCACATAAAATTTTTTATACAAAGGATAAAATTCTATTTTTTTTTAAATATAGATTTGTAACACCAATATCTAGCACTTGCATTTTGTTTCATAACATTTTGTTGCATGGACTTTTTAATAAGTTTTAAAGTCAAACCAATTATAATTTAGATATACCTGTATAACTTGTTATGTATGTATGTAAATTTAATTTATTTATTTTTGTTAGAACAAGGACAACAATACCTAATACATAGATTTTTTTTAGAATTTTTTCACTAATATACTATTTTTCCACAGTGTAGAACAATTAACTTGATGTTTAGTGAAAAAACTTTGTTTAGTAAAGCATATAAATGTTTTGATAATAAAACCTAATGTAATGAAAACGGGGACCAGTGGAAAACCAATATGAGTTCATCTAAATAACATGCTCAATTATAAACATAATAAGCTCAAACCCTTTCAAAATATATTAAGAAATATTAGTTAAACAAGAAGCTAGCTAGGAAATGAACTTCCCCATGATACTCCCTATGCCATAGCTCTTCCTTGCCCTCCTCTTCTCTAAGATCCTACTGTTATGTGGAGTATGCCCTCAGTTTGAGAACTAGAACAATGGGATTCCAAATGGAGGATGAGAGATGATTGATTACGGTTAAGTGTTGAATGAGGATGCAAATGAAGTATTACAGGTTGAATAGCAATTCCAACAAGTGGAAGAGCTAGAACCCAATACAATGGCTTCCTACAAAATATTCAAATTATAAGTAACAATGATAATGCATGGGTAACTATTATGTGTGTGAAGTCTCAACAATGAAGCAATGAGCCCTATTTATAGGGAAAACGGGAAAATGAATGGTTGAGATTGAGTTGATTAAGGAAGGGTTAGAATTTCTTGAGGAAGTGGTGATCCTCAATCCATGTTCTCCACTTCAAGCCAATTACATGTTGACAAGTGTCAACAAGGGAAGGCTTGAGAGGAGAGAGACAAATCATTAAATGCTTGAGGAGACATGATGGTTACCATGGGTGGTTAGGTTAATGGATAAAGCTTTTATCCAAGGGGTAAAGGAATGTGCAAGGGTTAAAGGGTTAGATTGGTCAAATCCTTTAAGGCTTGAGGGGACTTGAGGGTTACCATGAATGGTTAGGTTAAGGGATAAGTTGTTAACCAAGGGTTGGGGGAATGTGCAAGGGTTGAAGATGAGTTAGTTTAGTCAAAGACCCATGTGAGTTAATTTGTTGAAGGCAGAAGGCCTTTAATTCTTTGTAAGAGCCTTAAATATTTTTCAGAAGTGACTCTTCCCTGATCCCTTAGTTTAGGAATGTGCAAACACTTAGAGGGGGATTAGGCTAATAATCAGGGGTTTAGACATGTTTAAAATAAGGGTTAGTGTGCAACTTGCATTTTCTAGAAAGTGCAAGTGGGTGAGGGTGTTAGGATTTTAAATAAATATTTATTTATTTAAATGTGAGGGATGGGCTTTTAGAATTTAAATAAATATTGATTTAGTTAAATGTGAGAGAGGGTATTTAATTAAATAAATATGATTTGTTTAATTAATTAAAAGTCAAAATATGGCTTAATTGAATTAAATCAAATAAATTAAGTTTTTTTATTTTATTAATAGGAGAAGAGGGTTAGGGTTAATTAATTAAATACTAATCTAATTAATTGTTGATCGATGGTTAAATAATCAAATAAATGCTAAGTATTCATTTAATTAAATGGACAGATTTAGGTCTCTATATTTTCCCCTCTTTGAGATGGTGCAGTTTATCGCATTGTTGCAAAGAAAAAGAAGTAAGAATGGTACATGCCCCAACATGCACTAGGTTGGTGGTTAGGTATGCCCCCTCGAGAGATGGGACAAAATTTTAAAATTTTGAGTGATCTCTCAAAAATTTTGAGAAAACTTGGCATGGTAGATGGTGGATTTTGGAAGGAATGAGGGTGAATGGCGAGAAATAGAGAATTATGGGAAGTCGGTAAGAACCCTTAGGTCAGGCAGGAGATATGATGCAAATGCAATATTGTCATGCATTTGAGTGATGTTGTTCAATTATTCAATATTTTTTGGACAATTTGGTGAAATTAATGGAATTACCTTGATTTTAGTCAAAGCATGATAGTTGATGTTAGTTGTTTGCTCAGACAGGATAGCGTCTGAGTAATTGAATCAAATTGACCTATTGAAACTTAAATAATTGATTGAATTGCCCGATGAAGTCAAGGTATTTGAGGCAAATTACTCGTTGAGACTTAGACAAATGATGTAATTATCTAGTTTGAATATGTTTGATTGGTTGACTAATTGATAATTGGGTGTAAAAAGATGACCTAGATGACACTGGATACGTAGCCCTTCTTGTTAGATGGACTATGATGAACTTGGTAGATCAGTTTGATGCAAGGATATGATGTAGGGGATGATGTGATGATGACTTGGATAGGGAGGGTGAGGGGGTAATCAATGTTAGATAGAAAGTATGGACGGATTTGTTGCTTTAAGAAACTTTCTTGAAAAACTCTGTTTTGCCCTGTAATTAGCAACAAAGCGTTCACAACAGTTGAAGAATCACAAACACAAAAGAATGGTAATTCTTCTCTGCGTTTGAGAGGGGCAGCTCCCTCGTATAATGGGGGTATTTGGATTTTTCAAAAATCTAAAGAACGAACAATAAAGAAGGATTGAACGCCATATAAGGTATGAATCTAGATTAAAATAAATTCCATATAATCAAGTTTGAGATACCACAACTTGAAATAAACTTCTTCACATTCAATGTTAAAGGGAAAAGCATTAGGTAATCATCGATCAAACATAAGAACATTGATAATAACCCATGAGAATAAGTTGAACACACATCCAAATTGATCTCTATTGCTTAATTGCTTGAATAATACTATCCAAGTCTCTTATACAAAGCTTGTGAAAAAGTGGAATCCCCTTTTCATTGAATAATAATGAGGTATATATAGGAGAAGTGGTAACCACCTGAGGTAACTACCCTAACTACCTTTACAACTACTTTATAACTTCCTCAACTACTTGAAATAACTTCCTCAATTTTGGGAGAAATAACTACTTAGAATAACTACCCAAAATGAGAACTTAGGATAACTACCTCATATGAAAAGAGCCAAGATTATCCTTTATTACAATATAGAAATAGAGATGAGAGAAAAGGAAACTCGATCATGAGAGTTATTTACAAGAAAGACAAAAACATGATGTGAGTAACACAACAAAAATAAAGGCTATACAAAATGCAACTCTGCACTTATTCTAAGCTAACTCCTTGCGCTGCCGATGAGGTTGTCACTTCTGTAGGCACATTATGTTGTTCAGGTCCTTTGTCTCTGAATATTCTGAAAATTCTGATGGCTGAAGTGACGGATTTTCCTTTGGGAATTAGGATGTTAGCTATCCTCATTTTCCATGTCTTCAAGTTTCTATGAATGCCACTTAGTTCTGTCACCATGCTGAGTGTCTGAGGCATAGAAATTCTCAAGGAAGAGTAAATATCAATCAACCTTTCGATGGTATTTTCACTGAAGTTTGTCTTGTTAAAAAGCTGTTGATCTACCATGTTCTGGAAGCTATTCTGTAACACCTGCGAATCTTCCATCAATGTCACATCTGGGAGAAGAGTAGTGAGTTGTCCTTGGAGTTTGGTACACACTTGATCACATGAAAGCATGAGCTTTTCTAACTCTGATGAAACTTGATCTATGATCACTAGTTTCCAGTTAATGCTTTCCATCCATATCTCTAGATAATCTTTTTCATTTTTAGGCAAGATTTTCTCGGTTGCAAGGGTGTCCATTCCAATTTCTATCATTTGTTTAAAATCATTCACAATTTCTTTCCAGGCTGCCTCCTCTTTCTTGACATTCCTCAAGTCTTTCTCAATAGTATTTTTCTTTATTAAGGCTTCATCATGGATAGATTTTGCTTGGACTAGGAATTCACTTTGGAGAGGACCTTTTCGACTCAGGCAAGTCTGTGGTAAAAATTCATTCTATTTGGCATACTTAGATGGCACACATATGCCCCTTCCTTATAATGGGCAACACTTAAAATTATATACTCCATAAGCTTATTTACCTATCGTCTTGTATATAGCTTAGTTAGGAGTTTTGGCTTTGTTCCCTTTTGTTTGTGTGTGTGTTGTTCTTTCTTCTTTTTGGCTTGTTTCTCCCTCCTTAGTCAATGTAAAGTAGTGCACTGGTCCTTTTGACTCTGTTGCCCAATGAATACACTGAATGTCGTTAACCAGAGATTATGGGTTTCTTCATCGTCCCTTACGGTCCTCGTCCCCAGTCAGAGCCAGCTGTTGATCCTAATTGTAAATTTGACAACTATGATTCTTCTTCGTTTCCATGTAATAACGGGTCGTTTTAGTGTGAATGGTTCGTCGAATATTTGGATATATTCGTAAAAAAAAAAAGAGGACCATATGTGAATTCCCAAAATTCGCCCAAGTTATAATTGTACTTCACATCATGATGGTGAAGGGTTGCAAATCATGTTTTTGAGAAAATCGAGAAACTCTTTGTATTTGTATTTGTAATCCTATGAACGTTTTCAAAGTAAAGGATATAATTCAAAGTAACATGTTGACCTCTAAAACTCCAAGTTAAATGATCCCTCGAATCGCCATTAAATGGATGAAAATATTGTATTGTCTAGGATTGTTGTTGGCATTCTCGAAGAGTTTAAAGTAAACACGATCATCAACGGTCTATGCTGATAGTTGACCAAGTGTTAGCGGCAACATGGTAAAATGGTTAAAAGGACCAATGAACACCAATTTCGAGTTGCGAATGAGAAACTATCATCAAGTTGGTAAAATTATCAAGGGACCGATATGTTTCTTTATGCAAGGTTTTCACATTGACATCTTTTCATCGGTGAGTTGGCTAACTTTATCAAGTTACCAAGTGTTTTGCAACGAACTCACTTATGCATGAAAGATATCGGATTACTATTGGCAGCTTGGTTAGTTTGGCTAACATGCCGATCCTTCTACAACTGGGAAATCGCTCCACCAAACTCATTCGAACGTCCATTTGGCAAAAGAAAACTACCGCGTGGCCAGAAAAGAACGTGAAAGCTGGTTTTATAACTACCTTCACCGTTTGTTTTACCGATATATATGCCTGCTATCGTGCTTTCTAGACTCCACTCGCAAGTTGAAGACCACTCGCAGAGGTTGGATAAGAAGTGTTTAAATGCCTTATTTCTGCATGGCTCCTTTCACGCAGGTGTAAAGGTATTCATCTCCAAGTAAATGGGATTGCAGACATAGCACCAGGCTCTGCAAACATGGAATAGGTTGCAAACATCCACCAAACCATCGCTGGGAGGAAGATGTATATCAGATATCGCAGTTACAAATGCTCTGGACAACTTGCATGCTATCGTTTCCCTTAACTCTACTCGCACTTTCAAATTTTAAAGATCAAGTATTGCTTTTCGTGGTGCATTCTGCAAGTTATTGATGAAAGATCAGGGATATATGTTGCGCGTAACTATTAACATGTTATCTGCAGCCAAAACAACTACGATAATCGTTCATGCAGAATACCCGCGCTGTAGAGTTTCCTGCACGTTTTGCATAACGAATATGGTTGCAATGGTGCCCACCGGAATGTAGGAAGATCTCAGTGAGAATGCCTAGGATCTTTAGAAGATAGCACTTCTAGCGCCACGAGAAAGAACAAGGGTTTGTGTGAGAAATCTACAGGTAGCAAAGTGCAGCGACCCAGAGACACATCGATAGGCATCATGTGAGACACAAAAGATAGTTTGGAATAGCCTGATAAAGTTGCAAAGACAGTGATAAGAGGCTCAGACCAAAAAGAAAACAAAACCAAGACACAGTGGTAGTGCAGTCCAAGCTATTGGACAATTGACTCACAATACTGAAGACATTGACAACATGGATGGTTGATAGAAATCATCAATGAGACGAGAATCTATCAGGCATGGTCACAGCTATCACAACAACCCCAATAGGTCTAATGCGCAGTTCAATAAACAGTGAGGAGATAATGGTCTGAGTCTTTGTCATAATCAGCCCCAAAGAACCAAAAGAAAAGTCATTTTTCCATTCAAAGAAGTGACAGAGAGGTCAATCACAAACCTCAGTTTGAAGAAGGTAACATTTTGTCATTGATTGTCAGGTTAATCATGAGCAGCCATTCAAGGAGGAACAAATGGATCATCCATGATAAAGACAGTAGGTAGATCTTGCTTATGGGCGAGACATAGTCACTTAATCAAGTCAGTCACAAATCTTCAAAGTCTCAAAGTTCCAGTAACATTGACACAGAGGACCTCAATACAAAGGGTTTGTGGAAATACCATCATGAAGTACAAAGCTCAGGAGTACGAGTACGCTCCGATGATCACCACCATGATTCCAGAGGCTCATGATACCAAGATTGGGCACATAAATTTGCAGGAGATCAAAAGGTTCTTCATGGAAGGTGACAGATCAAAATTGTCTTGCAGAGTGGCGGGAAGTGGCTTGATTGAAGCAGCATGTTTTCCCATATCAATTCAATGTGCAGATTTGGTACTAGAATGCTCAAAAAGATATAATCCCGATGCGAGAGAGATAAGAGCTGCAGATGGATCCTTAATGGCCAAACTAGACGGAATTTCAATAGCTATTATTCTTCGTTTGCCATATAAGGAAAAGTTCACTCACATTGATAAGCAAAAAGCTTATAAATACTTTAGCGACAATAGAAGCAAATGCCTTAACAATCTGGCTAAAGAATGGATGGTTGCACCACGGGGAGGACAGTCTCAGCTTCCAAAAACACTCCATCGTTCTCTTTTCATCAAAGAGATTTGTTACTTGATTTTGTTACTCCATAGAGTGACAGGAAGTCCTGACTCCACTGAGTTTGAAATGTGGATGTATCTCTTCATAACAGTCATCTCTGCTGGTAAACAATTCATTGACTGGGGCCATCTCATCAGCAACTGCATACATGACCAGTTAGTGCACTTTAAAACAAGTCAACGTTTCCATATGATCTCTTACTTGATATATGCTATTGCTAATTTGAGGTCATGGCCAGGGTTGAGTACTAATGGTGTCTTGAATCAAGAAACTCAAGTTTACCATTATTACAAGCAATTGCAACTTGAAGAAAGCTTTGTGTATTTCAGGCGGGTGAATGATGCTTTCACAATGTGGGCAGTAAGGTTATTACAAGGAGACATCGCCACCAGAATATCAAAGGAAGCTGCTAAATTGATAAAGAAATATGGAAGTTTCTTCATCCAGTTTCTGAGATTTGCCTATCTTCGAGTAGGAGGATTTGAAGGTTATCCACACAAGCTACCCAGATATGTTGATGATAAGCTCATTTTAGTTGAGCTTTGTTGGCAATTGGTTTCAGTTCAAAAGAAATGCAGAGATAGAAAGAATAGAGGGGTAGCCTTTCCCATTTGTCTCGGGCACTATAGATGTGAGTCAAGTTCAAGAGCAGATGAGACAGAAAAAGCTTTATCCAAGGTCAACTTGTATCCATATCAGATGAGGTTTCCTTTTGATAGTAAGGATTATGTCAAGAGCAGCTTAAAGTTAGGCCCTGGCTATTTTCATTTTCCTAATCTCGAAGACTTTTGGGAGGATTGCGAAGACGAATTCGAGGTTAGAAAAAGAGATTGGACCAGGTTAACTTTGAAGCAAATGAAAGATTTCAAGATGGATTGGACCATAGAAGGCATTGAAGATGATGGATCTGATTTGATTGATCCTATCTATTTTGAGCAAGTCCAGTCCCAGCCACTTCCCAGTTTGACTTGGGCAGGTCTGGAAATGAGAGATGTTAGAGAAAGAACAAGTTTTGTAATCAAGAATTCTGAAGCCTGGATTAAGAAGAAGATTACTCAAATGACTGCTACCAGACCAACAAAGGAAGCTCCAAGAAAGAAAGGAAGTCAGCTTGAGAGCTCTACGTCGCTGCATTCTTCCTATACTCCAGCTAGGGATACTCCTTCTTACCAGAATACTCAAGGAAGCGATGGAGATGAAGACCCTCCAAGGAGGAACAATCTTCAAAACACATGTGGTGATGAACCCTGACAAAAGAGGAAGAAATCCAGAGAAAAAGACATAGAAGAAAATTCTATTGCAAGTCAAGTAAAGGATCAAGTTCCAGTGGAAATTCTAGATGACACAAGATTTGATGATGGAATGCATTCCATATCTCCCTCAGTTCCTTTTGAATCCCTACGACAAGTAGCACAGCAAAATACTTTAGTCATGGATTCATCATTTCCAAGCAATCCAAGCGATCAATTTGAAGAAATCAGAGAGGCGACTACAACACTGGTAGCAAGGCAGGAAAACATCCAAGAGTCCACAGAAAATTCTTCATTCCCATGGTTAGAACAAAGTCTATTGAAGAAGAGGAGGGTAGAAAAGCTAGTGGTACCTGAATTTAGTAGTATATCTGATCTTTTTGAAAGAGCTGAGAAACCGAAGAAACTCAAAGTATCCTCAAGAATAAAGACTGATCCAAATTCAAGGAATATGTGCTTAGAGATTGCTCAACCCATATCTGAGAAAGATACAAATGAAGCCACCTCTGCGGACTTTGTTGTGACAAAGATTGATATGGGACCTTCTTCTCATGAGTCTGATATTCATAACTTTAATGTGATGGCAGCCAGAATGGTGGAGAGAAGTGAAAAGGATAAGCAATCCAAGGATCAATTGAAACAACAGGTGCACACTTTGTCTTCTTACTTGAGATCCGTAGTTGATACCTCCACTATGCCACTAAGTGTAGATCGCCAGCCAATTACACCAGAAGGAGTAATTGAAAAGAATGTTATGGATAATCTTCAAAAGTACCAAGCCTATGGAAAGGTAACTGAAGGATGGGTAGAAAAGGTCAAAACTCTCGCATGTGAATTCCTAGTCCAAGCAAAATCTATCCATGATGAAGCCTTAATAAAGAAAAATACTATTGAGAAAGACTTGAGGAATGTCAAGAAAGAGGAGGCAGCCTGGAAAGAAATTGTGAATGATTTTAAACAAATGATAGAAATTGGAATGGACACCCTTGCAACCGAGAAAATCTTGCCTAAAAATGAAAAAGATTATCTAGAGATATGGATGGAAAGCATTAACTGGAAACTAGTGATCATAGATCAAGTTTCATCAGAGTTAGAAAAGCTCATGCTTTCATGTGATCAAGTGTGTACCAAACTCCAAGGACAACTCACTACTCTTCTCCCAGATGTGACATTGATGGAAGATTCGCAGGTGTTACAGAATAGCTTCCAGAACATGGTAGATCAACAGCTTTTTAACAAGACAAACTTCAGTGAAAATACCATCGAAAGGTTGATTGATATTTACTCTTCCTTGAGAATTTCTATGCCTCAGACACTCAGCATGGTGACAGAACTAAGTGGCATTCATAGAAACTTGAAGACATGGAAAATGAGGATAGCTAACATCCTAATTCCCAAAGGAAAATCCGTCACTTCAGCCATCAGACTTTTCAGAATATTCAGAGACAAAGGACCTGAACAACATAATGTGCCTACAGAAGCGACAACCTCATCGGCAGCGCAAGGAGTTAGCTTAGAATAAGTGCAAAGTTGCATTTTGTATAGCCTTTATTTTTGTTGTGTTACTTGCATCATGTTTTTGTCTTTCTTGTAAATAACTCTCATGATCGAGTTTCCTTTTCTCTCATCTCTATTTCTGTATTGTAATAAAGGATAATCTTGGCTCTTTTCATATGAGGTAGTTATCCTAAGTTCTCATTTTGGGTAGTTATTCTAAGTAGTTATTTCTCCCAAAATTGAGGAAGTTATTTCAAGTAGTTGAGGAAGTTATAAAGTAGTTGTAAAGGTAGTTAGGGTAGTTACCTCAGGTGGTTACCACTTCTCCTATATATACCTCATTATTATTCAATGAAAAGGGGATTCCACTTTTTCACAAGCTTTGTATAAGAGACTTGGATAGTATTATTCAAGCAATTAAGCAATAGAGATCAATTTGGATGTGTGTTCAACTTATTCTCATGGGTTATTATCAATGTTCTTATGTTTGATCGATGATTACCTAATGCTTTTCCCTTTAACATTGAATGTGAAGAAGTTTATTTCAAGTTGTGGTATCTCAAACTTGATTATATGGAATTTATTTTAATCTAGATTCATACCTTATATGGCGTTCAATCCTTCTTTATTGTTCGTTCTTTAGATTTTTGAAAAATCCAAATACCCCCATTATACGAGGGAGCTGCCCCTCTCAAACGCAGAGAAGAATTACCATTCTTTTGTGTTTGTGATTCTTCAACTGTTGTGAATGCTTTGTTGCTAATTACAGGGCAAAACAGAGTTTTTCAAGAAAGTTTCTTAAAGCAACAAATCCGTTTACCAACACAGCCAAACACAATCTTCTTGTCAAAGAGATATGTCATCATGTCTTGTTCTAAGGAAAGATGCATCCTTGTTAAGATAGTTTCATGCGTATGTTTTTATTAGATGTTGGTTGTTTGATGATTTGATAGTTGGTCATCCTTTAGGTAGCTCAAATGTTGTTTTGTGTCTTGGTTGATGTACAAGGAACAAGTTTATTGCAATGTTTTTTATTGATTGTGATTTTTCTGTTAGAGTAATTGGGTCTTTACTTGATTAATTAAACAACATTTTTTTAATTATTTAAGTTCTCTTTATCTCTTTTACACTCAAGCTAACTTTAGGTGCATAATAATTAATTCTTTTATTAATTATTATGTGCAAGCCTAGGAATTCCTTTTTAGGGTTTCTTGACCGATTAGAGGTTAATTCTTTTCTTTGTATTAAAAGATTATCACATTACACATTTTGTGAATATTGAGCTCTCATCTTTTAAGCATATTTTATGTGTATTTGTTTTTCTGTTATTGCTTCCTTGCATCTCCTTGTAATAGGTTTATTTTAGCTTGCAAAGATCTTTTGGGCTCTTGTGGTGTTGTATTTCTCAACTATCACATGGTATCAGAGCTTCAGGTCTACAGCTATTTGTTCTTGTTTTGAGATTTTTTGCATTAGAAGCAAATCTGGGGTTTTTTCAAAAGTTTTTTATGCACCTAGGAATAGGCCTTTTTTAGCACTTTGGGCCTAAACGAACCTCTCCATCGTGCTCAGAAGGCCCAAAAACCCCTATGGTCATATAAAACTTGAGCACTTTTGGCTCCTAAGCCTCTAGGAGTATATTTTTCTCCAGTACCAGGTTGTATGGCCCTAGCACGCAGTTCGAGAAAAAAAATTTAAAAAATAAAAAAAAATGCCTTTTTATGGCATGCAAGCCGAATGATTTTTTGTTTGAAAAAAATAAATTCAAAAATCAATAAAAAATCAAAATGCCAAAACTTTTTTACAAAATAAAAAATCAAGTCTTTGGGGTTTCCCCACGGTACGCAAGGTACTGTGGGGCCCCCTAGTTGTCACAGGCCTGTTAGAGTGGGCCCCCACCGGTTCCTGCCCTCCAGCCCCGCCGGCCGCCACAGCAACCCCACCGTCCTCCCTATCGTCAGTCGCCACAGCAACCCCATCAGTGCCCTCCCCGCCGCCGTCGTTGGTGCTCTCCCCATCACCGTCATCGCCCTCCTTGCTGTCGCCACCCTTCGCCACCACTGGTGCTCTCCCTGCTGCCACCGCCCTCCCCACCACCGCTAGAGCTCTTCCCGTCGACTACCACCATAGCCCCACCCATCGACCACCGCTATGCCACCTGCCCACCACCAAAGCACCACCCACGGGCCACCTCCGCCCACCCCTGCCCCCATTGCACCTCCCTCTTGCCTCTTTTAGGGGGAGTTGGTTTTTTTGCCATAAATTGGGCAAACGGAGTCATTTTTTTGAAAAAGAATAGGCGTCGGAAAGCTAGTTCTAAGCTGGATCTCGTGGTGTTGGAATTTTTTCCAATTTTGTTATTTGATTGTATATTTTTATAGTCAAAGTGGGGTCTCTTTTTTGCATTTCTGGGGCCCTAGAATGAGCTTTTGAACTCCATTTTTCAAAAACTTTATATCATTGGAAATTTTGTTCTGTGTACTTTCCAGCCATATGGGTTTTCTTTCCAGACTCTGCTCTAGGAATATTTTATTCTATTTTTTGCTTTTCAGCACTTTGGTAAATATCTTGGTTGTTTCAGGTCCTGGGATCTCTTCTCTAAGTAGGATGTCTCCTTTTTGGTTCTTTTTTCTATTTTCATTCTTATTATCATTGTAGCATTTCATTTATGAAAACTCACTAAGATAAAGTGTCATCATGCATTGTTTACTTGGGATCTTACACATCTTGTGCCTTATTGTACATTCACTACTTATAAAGTGCCATGGGGGGGTTGATGTTTGCCTTTTGTTTGCCATCTACCTTTCTCTAGTGAGTGTTCCTTCCACGACATTCACCTCATCTTGTATGTCAAGTGAGTGTTCCTTCCACGACACTATGTACTTTCTCTGTGCCTTCGATGTTCCTGGTTCTTCGTCGTGCAGTTCTTATTGGTTGTTCTTTTCAGTATACATGTCCCTCTCCCTCTTCGGCATTATGGGGAGGTTTGTCCTATTGGTTCTAATGCTTTCATGGTTCGATTGATCAGCTCTTCAGGCTTTAGATTCTCATGCCATCTATATCTTCGAGTTCAATTGTTTGCCTTTGTTTGCCATCCGATTCGAGTAGTGTCATTTGAGGGCACTCATACAGATTGCAGTCTTCTCTACCTGGTCATGTTCTATTTCACTGGAGGTTCTTCAGATCAGTAGTTATTTTTCGACAGTGTTTGCAGGTTCTTCATGCTTCGGTGATTCTTTTGATCTTCTCTTGTTCCTATCTTTTTGGAACATTCTTGTTTGGAGGCTTTTTCAGTCCTTCTTCTTGCCTTTTCCATCTCTGTTCGGAGTAGAGTTTTTTTCCTACGTGGTTTTCTCTATTTCTCTAGTTCATAGAGATTTGGTTGTATTTGGGTACCTGATCAAGCCTTGTTGTCAGGACCCATCTTTCCTACTTTCAGTAGTTGTTCTAGGTTTTAGCTTCTCCCTAAGTCTAGCTTAAGGGGGGGTGTTAGAGTAATCGGGTCTTTACTTGATTAATTAAACAACATTTGTTTAATTATTTAAGTTCTCTTTATCTCTTTTACACTTAAGCTAACTTTAGGTGCATAATAATTAAGTCTTTTATTAATTATTATGTGCAAGCCTAGGGTTTCCTTTTTAGGGTTTCTTGACCTATTAGAGGTTAATTATTTTCTTTGTATTAAAAGATTATCACATTACACATTTTGTGAATATTGAGCTCTCATCTTTTGAGCATATTTTTTGTGTATTTTTTTTTTTTTGTTATTGCTTCCTTGCATCTCCTTGTAACAGGTTTATTTCAGCTTGCAGAGATCTTTTGGGCTCCTATGGTGTTGTATTTCTCAACTCTCACATTTTCTAATGTTTCTGGTTTTCATTTTTGAATGTTTTTCCTTTTTTTTCAAGACATTTTCTGAATGTTTTAGTTTTATTTCAGGACATTTTTGTGTCAGTAATTTGATGAATCACTAGTATTGAGAATCCACTCCCATCACTAGGTTAAAAAGGTGCCCCCAATTAGGTGTCTGTGTGAAAGCGGGATGCTGGACATATGAGGCAATAACCCTAATTACATATCAATAACAAGCCATGGTAGATATTGATGTATGAGTGGATGCAATGGATGTCATCGCAATAAGTCTTGAGAGACAATGGACCCACAACCTTTATGAATGGTGCCTATTTTCTAGGTTTTCACCACCGTACTTATCCAAGGCACCACCGAAGTTGTTTTCATTGTTTGGATGAATGATTTTTCTTTACTATTTTCTTGATTTTTTTATTTTTTTGTACTTTTTATGAATGTTTTTGGTCTTTTTGAGATTTTCAAGCCTGATGCTCTGCACAGCTTATGTATGGAACTTTTTGAGAAGCATGTTGTTTATTGGATCTGTCAATGGTTCTCCTTCTGGAGTTTCTAACTAATGGGCCTTAGACACGAAGACGATGGTGATGACATATGAACCCAGCCAATTGGATTCAAATTTGCCTTGGTGTTCATTGTTAGGTTGATTGTAAGGATTATCTCTAAGAACAAGATCTCCTACCTCAAATGTGTGAGGTCTGGCCCTATGATTATATCTTCTTCTCGTGTGCTGCTGATATGCCTTAAGGTGATTGTAAGTAGCTTGTCGCTTCTCATCAAGTAGTTCCAAGTCCTGAAGACAGGAGACTCAATACTCTTCACCATTAATTAGATTTTGCAAGGAGACCCATAGGGATGGTAATTCAACCTCAATATGTAAAATAGCTTGCGCTCCATAAATAAGTGAGTATGGGGTTGCACTTGTAGGTGTACAAATCCTAGTTTGATATGCCCATAGTGCAAGATTTAGAAAGATATGTTAATCACGACCAACATCATTGACTATCTTCTTTAAGATCCTCAATGTGTTCTTATTTGAGGCTTTTTCTTGATTATTTCCTTGTGGGTAATATGGGGTGGAGAAAAGGTGTTGGATATGAAACTTCTCACAGTGTTGTCAGACATCCTGATTTTTGAAGGGAAGTTTGTATAGTGATGATGGACATGGGTACACCATACCGGTAGATGATGTAATTTAGGATGAATGAGGTGATATGCGTGTCGGTGACTTGGGTGAGTGGAATGGCTTCAATCCACTTTGTGAAGTACTCAATGTCGATAATAATGAATTATGACCAGCAGATGAAGATGGGTGTATTTTACCCAGAAGGTCAAGTCCCCACTAACAAAAGGGTCATGGTATTGTGATGGATTGCAGTTCTTATGTAGATGTATGTATCAAATCTCTGTGTACTTGGCACTACTTGCACTTTCTGACAAAGTAATAATAGTTTCTCCATGGAGGGCCAATAGTATCTTGTCCTCATGGTCCTTTTAGCCAATTGAGGGTTGTTTGAGTTGGCCCCACAGATACCTTCATGTACTTCTTCTAAAGATGTGGTCACCTCACCTTGCTCTAAACATTGGAGGAGATTACCATTGAGACCTTGTCGGTATAGGGTTTCGACAATAATGGTGTATCGGGCAGATTGACATATGAAGATTTTTCTTTCATTGTTTAATTGGTTTGGTGGAAGGATTTTATCGTGTAGGTAAGCGTAAAACTCACCATACCGTGGGGAATTAGGACCAATGAATTGAAATACAATCTCGGATTCTGGGATATCGTAAGTGAGTATCCAAAGCTATCCAACTAAGAACTCATAGAGTGTCAAGTTTTGTGGAAGATCGAGAAGTGAGGTGATTGTAGCCATTCTACAGCTCTATTTTGCTCTCGAGGAATCAGATCAAAGGTGATAGTTGTGAATAATTCTTTGAAACTATCAACCATTTTCTTGTACAACATGAGATTATCATTCTTTGTTTTGTAATCATCATTAACTTGTCAGATGACCAGTTGTGAATCATCATAGACTTGTAACTCCTTCAAGCTCCATTATATAATAATTCTTAGTCATATGTTCAAGGCCTCATGCTCTGCTATGTTCTTTGTGCATGGGAAGGTGAGCCTATATTATTTTGGAATGCTATCACCTTGAGGTGTGATAAAAAGAATGCCAACTCCTGAACTATGCCTAGTATATGACCCATCAAAGTATAGCTTCCATTGTTGTGTTAGCATGACTATAAAAATCTCTTCATCTGAAAAATTGGATATGAGAGGATGATCTCCTATGAGTGGCCCTTTAGCCAACTGATCTATAATGACTTTCCCTTTTATTACTTTATGGTCCACATACTCTATGTCAAACTCACTGGGGATCATAACCCACTTTTCCAAGTGGCCTCTTAGCATGGCTTTACTGAGTAAATATTTGAGTGAATCTATATTAGCAATGAGTTGTATCTTATGCATCAGCATGTAGTGTCACATTTTAGTTGATGCCAAGATTACTGCGAGACAAGATCGTTCAATATGTGTAAAATTGAGTTCATATCCTACTAGTGTGGCTAGAGATGTATTATACTACACATTATTTTCCTTCTGCATTATGTTGTGCTAGTAATACCCCTAAGGTCATAGTTGTATTTGATATGTATAATAACAAAGGCCTATCTGGAGATGGTGGTGTTAGTAATGGTTGTGTCATCAGGTAGTCTTTAAGCTGTCGGAATGCTTGCTGGCACTTCTCTTCCCACTTGAAGCGAACATTATTATGTATCAGATATGTGAATGGATGACATTTATTGACCAATTGTGCAATGAACCAACGGATTGATTGTAGCCTCCCTTGTAATGTTCTCAATTGGTTGATGTTCTTAGGAGGTGGCATCTCCATGATTGCCTTTAATTTTGCAGGGTCAACCTCAATTCCTTTGTTTGAGACAATGTATCCTAGGAGCTTTCTAGAGGTCACTCCAAAGACACACTTCTTTATATTGTTCCATTCTGGTGAAGATTTTGTTTATTACTATGAGGTTACCCTCTCTTGTTATTGATTTAGCTAGTAAATCGTCCACATAGTCTTCCATTAGTGTATGCATCATGTTGTGGAAGACGGTAGTCATTTCCCTCCCATAGATGGCTCCTACATTTTTGAGACCAAATGGCATCACATTCCAATAGTATGTTCCCCATGGGCATGTGAAAATGGTTTTGTGGTGATATTCTAGGGCAATCTTAATCTAGTTGTATCCTAAGAACCCATCCATGAGAGATAGCATAGCATGCCCTATTGTTAGGTCCATGATCATATCAATTTTGGGTAGGGGGAAGTCATCCTTAGGACATGATTTGTTTAGATCTCTAAAATCTGTATAGATATGGATGCCCCCAATCGGTTTGGCCACTAGTAAAATCTTGGAGATCCATTCTGCATAGTTAATTGGTCTAATGAAACCAACATCTCACATGATCTGATCTATGGTCAAGTGATACAATACTAGATCTGGATCTAGTCCGGGCATGTCTGCATATGACCAAGCAAATTTTATTTACCGCCTCTTAAAGAATTCCACAAAGTGAGGATCACCTAGGTGAGTTAAGGATGCTACTAAATGAATTTTATGAGGGTTTCCATCTAATCCTAGATTGACTTCCTTGGTCTCTTCTATGAGAATTGATGATCACTCTTGATTCATGTTGAAGGGGATAATGTCAAACCTTCCATCTTTAAGCACCTGAGAGAGGTTTTTGCCTTTGGATGTGTCCTTTGTTTTTACTTTTGTGGGATCCAAAAGTGTCACAGTGTGTTTTTCACTTGAAGATCTTGTTTTGATTGTAATATTTTTTTCGTCTGAAAGGTTTGGTATTCTCTCCAAAGTAAGTCACATTGTTGAGTTCAATAGTATGCCTAGCCTTGTGATCCATGCTTGGTATGTCATCCCGTAATTCAAGAAAGTCTATTATCGCCTCATCATTTTGGAAGGTGTCAAGGTACAACGGATTTTGTTGGTCCCAATCAATGAGTTTGGGGTGGATTATTGGTATTACTTCATCAATAAGGTTGAGTTTATATGATGTGTTGGTTATGGTTAGGATGGAGGAATTAAGGTCATCGTCGGTACTATCCTCTTCATAATCGGGCTCAGGAGGTGACCTATCTCTCCTAAAAGTGTCTTCAGTATTTGAAGCTAAAGATCTCCATTCATATTCATGTGAATCCATCTCAGAATCACTTCGTAGAACTATGCCATTGTATATTATAAGGATGTTTGTAGGTATAAAAGTTTTGTCGACAACTACTATAGGTGTTGTATCTGACAGGGTTATTGGTGTTGCTTGAGTATCTGAAATGGAAAATAGTGGTAACCTTGAAGTGATTGTCTTTTGTGCACCATAACTTTTTTTCTTGTCCGTTGGATGTGTGGGCTTCGATTGAGAATTGCTTGCATGACTTGGATTTTTTGATGTTGTATGTTGGTTTGCATTGGACATTATCTTGATTCTGGAAGGGATGAATTTAGAAGTTGGCTGCTTTTGTTTGCTTGTAAGCCTGAGTTTAGAAGAGCCCCCTGAACTAGAATTGAATATGAGTCATATTTTATCTCCTTGTGTTAACAAGGGTTGTAATGTCTCTTGTACACCTTTCTTATGGGATCCTAATGCACTATGGCCATCATAGCCATCTTTTGCATCATGGTAAAACCTTTTCCATACTTCTCCATAGGGATCTTAATCTATTGTTTACCTTTATCTAAAGGGTCCTTGTAGATCCACCCTATCAAGTCTTCATCAATAGTTTCTTATTCTTGTGATCTTCCTGGGATGAATCCATTAAGTGTATCAGTATTGGCTACAACATGTGGCTTGAGTAAAATTTGTGGTTTGTAATGAGTCCTAGGTGAGAGGGGTAATTGGCCAGCACAAAAAAGTTGGCTAATATTGTACTCTCCTTGTCTTTCATCGTTTACCTTCATCTTTAGCTTCTCCTATTTGGGTGTAGGGATCAGTGTACTAATGAGAGAAGTTGGGTGGGCATAGGATGATGAAGTGGTGCCTTCTCTATTGTTGGGTACCATGATATCTGGTTGATGCCTTATATTGTTGCAAAAGGCAAATGGGTTAGCATCACCAAGGATAGTTATCTCCACTTTGTTATATGGAAAATGGATGCACTGATGGTAGGTGGATGGTACTGCTTGCATGGCATGAATACATGGTCTACCTAGTAGGAGATTATATGGAAGAGGGAGTTCTAGGACTTGACAAACCACATTTTTCACCATAGGTCCTACCCTTCTTGGTAGAGTGACGCACCCTTTAGAGGAGCACTTTACATTGTCATAGGTTGTGATGGTGATCCTATTTCTAGCATCAACTACTCCTTCTGCATACCCCAATGTTGTATTAATTACAATGTGAAAATGTTAAGGCCAACTGCATTGTCAATCAACACTCACTTGTTTCTGTGTTTATGTAAGAAACCCCCAATATGAAGAGGAGCATTATGAGGTTTTTGAATGGATGCATCATAATTCTCAGTGAAAGTAAGACATGGTGATGATTTTGGACTTCCAACAATGGCTTGAAATTGATATGTGTTTAGGTTGGATAGAACTGACCCTTCTTGGAGAGCTTGGTCTAAGATAGTTTTATGTGAGGGTGATAGGTTCAAAATCTCTAGTATGGAAATGAGGGTTGGCATCTTATCGAATTGGTCCACAAGATTATATTGTTTGGGCACTTATGTCGCTCTTGATTGTTCTTCTTGTACGGTAATCTTGCTATGACGAGTAACAACGTTGCATGCGGGATTTTTCCCTTTGATTGTAATGGTTGCAACTTTTTCATTAGTGTCATAGAGGTTATTTATGGTATAGGTATATGATGTGCGAGTATAGTTTGTCATGCTATCTTGATTCTTACCTTGATGGGAGGGACCTCATTTCTCATATGATGGGAGTTAATTTTTGAACATGGTGTAATTCGTATTGGAATTTTTTTGCGGTGTGGCCATCAACTTCAATGTCACCTCAATCAATGAGGTCTTGTATGATGTCCTTTAAACGATAATAATCATTCATTTTGTGTCCTTTTCCCTTGTTGATTTCACAATATTCATTCTCTCCTCCATGGAAGTTTGACTTGTGGTTCATAGTTTGATGTTTTAGGAAACGTGATGCGATCGGAAGATATAAGTTGTCGTAATATCTTTTCAAGAGGTTCTCTAAAGGGTGTATCTATTCGATTTGGTTTGTAGGTAGAGTACTTGTTCTTGGGTGCCTCTTGCTATGTATTAGGAGTCTGATTTCCTTGATTGTTTTAGGGATTACCTTGGTTGGTAGTTTTGTTATTATGATTATCTACTTTCCCTAAAATTTTGATTATGGGTTGAGTGATCTTGACAGTCCTTGCATCTACAATACCATGGTTAACAAATTTTTTTATTCTTCGACAAAAACTTGGGTTTATTGTTATATGTTGGTTGTGGATTGTCCTTGTTGTCTTTGTAGATTTTGACTAGTCCCTTCTTGATAAGGGATTTCTTGATTCTGAGTCCTTGGGCTATTACGTCCTTAAAAGAAATCGAACATTTGACTTCCAAGTGAAATTGCATTTCTTCATTTAAGTTTGAAATGAAGATTTTGACTAATTGTTCCTCAGGTATGAGGAAGGAACATCTGCTAAAAAGGTGTTCCATCTCTACAAGAATGTTGATAATAACTCTCCATTCTTTTCTTTATTGTTGCATATATCAGCCATGGAGACATCATGTTCAATGTTATGTGTATGATGAGTGACAAATTCTTGCACGAAGTTGTCAAATGTCCCAATTCTGCCGAGCAAGCGTGAAAACAATTGCATGGCCGATCCGCCTAGGCTTTGAGGAAAGAGGTGCATTAAGTATGTTTCGTCATATGCCACCTCTAAGAAAGCGGAGTAAGATTGTTTCACATGGTCTCTTGGATCTCCCTTTCCTTTGTATTTGACAAATTTTGGAGACTCAAAATTACATGGGATTGGAGGCATGACCATTTCCTATCAAATGTATAGGGACATATATCTTCAAGAGCATATCTCTTTTGTGTCCTCCTTGAATTTAATTGTTGGGCGAGCTCTTGTACTTGTTGACTATTGGCATATGCACACTCCAATGAGACATTGTATGTGATTGAAGGTTTTGTCATTGATGGCAACCTTGTATTCCTATGGCACCGGCAAAGGCATTATACTGGCATCAGTAGATCACACTCTACACTAGCACTCAAGACACTGGCACCGGCACAAAGAAAAGAAGTATACCAGCACAAAGGCCGACAGGATTTTGTTATATTATATTTTGTTTATTATTGTAAAACTTTGTAAGCCGACTTGGCAAATTGTAAAATGACTCTTATATATAAAAGAGATCATTGTAGACATTTTAAAATGAGTGAGGAACCATTAAGGAAAAATATTAGGCAAACCTATTATGCAAAATATAGGCTAAGGGTTTATGTAAGAAGCAGAGCAGCAACTGGTACTGGATCAGGCATTATAGATGCTATTGTAAAGCAGTACAAGATATTGGATTTGTATAATCCTCATTGTAAGTCAGTGAGACTTCCCATTGAGCAGTGAGCTCTAGGCAGTTGGCCTTCCTGCATGTGCAGGCCCCTATTGTAAGTAATATTCTCTTATTGGCCAGTGAGTGAACATTGTGGGTCACAAATCCCACCGAGGTTTTTCCCACACCGGGTTTCCTTGTTAAAACCTTGTGTTATGGTGTGCTTTTCATGTGGATGTTCTTAATTCTATTTATTGCATTATTTCTTGCATACCGGTACACTATTATAATATGTTCTACATGTTTTCATTCAAGAAATATTAAATATTGATTAGATACTGATTCACCCCCCCCCCTCCTCTCAGTATCTGTGGGATTCCTAACAATTGGTATCAGAGCCTGGTCCTCTATTTTCAAAAGCCTAACAACTTGAGGAAGATCTTGACACTGGTAAAGATGGAGAATTTGATGAAGCAACTTGAAGGAGCTCTTACAAACTATGATGCAGAGAAATTGAAAAATATCAAACTAGAAGATGATTTAAGGGCAGCTCAGGATATCATTTAGGTACTTCAAGAAAATTTTACTATTGCAAGAAATAAGAGAAGAGAACTTTGTGAAAAATTGCAAAATGAAAATGATGAAAAGGAATCACTTAATGATATGATAAGCAAGTTGAAACAAGAGAACATGACAACAAAGAATGAGATGCAGGATATGACTATGAGATTTTGAAAAGAGATTGAGGATAGGAAGAATAATGAAGAAGAATTGACCAGAAGGCTAAGTGATGTAGCAAATGAGAACACAAGACTTAGCTATGAAAATGACATGTTGAAGATAGATCTAATGCATACTCAGAATGACTCAAATGAACTGATGAGACAAAAAGTAGTCTTAGAAAGAGAATTAGAAACTGTAAATCAACATAAAGAAAAATTCAAGAAAATCTCAGAGGAACTTGGCACCTTGCTGAAGAATCAAAAACCTAAAGGTGACACTTTTGGAATTGGCTTTGAAGTTGGTGAAAGCTCTGGTACTACAAATACTCAGGATCACAGCAAACCGGTAAGACAACCTAATGATTATAAATTCAATGGAAAATGCTTTAACTGTAATAAGTATGGTCATAGAGAAAATGAATGTAGATCTAGAAATTATCAGAATATCAACACACCCACCGGTCAATGTTCTAAATGCAACAAAGTTGGTCACAACTCTAAAAATTGCAGAATGAATGTGAGATGTTATGTTTGTGGAAGATTTGGACATTTATCCTATCAATGTAGAACACAAACCGGCATAGGTTATGGGAAAGATATTCAGAAGAATAATGTAACTTGTTATGCATGTAACAAGATTGGGCATATTGCAAAATTCTGTAGAAGTAAAGGAACATCGGTAGACAACAAAATTTCTAGCTTGAAAGGTAAAGAAAAAGTTGAAGAGGTTAAGCAAGAATTCTCAAAACAATGGATTAGAAAAGATGATCTAAATATTGGGAATACTCCTCCACCGGTAGAAAGAAGTGATGCTTCACTGGTAGGACAAAGTAGTGCTCCACCGGTAGGAAGTTCTTCATCTAATTGAAGAAAGTTTCCTTGAGGGTTTGGCAATCTAATGACACATGTGCTATTATTCCCTCGGTTAGAGATAAGAAGTTGAAAATTACTTTTTACCGACAGACAATGTTAAGAGAATACTTAACTGGCATGCATTTAATGTGGTAGATGGCAAAAAGACACTATAAAATTGAGGTTTTGGCTCCATTCCATTTCACTGAGATTTCA
This sequence comes from Cryptomeria japonica, assembly GCF_030272615.1. Classification (NCBI taxonomy): domain Eukaryota; kingdom Viridiplantae; phylum Streptophyta; class Pinopsida; order Cupressales; family Cupressaceae; genus Cryptomeria; species Cryptomeria japonica. The sequence continues at coordinate 271,786,273 of NC_081407.1, forward strand.
AACCTACGAAGAGCATGAAGATTCCAAGCTAAGGCATTTCGAGCAAGAGGCAAGAACACTCCAAGCATTCATCCATCCTAAAGGTAGTAAAAGGTATTTAATCATGGCATCCACCTCTACAATTGAATATATAGCAAACCCTACTATTATCGAAGTGATAAAAAGACCTAGGCCCGTATTTCAGTTAGTTCCAAGGTAGTAAAGAAAGATGATACCTTAGGTGCTTTTTCTCAAATTCCCAAGGGAGTTGTTTATGCTGAAGACCCCAGAATTTACATCCACTGCAACATTGAGGAACTAGGAGATGAAGAGATTAAAACCATGTTTAAAACTGTGATATGTGATAAAAATGGCAATGTAAAAGATGAACACAAGATCATTGAAACCCTAGGATTTACAGAGATCCTTAGCATTCCTGAATTCCCCAAGGATGTGATTAGGATAGTCTTAAGCAGGGTACATGGTGAATTTTTTTGGTTAGATGTAGTCCACAAAATCACTAAGGAAGCTGTGAAAGTTGTCATAGGGTTATCAACCACCGGTAAAAGGCTAGATAAAACCAAGAAGGTATCCAATGACCTAGTTACAAACCTAACTAGTGCAACATTCGACAAAAGGTCCCTAAGAGTTAATGACGTAACAGACATTAATGTGAGATTTATCAGCGTGATATTAGGTTATAAAGATACTCATGCAAATAGACTCAATTCAGTTTCAAGTTTATGCATTAAGAGTGCTTATGATATGGTCACAAAAAATGCAAAGATTGATATATGTGAGTGGTTAAAGGATGAATTAATTGACAACCTTGGAAAGATTAAGAAGGACAAGAAAGGAACTTTCAGGTTTGGAAATCTGTTAGTATGTCTGATGCTACATATAACAAAATAGGTTCCCGGTATAGGCTACAAAGAACTTGGTTATGATATACCGGTAGGTAAACAGTTAACAGAACTATTCAATAACATGGGAGAAAACAAGGAAAACAATATTCATGACTTCTTTCAAGCATTAAAGGCCAAAATGAAGAAAAGAATCAGGTTATCACAAAAGATTGTCGACAAATACAAAGATGAAATATGCTTTGTAATCAAGAAGGATGAAATCTGGATGGAAGCAGTCATCCCTAGGACAGTTTGGGTAACCGAGATGGGCTATGAAACAGATGATCATATAATTGAAACATATGCTAAAGCACTTCTAGAAGCCCCCAGAGAACCTAAGGAAGAAATATTTGGTAGTGCAGAAACTATTGAAAGCCAAATACAATCAAAGAAAAGAGTGAAAAAGGTTGAGGTAGTTGTAAGGAAAGGTTCCAGACAAGCAAAGGCCATCAAAGAAGATGTGTTGAAGAAAACCGATATAACAAAGGATGAGTTAGCAGCTCCACAACCTGAAACTCACCTATCACTGGTAGGTACTTCTTCAGGGAGTGACATGCCTACAACTTTCAAAAGAGTTGTAAGGAAAAGAGATCCCTCACCAGCAACCACACCCTCACCCTGTAGGACAAGACAAAAACAACAAGCAGTGAGATCTCTGGTAAGAAAGGCTACACCAAAGAAGAAGAAACTGACACCCAAAAAGAAGAAGAGGACAAACAAAGACTTGGCCCCTCTTGATATACTGTTGAATGAAATTACAAAGGAAGGTAGGTTGAAAAATATAGAGAAAATATATGACACTTTAATAGCTGATGAAAAAGAACAAGTTGAATATAGTGTTATATTGCATATGGATATGTATAAAACGTTTTTGATGGAAGTAGTAAATGAAATTCCAGATGAACTATTGTATGTGATTGAAGGTTTTGTCATTGATGGCAACCTTGCAATCCTATGACACCAGCAAAGGCATTATACTGGCATCAGCAGATCACACTCTACACCAGCACTTAGGACACCAGCACTGGCACAAAGAAAAGAAGTATACCGGCACAGAGGCCGACAGGATTTTGTTATATTATATTTTGTTTATTATTGTAAAACTTTGTAAGCCGACTTGGAAAATTGTAAAATGACTCTTATATATAAAAGAGATCATTGTAGACATTTGAAAATGAGTGAGGAACCATTAAGGAAAAATATTAGGCATACCTATTATGCGAAATATAGGCTAAGGGTTTATGTAAGAAGCAGAGAAGCAACTGGTACTGGATCAGACATTATAGATGTTATTGTAAAGCAGTACAAGATATTGGATTTGTATAATCCTCATTGTAAGTCAGTGAGACTTCCCATTGAGCAGTGAGCTCTAGGCAGTTGGCCTTCCTTCATGTGCAGGCCCCTATTGTAAGTAATATTCTCTTATTGGCCAGTGAGTGATGGTGTGCTTTTCATGTGGATGTTCCTAATTCTATTTATTACATTATTTCTTACATACCGATATACTATTATAATATGTTCTGCATGTTTTAATTCAAGAAATATTAAATACCGGTTAGATATTGATTCACCCCCCCCCCCTCTCAGTATCTGTGGGATTCCTAACAGTCTTAACATATCTATTTTTGTGGGAGGAGGTGGGGCGTTCCCTTGTTGATAGTTGTTGTCATCATAATTGTGGGTATTCCTTTCTCTCTTGTCATCTTGATTTATTTCTTTTCGATGATTGTGTTGGTCTTGTTTTGGTGCATCCATAAGTTGTGATACAGTAAATATGGAGGGAGTTTTGTTCCCACTTGAGAAAGTCTTAGTAAATGAGCATCAATGTTCCCTTTGAGAATTTTATCAAAGAGTTTGTTAAACCTAGGATTACTAGTTGCTTCTTCTATTTATGCTCGTGTAGGAGTTTCTAGCTCTTCTCCCCTTGCAAAGGGGTTGAAGTATTCTTCCTCTTCCCATATTTCATTTTGTTGGTGTCTCTGACTTTGAGACCTAGTCCTAGCCATGTTTGAATTTTTTGTTTTGGAAATGAAATGAATGAAAACTGGGTGGTTGATCCCCTCGTATAGTTCCAAGATTTGATAATGGTGATGATGAGTTTTATGGATGAGATATTTTTTTCATTAAAATTTTGTATGTTAACAAAGTCCTCGCTATGATTGCTTGCTTGATGTTCAACACTTGTGAGATGAGGTGTAGCAAGGTTTGTGTTTATAAATCACAAGCTACCTAACCATGAGAGGATGAACTCAAAAGCCAGTTTTAACCCATCTATGATGCTTAGTAATGTCCCTTAGGATGATTGATCCTAGATGTAGAGACTTACTAGACAGTACTTGTTGCTTTGTTTAGCAATACCTAAAATAACTAAGGACATGACTTCTTGGTGTTGAGATTTGAATGGAATTTTGATGTTTTGGAATGAGTGTAAACCTTGGAATTTCTACTACATGACTATGAGTTTTGATGATTTATTTAGAATGATTTTGAGAAAATGATGAAGATAAAATGTGGAAGATGTGAGAATTTGAAAATGACTAAACAAGATGAAATATGGAAGATGTTTCAATTTGAAGTGTGATTGACTTAAGAAAATGGTGAAGCAAAGAAGATGTGGAAGTTCTTTTGAAAGAAGAGGAAATGTGGATTGATAGAATCTCTAATAGGTGATTGTGAATTTGATGATTGATGTTGAAATGATTTGAGTGGAAAATGTGGAAGATGTGTTTTGATTCCAAAATGAAGAAGATGAAATTTGAAACCTTGGAATTTCTTCTAAGTGATTGTGAGTTGTCAAAAGTAAGATAGCGGATGAGATTAAGAAGATTAGTTGATGAAAGACTAGCCTAGATAAAAAGTGACTCAATATTTGATTTCTTGTTGAGGTAGATATGAAAATGAGATTTTATCACTTTTATTGAGAGATTGGGACAAGGCAGATCTTTGTTGAAAGGCACACATTTTTAAAGATTCCTTGTCAAACTCACGTCCATGGCCATGTAGATAATCATGAAAATGGTGAAGGAATATTTGATGTTTGAATAAGAGTTTGTGGTTTATGTAGAGAAATTTTCTCTTATTTAAGGTCTCTTTTTGGCTAGGTTTCTTCTTCTCAAGACGACGATATATGGATTTCTTGATATGCTAGAGGGATTTTATGATATGACACATTTGCAAAATTTGTTGTCATTTGATTGTTTTAGATCGTTGTTAGTGTGTAACTTGTTTCAAATGTTTGATTTCTTTGACAAGAAGACACGTCAAGCACACGAGCACACATAAATACTTCTTTTATTGGTAAATTTTGAATTGAATCCAATGAAATGTGTATGTTCTTAGGATATTTTCAAATCCCCTTTATTTTTCACAAGTTTGGAACAATGGAAATACAAATCAGTCAAACTCTCCTGAGCTCAAAAAGGTCATTCATAATATCATAGCCCACATCTTGATACTTCTTCAGCTCAAATAGCCTTGTCACACCCTATGGTGTGCCCGTTTTTTTGCCTTTGGCCAGAAATTGAACCAAAGAGAATTACTTCTCAATTGGATTGTTTTCTTGGGAGATGTATGGTGAGTATCTCAGGGGCGGATTATTCCCCACACTTGCACTATGATATTATAAATATTTTGATAATTGGCTTAGTTTGGCTTCTACTTTTAAAGTTCATAGTAAGGGTTATGTTCAGTGCGTCAATGATAAAGTCCCTCAAGAGGCTTCCCAATCTTTAGAACAAAGGTTGTATGTATCTCAAGGATACTAGGGGGAAGGCTATCAATGCATGCTATTATTGGATGTGATTTTCATCATAATACACATTTGATTATAGCGGGTTGGAATACTTGGTGTTAGTCATTCCCCACTTAGGTCATTCCCCTCTCATCGACCTTATGCGCTTCTTGGGAGGGCATGTCTTTTAAAGGTGTTATCTTAATGCAATGAATTGAAAGAGTGAGTCTAGATTTTTGGTCACCCAATTAAGGGGAGAGCATATTCCTATCAATTTACAAGCATGGCAGACAAGTGCTCAATTGATCCTTCATCACAAAATGTGAGTTCATTTTAAAACTAGATTGCAAAATGTGAGTTTGTAGTTGTCAATAAAGCATGAGGATTTTTTTTATGCCAACATCAACAAAATGAGTTGTTCTTTTTACCATTTGTAAGAAAGCATAAAATTGATAACATCATTTGCTTGAAATGAAGAACAAAAAGTGTCATGTTCTTTTTACCACTTGCAAGATAAAGTGTGAGCTCAATCCTAAAATGACAAGTTGATTGTTCTTTTTAAACCAAGATCACAAAGTGATTGTTCATTTTAAACCAAATTGTTGCGCCAAATAAGACAATGTGAGTGTTCATTTTTTAACCGACATCGCAAAAATGTTTGTTCATTTTTAAACCATCATAGAAAAGTGAGTGTTCATTTTAAACCATCATTGTTGTGCAAAATAGAAATTGGCTATTCTAGGATTGGTCAATTTACACCATTAAAACGAGTGTTAAAAGATTACAAATTTGAAAGTCTTCAAAACCTACAAGCGATGTGTTAGAAAGACGCTCCTTGATGTCCAGTCCATAATAAGCTATTCACATCGAGTTCACCAAAATGATGCACACAAAAGGGAACATAGTCAAAAACAAAGCTCAAGTGTTAATATGCTAGTTTCCAACCAAAAACTAAAACAAATGAACTAAAATCCTTCAAATGCATATCAAAAGAGATAAAAGAATACACAAAGAAGTATAAACAAATGAAAGAGGAGTAAGAAGACTCCCTAAGATGCTCCCATGATGCTTGATGGCTCTCCCTTGTTCTTCTCCTCTCCAAGATCCAAAGCTTGCTTGAGTGTAACTCAATTTTTTGCATGAAGCCATGGATTCCAAATGGAGGATTGAATGTGGTTGAAGATGAAATGCTAATGCTATACAAATTCTTAAAACTAGTATTACTATGAGAGCTTTAAGTGTGAATGCTCTTGAAACTATATTAACAATTTTTAATATAAAAATATCACCCCTAATGATTATCAGAATAAATGGCACCTTCCTCAATGTCATCGGAGGTTGGGCTTCACCATCTTTGTCCTTTTTTCCACTCAGATCATCCTTGTCAGCTTCAAGATAATGCATTACCAACTCTGCTAACTTGTCACCTTTGGGGACTAGGACGTGGCATGGAGATGTCTGTGCGATGCACTTGCATCCCGCGAATCTGATAGTCCATAGATGGTCATTTGAGCATCATGCTTGCACCTAGAAAGGACACGTAACACCTATGCATGCACCCATCAAAATTTGATTCCCTTCCAAGGCCTTTTACAGGTTGGAGCTTCAGGCGATCTTTTGGACAACTTTTTCTTTTGACACCAAGAACACCATTGTTGCAGATCTTCAAGGGACTCACACTGTCATTGCCGCAAGTTTTGTGAAAGGGGAGTTCTCTTATTCCCTCTCTCTTTCATTATCATCCTCCAATATTTTACTTCATTTTCCAATCATCTTTATCTTTTCATTATTCTCATAGCTTCTTGGGTTCTCCATGGAGGTGGAAACACAAAAATAGGGGTCTAACTTCGGTAGACTCCAAAACACCACCCACAACATTTTCCTTCTTGCGTGTGTGTAGGTATGTCATCGTGAGGAGGAAATCATCTTCCAAGAGGCTTCGTATCAAAAACGCTTTGTAAGAATTACTTTACTTTCCCTTACTTTGTCACTTTAATCCATATTCCACATTATTTGTTTATTTTAGTATTTTCAGCAATTACTTAACTTCTTTTAGTTCATCTAGAACTTTCTGCTCAGACTCAATGCTTTGTCCATACAGGATGACAGCGCGTTGCATTGATGTCCTGGCTCTTCATGCTCATCCCAATGACAGAGGCTTAGCAGAGCTACCCAGAGTGTCCTCTTGGCTTTCTATCACCCTAGCATAATTATGTTATCTCCTAGCTCACCTTAGCACCAATTCAAGAAGGTATCAGAGGGAAATTTTGTTCTCAAGGATTCATCATCATCCTTGAGGTAGTAAATTTCCTCTGTTACATTTTTTGGTGAACCCAATGTGAAACTTTTTATACTTGCATCTTTCCTTTTATTCAATTTATTGCATAAGCTTTTAAGTTTTCAAAAATCTAAAAAAAAAAAAGAAAGAAAAAAAAAACAAACATGCTGATGCAGGAGCATCCCAAGTTCATAGCAATCTTGCATCAACCAAAACCATTTTCCTTTATGTTTTTCTTTATGTTTGCAGTTTCAGTTTTCCTTTCTATGTGTCCTGGTTTTGGCTCACTGGATCTTGTGGAGTTGGATTCTACTTGAATACTTGATCATCCTTCTTGCTTCCAGACCGCATCACATTTGGATCATTTTTCGACAAGATATCGCTATCGGTTTCCTTGACAGTTTCCTGTTATCGGTTGGCAGTTCTTGTTACCAGTTGCTTAGACCTATTTTGGTGATCTACCATAACCCCTTCTGAAGCTTGTGGATCCTTGGGTGTTGATTTTGATGTTCTTTGGCATGTGACCAACCTTTTCCCATGATCTACATTTCATCCTTTGTATTTTCCAGATGAATCTCTTAACGAAGGTCGACCTTGTTATTTTACACATTAGGTCTTATTCTTCGAGTTTTGATCCCTTTTGGGCCAACTAGATCATGTAGATCGATATATATAATTTTAATTGTGCATTAGGATGTAATGAAGGAGATAATCAAGTAACTAGATTGTGCGTAGAAAATAGATCTCACGATTCAAGGTCCTCGTTGTGACCTATTTTGTATGTTCTACTAGGCCTGTGAGTCAGTATGTTGTAACCCAGTTGTTACTGGTTGGTTGTAATTAATTTTCATGCAATAAAACAATCTATTCGGCATTTCCTCCATCGTATCTTTGTGTTTCTATTCTGTTTACTCTTTTTGACAGGTCCGGATTGATCTCTTTGATGTCCCTCCTCACCGGTGATTGCTTCACATTTGCATTTAGTTAACTTTTTTGCATTTCCTTTTAGTATTTGCATTTAACATAAACCAACTCTATTCTTCCAAAAAATTTGGTGTCCCTGTAGTGTGGTCCTAAACGTTGTGTAGCTTGTCTATGAGCTTTATGACAGACTACAATAGGATTCGTAGTTAGGAGGTCTTCCAGGAGAGGTTTTCCCCCTGATCATTACAGTCCTCCTCTACCCAGCATGATGTAGGGTGATCAGCTCCCCAATCCTAATGAGTTCATGGCTTCTCATCATCTTAAGTCCATTCTCATAAGAGGCCCTTCTCCACCTGATTCACAACCCGGTTCTCTGGGGAACTCTACCCCGTCTTGTTAGAAGTATGGTTGCTATTGCACCAAAAGATTGACTTGTTAATGCCTGATACAACTACTAGACTTATAGAATCGATGGGAGGCAATTAATCCATGTCACAAACACAAGCACTATGTTGCACAACACAAGGAGACCAAGGGCACACACCTTGCAAAAATTCATCCCCAGCACAAGAAATGGGGTTTGAACCTATGAACAAGCTCTAATACCACTGGTTAGAAGTGCGGTTGTCGTTGCACCAAAAGATCGACCTTTTAATATCTGATACAACCACTAGACTTATAGAATCCACAAGAGGTAGTTAAGCCATGTCACAAACATGAGCATTGCATTGCACAGCACAAGGAGCACAAGGGTGCATACCTTGCAACATGTCTTCCCCTCTTGTCGTCGATCATGATTCCGCTATCACTATCCGTAGTCCCATAAATCTGTCCACTTAATTAAATGAATAATTACTATTTATTTGATTATCTAACATTCAATAATCAGTTAATTAAATTAATATTTAATTAATTCATCCTCAATCCCTTCTCCTATTGATTAAATAAATTGAATATTTTATTTAAATTAATTCATTAAGCCACACTCAAAATCAATTAAATGAATAAATCATGTTTATTTTATTTAACCCCCTTTCCTCTTTTAAATAAATAATTATAACATTCTAAACTACCCCCCTCCCCCCACTTGCATTCTCCTACAAATGAAAGTTGCAACCACAATTGAAATAAATTTATATTATTTTATTAAAATCCTATTTTCCCTCACCCACCAAACCCACTTGCAATCCTAAATCCCCTTCTAGACTCTTCTAGCCACTTCCTAAGTTCTTCTAACCATTTCTAATTAGCCTAATCCATCTCCTAAATATTGTCACATTCCTAAGCAACTTGAAGTCACTTCTCAAAGCCTCCAAAGTTTTTTAAAAGCATTTAATGCTTTATGTGTTCAACAACCTAACCCCTAAAGTCTTCCAAACCACTAATGACTCTTGCATGACCATTAATGGCTCTTACATAACCATTTATGGTTAATTCCACTTACCCACATGGTTAGAGGCTTAACCTCTAACTCAACCTCCATGTAACCCATGTGTCTCCTCAAGCATTCATTGCTTTGACCATGGTTATTCCCACTAACTCTTGCATAGGAGTTTATCCATTGGATAAAGGCATTATTCATTGGATAAATGCTTTATTCATTCAACCCAACTTAAACCTTAACTCCTACGGTAACCCTCAAGTCATCTCAAGCATTTAATGCTTCTTCCATCTCCTCTCAAGCCATCTCATGTTGACATTTGTCATCCTAGGATTGGATTGAAAACCCTTACATGGATCATAAACCCATCAATCCTGACCCTTGTTGAGATTACTCAATCTCAACCATCCATTGCTCCATTTTTCCTATAAATAGAGCTCATTTCTTCATAATCTAGATCCAAAAATCTTGTATGTATCTAAGTTATAGTGAATTTGAGAGAGCATTTTAGAGTAAATTCATAAATCCACGTTGTCTTTTGGCTAAAATTAACATTAGTTAATTAAATAACATCTCATATTTAGCTTGTTTTACACTTGCATTGGCATAATTAATCATTTTCAATCTTGAATCTCCATAAGACATCCAGAATAGTGCAAAAACCTACTGAGAGCTACACTCATTTGGAACTTGGAGAGGAGAGGAACAAGGGAGGAGCAGCTACAAGCATGTTGGAGGGCATTTGGGGATGTTTCATTGCATTCCTTCATTTTGTTAAGATTTCCATTTTACGTTTGGTATCTCTCTTGATATGTTTGCTTAGGATAGTCTTTCATTTATGATTTCTGACACTAACACTAACGTTTGAATTGCTCCTTGTGTTTGTGTGTCTTCCTAACATCCTTTTTGCCCGATACAACCACTAGACTTATAAAATTGATGGGAGGCGATTAATCCATGTCACAAACACGAGCACTATGTTGCACAACACAAGGAGACCAACGGCACACTCCTTGCAAAATTCCTCCCCAACACAAGAAATGGGGTTTGAACCTATGAACAAGCTCTAATACCACTAGTTAGAAGTACGGTTGTCGTTGCACCAAAAGATCGACCTTTTAATGTCTGTTACAACCACTAGACTTATAGAATCCACAAGAGGCAGTTAAGACATGTCACAAACATGAGCATTGCACTAAATGACATAAGGAGACCAAGGGCGCACACCTTGCAACATGTCTTCCCCTCTTGTTGTCAATTGTGATTCCGCTATCACTGTCGATTTTGAGAAAATTGACATGTTGGAGCAGAATCTGAGAGACTTTGAGGATTTCTTGAATCGAGAGAATGTCCTTCCTCGGGTCGGGAATGTCGTGAGTACTCTGATAGAAATGTTGATCTCAGACAAGATAAGCCTGGAGATGTTGAGGGTATTATCCATGATTGTCAAGAGCCATGTTCCCTTAGCAGATGCACCCCCTCAAGATAGTCAATATGTCACCTCTAGTTCTCAAGTTGGTGTTGGTATTCTGGGGTTGAATGTGCATATGGTTGATTCTATTGTACCTACTATTAATGCCTCATCCACTCCATTGGGCTATATAAGTATGGCTAGTAGTTCAACCTCTTCTTCTGTTGCTGCTTAGGTGTCCTTGATCAGCACCGGCACTAAATCTATGAGTATATCAATTTCTCTCGGAGGTATCGGTGGAGGTGGTGGTGCACCTCCTCCTCCTCCACCTCCTAATTATGTCCTAAACAACATTTTGCAGAAAATGGGTCAATTGCAATTGCAACTCACTAACCTAGCATTTGCTTTTGGTCAGTCATCTATACCTGCATATTACGGAAAGAGCCCCCTGGATATCACCATCCTTAAAACTACCCTTCCTACTGATGTTGATTCTTTGAAGTTCGATAGGTTCAATGGTGATGGGGACCCGAATGTGCATATAGATTCCTTCATGACTATGTGTAGTGATTACCATAGTCTATATTTTAGGGTACAACATTAGAATACTATAGCTCTCTTTGATCATTCGATTTGTACATTCGATCAGCTTATGGATTTGTTCCTCAAGCGGTTTCAAGCGGACATTGGTAGCAGGGTCACTATCACTGACTTTGTCCATTGTAAATAGAGCCTAATAAGAAGGTCACAAATTTCATCTCAAGGTACTAGGCAATCTCCACAAGGATCCCCTTTACCTTGCCAGATAGCGACCTACAGAGAATGTTCATTGGCAATCTACAATCGACATTAAGGGAGAGATTGTCCCTTAATTGATATCATAACTTTGCAAACATGTCCTATGCCCTTACAGATTACCAGCACACTGCGTCACAGTTCAAAGATGTCACTTCAAACCCTCATGGTGGGTCCTTTGCAAGCACATCAATGGAAGGGTCCTAAAAGAATAAAGTCATTGCTAATGTTGCGGCTATTCCTTTAATGGCTACTACACAAGTCTCACAATAGAATAGTCTTTACTAGGTTGAATGACTCTTGCCTAAGCATAATGTAGCATTTGTTGAAAGACAACCTTATCACCCTTATGGAGATTAAACTGTTGTCTGATAGTCAACTCTACCCCCAATGGTATGATGGATTAAAGTTCTACCATTATCATCGTGTGCCTGGTCACGACACTGAGCGGTATTATCATCTTTGGCATGTTGTGCAAGACCACATTGACAGTGGTGCAATCAAGGTGGATGCACAGAAACACAAATAAAACAAGTATGTTGATAAAACCAACAACGACTTGCAGATTTATACTGATTCTTTCCCTCCGCATTTGGTAAAATTTATCTCTGTATTGGATCCTTTTTAAGATGATGATCCATATGTGAATATGATCACCATAACCCCCATTATCTCACCTCCGACCTAGAAGGGGAAGGTATCTGATCAGTCCTTGTCATTTACCCCTCAGGATGCCCAGTATTGCGAAGAGATTGCTCCTCTTTACATCCCTGCCAAGCTGAACAGTCAAACTGTCATGGGTGTGATGGTTGACCCATCAAGTAGAGTTGATGTTATCACAGAGGAGACTCTCTTTATGAATGGTTGGCATAGGCCAGTATATGATGAGTGTCATGCAACCTTGAGGATGCATGATGGGTTCTCTATTCGCCCCTTGGGTAGCACCACCCTATTAGTCCTTGTAGGGCCTAAGGTGGTATCCTTCATGTTTTTAATCATCCCCAAGTCGGACCTCTTATGGGATAAGCTTGGAATTCCTTGGTTGATTGCTATGGAGGCGGTCCCTTTTGTTGTCCAAAAATGTCTTAAGTTCCCCCATGAGGGCACGGTGCATGTCATCCAGGATACTGGATACTGGCCCCTGATTGCTCGTGGGGGTTTTTGTTGGACCACTTTTGGCCTGCTCTAGTGGGGCCCATGCTTCACCATGGTGATTTGATGTACCATGCTCACTATCAATATAAGATGGGGGAGTCAGCCCCTAAATTTGTGCAACCTAGTGTTTTGTTGCTACCTCCTGCATCGACCCCTCCTCCATCTATTTTGGCCTTGGAGTGGGTAGTGCCTTATGTCCCCTCATCATCAAGGTCTGAGGATAAGCCTACTCCCTTGAATAGACCTCCATGTCTTCCTAGGACTGCATAGCCTCCAGCGGTGTCTATTGTCCCTACGACTGCACCTAGTGCAACCAAGGGAAAGGCACCCATGTTGTCAAAGTCTATGGCTTTCCCTCCCTTCAAGCTCTTGATCATGGTTGATATTCCTCGACCCTCTCATTATGAGAGACAAAAGCACTCTTCTCATGTCCCTTCATCCCCAATTGCTCCTTCGTCACAACCTATGTCCGCACCCTCTGACGAGACAAGTTTATAGTCATGTTTTCTAAGGATTTATTATGTTGTTCATGATGATACTTTAGACTTTGATACTGTGATGTCACTATTTACTATGTTATTTCTTTAGAAACTATTACCTTTGGGCTTAAGTTTAACCTTGAAACAATTCATGATACTAATGCATATGCTATGTAATTATCTATTAAATGTTCATGTGTTGAAAAGAATGTTGTTTCAAGATGATCTGGGAAATGTGGTTGTTTGTATGTGCTAATGAGTTTTGTAGTTTTGTACTAATAAAGTGGCATTGTGATGAAGCTTGCAACAAGGAGCAAGACTCTTACCAGCTAGTCAGTTGTTGATGAAGTCAAGGAGTAACCAATGTAGAGGAGTTTTCTCTACTTAATGGTACAACTACCTTTTTAACTAATTATGTACAATCAGTTGAGTCTACTTAGGGGCATGTTGCACTATATCTTTGTTGAGGAAGTCCTATCTGACTTGGCTAAGCACATACATGATCTTTTCTTTCCTCTTTTCATGCTTTCAATAAATGGTGTCCTCCTTATGAACTATGGAGCTAGTCACCCAGTTAGTTAGGATTAGTTGGTAGTTTTTATTTCTATAAGTAATGTTCAAATGATCTCTTATGGAGGTTGAATATTTTGATGTTGTAAGTTTACTTTCAGCTTTGAAATATAGTTTAAGAGCATGATGTCATATCTTGTGTACTTCTATTTTGATGAATAAAATGATATTTTGAGTTTTCAGCACTTTTGTTAAATCTTGGAAGTCTCACTCAAGGGTGTTGTCAGGTAATTAAGCATTAAGGTAAATTGTGTTAGCATCGGCAGTTAACCCGTCGATTGTCGGTAGTTGGTACCGGGTAACTGACCAAACTCCTTTATATTGTATTCATTTCCAGTCTTTGGACAGGCTATTGTAGTGGAATATATTGCTATCATTGTATGTATTGGCTTACCATGAATCAATAGAACACTTGTGAGTTCCATTATTCTGTGTACTTCTATCATTTATGCAATGTCTTAACCTAACACCCTACGGGGAAAACATTTGGCGTTGTTGCCTCAGTAAAAACCTGGGAGCAACGAGAAAAGGATGTACTACATGGCACACGGATAATGGGACAACCATTACCAGAAGGAACAAGTGACCCTGACAGAGAATTCGATGAATTGTTCGAGGGGGAAAAGACACTCATGAAGGATTTCTCCTGCATCCTACAAGTGGCAATTGAAACACATGTATGGATGGAAGCCACCGTCGAAGATGTCCCAAAAGATGTTGTGTGGAGTTCGCTAGGAGTAAGACTTGATTTGAATCAGTTGATGAGCCAACTGCCTAACCTTTTGGCACAAGGATTTTTGGCTCTCCAGAACTGAAGGGAAGACATCTACCGAGAGAACCGACGCCAGCAAATTCTACGAGAATTTAGGGAGCACCAAGAAGAGGAGTGCAATACATGAACTCTAACGGTCAGCGAGAATAAATAAGAACACCCCCATTGTAATGAGTATGTCAGTGACATACATTATGTACGAGGGATGAAGTAACAAAATTTTTCTTGTTTGGTTGTGTACATGTTATGTGCTTACTATGTACGGAAGTGATTTATGCCCAATATACTAAATAAAGACAAAAATAAAAAGATACAAAGTGACGAATGGGAAGTGGCACAAAGAGCGTTGAATCTCAGACAACAGATAGAATGAAGGTGTAGGCTAAGGTAGCTTGTCAATGGATGACCAACCGAGGGGTTGCTTGAAGGGAACCCAAGAGGTGTCATGAACGTTGCGGAGGTAGAGATAGACGGAGAGAATTACACTCTCTACACTGTTGTAGGGTTGTCCAAAGGGAACCTAGAAGAAGTCACGGAGGGTGTCGAAGGAGAACTCTACAGTTCGCTAGAATACCACCATAGGATAAGAAATCACAAAGAGATGGTGGAACAAACAAGGCAAAATCTAAACCTGATCGACGCTACCAGAGACCTACTAAAGAACTTGTCCATTTCAGAGGACAACCAGAGGGAGACAACCAACCGGAGGGAGAAGACCGAAGGTGCCGAGGGAAGACAAGGGTATCAAATGGGAGGCAATTTGTTTGGTTCGGGGTCACCAACCTTCTCCAGAGGACCCACGAGTGGAGGGTTCAGTGCAAAAAGTGGAGGCGGAGGATCACCAGGTAAAAGCACACAAGGCATCAAAGGAGAAAGACCCAGCGGTGGGATGGCAAGTAAACAAAAATTCCAAAGTTCACAGGGGACGGCAAGGAAGACCCCGTATGGCACTGTCGTACATGTGAAACTATTTGGTCCGCCAATGGAGTGACAGACCAGGATGAGTGGGTATAGCAGTTCCCAACCACATTATGCAGAGTTTCCATAGATTGGTACTCTGATATTGACAAGCAAAAAATGGCCACATGAGCCAATCTACAGAAGGAATTCAAGGAGGAGTTTTGGTTGCTCCGTGATGACAATGAAATCGTAGCCGAGATATACAGTACCAAACAAGGTCCCAAGGAGATAGTACGGGCATACAGTTGGAGGCTGAAAGAACTATTGGGTAAAATGGAAAGCCAACCCGTAGATGGGTTGAAGAAACGATGGTTCGTTGAAGGGTTGAAATCCTCCCTGTAGAAAAAGATGAAAATTGTACCCCTGACATCATATGACGATGCCTATAATAGGGCGATGGACCTCAAGAGTGAATAAAAAATGTCAAAGAAGAAGAAAAGCAATAAATACTCTTCCGACGATGATGAAGACTCTGACGGGGAAAGCAATAGTGGTGGTGAATCAAGCAAAAAGGTGCATGCACTCCAAAAGGACATAGAACGAATGTTGAAAGAATTCAAAGCCATGAAGGGGAGTACAACTAAGACTGAAGAAAATGACATGTGGTGTACGGACTGTAGGAGTAACGGACACACCAAGGGGTCCTACCCCAAGAAGGCTTTTTGCGACATTTGTTAGATTGTCAGACATTTGACAAAGGAATGTCCCTACAATATGAAAACCAGGAGCCAACAAGTTGTCTTCACGCAAGAGCAGCCGACTGTCGAAACTTCGCAAACCGCCAAAAATAATGCATCATCTGACGGATATCGGAATAACCGACGAGGGGGGAAGACTAATAATAGCAATAATAATAGGGGTCGGATCCAATATGATGCGAAGGGACGACCAATGATCTAGTGCCAAGCCTACAATCAATTAGGCCACTTTGCCAGAGAATGCACCTCAGAAGAAACCCCACAAAAACTATGCAAATGGTGTGGGCCTGGAGACCACGATGATGGAACTTGCCCAAAGTTGGGAGTGAACCTACTCAACATTGACAAGACGGAGGAACGAGTATTGGCAATCACATGGTCACAAGCAAAGAAGGCCACATACCTAGACCCCCGCACAGAGAAACAACGGGCGCTGGAGGCGAAGGCTGAAGTGGTGAAGGAAATGTTGGCACAAGGGAACACTCAGGAAGCAGCAAGTACTTCCCACTCTGAGGCTGAGGAAAATATCTTGAATCAAATGTTGCAGATTGAAGTACCTGTGAAGATGAAGGACCTCCTGGAAACGATGCCACAATTATGTACGGCACTCCTACGTACGGTGCAAGTAACCCCATAGAGTCGGATGACCCGGAATACAGATGTTCCTGCTGGAACACCAACAGACCCATTGGTGCTGACACTATACAGTGGTCGACACCCGACGGTGGTAGAAATGGGAATACTTGGCACCATTTTGACTAACACCATTGTCGACGGCGAGTCGAGAGTGAATGTGCTTCTGGAAGAAACCTGGAAGAAGCTTGGCAAGCTGACACTATGGCCATCAACCTTCAACTTACTGGGAGCGGATCAACATGGTATCAAACCTCTTGGAATGCTCATGGCACAACAAGTGACCATCGGGACACAACCATTTATCCTCGACTTCATGGTGATTCTGCTCGCCAAGAAAGGATACGACGCCATTCTTGGTAGAGGGTGGTTGGTGGCGGCTAGAGTGAATCACAACTGGAAGTGTAACACGTTGTCCATGGAGAAAGTCAGGCGAAAATTTATTATTGACCTAAAAAAATAACTCGTGAGTGAAGAACTTGCGTCAGAATCAGAATCAGATGGCGAGGGCGGAGTTGATGAAGGAAAGTACGGAAGGGAACCAGATGAGGAAGGCGTCCTGGGAATTCAAGGATGTTCAGAAGATGAGATCGATTCCCTTAATGGGCTCTTCCACTGGCAAATGGAAGACTACGAGTTGTTGTATGGGTGAAACATGTTGAAGGTTGATGAGGAGCCGGACGAAAATGAATTTTCGCCAACGTACGAGAAATACAAGAAAGGGGATTCTCCTGTCAACGAGACACCAGCACATAGGTTTGACATGACAAAACCAATCCGGTACGAAGAGTCCATAAAACCTACAAACCTCGGCACGAAAGCAGAGCCAAGGAACATCCTGGTTGGCGACGACTAGAATCTAGTCCTAAAAGCCATCGCATTTAAAATATTAATGGAATACAAGGATGTATTCACCTAGACATACAGGGACCGTAAAGGGGTGTCGCCAGAACTATGCGTACACCAAATTTCACTCATACCTGGGGCCGTACCTATATGAAGAGGCCATATAGAATGAATAAAAACTATGCTGTGAGAGTGAATGATGAAATCCAACGTATGCTCAAAGCTGAGAATATTTTCAAAGTGCAGACTAGTGAGTGGGTATCGCCCATAGTGATATCTCTTAAAAAGGAGGCAAACCAAATCCGAATCTACATGGATTTCAGATGCCTTAACACGATCACCATAAAGGACCCATTTCCAATACCATTTACGGTTAGCATCTTAGAGGAAGTGGTTAGTCATGAAATTTATTCATTTATGGATGGATTTTTTGGGTATAACCAGATATCGATTGCCGAAGAGGACAAATTAAAAACAACCTTCATAGTGGAAGATGGTGTGTACACATATAACCGAATGTCATTTGGGTTATGCAACGTGCCAGCGAAATTCCAACAAATAATCCTTCACATATTTGACAAGATGTCAGTAGGGAACTTTAGGGTGTTCCTTGATGACTGGTCCATCTACAGTAACCAGGATGCACATCTAGCCGCACTTGGCGAATGCATGGAGAGATGCAGGTGAGCTCACCTAACACTCAATCCCAAAAAATGCAGATTCATGGTGCCTTAAGGGAAGATGTTAGGACACATACTGTGTAAGGCTAGACTCAAGACTGACCCAGGCAAGATTCGGGTGATAGTGGAAATGGAGGCACCGGCAAATGTCACAGGAGTCAAATCCTTCCTAGGACACATAGGGTATTACAGGCAGTTTATCAAAAAATTTGCTCAAGTATCCTACCCTCTGGACAAGCTGACAAGGAGAGGTGAACAGTATGCATGGGGGACGGCTCAGGAAGAGGCCTTCCAAGAACTGAAGTCACGGTTGGTCAGTGCACCAATCCTGACATATCCTAACTGGGACAAAGAGTTCCATGTACATGTTGACGCATCCAATTTCACCATAGGGGCCACACTGGCGCAGGTTGGCGATCATGGGCTAGATCACCCGGTCTACTATGCAAGCAGACTCCTGTCGAAGGCAAAGAAAAATTATAGCACCACTGAGAGGGAAGCCCTCAGGATGGTGTACTCCATCTAGAAATTTTGACATTACTTACTAGCCACCCCGTTCACATTTTATGTGGATGACCAAGCATTGATATACCTGGTAAACAAGCCAATTATCCAAGGATGAATCAGTCAATGGCTGCTACTACTTCAGGAGTTTACATTCAACATTATTATAAGACCCGGGAAGAGCCATGTGATAGTTGACTAGCTATCGAGAATCCAGCCAACAGAACCAGCCAAAGGAGTGAATGAAGATTTTCTAGACGCTCACTTATTTCACATCGTCGTTCTCCCCGCCTGGTACACAAGCATGGGGGAATACTTGTCGACATCGTGGTTTTCGAGGGAGATGCCACTAGTAGAAAGAAGGAAACTGGTACTGAGGAGCAGAACATTCCAACTCATTAATGGCCTCTTGTACAAAATGGGACCTGACCAGGTCCTACGATGATGCGTCCTAGAAGAGGAAATGCAGGGTGTCCTAAGGGAAGCACATGAAGGGCCTGCAGGTGGACACATGGGGCCCGACACCATGGCCAGGAAAGTTCTATTGGTAGGACTGTGGTGGCTGACACTACATAATGACGCCAGAGAGTGGGTGACAAGCTGTGATACATGCCAATGGGTCGGACGGCCATTGAAGAGGGATTTTATGCCCCTCAACCCATCGAATGCCCAGGAACTGTTTGAGAGATGGGGATTGGATTTCATCGGACCATTAAAACCAAGTAGAGCCGACAATGCAGATACATTGTAGTGGCGACATAATACTTGACCAAGTGGGTCGAGGCACGGGCTTTGCCGAACAACTCAGTGGTCAATACAGCAAAATTTATCTATGAACAAATCATTACGCGGTATGGGATTCCAATCCAACTGATGAGTGACAAAGGAGGACATTTTGTAAATCATATAATCCAATTGCTAACAACGAAGTTCAAAATCTTCCACTCCTTATCAAGCCCCTACTATCCGCGGGTGAACAAGCAGGTCGAGGCGACCAATAAAATAATCATGTCGATGATTTATGTCTTGCGGAGTGGAGAAGGATGATTGGGAGGAGCGCCTACCGTTACTTTGGGCATACTGAATGACTTATAAGGTAACTACAAGACAAACTCCCTTCCAGCTAATGTATGGACAAGAAGTCATGGTGCCAGTTGAATTCATGGTGCCGAGTCTCTGAATCGCCATCGATAACCGACTTGGCGCCATGGAAAGCCTAAGAGAGAGACTATACACTTTGAACAAAATGGACGAGCAATGGATGATGGCTCAGTGGGCGACAAAGATAACACAGCAAAGGTAGAAGAGTTGGCATGACAAGCATTTGCGAAGAATGCGGTTTACCCTAGGAAAACTTGTATTAAAGTTTAATGGGCGCAATGAGATCGAGCCCAAAAAATTCAAGGTAAAGTGGTTGGGCCCTTTCAAAGTTTGTGAGGTCAGCGCGAATGGGTCGATCAAGCTGTGGACACTGGACGAGCAGGAGGTGAAGGACATAGTGAATGGCTCTAAATTGAAGGTGTACCATGAGCGAGAAGGACCCAGCCAACCGCACAAGTAAGAAACAATAAGTTTAAAAAAAAAAAAAAAAACTGCCCAACTTGTAGTATACCAACCAAATCAAACAGAAGTTTCATGCCAACACCCCAGTGGGGTCGAGGGGTAGCGCCACATGTGCACTCCCTATCACAGTACAAGGTGGGGTCAAGGGGTAGCGCCCCTCGTCACCAACGCCAATTTACAACCTTAAGAACCACACAAAACTTCATGGTACACACTATTTTCATTATTTTTTGCAGGAACTTGTCTTTATTATTTTTGTGAAAATGAAGGGAAATTTGCAAGTGGCAACCAAAAAAAAAAGAAATTTTACAAGTTGGAAAAATTTAAAAGAATGCTTTTTAGGGGTTTTTTTTAAAAGTATCGAAGAATTAAGGGGGACTCATTCATAGTATGTTCGTATGAAACTAAAAGACAGAGATCCGTACGGATTCCACAAGTAAAGGAAACACCGTACGGTCAATAAATAACACTCCATGGATCTCAAAAGAAAAATCCGTATGGAAATTAGAGTACGGGAAGGAGTGCCAACAAAGGAAAGAATCTGTATGTTGAGGCCCATATGTATCAAGGAAAAGTGAATTCCATACGGAATCTGGTACGACAGGGAGACAAACCTTCCATATGGAAATAAAAAACAGTGAAGGGAAAAGTTTGCATAAAATTAAAGTGGCAAGGAGAGGAACAAAACCGTACAAAAATTTTTGGCGACAGTGCCAAATATTTCTGTATGGAAAGTGGAGAACTGAAATTCCGTACGAAATTCAGACGCAAAGTTCATATGACCTTCACCAGTAACCGGATTGGGCGTGACAAATTCTGTACGAACCAAGGGGCTGCCAGAGTTAAGAAAAATTTTGTACGGATTCAAGGGTGGCAGAGGAAAACAAATTTTTTGAGAAGTAAAATACTAGTCGTACGGACCACGGAAGTAGACTAAAAGTCGAAGCATACAAGGCACACAGGGCCAAGTCATACGGATGCAAGGGGATTGCAAAAAGTACCATTGAGACAAGGGGAATAAGAGATCGCAATTAGAAGAAAGAACATGTGAAGGTGCTCAGGAGAGGAAAGATATAAGTTTGGTAGAAAAAAAAATCATTTGATGGCGTCTAGCACCAGGAAGTTGAAAAAACTGGATTGGAGGAGGAGACTACAGGATTTAGAGAAGACAACTAGGAAACCATCTATAGATTGTCCTATGGATAAAGGGAAGGTTGTTGTACCAGATACAGGCAAGAAAGAAAGGCAGTCGAAAGTCACTGCGGACACAATCACTTTCGAGGGGTTGAACAACAATGTGTGCAGGCAATGGTGGTTGGAGGCGCAGTCCCCATATGACATTTTGGTGAAAACATAGTTAGGAAGGGTACGGATGCATTGGGCCATTCAGATGTCGATATTCACCATTTGGGATTTTGAGCCTTGCCTACGCATGATGATAAAATTGTACAATGATGAGTTGTGCACCTCCTCATTCAAGTACCAGCACACAGACGTCACCGTGTCTTTTGTTCTGGATGACTTTGCCAGGGTTTTTGGCATTCCTAACGAAGGGAAGAAGGTGGACAAGCATGCGATGAAGATGTCCACCGAGAGGTAAAATCAGCTGCTACAACAAATATGTCAGGATCCAGAGCAAAGTGGGATAGGATTACGGCGCCCAAGGGGCAAGGACTAAAAAAATCTTACATAGTACCTGGTGCATGGTAGTGCTTCCTTGACTTGATGAAGAGCCATCTCATAGGAGCCAATAGGGATTTTGACACAGTCGTGTCGATGATTGCATTGATGAATGGGCTCTGGAATGGGATGGTGTACAACTAGACTACTGTGTTGTTAGACCACATTCATGAGTTCCTCACACTAAAGCACAAGGCATTCTATATGCCCCACCACACCATTGGGTTATTCCTGGACGCAGTTTGTATACAGGTACTAGAAGAAAGGCGAGGGTGGCAGCCGCGAGACAGCATTGACCCTACCATGCCCTCCATTTTTTACTGGACTCATTTGGATACACACATAGGGGATGCACCATCTAGCAGGAAGCGGAAGCCCCAGATTCAAGTAGTCTCTACTAGCAAGTCAGATTCGGCCATCGAGAGTAGTTCAAGGGCGGAGTTGGAGGAGACATCTTCTCAATGTTTGGGTGGTGATACCGGATTTTGCCTCTCACACATAGAGGTACCGTATCCAGCGTTGGGTACGGAAGAAGGTGCAAGTGGTATGGTTGCCCTCGGCTAGATACCGAAAGAGACGCGAGGACTGCCAGGAGGAAGAGTGGTCCGACCTACAGGTGTTCAGACAGGGAGGCTAGTATATGCACCCATTGTGTTGACTACAGATGGGACCGTGACACCATTACCAACAACAAGACTAACAGTGGTAGCCATATCAGCAATCTTTGTGCTGGGGTTTGGTCAGCTGCATCCTTGTCCCTCCCTCGGGCAGATTTCACAGGTCCCTAGCAGCAGTGTAGTTCAGCCGAGGGACACAGTCCTTATTCAGACAGAGCCAATGGTACAGTCGATGGAGGGTGGAGGTGGAGAGATCAGGTTAGACAGGGGTGACGTTGAGGGAGATTATATAGACTCATGGTTGGAGCAATACTCAGTGCCATCGAGAGCCCCAGTAGGACCCCACCTGCCACACCTCACCGTCAGGAGGTGGTTGATTTAGAGGGCAGTGACTCTCCTCATGAGATGTGTGCATAGGGGGAACCTATGGACCTACTCCAACATATGGGTGGTGCGGAGGATACGGTGCCACAGGTAGACATTATGATGCCTAGTTCTACAGAGAACCAGCCCACTGCCTTGACTCAGTTTTTGGCAGCAGTAGAGAGTGAGGCACACAGACTTTTGGCCTCGACAGAGGAAGGAACCCTAGGGCAGCCAACTTTGGAGGGTCTCCTGGCATTTACTACTAGAGGAGTTACTGAGGTGTTTCAGCGATGCTTTGTTGACAGAGGATGGCCTTGTGTGGATCTTCTTGTGATGTTGTGGTAGCACCCTAGACAGACTGGAGAGAGTCAGGTGCAGAGCCTACTCAGGAGGATCGAGCAGGCCATATGGGATAGTCATTTGGTGCATCATCATGCTCAGCAAGAGGTAGATATCACTAGGGAGACACTGGAGTTGGAGTTGGCTCAGCAGAGAGCCCAGACAGGGAGTATGGTGGTGGAGTTGGCTCGTGTCCGCTTTGAGTTAGCAATAGCCTCGATTGCAAGGGTGGTAGATAGGGCTTTGTTGGAGGCCAGTTTGAGTAGTACAAGGGTAGAGCTGGATAAAAAGCATACCAAGCTGATGGAGGTCGTATTCAGAGTGCAACGGTCTTGGGAGCGCCAACTGGTGGCTGAGAGGGATCTTCGCCACTGCACAGAGCAGGTGTTGCAGCTCTAGGAGTAGTTGGCCTCTTCCTCATCCACGGGACCATCAAGGACGCCATCTCTACCCCAATCCCAGTAATTTGTTATTTTGGGGTTTCAGTTTTGCTTGTACATCATTCCCATTTTGGTTGTCTGTCGTCCGAAGATGACGTTTCTTTTTGGGGGGGATGATGGTGTCAGGTAATTAAGCATTAAGGTAAATGGTGTCAGTGTTGATAGTTAATCCGTTGGTTGTCGGCAGTTGGTACTGGGTAACTGACCAGTCTCCTTTATATTGTATCTGTTTCCAATCTTTGGATAGGCTATGTAGTGAAATATATTGCTATCATTGTATGTACTAGCTTACCATGAATCAATAGAACACTTGTGAGTTCCATATATTTTGTGTACTTTTGTCATTTATGCAATGTCTTAACCTGACACCCAACGGGGAAAACAAAGGGGGCCCACTTGGTGAGAACTCTATTTAGTTATCTTAGTAGTTTTTCTTCATTCAGTATTTAGTACCGTTCCAGTAGTTGATCGATCCTGCAGCCACAAAACTCTACTTCGTGTTTGTTCCTATAACCAAAGCAGGCAGAGTAGTTTTATGTCTATTTTTTTGGAATTTTATTCCTATAGCTTGTGTTAGTTTAATATTTGCATGTTCAAATTAGTTGTTGATCTAAGTTGAGTTTCCTTCATTAGTTTTTTACAACATTTCAATTCCATCATTGTTCTTTACTTAAGTTATGATGGCCATAATTAGTCTTAGCTCACATATAGTGTTGACCCATTTCAAGTTCACATCCCTGGGTTGATAAGTTAAATGAACCTTCTTAATGAGTCTGATAGTTACTTAGTATAGATGTGTAATCTCTCAATTATAGCTTTAAGGTCTTAGTTAGTGAAACATTAAAGGAGGCTGACATTTCTGGCATCATTGTCGAGGATGGTGTCAAACAAAGAAGTTCTTTAGGGTCATTTTTAGTTTATTATTGTTTAAATATTTTGCAAGTGGCTCTTAGAATATTCTCTCATTTGAAAAAGTTATGCCCATAATTATTTCACAAATTCTTTGTGTGGAATTGGTTGATACTGAGTTGATATTGTATGCATAGAAGAAGAGATGCTTTAGCGAGAGCCTATGATCAGCCCGAAGAAGAAGACCAAAAGATAAATCCTTTGGTTGATATATTTACCAACTTTTATAATCCAGAAGATCCAATTGACCAAGAACCTATTGATAACCCATTTGCCTTGATACTTTTTCAAGCAAGAATGGTTGTTGCTGCACAAAATCAACCTAGCCAAGCCACTTTTGAATTCCCCATCATTGACCAACATGATAATAATAATCTCAAGAATATCCCTGCTTTGGTCCTCCCTATTTTATTATGGGCTTGTAACAGAGGACCCAAATAACTTTCTGTTTGAATTTGACATCCACTATAGAATCTATGACTACACCATTGATGATCATAGGCTTAAGTTGTTCCCTACTACTTTGAAGGAAGCAGCCTTACGATGGTTTATGAGCTTGGGGAGAGATGTTGTCAACAGTCAGGATGCCATGAAAACAAAATTTCTTTAGAAGTACAAATAATATTGTAGAAGTGGTAATAGAAGGGGAGATAACATCTTTAAGATGCAGCAAATGGAAGATGAAAATTTGGAGGACTATATTTCAAGGTTCTTGTTCAACCTGAAGAAATCGTCAAACCATACTCTTAACCAAGAATCTGAAAAGTCTCTTTTCCTCGAGGGAAACAGTGATAGTTATATGAACACCCTAGATCTAATAGGAGGAGGATACATTACTCAAGTTCCTTAGGATGAGATTAAGAAGATATGCTAGAAGTACTCCCAAGCAGTTGTCAAGAAAGGTAGAGGTTACCAAATGGGAAAATCATCTACTCATGGGGTCTCAACAGTGGAGATCACTAATTTTCTTTCAAATTTTAAGCAAGATATCATAAACGATATGGCCACTCAATTGGATACCCTACAAGCAAAGAAGAAATGAGAGGAGGTAGAAGCAATATTGGCAGAATACTACCCTAATTGCAAGCGGAAGAAAAATGATTGCAAATGAAAATCGGTAGCCAATGTTGATAGCTAGAAAATTCCACTCGAGTTCAAGCTGATTGAGGGAGATGAAGAACAAGTATTCTATTTTGAACAAAGAAGACCATGGGCTCCAAGACAAGGTATTCTACCTTATCCATTATATTTTAGTAGACCTTACATGAATTATTGTGCATCTAATAACTAGTGGTAGCACCAATATCCATCCAATTTTGGGGGTATCCACCACAGTCTTGGAATAACCCTTAGAATACTTCGCCTAATTACCAAAATTATCCGCCTCAATGGAAACCTTCACAAGGGAATTGGCAGTAGCCCCAAGGGAATTGGCAACAAAAATCCTAGCGGAGGGGTGGACAATAGTGGCCAAACTAGGAAACTCGTTACATGTATCCACCTTCACAGCCTCGGCAACAAGTTATCATGCCCCATCCTAATCCTAATGCTAGTACACCTAGACCTACTCAGTTGCCAACTCAACCCACACCTAATCCTATTGGGAAAATGGTGCCTCAACCTTGCATTTACATGAGGTTACTATTAATAATAAGTTTTCATTTGAGCACAAAATGGTGTGAAATTCTCCCTAAAGCTTCTGGTTGGCTAGATAAGCATTCCAGTAAATTTATGTCGCAAGATCACGGCTAGTTTTGAAGATATTATTTTTTTCATTTTGGAGGGGTTTAATGGAAGTTTAAATTTGATTTTGAGGACTTTAGAGATTCTGAAACACCGTGAAAAGTGGGCGTAAACGGTGTAGTTGTTTACAAGGCAATAGAGAATTTCACATTACGGTGTCAAACGGTTCATCAATAGGACACACAGTTCTCAAGTTATGGCCTTGGAAAGTTTGTACTCCTGAAATAGGAAATATAAAATACATCGGACACATAAATGAGTTGTAAAAATGGAGGGATGCGTCATACGGGATCTAGAAGGGAGATAAGGTTGGCTACACCTTATTGGGTGGTTTTAGCCTTATTAGGTGGTTTTGTAATACCATTTGATGATTTCTTGTATTGTATCTTCTATATATGAGGTGTGTGAGATAGAGGTTGGGTGTAAGAGTCTTATGTCTATTGAGTTCCCTCTGAATCTCTGATTAGTGGTACTCTTGCTAAGAGATTGCTTTGCAAGTATATTGTAATATGTTTTTTATTGCAGAATAATATATTGGACAGATTTTGGAGTGTGAGGTTTTTCTTCCGAAAGGGTTTTCCCCACATAAATCACTGTGTTATGGTTTGAATGTTATTATATCTATTTCTATTTTCTATAACTATTTTGAGGATCTGTAAAAAAAATTGCATTAACCTCCTCTCAAGGTTAGTGTAGGAAGTTTTTATGCTACTTGACTTCCTTACAAGTGGTATCAGAGCTTGATCACCTTTGGTTTTAGTTGTGGGTTGTTGGATTGTTTGAAGTAATCCATATTTGAGTGGGAGCTTGTGCAGAAGATATTTTTTGATCTTGTTGCAGGAATTTTCAAATGGCAAGTTCGTCAAGGAAAATAGAGGTGGAGAAATTTAATAGAACCAATTTTGATATGTGGAAGCTAAAGATGGAAGTTCTGCTAATAGATCAAGATCTATGGGATGTTGATGTGAATGTCCAAAGGCCCTCAGATCCTACTGCGGCGGCTCAGTATGATGTTATGGACCGAAAGGCCAAGGGTCTAATCAGACTGTGCCTGGGAGACTTTGTTCTGATCAATGTCCATGAAGAAAACATTGTAAAGAAGCTATGGACTAAGCTTGGTGAAATGTATCAAGCGAAATATTTATTAAATCAAATTTTCTTGAGGAAGAAATTGTATTCCTTGAAGATGGAAGAGGGTGGACGAGTTGCAGAACACCTGGAAGCATTCAATATGTTGGTGGCTCAATTAGTATATGTCGGTGTTAAGCTGAATGAAGACGAGAAATTCCAAATCTTGCTTTGTGCTTTGCCTGATTCATGGGATTCTCTTGTTATGGCTATCAGTGGTACTTCTATTGTTTTGAAGTCTGAAGATGTGGTGGGTGCCCTAATTGGAGAAGAGATGTGAAGGAAGGTATCTCACAATTCGAAGGAATCCATAACTGTTTGTGGAAGACCTGAGAAGAAAGGCAAGAAGAATGAGAAGCACGATAAGTCCAAATCAAAAGGGAGATCGATATCTCTTGGAAAGTCCAAATTCATTTGCTAGAATTGTGGTAAACCAGATCACATCCGTAAGGACTACAAAGAAGAAAAGAAGAAGGTCGATTCTGATTCTAAGTCCGAGAAGGAAGATGGTTATGCATTTATTGTAGCTTTGGTGACTCATGCAGGTAATGATGCTTGGTTAATTTACTCAGGTGCATCTTTTCATATGACTTCCAATAGAGATTGGTTTTCTAAATATGAAGAATTTAATGGAGGTAAGGTGTACTTGGGTGATGATTCACATTTAGAAATTGTTGGTCAAGGTAAAGTTAGAATTAGGTTTTCTAATGGTAGAATAAAAAGGATTAATGGTGTGTTGCATATCCCTGGTTTAAAATGAAATCTTTTATCTATGAGCAAACTAATAGATGCAGGTGTGTAGGTAGTCTTTTCTAAATCAAGATGTAAGATGATTAAGGGTGCTATGATAATTACTAGAGGTGTCAGGTTCGACACTTTGTATAAGTTAGATGCATACACTATTGAGTGTAATAGCACTTCTGTAAAAAGTAAATCTATGGAAGATTTGAGGGTTTCACCTTCAGCAGATGGAAATGGTTTTTGGGTACCTAAGGGTGCTCTTTCTTCTAAAGAAAAGTTACCTACAGAGAAGACTATCTTACGGCACCAAAGGCTTGGCCACATTGGATAAAAGGGTCTAAGGACCTTGAAAAATAAAAACCTTGTTGAAGGTTTGAATGAATGTAATCTTGAATTTGATTTCTATGAGCATTGTATTTATGAGAAAAAAAAACCACGTGCAGTTTTACTCGAGTTCTCATAAAACTTGTGGTGTTTTCGATGTTATTCATTCCGATGTGTTTGGTCCTGCAGATGTTCCTTCGATTGGAAAATCCACATATTATGTTTTATTTATTGATTATTTTAGTAGAAGGACATGGGTATATTTTCTAAAGAGTAAATCTAAAATTTTCAATCGATTTAAAGAATTGAAAGCAATGGTTGAGTTGCAGACTGGAAAGAAAATTAAATGTTTGAGGATTGATAATGGCGGTGAATTTTTCTCTAATGATTTTGATAGATTCTTTAAAGACTATGGAATTAATAGACATAAGAAAACTCTGTATTCTCCACAGCAGAATGTAGTTGTAGAAAGAATGTACAGGACACTAATGGAGAAGGCTAGGAGTATGTTGAGTGGTGTTGATCTAGAACAAAAATTTTGGGCTGAAGTTGTTGCCACTTCTTGCTACCTGATTAACAGGTCTCCTACATCATCTCTTGTTGATAAAATTCCTATAGAAGCATAGTCGGGTCACAAGCCTTCATTGAGACATCTTAGAGTTTTTGGTTGCGAGGCATATGCACATGTGCCAAAGGAGAAGCGAACAAAGTTGGAGAACAAGGCTGTGAAATGTATCTTCATCAGGTATAGTTATGGTGTGAAAGGATACAAGCTTTGGGATCATGTTGCACAAAAGGTAATTCATAGTAGAAGTGTTATTTTTAGAGAAATTAAGTCTCCTTTTGTTACATTGCAGCCAAAATAGACTAAAAAGGAAAATGTGATTCAATTTCCCACTACACCTAAAAAAGTTGAATCGAGACCCCTAGATAGGCAAGAAGTTGAGGAGAGATCATCTATCTTTGAATCTTCAGAAGAGGAGGAAGAGCCTCCAACTTAGCTTGTTCAAAGGTCTACAAGACATAGACAGCCACTTGAAAGGTATTCACCTAATGATTGGAGATGTATTTTTGCTTTGAATACTAATATGAATGAGCCAAAATTTGTAGAAGAGGCATTAGGTATGAATGATGTAGAATCCTGGAAGATTGCTATGGAAGAAGAAATGGCAGCTTTGAAAAAGAATGATACATGGGATCTTGTACCATTGCCTGAAGGATGAAAGCCTGTTCAAATGGGTGTTCAAGAAAAAGATTGGTTCATATTGATGCATTGAGAAGTATAAAGAAAGGTTTGTTGTAAAAGGCTACTCTCATGTTGAGGGTGTTGATTATGGTGAGATATTTTCTTCTATTGCCAAAATGACATTGATTAGACTTTTGCTTTCTATTGTTGTTGCTTATGATTTAGAGGTTGAGCAAATAGATGTGAAAACTGCTTTCCTTCATGGTGATTTGGAGGAGGATATTTATATGACACAGTCGGACTACTATGTGGTGAAAGGTAAAAGTAATTTGGTCTGTAAATTAAAGAAATATTTGTATGGCCTCAAATAGAGTCCTAGGATGTGGTACCAAAAATTTGATACATATGTGTTGAGTCTCAGATTTGAGCATTCTAAATCAGATCGTTGTGTTTATTATTTGATGGTGATCATTTCTTGTATATTGTATTGTATGTTGATGATATGTTATTCATTGGTAAAGGGAAAGGTATGATTTCAAAATTAAAGTCTCAGCTCATTGTTAAATTTAAAATGAAAGATCTTGGTGCAGTGAAACACATTCTTGGGATGGAAATTAAAAGAGATAGAGTGAACAGAAAGCTATGGCTAGGCCAGGGTAAGTAAGTGAATTCAGTGTTACAAAGGTTCAACATGCAGGATTGTAGACCATTGTGTGTTCCTTTTACAATTGGAATGAAATTATCTATTGCAGATTGTCCTACAGCCCCATTGGAGATGGAAGACATGAGCAGAGTGCCTTAACAAAGTGTAGTTGGAAGTTTGATGTATGTTATGGACTATACTAGACTAGAGATTGCCCAAGCAATGGGAGTTTTGTCCAGATATATGTCTAATCCTGGTAGAGTTCATTGGGATGCAGTCAAAAGAGTCTTCAGATATTTGAAGGGTACCTTAGAGTATTCTTTGTGTTATCATGGTAATTTAGTTGGAGACGTGATTTCCCTTGATATTCATGTTTTGAGGATTCAGATTGGGTAGGTGATATTGATAGCAGAAGATCTACCAGTTCTTATGTGTTTACTTTATTTGGTGGTACAATTAGTTGGACGAGTAAGAGACAGATTATGGTTGCTTTGTCCACTACCAAAGCAGAGTATATGGCAGCTACTCATGCTTGTAAAGAGGCTAGTTGGCTTAAGAGATTGTGCTCAAAAATTGGAATAAAAAAAGGAGTCGTGACAGTTTATTGTGACAGTAATAGTGTGATTTGCCTAGCTAAGAACCTGACATTTCATGCCCGTACCAAGCACATTGATGTTCGGTATCATTTTGTCAGAGATATGGTCCAAGATGGCAGGGTGAAGTTGGTTAAGGTAGAAACTTTGATGAATGTTGTCTATGAGCACAGTGAAGTTCAGATGGTGTTCGGAGTCTATGGGCCTCATGGCCCATTACAATTGATCCATTGTGTTGATACTCCCTTTTCTCTTGCAAGTTGTTCGACAAGTGGGAGATTTGTTGCGAAAATGGTGTCTCAACCTTACATTTATATGAGGTTACTATTTATAGTAAGTTTTCATTTGAGTATGAAATGGTGTGAAATTCTCCTCGAAACTTTTGGTTGGCTAGATAAGAATTCCAGTAAAGTTACATTGCACGATCATAGTTAGTTTTTAAGATATTAATTTTTTTCATTTTGGAGGGGTCCAATGAAAGGTTTAAATTTGATTTTAAGGACTTTATAGGCCACAAAACACCCTGAAAAGTGGGCGTAAATGATGTAGAAGTTTATGAGGCAATAGAGCACTTCGCGATATTTATGGCACTTCAAACGGTTTGTCAATAGGACACACGGTTCTCAAGTTATGGCCTCCGAAAGTTTGTACTCCTAAAATATGAAATATAAAATACATCGGACACATAAATGAGTTGCAAAAAGGGAGGGACATGTCATAGGGCATCTAGAAGGGATATAAGGTCATCTACACCTTATTGAGTGGTTTTAGCCCATGGTTTTGTAATACCATTTGACGGTTTCTTGTATTGTATCTCCTATAAATGAGGTGTGTGAGATAGAGGTTGGGTGTAAGAGTCTTATGGCTATTGAGTTGCCTCTGAATATCTTATTAGTGGTACTCCTGCAAAGAGCTCGCTCTGTAAGTATATTGTAATCTATTTTTTATTGTGGAATAATATCTTGGGCGGCTTTTGGAGTGTGGGGTTTTTCTCCCAAAAGGGTTTTCCCCACATAAATAATTGTGTTATGATTTGAATGTTATTATATCTATTTATGTTATCTGTAACTATTGTGACGATCTATAAAAGTTTTTTCATTACCCTCCTCTCAAGGTTAGTTTAGGAATTTGTTTCGCTACTTGACTTCCTTACAAATCCAAATAATAAACTACAGTAGTAGCAGGTTTATTTTCTTGATCCAAATTTGTACCCTGCATGTGCTATGAGTTTAAGTGATATTCACCTACATTCATGAGCTACCCTTCCTACTCCTTCCACTCCTCTAATAAATGAGCTCCCTGAGGAGGAAGATGAGCATCCAAATCTAGCTGAGACACCTGCTCAACTAGGACAATTCAAGGATCCTGAACCAGCCCACCTATCTAATCCAAAACCACCATTTCCTCAAAGGTTGGAAATTGTCAAGCAAAAGGAAGAGACCACCTTTGTCATTCTGGATCAATTGAAACACTTATGTGTCAAGATACCTTTGTTTTAGGTCATTAAGGATGTCCCAATCTATGAAAAAACAATAAAAGAGGCATGTCTCAAAAATCCAGGAAGAAAGGTGAAAGATCGCACTACTATTCATGTGGTAGGCCAATTGGCAGCCATCATGCTTGGGAAAGTAACTATCCCCAAGTATGTTGATCCAGGTAGCCCTATAGTTGCAGTCATCATCAATGGTATGTAAATAAAGAATGCTTTAATAGACTTAGGTGCAACAATTAATGTGATGACTAAGGAGATCTTGTAGTAACTAAATATTGTCAATCCAAGACCCACTGCTACCATCCTATTGCTTGTTGATAGTTCTACTATCAAGGCGGATGGTATAGTGGAAGATATAATGGTAACTCTTGATTCATGGGAGTATCCAGTGGATTTCATGATCATTTCCCCTAAAGTCACACTAGGAGGATATCCTATTATCTTGGGAAGGCCATGGTTGGCCACAAAAGATGCTTATATAGGATGTTGTTCAAGAGATATGACCATCTCTGATGGTGGGAATACTAAAAATTTGCTTCTTTATCCACCTGCTTAACCAACCTAATACATAGAAAATCCTATTTTGAGAAATGTTGGAGAGGAAGTTGAAGACATTAATTCGGTGGCTAAGCTCATTATGATAGATAGAAGCCCTTTCTTGCAACAGTATGATAAAGATGGAATTTTGTGTCAGATAATCCAAAATCATTATGAGGCTCATGCAGAATCATCCAACCATGCATATAGTTCAGAAAGCCCTTTGCCAATGCTTCTCTCGGTTGCTCCTATTATAGAAACATATATTATGCTCACATTGTTACCTACAGAATTGAAAATCCCAAGTGATAGTGAGACAGCCATGATAGAATTGAGTACACAAGTACCAGTTGCTGAAGGAAAATATTTGAACATAAATAACTAGCTTAGCCAAGAGAAACAATTATCTTTGACAAACCTATTAAAGAAACATAAGCAAGAATTTGCTTGGAGTTACCATGACATGAAGGGTCTTGATCCTAAATTATGCACTCATAGGATCTATATAAAAGATGATTGTGCACCAGTGTGGCAACCACAAAGAAGAATTAACCCTACATTAAGGAGATTGTGAAGGAAGAGTTGCAAAAGCTCTTGGATGTAGGATTTATCCACCCAATCTCAAACACCCAATAGGTATGTACTTTGGTAATTGTTCCTAGAAAGGGAGGTAAATGGAGAGTTTGTATTGATTATAGGGAACTCAACGCTGTAACTAAGAAGGGTCATTTTCCACTTCCTTCCATAGATCAAGTCTTGGATTTACTAGCAGGAAAATAATACTTCTTCTTCCTAGATGGTTTTAGTGACTATAATCAAATACAAATTGCACAAGAAGATCGGGGGAAGACAACTTTCACCTACCCATGGGGAACCTACACCTATTTAGTGCTTCCATTTGGTTTCTGCAATGCACCTACAACCTTTCAAAGAGTAGTCATAAGTATATTTTCAGACATTTCACATGAATGTATGGAAATTTATATGGATGATTTTACTACTTATGACACTAATTTTGTTGAAGCAGTACAAAGACTAGAAAGAGTGTTGCAAAGATGTGAAGATCATAATTTGTCTCTGAATGATACTCTTCTAGCAAATAGGGCTTCAAAGTGCTCAAACTCTTCATCTTCTTTCTTCATTTCCTCTAGTTCATTAGCATATAAGGCTTTCCAGTCACTCTTGTTGGTAGATGATGTAGATGCATGAAAAGTAGGTTCAGATTTTGTAACTCCAGAAGGACCAAATTCCTCAAGCTCAAAAGAAGATAACTTCTCAACCAAGGTATCCCTATTAACAGAGGTGTTTTCCATTGTTCTCAACTCATTAATTGCATTAGCCTTCATCTTATAAGTCGGTGGCAAAGCTCTCAATACTTTAGAGACTATTTCATCTTCGCTCAGAGATCCACCACAACACTGAATTCCCAGAACAATTTCATTAACTCTCTCCATAAAAGCAGTAATCCTTTCATCTTCTTCCATTTTCAAGTTCTCATATCTCACCCGGTAACCATCAAGTTTAGTGATTTTAACAGTATGGTCACCTTCATTCAAAGTCTCCAATTTATCCCATATAGCCTTTGCAGTTGATTTGTTGGTTAGTCCCATAACTTGTTGATCAGAAAGTGCACACAAAAGAGCTTCTCTAGCTCTACAATCATTTTCAATGTCCTTATCTGAGCCCGCTAGAGGAGGATTTCCAGATGTTGGATTATGAGGTATATATCCTTTCTCAATGATCTCCCAAATATCCTTACCAAGACATCTCAGATGAGTATCCATATAAATCTTCCATACTTTGTAATTTGTTCCATCAAGCCTAGGAATTTCTCTCTAAAAAACATTTGTAGATGAACTTGATGAACTTAAACTATTAGATGCCATAGGCTCTTCCTCAAGCGGTTAAGCTTTTGCAGAGAGGACCAAGCTCTGATACCAATTGTTAGACTCAGATAATCGGTGAACAACTGAGAGGGCGGAGATGAAACAGTTGTTAACAGATTATAGAAATTTAAGCAATAAAACCTTATTACCGGAATACATAAACCAAATACTGGAATAGCAGATATAACAGTTAAAAACAAATATAAACCACAGAACATTTACCAACTATCCATAAAAGATAACACCAATATTTGTATGTGGAAAACCTAGTAAAGGGAAAAACCATGGTGGGAAGCCTACCCATAGTTAGATAATACTTCTGAAGTAAGTATGTGATTACAAAACAAGGGGCTTGCACATTCAGGAAGGCCAACAGCCTAGAGCGCATTGCTCATCACAAAAGGAGCCTCACTGACTACAATCCGGAAAGAAGAGTGAACTGCAAGAATAGAATCTCCTATGCCTAAATACAATTTTGGTTAAGCTCAGTATCGAAGGTCTTAAACCTCTTTCACCAACCCAATTCAATCACCTATGATCGACCAAAACCTCTACATATGATTACAACCTTATTCTCACATAGATAATCCAATATCCCAAAAATCCATGATCTACAAAGAGATCTTACATCATATTTATACCAACCCGAGACCTAAAGAATTAGGTCGACCACCTAAAAGATAATACAATAAATTCATAACATAAACCCACAATCCAATGATCAACCAAGTAAGACCGAAACAACATAATTCAATCAATAGATCCAACCAGAGATGCATTGAGATCATCCACCAACATGTTACATAAACCCGTCCATAACCTAGCAAAATAAGATAGCATTACATTCGGTCCTAAATGCAACACCACCGATCAATAGGAACATGAACAAGATAACCAACAGCGTCTCGAAATCCATCTAGAAGCCGCACCAACACCATTTATCAAGTGCATCAAAAGATCTTCAAAAAATCTTTTCCGATAAAACCCTTACCGGTGACCAAAAGCCTTACTAGAACAAATGATAGATCTTGAGTCATCAAATCCCAAACCAATTGATCATGATACACATCGGAATAGCATGAATGACATATCCAAACCAATTCCACAAACCAAAGCATACTAGAGCATACCGGATCAATATCATAATCCAACCACTCTATCGGAACCTACCGGAAACCAGTAAACAACTAAAATAGACGGTATTTCCATCAAGAACAAAACATCAATGCAACACATAATCGATTCCTCCAATTTCCAACAATAAGCACTTGTGCTCAAGGGTCCTAATTGGGAACTTTCATTCCATATTCATACAGATGCATCTAATTGTGCAATAGGATTTGTTTTGGGCCAAAAAGAGGCATCGGTTGAACATGCAATCTATTTTGTCAGAAAGAACTTGCAAGGGGCCAAGTTTAACTACACAGTCACAGAGAAAGAAACGTTGGTAGTCATATATGCCCTCAGCAAATTCAGGCATTATATCACAGGATATCATATCTTTATCCATAACGATCATGCAACAATCAAATATCTTATGAATAAGTCGTTGATCACAGGAAGATTGGCAAGATGGTTATTGTTGATGCAGGAATTTGATATCACCATATTTGACAAGCCTAGCAAAACAAATATCGTAGTAGATTTCTTATCTAGATTGACTACATCAGAAGATACTCAGGTAATTGATGACGCTTTCCCTGATGAGCACTTGTTTTCAATCAACGTGCATGCACCTTGGTATAGAAACATAGAAAACTATTTGGTTGCAGGGAAGGTGCCTCCTCACTTCTCTCCAAAAGAGAGGAGAATTCTCATTGAAAAAAAATTCTCTTTCTCATGGATTGAAGGATGTTTGTTCTACATTGGACCAGATCATGTGATGAGGAGATCTGTCAAAGAAGATGAAACCTATGACATTTGGCATACGTGTCATGATGAACCTTGTGGAAGACATTTTGTTGCTAAAAGGACAGCAATGAAAATTATCAACATAGGTTATTACTGGCCCACACTTCATAAATATGCAAACAAGTACATAAGGAAGTGTGATAGATGTCAGAGGATGGGACAACCAACAAAATCAAATGAGATGTCCCTCTGCCCTCAAGTTGTTATCACACCATTTGACAAATGGGGCTTGGATTTTGTGGGTCCAATTGATCCACCATCCAATGGTAAGTCTTGTATCCTAGTATGTACTGACTATGTCACTAAATGGGTTGAAGCTAAGGAAATGATACATGCAAGGGATAAGAAGGTTACAGAATTTCTTTATGAGGAGATCTTCACAAGATATGGAGTTCCAAGGGAGATAGTGACAGATCAAGGAGCTCAATTTACATCAACCCTTGTTACAGCACTAGTTAATGAATACAGTGTTAGGCATCAGAAATATACCCCTTATCATCCTCAAGAAAATGGGAAAGATGAGGTAACCAACTGGGAAATTGAAGCAATTCTAACAAAAATAGTGACCATTCATAGGGAAGATTGGGTCAACAGATTTCCAGAAGCTATTTGGGCATACAAAACCACATGGAAAACAACAACTGGTTTCACACCATTTAAACTGTTATATGGAAAGACAACCATGATGCCAATTGAGTTTTAACATAAAAATCTAAGAACTGCATTGGATATGGAGATAAACATATCAGAAGCACAAAAAGAAAGGATCATGCAGCTCCATAACCTATATGAAATGAGGAAGACAACACTTCATCGTATAGAAGTTGTGCAAGCTCTGAGGATCAAGTGGCATGATAAATACATTAAAGAGAAGCAGTTTCAACCAGGTGATTGGGCTTTTCTTTATGACTCTTGGTATCAGGAAGGTGCAAGCAAGTTGCAAACTAGATGGCTAGGTCCATATGAGGTAGCACAAGTATTTTCAAATGGAGTTGTCCAACTTACCACAATTGACCTTGTTAGATTCAAATTGCTAGTCAAAGGTCATCGCTTGCTTTTATATCACAAACTAACTTCAAAAGCGGAATTCATGCAGCAATTCACCGACTTTCTTGCAGTTGAAGGAAGCAGGCCAAGTATCTATCCTTCTACCTAATACACATGTGCATCAAATCATAATAAAGATTTCCAATTGAATGGAAATCCAATTCTTTGATCATTTTATAGATCCACCTTCACTCCATAATTCTCTCTCTTCCAGCATTCTCTCCATCATTACACTCCATCTCATACTTCATTTATTACTTAACTGATCATTGATTAACAAATGCATGCAAATCCACTTCATCAAGTACATGCAAACAATTACTAATCCCATAAGTATCTTAAATAGCATTAATTTTGATCATGTTCATTAATTTTGATATTTGCATAGCATATTTTTCAAATAAACTCCAACCTGTGACAACACATGCCTTAATTTAGGTTGAGGGGGGGAAGCATACGCCCATTAGTTGTCCTTTAGTTGATTTGAACCAATGATGTGAAATTTGAGAAGTAACAAGCACCATCATTTTTGTTGAAAGCCTTTCCAAAACCTTCATTGATGATTTTCCCCTGTCTTAATCGACAAATTTCAAAAAGAAAAGGTAAGCTATAGGGTCCAAAAAATTAGAAAAAGACCAAATTCGCATAGAATAAACAAACTTGACTCTTTCAATGAAGACAGAACAAGAGGGAATGTTTTAGAGAGTGACTGCAAGAAAGATGGGTGGGCATCTAATTAGGAATGAACCCACTGTTCATGATGTAATCCTACAGGATGTTGTTTGTCTAGCAGAATTTCAAAATTATGGCTACTTAGACTACTTCTTGAAGTTGCAGAGTTTCAATTAAGACATTGCTACAGAATTTGTACAGAATTTTTCAAATGGTAAAAGGATTGGAAGTAGTAGTCATAGAGGAGAGAATTGTAGAAGTCACAGGGTTTACCACTGATGGGGAACCATACCCTACGTCTCAAGACGCAAGAACAGCAAGGGCAGAATTCAATGAACCTAGTGACCCACAACTTGTTGTGGATAAACAGGGAACAAGGAGAACATCGTTGTCAAACAAGTGGATGCATGCAGCTATGCACATTTGCAAATATATTACCTGTGAGGGTCACCAATCTTGTCTACACTCCATCCATTTCAATCTTTTAAACCACCTAAGGCATGGGAGGAGAATGAATGTGCCTAATGAGCTATACAGATTGTTGGAGATCATGGCGATTGAAACTCAAAAAGGTAGGTTCAACTCTGTGTCTCACCTTGTTTGATAAAATTGCTAGTTGAAAAATATTTACGAGAAGTTTCTGGTATGACATGGGAGGAATTTGAGAATCTGGCTCAATTTAGACCAAAAAATGTGGAACAGAGGAGTCAGTCTCATAGGTCTAGCAAAAGGAGAAAGGTTACTGCAACCACTCTTGAGGTATCTACCTCTGGTGTAAGACCCAGAGCAAGCCCTCCTACAACCAGTGTTGCTATAGCAGTTGATTCCTCTGAATAAAAGAAAGAAGGAACTCCTTCAATCCATGATGGTGATACTCTGCTCCAAACCCCATGCCAAACTAGGGCAGGTACTAGAAAAGTAGAGGAATAGTAGAAGAAATAAGAAAAAAGGGAAAGAAAATGTTAGGGTTGAGACTCCTGAAACAACAAAACCTAGCCCTAGCCCTGGCAAATGAAAAATTGGAGACACTATTCCTCCTAGAGCAGCAGAAAATAGGAAAACCCTTGCAAAGAAGACAAAGCTAGTTGCACCAAATGTTGGTAGGACTCCAAGAAAAAGCCTTAGGCTTAAGAAAGCAGCTAGAAAAGTGTCAACAGACTCTGAGGAAGAGATACATGATGAAGAGGAGAGCACATTTGAAGAGCATATTTTTAAGGAACATGCAGAAACGAGGTTATATCAGCTTGCTGCAATTGAAGAGGAATTACCACATCAAGAGCAAGATGAAGCCTTTCAGCAGGAATTCGAGCAACCACTAGTACTACCATTGGAGCATGTTGCCTGGAAAATTTTGGAAGGCATTCATAGACCCCCTGCATTTTCATGCAATAGTATAGTGTTGAAATTGTTGGATGAAATAGAAAAGAGGGATGAAGAAAACCTTAAATTGTAGAAACAAATTGAGGAAAAGGATAATGAAATTAGGGAGAAAGATGAGGAGATTGTTAAATTGAGGAAACAAGCGGATGATGTGGTAGAATTGGTGTCACAATTAATGGAATGCGAGATCTCTCCAAGGGTTTACACATTGCATTTAAAGGAGAGCTATCTTTCTTTCCAATTTTCCAGGGTAATTTCAGGATTAAACGCTTTCATCAAAACCCTTGAGGAATTCTTTCAAGCCTACCAAGAATCTCCAATAGAGATTAAGAATTTACTTTGTGAATTATACCTACATAATTATGTTGTCCTACATGACCATCAATGAAACCCAGTGATGTATATTGGAGATATCCATTTCAGGTCATTTATGTCCTAGATTCAGAATGAAAACAATTGGGGTGTGCAGTTAAGAGCTTACAGAGAGAAATAATTGAAATAACCCTTACCTCTTAGGGTTGAATCTCGTGATCCTGCAACAATGTTTTATGAATGACACCAAGTTATACATAGGCAGGATATTAAGGATAGAATGTTGCCTCTGCAAGAAGAAGCCTACGAAGAATATGAACAAGTCCAGGATACTACAGGAAGAACAGTAGTAGGGTACCTTTCATAGAGATGAGATAGCTTGACTGATTAGCTAAGGCAAGTCGAGCCACATTCACTGCAAAATTATGTTGCAACAAAGAAAAGATGTACCATATATATATAGCTTGGTAGAACACAAAAACATTATTGGTTCCCATTAATATTCTAGCCACCCATCTTATTGTGGCCAGTGCCAGACTACAGATACTATTAGTATGATATAGCAGAAGAAAGGCCAAGGTGGAATAGGCTGGAGCATAGGCATGGATTTTATTGGGATCCTAATTCAGAGGATGCAGGCCATGTTGTAGGACAATTAGCAGTTGGTGATATGAGAACCCTAACCCGACTAAGGAATAATGTTGTTGGAGGACCAGCACGATCTTAGGTTGGGGGGAATGATGAGACAAGTTTATAGCCCTATTTTCTAAGGATTTATTATGATGTTCATGATGATACTTTAGACTTTGATACTGTGATGTCACTATTTACTAAGTTATTTTCTTAGAAACTTTTACCTTTTGGGCTTAAGTTCAACCTTGAAACAATTCATGATACTAATGCATATGTTATGTAATTATCTATTAAATATGCATGTGTTGAAAATAATGTTGTTTCAAGATGATTTGGTAAATGTGGT
Source organism: Cryptomeria japonica (assembly GCF_030272615.1). Taxonomy (NCBI): domain Eukaryota; kingdom Viridiplantae; phylum Streptophyta; class Pinopsida; order Cupressales; family Cupressaceae; genus Cryptomeria; species Cryptomeria japonica. The sequence continues at coordinate 271,827,461 of NC_081407.1, forward strand.
TTTTGTATGTGCTAACGTGTTAAATGTAGGTCTATACTAAGAAAGTGGTGTTATGATAAAGCTTGCAACAAGGAGCAAAACTCTTATCAGCTGGTTGGTTGTTGAAGAAGTTAAGGAAAAACCAATGTAGAGGAGCTTCTCTACTTAATGTTACAACTACCTTTTTAACTAATCATGTACAATCAATTGAGTCTATTTAGGGGCATGTTGCGCTATATCTCTATTGAGGAAGTCCTATCTCACTTGGCTAAGCACGTGCATGAGCTTTCCTTTCCTCTTTTCATGTTTTCAATAAATGGTGCCTTCCTTATGTTGTGGAGCTGGTCTCCCAGTTAGTTAGGATTAGTTGGTAGTTTTTCTTTCTATAAATAATATTCAAATGATGAGGTTGAATATTTTGATGTTTTAAGTTTACTTTCAGCTCTGAAATATAGTTTAAGAGCATGTTGTCATATCTTGTGTACTTTTGTTTTGATGAATAAAATGATATTTTGAGTTTTCAACATGTGTTAATCTTGGAAGTCTCACTCAATGGAGCCCACTTGGTGAGAACTCTATTCAGTTAGCTTAGTAGTTATTCTTCATTCACTAGTTAGTGTCGTTCCAGCAGTTGATTGTTCATGCAACCACAAAACTTTGTTTTGTGTCTATTCCTGTAGGCAAAGTGGGTTGAGTAGTTTCCTGTCTATTTATTTGGAATTTCATTCATGTAGCTTGTGTTAGTTTAAGATTTGTAACTTTAGATTATTTGTTAATCTAAGTTCAGTTTCCTTCATTAGTTATTTATAGCATTTCAATTCCAGCATTCTTCTTTGTTTAAGTTATGATGGTCATAACAAAGTCTTAGTGCACATACAATGTTGACCAATTTCAAGTTCATGTCCTTGGGTTGATAAGTTAAATGAAGCTTCATAATGAGTATGATAGCTACTTAGTATAGATGTGCAATCTTTGAGTTATAGCTTTAAGGGCTTAGTTATTGAACCATTAAAGGAGGCCAACACCTTCCATCCCTTCGACTGCTCCTCCAACGAAGCAAGGTGGGCCGCCTATTGCTGCGAATGTGGTGCCTCTCCAGGATGCACCTCATGTTTCAATGGTTGGGCCTTCTCCTGTCCCTGACATGGTTTTAGAGGCCTCTCCTATGGATCATGATACTCCTGAATCCTCTCAGGCTTTTGTTGGTGGTCCCCACATCTGTTGAAATCAGCATGTACGCGAACGTAAATGCTTTCAATGGGCCAGAGCTCAAGAGTGTGATGTTGCTTTGCAATCTATTGGTGCATCCTCGACACCCAGCGTTGTTGTCTCGGAGCCTATCTTTGTGGTTGCTCTTGTCTCTGCATCTACTTTGGTTTTTCTTCTTGCCGCTTCAGGGCCTGTCGATGAACCTCCCCCTAAGAAGGTGTAGGTTTTCATTGCTCCTTCTTTGGAGTTGCCTCTTATCACTTCTTTGTTGGACATACCTTCATTTGTCCTGGCCCCTTGATATGTTGCACATGCAGGTGGTTCCTAGTGTAGCTTTGTCTGCCTCACCTGTTTTGCCACTACTCCAACATCTGAGTTTTATTGGGGTCCTTCAGCCTGCTATAGTTGATAGGAGGCCTGACACTCCTCTCCCTCTCCGAGCTCTTCCACGTTCTCCCTATGACCTAGATTGGGAGGACAATGATCTCTTACAAGATGACCTTTAGTTGTCTATCTTTTTATCTTCATCTACTTGCATGTGTGTGTGATTGTGTTCCCCCATGCTTGCTTTATCTGTTTGTTCCCTCCCACGGGACCCAGGTTACTCCCTAGGTACTTGGATACGAGAGGTTGACTGTCTTTATCTATGTGCTCTCTCGAAGGACCTGAGTTACTCAGTAGGTGCTCAGATACAGAGGATTTTCTGTCGTACACATTCCTCTGTTTGTTTACCTATTTCTTCTATCTGTTGTGCCTTGTTTTTCGACATTCGAGAACAATGCAAAGCGTTGGGGGCCTCCTCTTGCCTTCTTCCATGTTGACCCGAATTTTAATTTTATCTTTGTCTTCATGTGGTTTTCTTCATATTTGAAACCTTTGGCGCTATGACGATACACCCATCTCGTTGTGATCCTATATATCTTTTAACATCGCTATGGGTTATGATGCCAAATTACCAGATTGCCTTGTCCTCTTCCATTTCATCTTTGATGTTGTGGACATCTATGTGTCATCTTCTCTTGGTGGCATTCCACATAAACATCTTGCTATGTTGGAGTGCCACAACTACTCTTCTCCTTATAATAACATGCCTTTGGTGCATATCATTCTAAGGGGGGGCCATCATATCTACATTTACCTTTTTAGTCCTTTATCAGCTTCTTTTTCATTTTTGCCTAGGTGGGGGCCAAACCACTTGATCTTTTTCTTTTCCAAGATCGCCTATATTGGGGGCCAAACCATTCTTGATCTATCTCTCTTGTTTGCCTTTGTAGGGGGCAATCCACTGCTTAACAATTTTTTCTGCCCTATCGCATGGCTATCTAGCATGTCACTACCCATGTCGGCAAATCTATCTTTTATCTACCCTATCACATGGCTCTCTAGTGTATCGCTACCCATGTTGGCAATTATCTCGCCCTATCCTATGGTTATCCATATCGGCATATCATGCCCTATCATATGGCTATCTAGCATAACACATCATGCTACCCATACCGATGTATCTTATATCTCAGCGGCTGCTTATCTCGTATCTTTTCGTAACCAGGGGCTTTCCTCGAAAGCGACGTTTGTTTATGTTACACTATCTTATCATTTTCTTTATATTATCATCCATCATGCTAGTCTGCAGCTAGCGTGTTTGTGATGTACCAAATAGCAATATCTATTTTGAATCTCAGCATCATCTCACTAGGGGCAACCTTGCTTGATCAACGAAAATCTACCTTCCTATCACAACTTTATTTTTCTTTATCTTCCTCTACTTTAGCTTCACATCCTTCAGCAAAGACATGCTTGCTAAAGTGGGGGAAAATGTAATATCAAAAATATCACCCCTAGCGATTATTGGAACAAATGGCATCTTCCTCCATGTCATCAAAGGTCGGGCTTCGCTACCTTTATCCTTTTGTCCACTTGGATCATCCTTGTCAGCTTCAAGTGAATGCATTACCAACTTGTCACCTTCGAGGACCAGGGTGCAACGCGGAGATGTCCGCACAACACGCTCGCGTCCTGTGAATCTGACAGTTCGCAGGTGGCCATTTGATCATTATGCCTATGCCCGGAAGGAATTGTAACACCTTTGCATGCACCCACCGACGTTCAATTCCCTTCCAAGGCCTTTATCTTCCATTTTTGAAGGCATTTTGGGGGATTCTCTTGGCAAGTTGATAATCTTTTACAGGTTGGAGCTCCCGACGATCTCTTGGACAACTTCTGCAGCTTTTGACACCAAGAACACCATTGTTGCGGCTCTTCAAGTGACTCACACTGTCATTACCACAAGTGTTGTGAAAGGGGAGTTCTCTTATTCCCTCTCTCTTTCATTTCTAAATATCATCCTCCAATCTTTCACTTCATTTTCCATTTATCTTTATCTTTTCATTATTCTCGTGGCTTCTTAGGTTGTCTGTGGAGGTGGAAACACCAAAACGGGGGTCTGACTTAGGCAGACTCCAAAACACAACCCACAACATTTCCTTCTTGCGTGTGTGTAGGTACTTCATCGTGAGGAGGAAATCATCTTGCAGGAGGCTTCATATCACAGAAACTTAATTTGTAAGAATTACTTTACTTTCTCTTACTTTGTCACTTTAATTCATATTCTACATTATCGATTTATTTTAGTATTTTCTCACAATTACTTAACTTATGTCAATTCATCTAGAGCTTTTTGTTCAGACACTGCACTTCGTCTATACAGGATGACAATGTGTTGCGCTAATGTCCCAGCTTTGCGTGCTCGTCCTGAGGACAAAGGTTTAGCAGAGCCGCCCAGAGAGTCCTATTGGCTTTCTATCACCCTAGCATAGTTTTGTTATCCCCTGGCTCACCTTAGTGCCAATTCGAGGAGGTATCGAAGGGAGAGTTTGTTCTCGAGGATTCATCATCCTTGAGATAGAAAATTTCCTCTGTTACATAATGCTTAAAAATGCTTCCTCTTTTGCTTGAGGAATGAGGCTCCTTTTATAGGTAAAGTGGTTGATTGTAGGGTCAAGATTGATCTAGCTTAGCGAGGGTTGGGATTGCATGAGAGAGGCATGATCCTCAAACCATGTTTTCAACTTCCACCAATGCAATGGTGGCAAGTGGCATCATGAGAGGGCTTGAGAGGAGAGGGAAGAAGCATGCAATGCTTGAGGAGACATGGTTAGGTTATTGGATAAAGCTATTACCCAATGGTAAAGCTATTATCCAATGGGTAAACTCTTGTGCAAGGTTTACCCATGGATAGGCCTTGACTAAAGGGACAAGACCCATGTGGGTTAACTTGTTGAAGAAGGTGTAGCGTCCTAAAATTGTGACACTTGCAATTTCGACTGCATTTCGGTCTTCACGATGGCGACGCAACACGCAACCTGAATGGAGACCCCGAAACCTGATTACGACACTGAAAACTGCATTTTTCAAGCACCCTGGCCTGAACCTCCTTGCACCCTGCTGTCCCGGGAGGTGGGACCAGAGCGCCCAGCGCCCTGGTCCCTGGGTCCTATTTTGGGCCCGGTCTCTTTTGGACTTCGGGTCTTTATGTTTGCAAATTGGAAAATTATCTTTCCTGGTCGGCCTAAGGTCGGGAAAATCAGTCTTTTAACCCTAAATGACAAGTATATAAACTACATATTCCTCTTTCATTCGATATGATGGTACAAAGCGTGGAAACTATACTCAAGCATTCAGGCATTCAAGCATTCCTTCAAGCAATTGATCATTCTAAGTCTCCATTCAAGGCTAAGTGTTGCATTCAAGACAAGGATTCAACCATTGAAGAGGAGATCACATACTACATGCTACATGCAACATACAACAATACAACAAACAACAACATCTATACCTTCGCACATAAGGATACAAACATCCTTAGAACAAGGTATTAGTACTTGTTTTACAGTCATTTACATTTGCAGCACTTGCTCATTTCTTGGTTAATTCCAAAACCGGGGTTTGACCTAATGGCAAACCCCTAATCCCTAACCCCCCAATCATCTTCGCTTTTCTGTGTGTAGGTTGCAGGTACGCGGCTGAAATTGAAGATCTGGAATCCTTGTGCAGAGACGAACAGATCCCCCTTCGTTTTGCGGATTTTTCGGAGGACCGTGGCACCGGGCGCCATCGTCCCGACAACTTTTGCTCAAATTTGTAGGACAGCGCCGTATCGACATTTTACTGCTAATTCCAGGTCCGCAGCTTCATCCTATATCCCTATCTCAGTTTATAAAGCGAATCTTTGTCACTTTCTATGCATTCCTAGCCTGATTCTCTTATGCACATTCTTTACAAAAGAGGGTAGCCTTGCTGTCTTAACCCCTTGAAACACATTTAGCATCCAATCTTGCCTTGTGTGGGATTGGATCTTGTGGGTTTCAACCCCTCTTTTGAATGTAAAGTCTCTCCCCTAAGTGAAAACCATTAACCCTAGTGAATCTCCCTTCTCTCTCCTTGGAGTTGGAAGAGGGGAGAGCAACTAGGGTTCGATCGCGATTTTTCGCTTTACATTTTGGTGAACCCGACGTGAACATCCTTTCTGATTATTCATAGTTAGATCTGAAAATTGGATTCCTTGATTACATTTCCATGTTTGATCTTTTGCAAAATTTTAGAGGTTAATTGCATAAAAACCCTAAATTTTCTTTTTAAGTAATTAAACTTGTGAAATGTTTAATTGTTGATGCTTGTTTCAGATCTGCCCTTCTATTACAAATTATCAATTCATATTTGTGCTTTAATTTTGAAAATTAAGTGGTTAAGTGTCAAAACCCTAATTTTTGAAACCCTCTTGATTCAACCTTTGACTGATAATTTCACTAATCAAAACATCTCCAAATCGGCTGTAACTTTGGATTCCACAATAAAATCACAATATCTTTCATCCCTGAAAATTTGGAAAAAAGTTGCGAGGACCGTGTGCACTCCGAGCGCCATCGTCCCCGACATTTTTTCCGAAATTTCGGGAGCGAGATCTTACTGTATTTTTCTGCTAAAATCCAGAATTTTGGCTGATTTTATCAATTTTAACACCTTCAAAATTACAGTCAAAGCTGGTCTAGCGATTGCTTGGATTGAGGCTTCTAATCATTCAAAAATTGTTGAAATCGAAATCTGTATCAAAATTGTGTTTCTTACTGTCCTAAATCTGAAAAGTGTGTTTGCATTCATTCGAAATTTCAGTGATTTATCCAAATTTTTGCAATTTGTGACTTTTGAAATTAAGTGCTTAGTTACAACAACTTTGATTTCCGCTTTCAAAATTGAATTTTGCGTGAAATTGAGTCAATTTTTGAATTTCAAAACCTGCATTGCTTTTGACATTCCCTCTAAAATCATAAAATTCAAAATTTCAGTTTCCCTCTCTTTTTCAAAATTCAAATTTTGCATTTTTCGACAATCTTGATAGGGTTCAATTTTGAATTTGCAACTTTAATTTGGCCTATCTACAGATCGTAAAATCACTCAATTTTTTCAGATTGGCTTTAAAATCATCATACCTTTCATCCCTGCAAATTTCGAAAAAAGTTGCAAGGACCGTGTTGCACTCCGAGCGCCACGGTCCCGGACATTTTTTCCGAAATTTCGGGAGACTATCGTGATTGCATTTAACAGCTTAAATCCAGAAGATTGGCTGATTTTACTGAAAATTGCTACCTCTAAATTCAAAATCTTCTCTCTCTTTCTAGTGCATGAGTTTTACAACAATAAGCCCTACTTACACTATTCCCGTTAGACGAAGCCGTAGAATTAAGTCTTTCCGAGGTTTAACTACTGAGGAGATGGAACCTAATTTAAATAGCCTTTTTAACGAGGACATGGGTAATTCCTCTAATCCTCCTAATGATGAAGAAGCTCTCCATGAGGTTTTTGAAGAACAACTTTCGAAATTGGATAACCAATTTGACGATTTTCACCAATGGATGTCTCATGAGTATCCCGATAGTCAAGCTCTTCCTTTAATTGAGGGTCTAAAACATATGCTTCAAAGTGATAAGAATGGAATTGATATTTTGCGTGGTATTTCACACATTGTGAATTCGAATGTGATGCCTATGAAAAATTGTGCTGAAAATTTGGGTTATACACAACCTCCTACTCAAGTCAATCATTCTATTCCTTTGACAACTTCTATTGCTAGCATACCTACCTTTACATCAAACATAATGGCTACTTCTACACAAGACATTCCTCCTGTGATCACCAGTCATGGGGGCAACCCTTCCTCTTCAATTAACCCTCTTCCTTCATTCAATCTGACTTCTTCATACATTCCTTCAATGAGTGTTCCTATTACATCTTCACAAATGAACATGACGCAAGGGGGCAATTCGTTTAACCATTCCATTCCTCCTTGTAGTGTTCCTCCTGTCCAATCATCTCCTATGACTAACTATCATAGAGTTCCACCACCTTACTCTTTACCTTCTTTCAATAACATAACACCTCCATCACAATCTAACACGTCTAATATGAACTCTTCGACTGAAGCGACCATTAACAATCTTGCACAAACTGTCTCCTCTTTACAACAACAAATTGCCTCTATGAATCAATCTAAGTTTAGTGAGCCCACATTTGATGTTGCGAGTCCACTTTCTCTTGACATTGTTCGAGCTATTCCCCCTAAACATGTTGAAATTCCGCATTTGGAGCTTTATAATGGTAAGGGTGATCCTCTAACACATGTTAAGACCTTTCAAACAATATGTACTGATTTTGCTTATGACCAAAGGTTGCTTGCAAAATTGTTTACTAGAACATTAAGAGACAAAGCCCTACAATGGTATTGCTCGTTGCCTTCTTATTCTATTACTTCTTTCGAACAACTTGCAAATGCTTTCATTCAACAATTTCAAAACAATATAAGTTCTAAAGTTACTTTGATTGATTTAATGCATTGCAAACAAGGTGTTAAAGAAAAAGTGACTGATTTCATTGGTAGATATAAGCATTTGTATGCTCAAATTTCTTTTCCAGTGCCTGACAATGATATTCAAAGAATCTTTATTTCTAATTTACAAAAAGATATTCGAGACAAACTTCTGTTTTCTGAGTTTACTTCTTTCCAACAGTTGTGTGCAACTCTTCACAATTATCAACTGACTGTGAGTCAAATGGAACAATCACATCCTATGGCTCCGAGTGATAAGGGTGATAGCAGTCAACAACCATTTGGGAAGTTTAAACCGAACAGAGATTCCATCAAATTCAATGAAAACATCATCAACAACAATGTGAATGCAGCATCAGGTGTGCCTCCTATTTCTAAGTTTTTCAAGAAAGAAAGAAAGTATACTCCTTTGAATGAATCATTGCATAGTATTATGAATAAGTTATTGGAACAAAATGTGCTTACTCTTCCTCCTATAAGACAAATTGATCCTGCAAAGATTACTTCACCTTATTTTGATAACAAAGCTTTTTGTCAATTTCATCGTCAACCTAGGCATGATACTGAAAAATGTTTTGCTTTGAAGGGGAAAATTCAAGATTTGATTGATAATAATACTATCTTTGTTTCTGGTGTGAATGATAAAGGCAACAAATCTGTAGCTCCTCCTAACCAAAATCTTCAGATTTTTACTGATCCATTGCCTTCTCATACCTCTAATGCGATTGATACTACTGATTCCTCTGTCTCACATGATGATCTCGTGTCTATGACTCCGAATGTGATTAATTTTGTGGAGCAACAGAAAATCCCTAAAGAACCTTCCATCACATTTGATTCCAGTGAAACCATTAGGGCACCTGATGGTCCTTTATACATAGTTGCAAAATTCAAGAATACACCTTGTCGTGGAGTGCTTATTGATCCTTCGTTCATGGTTAATGTTATTACTGAAGAATTTCTTTTTACTTTGCAATTGAATCAAGTGATCTATGACAAAACAGATGTGAGTGTGAAACTATTTGATGCATTTTCTTCTCCTGCAATTGGTTCTATTACATTGCCTATTGAGGTCCATAACAAATCCCTTGATGTGAACTTTGCTATTATTCCTTCATCCGAACAATTTCGTGTGAAGCTTGGCTATCCTTGGCTATCTTCCATGAAAGCTATTACTTCTCCTATTCATAAGTGTTTGAAATTTCCCCATAATGGTGAAGTTGTTACTGTCAATCATAGTCTCTTTAAACCAGCTGAAAGAACTTCTAGCGTTCCTCTTGATTACTTTTGGCCTGAACAATTCCAATCTCTTCCTCCGCAAAGTGATCATCTTTTCAAATCTTATCAAAAGTGGAAAACAGATATGATCCTATCTCTAAGTGAACCTAGAACACCTAAACTTGATATTCCTATCATTCTTGAGAAGGAAGTTCTTCCTTTGAAAGATAAAACTAATGTCTTTCCTCAAGAAGATTCTCAACCCGTTCCCATGGATGTGATTATGTCTATGCCTAATAAACCTTCTAAGAGTAGACCTATACCTCCTCATCATGATGGACTTGGTCTTCTTCCTAAACCAAATATTCCTCCTTTGTATGGAGCAGTCCCTCCTCCTTCTTTTTATAGAGAGAAGAGACCTTCTTCTTCTCCTATTATCCAGCCTAAGAGACCACAACCTAAACACCCAAGTGATAAGGATGAGAACATTCCTCCTCCTCAATCTTCTCCACTTCCTACTAAGACTAGACGAAATCGTTCTGCACATGAACGCCAACAAAAGCGTCGTCTTAGAGCTCAAGCAGCTGCTTCTCAAACTTTGCAATCTCCAAAAACACCTTCAACAAGCATTATTCCATTTTCTCCAAAATCTCCAAAACATAAGATGCATGATGGTCTTGATCCTGTGCGAATTAAAGACCCTATTTTTATAAATCTTGATGATGCTATAGATGAAAATGTTATTCATGATGAAAATGTTACTTCTCTTGCTTCTGATAGTGAATATGAACTTGTTGATATTGATAACCATTTATCTAATGAATTTTCTAAAGCACTTATCCTAGCTCCTAGACAAGAACAACGTGGCTTGGAACATGAACATAGCCCTTGTTTGGATCTTGTGATAGCTCCATCTGCTGTGTTGGATGTTCCTCCTCTCGCGTGTTCCCTGCCTTCCCGAAATATTGATCAGCAAGATCGGGGGGTAGATGACGTGCTAGACTAGTTACATTAGCATAGCAGATTCTCTCCTCCTCTCTTGTGTTACTTCTTCTATATGTTATTCTCATTCTTCTATTTGTTGTCCTTGGTGTTGTCTACTTGAGGACGATGCAAAGCATTGAGATCTCTTTTGGTCTCTCTCATGTTGACTCAAAAGACACGTGTTCCCTTCTTCTAGGTGACCTTCCTTGATTGGGGAATGAAGAACAATTATGCATACATACATATGATATATATACATGAATTATCATACAGCATACTGACCCCGAGGAAAGCGAAGTCACCTCGTGCTTTGTGTTTTGTGTCTATTATCCTTGGGCTTATCTCACACTTGGGGGCTAAATCCTTGTGATAACGTGCTCCTTTCTCATTTCTTATATGTATCACTCCCTTAAAGCAATCACCCCCGGTGAGGCGTGTGCGATCGCTTTAACGTAGGGGGGCATACATCCCGTTCATATCTTTTCAAGATACTTGAGAATTTCTTGGCAAATTTAGCTTTGCCTTGAAAATTTTTGATATCTCTCTTGCATGACTCATAGTGAGGGAACCTTACTACTGACAGTCATGGTTCTCCCTCGTGATCTTCCCTTTTACTTTGTCAATCGAAGTCGTAAGATCCTTAGTCCACTGGGGGCTTGGTGTGTCTTGCCTCCTTGACGTGGTGAAAGTCTTTCAATGATTGTTCCTTGTACTTTACCGGAAGTATGAGCATACATACTCCCGCTAAAGTGGGGGCTAAATGTAGCGTCCTAAAATTGCGACACTTACAATTTCGACTGCATTTCGGTCTTCACGATGGCGACGCAACACGCAACCTGAATGGAGACCCCGAAACCTGATTACGACACTGAAAACTGCATTTTTCAAGCACCCTGGCCTGAACCTCCTTGCACCCTGCTGTCCCAGGAGGTGGGACCAGAGCGCCCAACGCCCTGGTCCTTCAGGACCAGGGCACCCAACGCCCTGGTCCTTCAGGACCAGGGCGCCCAGCGCCCTGGTCCCTGGGTCCTATTTTGGGCCCGGTCTCTTTTGGACTTCGAGTCTTTATGTTTGCAAATTGGAAAATTATCTTTCCTGGTCGGCCTAAGGTCGGGAAAATCAGTCTTTTAACCCTAAATGACAAGTATATAAACTACATATTCCTCTTTCATTCGATATGATGGTACAAAGCGTGGAAACTATACTCAAGCATTCAGGCATTCAAGCATTCCTTCAAGCAATTGATCATTCTAAGTCTCCATTCAAGGCTAAGTGTTGCATTCAAGACAAGGATTCAACCATTGAAGAGGAGATCACATACTACATGCTACATGCAACATACAACAATACAACAAACAACAACATCTATACCTTCGCACATAAGGATACAAACATCCTTAGAACAAGGTATTAGTACTTGTTTTACAGTCATTTACATTTGCAGCACTTGCTCATTTCTTGGTTAATTCCAAAACCGGGGTTTGACCTAATGGCAAACCCCTAATCCCTAACCCCCCAATCGTCTTCGCTTTTCTATGTGTAGGTTGCAGGTACGCGGCTGAAATTGAAGATCTGGAATCCTTGTGCAGAGATGAACAGATCCCCCTTCGTTTCGCGGATTTTTCGGAGGACCGTGGCGCCGGGCGCCATCGTCCCGACAACTTTTGCTCAAATTTGCAGGACAGCGCCGTATCGACATTTTACTGCTAATTCCAGGTCCGCAGCTTCATCCTATATCCCTATCTCAGTTTATAAAGCGAATCTTTGTCACTTTCTATGCATTCCTAGCCTGATTCTCCTATGCACATTCTTTACAAAAGAGGGTAGCCTTGCTGTCTTAACCCCTTGAAACACATTTAGCATCCAATCTTGCCTTGTGTGGGATTGGATCTTGTGGGTTTCAACCCCTCTTTTGAATGTAAAGTCTCTCCCCTAAGTGAAAACCATCAACCCTAGTGAATCTCCCTTCTCTCTCCTTGGAGTTGGAAGAGGGGAGAGCAACTAGGGTTCGATCGCGATTTTCCGCTTTACAGAAGGGAAGCCTTTAAGACTTTATAAGAGTCTTAAATGAGTGAGATGATGGGTTGGGGGTTAATTTGGGGTTTAGGATTGTGCACGTGATTAGAAGGGGGCTTAGGCTAATTTAGAAGGGCTTAGAAGAATCTAGAAGAAGGTTAGTTAGAAAATGGGCTTTGCAAGGGGGTGAGGATTAATAGGCTTTTAATTAAATAATTTATTTAAATAAAATAATGGGTGCAACTTGCATTTATTGGAGAATACAAGTGGATGGGGCTTTTAAATAAATATTTATGTATTTAAATTAGGGATTTGATTGGGGATGTTTAAATAAATGTTTAATTTATTAAAAGGAGACTTAAATAAAATTATTAATTTATTTAATATTTGGACTATAGTTAGTAATTAAATAAATTTCTAGATTAGAAAAATAGGTTGAAATGAATTAATTAAATGTAAATTTAATTAATAGAAGAATATTAGTGTATTAAAGAAATATTAAATATTTATTTAATTAGTGGAGAGATTTATGTGTCTACAAAACCAAAATATATTAAAATATACTTGTTGGAAAGCTTGTTTTGATAGCTACAATCCTACAAGTTGGCTTGTCAAGTTCTTTTTATTTGTAAGTTCAACACAAGCTTTGAAAGTCAAATTATGTGCAAATTTTGAGGTAGGGAGTAAAAGTGCTTAACCAAGAACCTTCATTCGAAGGACCTTTGAGTGAAGTTACCTTTGTTCAAAGATATTCAAGGATCTTCATTCAAAGGTATGTCATGCCTAAAAGAAACCTTCAAATGAAGGTAATTTCCAAAAACGAAAAAAGGTCCCTTTTATTCCTTTTATGGAAGTTTCCATAAAAGGAATAAAAAAGGACCTTTAAATGAAGGTACCTTTTTCCATTTTTGGAAGTTTCCATAAAAGGGACAAGAGAGGGAAATTACCTTCATTTGAGGGTTTTCAAGGAAATGCCTTTGAACGAAGGCGTTTTTAATTTCTCACCTCCATCGAAGTTCTAAAATGTGATGTCCCAAGTTTATAACCCATATGTAAGAATCATGCAAATTGGTACCATATTAATTTGGACCTTGTTTGGGACCATGGTATTGTTTTATGGATGATTTTCTAGGCACCTCGAGTCTATGCATTAGAGGCATGGGATAAAGGGTGTAAAAAGAAGAGATTGTGTAGGTCATGCTAATAGATTTCTACCATAGGAAGAGGATGTTGATTTCCATGGAGGCAAGAACCTAATATTATATTGCAAAAAATTTATTTTTGCTAAATAATATAATGGTTTGGGGCTTTGGAGGTTGTATTTTTCCTTAAAGGGTTTTCTTATGGTATATATTTGTCATTGTCTTTCTTGTGGTTGTTTTCCCTTCTATCTCTCTTTGTTTCTTTCTAAATGTTGTTTAAATGCTAGAATGATGTTGAAAATTTTACAAATCTAATTAATGTGTTATTCTCCTTGAAGGGTTAATGTAAAAATGCCTACAATGCTTAATAAGTATGTTTAATACAATTTAATTGCTAAGAGGTTTGTGGCCACTTTTCCTAATACACCTTAGGTCATTTTCATAGGTGTAAAATCTATCTCATGTATATGGATCTGGCCCTTAAATTTCTAAAATTCAAATTCAAATTTGGTCAACTTTTACCCACTCCACTAATTGTTATGAGTCGACTAAACATATATTTACATGAATTGGTTATGTCTTGGTATATAAAGGCATTCATTTGCATTCATTTCATATCCTCTCATATCCAAACATCCTCTCATTTTGAGGAGCAATCAATAAAACATTTCAAATACCATTGAGCTAGTCATTAGTATGACCATAGAGCTAGTCATTTTCTAAGTTTACCTATGAGAACTTGCACAATCCTAAACCCCAAATTAATTTTGATTTTCTCATTAATGTGCAAGTGATTAGAAGGGGGATTGTCTCATTTTGACTAGCTCTATGGTCATACTAATGATTTTCTAAGTTTACCTATGAGAACTTGCCCCTTAGAGTTACAATAGCCCTCTCAAGGTTGACCTATAGTCTAGCTAGCAAATCAGATCATGCAAAGAGAAAGTTGGTGAATCAAAGAATAAGAGCACAAAACCAACAAGATTAGAACTACACAACAAATAATAGATCTAAAGACATGAAAGTGGCCCACATGCATGGAAACAACCTAGAAAAAATATAGGTGTTGCACCAAATTTAATGTGACAAGCAAATAAAGATATACCATTTCTAAATTAAATACAAAAAATCCCAAAAACTTCATCAAAATGTGTCTTTGACTATCAAACTAAATATCCTTATCCACTTCAAATTTAAATTTCTAACCAAAAAAAAAATGCGCACATTCATTGTAGGAGTATTTACACTATTAAACCTTATTATTCTCAGTCATTAGTATGCCTACAGAGTTAATCATTTTACAAAATTGGCCCAGAACTTGTCCCTAGATTGTAGTAGCCCTCTAAAGGTTGACATCTAATCTAGCTAGCATATTAGATCATAGAGAGAAAACATTGGTGAATCAAAGAATAGGAGCACAAAACCAACAACTAAATTTAATGTGACGAGTAAATTAAAATATACCATTTCTAAATTAAAGACAAACCATCCTAAAATATTTATCGAAATCCTTCACCTTTAATCATCAAACTAAATATCTTATCCAATTCAAATCTAATTTTCTAACATGGTCAATGGGCCCTTGGTCTACTAGTGAAGTTGAAAGGTTCTTAATGAGCCCACCAAGCATCAAGTCTTGCTGAGTGCATGGCTCAAACATGTAAAAGGAATAAGGTCGGGATCGTGCCCTAGACGAATTTGGTAGAATGGATACCCCTCAATCCTTGACTCTTACCTAAAGAGATTCTCATGCTCTTTTATTAGGTAGCAAAATGGATACCCCTAGGCCTTGGCTCTTACCCAAAAATATTCTCATATTTTTGTATCAAGTAGCAAAAATGAATTTATGAATGACCTTCATCAAAGAAAATTAATCACACCTCACATCGCTCTGAATTATGTGCATACATAGAGAGAGATACAGTACCTCTCAACATGTGCCTCAATAAATAAACCCCCACCACGTGTACCTTGGTAACTTTGAAAAATTCTTCCCTATTACACAATAATTCAAAGGTTCACGTACCTTGCCTTTTCAAAGACAACACGAGATTACTCGAGAGCCCACTCACTGCCATTGTCGTCCTCTCAATGAAGCAAAACATGACCGTACGTCATAATTTCTCGGTGGAAGGCAAACAATACTTGAAAAAATTGTTCCAAAAAGAGTTGTTTTTTAGAAGTCCATCCCAGAAAGTGATAGTCTTGATGCTTCAGACATAAACAGAACCCCCCAAATCATCTCGGTCAATCGGAAACCGCGTTAAGAAATTTCTTTACAGAAAGACTTGAGAAATCAGTCAAACACGCTCAAAAGTCTATTTCACTAGCCATCGCCATCTCCAGCGCATTCTTAACACCATATATGTATGCGCCCTTCTAACCGCAACAAATCCACCAGATTTTCTTCATTTCAATTAAACTGAGAAATTAGCCATGGTTCGTCTGAGCAGCATTGTTGTAACTCTCAATTTCCTCACATTTTTGCTGTCGATTCCCATAATCTCCGCAGGCATATGGCTGGCTGTCCGAGAAAAGTCCGACTGCGAATACTTCTTACGGTGGCCGGTCATATGTTTAGGCGTCTTTTTAATGTTCGTTTCTCTGGTTGGCTTCATTGCAGCATGCTTTAGGGTCAAATGGCTGCTCTGCCTCTATCTCTTGGTTATGTTTTTCCTCATAGTTCTGTTGCTCTGCTTCACTATTGTGGCTTTTGTGGTCACCAACAAAGGGGCCGGACATTCGGTAGAAAAGAACGGATATAAGGAATACAGGCTGGGGGATTACTCCAAGTGGCTGCAGAAGCAGGTGGAGAAGAGCAGCAATTGGAACAAGATCAGGAGCTGCATTCAAGATTCCAAAGTATGCAATAACGTTACAGGGGAGTCTCAGAAGAAGTTATCGGCAATTCAGGTAATTGCAGGCCTAAAATCTTTTCATTTTCATCTCTGTCGTGTGATTTTGTAACAGTATTCAAGTTTGCAATCTATGCAGCCAGGCCAATGAGTAAATGAACTTATTTTTAACTGTAAGATGAGAATCGACTTCTGTAGATTGCCCTAGGTTTTTAGCTATTGAGGCGTAGGGTTTCAATGGGATCACAATTTTATTTATTTATTTTTTATTGCTTCAGTTTGCTGTCGATTTTCATGGACCAGTTAAAGACTTGTATGATTATTTGGACCTGTTAAATTTTGAATCAAGAAACTAAAACCACTGATTTTGGTACTGGGGGTTTTGCCCCTGAACTACCAGTCTATCGTGGTTACCTGCTCCTCTTCAATTCAGAGTGTAGCTTGTACTTTTCCCACAAATTTTGCCCTGAGCATTAGAGAGCCTTTTCGGACTTCCGCCACAATTTGGAAACCCTCAGTTGGCTTAAGATTCTGATGACAAAGGGGTATACCTTACTGGAATGGATGTTGGCTCTACTGAACTTGTAGGCTTATATACTCTTGAGGTTTGAGAATTGAGCTTTAAGACTCTGTGTTTGTGCCAATTTCATTATGAATTTTATTTGATTTAAAAAAAAAATTCTAAATTTTTATAGAAAAATTTAAAATTATATAGTTGTTTAATTTTGTTAATAGTTCTAAATTTATTCATGAAAGTTTTTGGTTCACAAGAGTGGAATTTTGAATCTTAGTTGGGGTGCCTTGTTTAAACATGGTTTAGAAGTATATCATTTGTGTTTTTTATTTAGAATTTTAAATATTACAAATAACAAATAATTTATCAATAATTTAAACTTTACCTTCAATCTTACAAACAGCGTGTGTTTTTTATTTAGAATTTTAAGTATTACAAATAACAAACAATTTACCAATACACAAATAAACTAATAATACCAATTAATAGATACATAAATGTCCCAATTAAAAAAATCAATTCTTATTAATTTCTAAATTTAATGCATCAGAATCCTTTCCGTTAGCAAAAGGTTTTCTAAGGGTGAGAAAGACTAAGTCTGCACAGTGAACCCATATATTAACAGAGGAAAAACATCTGTATATATATATATATATATCTTCCTGTATTTTTTTAATTGGAAAAACATCTATATCATTGTGTTGGGTGTATGGGATATATTATATCCTCTTAAAATGTGATATAGAGCAGGCTGCATTACATAGCTTTCTACAGGGTATATATATATATATATATTCCAACATTTTTTTAATTGGAAAAATATCTACATCATTGTGTTGGGTGTATGGGATATATTATATCCTCTTAAAATGTGATATAGAGCAGGCTGCATTACAAAGCTTTCTACAGGGCATTTATGTAAAAAAAAATCCTTTGGCTGACAATTAGTACAGCTCATCTGGATAAAATTAATATTTTCCTTTGCCTGTCTTTTGACTCTTTTTCATGTGTGTGAGGTTCGGATCATTTCTGATTTGTTATGATTTCATTTTAAGTTAGTTTCAATATTTTAGTTATATTTAATATATCTATGGATGCATATATGATTATTTATTAATTAATAATTTAATATATCTAGGGATGCATATATGATTATTTATTAATTAATTGAAATTTAAAATATAATATAATTTTGGTTTTCAACTTGTTGTCAATGACTTACTGATAGTAGGGTAATATTTTTGGTTGATGACTGAAAATATAATTGATAAATTTTTAATTTATTTATAATTTAATTATAAATTTTTAATTTATTTATAATTCTTTTTACTGTAATTAGTTTTTTTTTTTTTTTGATATTACAGATATTTATTTAAAGATTGCCAATAGTAATGATAAAAAGTGTGACACGCATTTTCAAGGTACATCAAGTTTCCGCCACCCTGTTTGCTTAACCTGATACAGCTATAGCTTCCATCTTTTTGTCTGTTTTTCTTTTTCGGTGAGGGTAAAGTGAAGGAGGTTTTGTAAGGAGCCCAAACATTTTACAATCTTAAAAAAGTATGAGAGAAAAGTGAAATCTGATTAGTTCTTAGCATTCAGTTTAATCGTTGTTTAAGATTTGAGCCTCCGCCATAGTTCCATGCTATGGCAGGAACTAATAAGCTATAACAATGATGTTTAGAGCTCAACAAAGGATAAAAAAGCTGAAGAAACGACTGACAACGCCCATAATATGGCCCAACATGGACAGAACAGAAATTCATAGACAATTCACTAGAACCGCTGAAATATGACAGCTTGAATCTAAAGCACTCCAAAGAGCTCTGAATACGGCTGTCCGACTTGCCATTGATTCACTGCTACTGAAATTGTTACTGATTATATTCACTTTTTTGATAGCCACGCCAAAATCACAGAAGTCCATCATATGATTCTTCGCTAGCTTTTCCTACATCATTAATGTATTGATGAAAAAACTTCAGCGCAATCCAATTCAGAAAAAAGATTGAACATCATGAACAGATTGTGGAAACTGATATAATCAATATTAGCATCCTCAAATCTCAATTAAATTTTTAATAGTTATAGATTGTGTGTTCCAGATATTATTATAGATATCATATCTTTTTTATCTCCAGTTTTCTGATTATATAATATTCTTTGTAAAAATTTCTAATGACGAAAAAGTACTACTTGGAAAATATTACAAAGATTACTGTAAAACAAATTTCGGAATCTGGTTATTTATTGAAGGTTTACGGTAATTTAACAGTACCAGAGTTTTTACTTGTCGTTGTTGCAAATTTTAACTTGGATGTTTGATGACATGAAAGGCCATTACAAATTTTGGAAGTACCAAAATTTTAGAAGCTCTTCTACAAATTCGAGGCAACCCTGCAATTTTCATTGTGGTCACAAGCATTTGATGGCTTTCAATTTTAACTGTGCAGTCTGGTTGCTGCAAACCTCCAACCGCCTGTGGCTTCCACTATGACAATGTTACACACTGGAATCAACACACGGGGATGAAAGCATCAAAGGATAGTGACTGTAAGATATGGAGCAATGATGAGAACAAGTTGTGCTATGACTGCAACTCCTGCAGAGCAGGTGTTGTCGCAAGTGTGAAGGATGACTGGCAAAACATTGCCCTTGTCGATGTAGTGGTGCTCATTGCTCTCGTTGTTGTTTATTCTATTGGTTGTTGTGCTTTAAAAAATGACGAGAGGGTATATGACAGATTTGGGCGTAAGGGATATCCTTGAACGTGGTTCAATGTTTTGAGTATTACAGTTAGTAAATTGTTGGACATCCATGTTCTTTCTTTTCAAAGATAGATTGTAGAGCACCATGCTCCATATGTTTAAAAAAATTAAATGTAAAAACAAATGCCACTGGTTTTTCATCTTTACATAAATATGCAAATAACTCTGATAAGTATATAATAGAAGATAAAATGAAAAAAGTTATGAGCAAAGATGTAAAGAAATGGTAAAATGTTTTGAAGACAAATGGAAAATAAGTAATCACTAAAAGCAGCAAACCCATTAACATGATTCACAGCGTTCCAATTATTATCCATGTTTCTTTCTTTTGAAAGAGAGATTGCAGAGCATCATGTTCTTTTGAAATTTGGAATGTGAAAACACATGCCACCTCAAAATTGCATACAATAAGGATGTAAAGATCGGGAGAAAGTTATGAACATGTATGGATTAAGATGTATTACTGCAAGCAATTAGAAAAAGCAATTAACTTTTTGCCAACTTAAGTGAAGTGGAACAATACTTTCTTATCATGATAGACATTCACCATGATTCCTAGGTTCACATCATTCCTTTTATTTATCCACAAAATTTTATGACGAAACATACTCGAAAACTAATAATGCCAACATGGTATTGAGAGGAAATGTACTTTGATAAAGGACCGGAACTTTTTTTGAAAAATAGACGAGAGTTAATTCCACCATATCATCAACATCGAACTTCCCTTAAAAGTTGATATTTACCTTTTGCTTTTTCAAGTCTGATATAAAATGAAATAATAATTAAAAAAATCTCGCCATTGATCCCTCTGAAAGTAAATTGAAGTCACATTTAAATGCTGGAGTGAAAATCAATTACAAGGAGCAGTAAATCAAAAAATTATCTCCATTGATCCCTCTGAAAGTAAAGTGAAGCTACATTCCAATGCTGGAGTGATAATCATTTACAAGGTAAATTAAAAAAATGTCTCCATTGATCCCTCAGAAAGTAAAGTGAAGCCACATTTCAATGCTGGAGTGATAATCATTTACAAGGCAAACTAAAAAAATCTCTCCATTGATCCCCTCTGAAAGTGAAGTGAAGCCACATTTCAATGCTGGAGTGAATCGTTTACAAGGAAAGGTTACCGAATAAGTCAATATAAGTCTGGAGTAATAATCATTTACAGGGAAAGGTAAAACTTTTATGGGTCAATTTATGTCTAATACAAAAGATAAGTTCTGAACCTCCATATAAAAGGCTGAACTAGTGGGAAAAAAAATTAATCAGTATGCACTAGGCTGTACAGTACCAGTAAGAAACACAAACAATCCAGGGAAAATGAATAATCCCCAGATCTTTCTTCCTTCTAAAATTGAAACAATGAAACCCTAAACACTAACCTTGTAGCCAAAGACACCATCGTCCGTGCAATGCTTTCCGTATGTACAGCAGCCACCTATGTAGACATTAATCAAAAAGATAAGCATGATAATGTTGAGAATTGCAATCTTGCGCCAGTCATTCTTCAAGTTGGCAAGCACGCCAGCCTTGCAGGATTTACAGTCATAACATAGCTGGTCCTGGTTGTTGCTCCAGCTGTGACAGTCGGGATCACTAGTGACATCAGGGTTTCCATTCCAGACAGTTGCCATAACAAATGTGAAATTGCACGCTGTTGGGGGCTTGCAACATCCAGACTGCACACACACAAAATAAATTGTCAAATTCTGTTACAATATTTCAACAATAATATAAAAAAGCTTGAAGCATTACCATAGATCAATAATTGTAACTCTCATCCACCCCTTGCAACAGGACCACAATATTAACATCAATATGGTGAAGTAGTCCAATACGGTGCAATTGAGCAACTATTTCGGGTGGTGGAGCAAACCCTTTGCAAAACGTACATACACTTTTAGGTGCTCACTTTTAACAGGGATTAGGGTGATTCTTTTGTGATTGGAAATAATCATTAGTTGTACTCTTAGCTGTCAAACTTGGCTGCAACGGGGGGGGTTGTTTGACAATTCAGACTCTAGTGTTACCTGCTACACAAATATTTGAAAAGATGACCATTCAAGGTTAACAGAGCTGGCCAAACTCTTTTAAACAAATGGTAAGAGTGTGGTGTAAAAAAGAAAGGTTGTGACACATCCAAATAGCTTGCCTCGGGCTGGCAAAGGATGCATACTGCATAGCAGTTGGTGATATTCTCTGCCGCTAGCTCCAAGTGGGATGAGTTATAAGGCAGTTATCTTGTGGAGATGAATCACTCTAGTTTTCTCTTAAATAGCTTATCAGTTAAATATAACAACCACAAATTAAATTTACAGACAGAGCATGCAAGGCTAGAGGAGGTATGCAAGGAATCCGGGGAGAGAGAGAGAGAGAGAGGGGATAATTACACATCAACCATGAAACCATACCTTGCAAAAGCTGTTTCAAAGAAGATAAATGTCAGTACGAAATATCAATTATTGAGAATTTGAGATAGCCATTGTATAAAATATTATAAATAGCTTGAAAACAGAAGCAAGACTTGACAAATGAATGCAGGAAGCTTGAAATTTTTGAAGCAAATTACCACAGCTTTTCGAAGTAGCTTACATGGAAATGGTTCGTTAAAGCTGAAATATCTAGATTGAGCATTCAGAATATATGTGGATACCTCTCAATATGAAATCACTATATGGTCACTGTCTTTTAGGAAACGTCTATGTACAAGTATTTGTACGGGTATTAGAAAATCCAGGCCCCTATAAAGTGAGCTTTCAAATCATTCAAAAATATAAGTTCCCCTCCTATTTTGAAGAACTGCATTCTGAAATTCCAGCAACTGAGGTTTAAAGGCACCCCTATCACCCAAACCCTAATTTACCTAAACATAAAATAAAATATAGAGGGAAAAATTACTATACCTGCATTCTAACTTGTAAAGTTAGACGGATGTATACATCATAACTGATATTGCCAGATACAATGAATTTGTTAGGGATGGTTGCCAGGGTTTGAGTTGCAGGGTATAGGAGAGCTTTTTGGTCACTCACTAACAGATTATTAGGATAAAACTCTTTGAAAATATTGGATGTCAGATTTTTCTCATTTCTGATGCAACTGCTTATCTACAATCAAAAAGTTGTTTCCTGCGGCCTTACTATTGCAATAGGCACCAATAATTGATAATCTCTGCATGGCATATACTCAGAAAATTATATTAACCCTCTTCAACGGAACTGCTAGGGGAAACCCATAATGATGCTGCCATTAGTTGAGCTAATGGATCTAGTACAGTGGGTGTGGTGGGAATATGAATTCAATATATGCATGAGTAATCTTCAGTTAATAGAGATGAGGAAGCCCGCCATACCTGAATCGGTGTAAGATGTTTATTGTTAAATTCGTTTGCTAAAATGCCGGCGTTATCCTTTCCAAGGTTTTCGCAAATCTTGCCATCATAAACGCAGCTCTTGATCCTTTTCCAATTCGAAGCCTTGTTGACTCGCTTCTGCAGCCAATGTGAATAGTTTCTCAGCTTGTATTCCTTATACCCTCTGTTCCCTACCACCTGCCCGGCGCCCTTGTTGGTGACTTCAAAGACGAAGATAGTGACGCAGAACAAGAGCAGAATGAGAATAAACATGACGACCAGGTAAATGCAGAAAACCAGAGAATTCTTGCAGCAGAGGGCCATCAAACCAGCAATGGAGACAAGGAAGATGAAGACGCCGAGGGCAATGACAGGCTTTACCAGAAACTTATCACAGTCCGTACTGCCTCTATTGAACAGCCATATTCCGCCACCGATGATGGGTATGGAGAGCAGAAGCGTCAGTATGTTCATGATGCCGATCAGGTTGTCACTGAACTTCACCATCTTTCTTCACCTCAGATTTTTCAGAAAGATGAAAGGCGAATGAGGGGCAGGCGTTTAAAAAGGATAAGTAAGTGAGCCAAGAAAGAGGGACGAAGCTTGTGAGATCCCAAACAGCCGTTTTGGAAACGATTTGCCGGGTTTGGTAACCGCCTTGCAGAAGAGGAAGAGGAAGCGAAAGCAAGTAACCCATCATTACTGCTTGATAATAAAAAAAAATTAAATGTGAAAACCTAGTAGAAAGCGTCAGTATGTTCAGAATGCCGATTAGGTTGTTACTGATCCTCGCCATCTTTCTTCATCTCAGATTTTTGAGAAAGATGGAAGACGAATGAATAAGGAGTGTGTGAGGTGCAGGCGTTTAAAAAGGGTCCAGTAAGCCGTGAGCCAAGAAAGAGGGACGAAGCTTCGTAGTGGTTAAAATGTGAAGAGAAACAAAAACATTTAAAGGAAGGTGAATTATAAGTTTGGGCGTTCGCTATTGAGACTAATTAAAATATTTTTTGAATTTTGAATTTTGAATTTTTAGTTTCTAAAATATTTTTTAGATAATTTGAAAATATTTTTTAGATAAATTGAATGAATTCATCAATAAAAATTAGATTCGTTGAATTTGATATCATTGTTGGTTATCATCATGGTTTTTTCCTTTTAGATTTTTACTACATCATATTTAGGTTTAGTTTTCTTACATCATATTTAGGTTTAGTTTTCCTACATCATATTTAGGTTTAGTTATAAGACATTGATAGCTAAATCAATTTTTTTTTTTTTGCATTAAAAAAAAATAAATATAAAATAAAATAATATGTAAAATCAATTTTTTTCATAAGAATAAAACAAATACAAAATTTAATAATATGATAATATAATTTTAATATATTTTTTTGCTTGTCAAAAATTTACTAGAAATATAATAATAATATAAAACAAAAAAATCTATTAAAACCACAATAATTTTATTTTAAACCACCTATCAAGAGAAATGGAAGAGTTGCAGGGAGAGGGCAAGGAAGATAACAATGGAGATAAATTTGTACAAGATGAAGAAGGATTTAGAGGAGAGGAAGAAGTTTTTTTTTTAATAAAGATGATCATAAGGGCCTTCCATTAATGCTTTATAAGAAATTTCAATTGATAGGAAACTCATAAAGCACTTGGTAGGTCCAAAAAAGAATATTGTAAAATTTGGAAAGGGTATTTTATTGGAGTTGTAGGCTCTGCGAGAGGAGTCTTTGGTATGAAAGATTAATGTTGTACAGGGAATTCACCAACATAACGGAGAGACTTGATCACTTTATGATTGGATCTAAGTGGATGGAGAACAATTTTAATTGTGAATCTTACATTCTTTTGATTTCGGTTTCAGACCATTTTCTAGTATTGTTGGAAATTAAAGATAGTGAAAGATTGAGGAAAGGTTTCTTTAAATTTTTTAATATGTGGAGAGATGTCGCTTTGTCAGATAAGCTTAATTAAGTCTTGGTGGGAGGAAAGTGACATTTTCAGAAGAACTGCATCATTCTGTTTCATGAAAAGATTGAATTTTATGAAGCAAAAACCTAAGGGTGTGGAATAAAGATGTTTTCAGAAATGTTTTTGAAGAATTTTTTTTATCAAATATGAATTAGTAGTTCTGAATGAGAAAGTCATTTGGTTTGGTATGTTTGAAGAAGAATTTAAAAGAGAAAAAGAATTAAAAGAGCTCCACTCGGGTCATTTGGTTTGGTATGTTTGAAGAAGAATTTAAAAGAGAAAAAGAATTAAAAGAGCTCCACTCGGAAATTCTAGCCACAGAGGAATTGTTCTCGAGAGAAAAGGCTAGGGAAAAATGGTTGGTAGCAAGGGATCTAAATACAAAAAATTTCCATGCCTCGATAAAAAACAGAAGAGATAGAAACAGAATCGTGAAATTCTCACCAATGATGGAGATGCAATAAGAGAACCTAATAAAATTGAGATAGAAGTTGTTAACTTCTCTGAGCTTCTATCTGAAAATTTGGGAGACAATGTATTGATGAAGAGGATAACAAAAGGCTTCTGGAACCTTTCTCCATAGAAGAACTCAAGAAGGCCACATTCCAACTACATCGAGAAAAAACGCTTGGCTCGGATGGTTTCTTGACTAGTTTCTATTAGAGATGTTGGGAATTATAGGCAAAGACATTCTCAAGGTAGCAGAGGATATAAGAATTAAGAAGTTTGTCAAGGATTTGAACGACTATCATTACATTGATCCCAAAAAAGAAGATTCCTTGAGCTTTGGGGACTATCTGCCCATATCCTTTTGCAACACAATTTACAAAATAATCACAAAGGCTTTGGCAAACAAATTTAAGTTGGATCATTTGTAATTTATTATAAATTCATTTTAAGTTAATTTCAATATTTTAGTTATATTTGCTATATATGTACTAATTAATTGAAATTTAGAACATAGTGTAATTTTGATTTTCAAATTGTTGTCAATTACTTACTGATAGTATGGTAATATTTTTAGTTGATGTCTGAAAATACAATTGATAAATTTTTAATTTATTTATAAAACTTTTTACTGTAATTAGCTTTTGTTTTCCTAAATTACAGCTATTAAAAATTTATTTAGAGACTGCCAATAGTAATGGAAAAAAGGTGTGACAATCATCTTTTTTCAAGGTACATCAACTTTCGGCCAACCAGTTTGCTTAGCCTAAAACAGCTATAGCTTCCATCTTTTTATCTGTTGAATTTTTTCAGTAAAGGTAAAAGTGAAGGTTTTGTAAGGATCCCAAACCTTTTTCAATTTTAAAGTAAGATATAATAATGGTGTTTAGAGTTCAACAGGATCACAATAAAAATCAAAAAGCTGGAGAAACATCTGACAAAACCCATAAAATGGCCCAAAAGAAGCAAGAGAACAGAAATTCAAAGACAATTCAAGAGAACCGCTGAAATATGGCAGCTTGAATCCAAAGCACTCCAACTTGAATCTTAAACACTTCAAAGAGCTCTGAATACGGTTGTCCGACTTGCCATTGAATCATTGGTATCGAAATTGTTACGGATTATATTCACTTTTTTGATAGCCACCCCAAAATCACAAAAGTCCATCATATGACTCTTCGCTAGCTTTTCCGACATCATTAATTGATTGATGAAAAAACTTTAGGACAATTTAATTCAGTAACAACATTGAACACGACAATCCCGATTCAGTAACAACATTGAGCATCATGAATGGATTGTTGAAATTTGATATAATTAAATATTAACATCGTCAAGTTTCATTTAAATTTTATTAGTTATAAGATTTTGTGTTCCTGATATTATTATAGAAATCATATATATTTTATATCCAATTTTCTGGTTATATAATATTCTATGTAAAAATTTCCAGTGACAAAAAAGTACTATTTGGAAAATTTTACAGAGATCACTGTAAAGCAAATTTCAGGGTCTGGTTATTTATTTAAGGTTTACGATAATTTAACAGTGCCAGAATTATTTTTTTTGTCGTTGTTGCAAATTTAACTTGGATGTTTGATGACATGAAAGGCCATAACAAATTTTGGAAGTACCAAAATTGCTCTACTACAAAATTCGAGGCAACCCTGCAATTTCCATTGCTGTCATATGCATTTCATGGCTTCCAATTTTAACTCTGTAGTCTGGTTGCTGCAAACCTCCAACCGCCTGTGGCTTCCACTATGACAATGCTACAGACTGGAATCAACATACGTGGATGAATGCCTCCAAGGATAGTGACTGTAAGATATGGAGCAATGATGAGAAGAAGTTGTGCTATGACTGCAACTCCTGCAGAGCAAGCGTTGTCGCAAGTGTGAAGGATGACTGGCAAAACATTGCCCTTGTCGATGTTGTGGTGCTCATTGCTCTCGTTGTTGTTTATTCTATCGTTTGTTGTGCATTGAAAAATGACGAGAGGGTATATGACAGATTTGGGCATAAGGGATATCCTTGAATGTGGTTCAATCTTTTGAGTAATACAATTAGTAAATAATTGGACATCCATGTTCTTTCTTTTCAGAGATAGATTGTAGAGCACCATGCTCCATGTTTGAAAAAAAAAATAATGTAAAAACAAATGCCACTGGTTTTTCATGTTTACACAAATATGCAAAGAATTTTGTTAAGTATATCTAGAAGATAAAATGAAAATAGTTATGAGCAAAGATGTAAAGAAATGGTTAAAAGTTTTGCAGACGAATGGAAAATAAGTAATCACCAAAAGCAGCAAACCCATTACCGTGCATAGGGTCAACTTTAGTCAAGTGGTCCAATACTATCTTATGAAAGTAGACATACCTAGATTCACAGCGTTCCAATAATTATCCATGTTTCTTTTTTTTGAAAGATAGATTGTACAGCATCATGCTCCAATTCTTTTGAGATTTTGAGATAGATTGTAGAGCACCATGCTCCATGTTTGAAAAAAAAAATAATGTAAAAACAAATGCCACTGGTTTTTCATGTTTACACAAATATGCAAAGAATTTTGTTAAGTATATCTAGAAGATAAAATGAAAATAGTTATGAGCAAAGATGTAAAGAAATGGTTAAAAGTTTTGCAGACGAATGGAAAATAAGTAATCACCAAAAGCAGCAAACCCATTACCGTGCATAGGGTCAACTTTAGTCAAGTGGTCCAATACTATCTTATGAAAGTAGACATACCTAGATTCACAGCGTTCCAATAATTATCCATGTTTCTTTTTTTTGAAAGATAGATTGTACAGCATCATGCTCCAATTCTTTTGAGATTTTGAATGTGAAAGCAATTACAGGCCACCCCATTTTCATATCATTCATTACATACAATTAAGGATGTAAAGATTGGGGAAAATTTAAAAATATATGCATTAAGATGTATTACTGCATGCAATTACAAAAAGCAATAGACTTTTTGCTATGAATGGGGGGTCAACTTAAGAAGTAGAACAATACTTTCTTATTATGATAGACATTCACTATGATTCCTAGGTTCACATTGTTCCTGTTATTTATCCACAAAATTAATAATGACAACATGGTATTTACAGGAAATGTACTTTATATAATAAAGGGCCAGAACTTTTTTTTTTAAAATAGACAAGATAGACATAAAAAGTCAATTCGACCATATCATCAACATCGTACTCAACAAGTTGATTTTTACCTTTTTCTTTTTCAAGTCTGATATAAAATAAAAATTAAAAAAATATCTCCGTTGATCCCTCTGAAAGTAAAGTGAAGCCACATTTCAATGGTCAAGTGAATCATTTACAAGGAAAGGCCAAACTTTTATCAGTCAATATATGTCTGGAGTGATAATCATATAAGTCAATATAAGTCAATTTATGTCTCATACAAAAGATAAGTTCTGAATCTCCCTATAAAAGGCTGAACTAGTGAAAAAAAGAATTAATCAGTATGCACTAGGCTGTACAGTACCAGTAAAAAACACAAACAATCCACAGGGGAATCCCCAGATCTTTCTTCCTTCTAAATCTGAAACAATGAAACCCTAAGCACCAGCCTTGTAGCCAAAGACACCATTGTCCGTCCTGTTGTTTCTGAATGCACAGCACCCAACTGTGTAGACAATAATCAAAAAGATGAGCATGATAATGTTGAGAATTGCAATCTTGCGCCAGTCATTCTTCAAGTTGGCAAGCACGCCAGCCTTGCAGGATTTACAGTCATAACATAGCTGGTCCTGGTTGTTGCTCCAGCTGTAACAGTCGGAATCAGTAGTGCCATTAGGGTTTCCATTCCAGACAGTTGCATTAACAAATGCGAAATTGCACACTGATGGGGGCTTGCAACATCCAGACTGCACATACAAAAAATAAATTGTCAATTTTCTGTTACGATATTTTAACAATAATATAAAAAAGCTTGAAGCATTATTATAGATCTATAATTGTAACTCTCATCCACCCCTTGCAACAGGATCACAATATTAACATCAATATGGTGAAGTTGTCCAATACGGTACAATTGAGCAACTATTTTAGGTGGTGGAGCAAAGAGCAAACCCTTTGCAAAGAGTACATACACACTTAGGTGTTCACTATTAACTGGGATAGGGTGATTCTTTTGTGATTGGAAATAATCATTAGTTGTACTCTTATCTGTGAAACTTAGCTGCAATGTGGGTTTGACAATTCAGTCTGGAGTGTTTACCTGCTACACAAATATTTGAAAAGATGACCATTCAAGGTTGACAAAGCTAACTCTTTTAAACATATAGTAAGATTGTGGTTTAAAAAAAGCAAGGTTGTGTCACATCCAACTAGCTTGCCTCAGGCTGGCAAAGGATGCATACTGCATAGCAGTTAGTCATACTCTCTGCCGCTAGCTCCATGTGGGATGTCCTTATTAAGGTAGTGATCTTTTGGAGATGAATCACTCTAGTAAATGGTCATCTTTTCAAATATAACAAACTATCATTAAAGAAACAGTGCTTTAAAGAAACTTTACACAAATAGAGCATGCAAGGCTAGAGGAGGTATGTAAGGGAACTGGAGAGAGAGCGAGAGGGGGATACTTACACATCAACCATGAACCACATCCTACAAAAGCTGTTTTAAAGAAGATAAATGTGGGTACAAAATATCATTTATTGAGATGGCCATTGTATACATAGCTTGAAAACACTAGCAAGAATGCAGGAAGCTTGAAAATTTTGAAGCAAATTACCACAACTTTTCGAAGTAGCTTGCATGGAAATGGTTCATAAAAGCTGAATATCTTGAACATTCGTGATATATGTGGATACCTCTCAATATGAAATCAGTATATGGTCACTATCTTCTAGAAAACGTCTACAAGAGTTTATACGGGTATTAGAAAATACAGGCCCCTTTAAAGTGAGCCTTCAAATCATTCAAAAAAAGAAGTTATCCACCTATTTTGAATATCTGCATTCTGAAATTCCAGCTACTGAGGTTTCAAGGCACCTCTATCACCCAAAGAAAAAAATTTAAATAGTCTACACCTAGGCAATCATTAAAGAAAGAGACCCGAATTTACCTTACATAAAATAAAATATACAGGGAAAAAGTATTATACCTGCATTCTAACTTATAAACTTAAACGGATGTATACATTATAACTGATATTGCAATCTACAATGAATTTGTTAAGGATGGTTGCCAGGGTATAGGAGAGCTTTTTGGTCACTCACTAACAGATTATTAGGATAAAGATCTTTGAATATATTGGATGTCAGATTTCTCATTTCTGATGCAACTGCTTATCTAGATTCAAAAAGTTAATTCCTGTGCCTTACTATTGCAATAGGCACCAATAATTGATTATCTCTGCATTGCATATACTCAGAAAATTATACTAACCCTCTTCAATGGAACTGCTAAAAGATGCTGCCATTAGTTGAGCTAATAAATATAGTACAGTGGGTGTGGTGGGAATATGAATTCAATATATGCATGAGAAATCTTCAGTTAATAGAGATGAATGGCTTACAATGTGTTGCTAGAACTCATTGCAATAAGGAAGTGAATGAGGTTTATCTCTCCAAACCATCATTAAAGAAACGGCGCTTTGAATAAGTCAAATTACAAAGACCGAGAAAAGAAAAAGAAGCCATTACTCATATAAAGATCTGGTCAGTTCAAGCACAATCCAGCCCTACCAGTTGCAACTGGTTACCAGGAAATGTGAGATAAAAGTTCATAATGGGGTTCTACCAAATGGCAATCCATTTCTGGTAATTAATTTTATTTAAGACAAATATACTGTAGTTTGGCAATAAAGATCGTAAAAAACTGTAGTGGAGATGCAAAAGGGGTTTTCCGACAAAAGAAAATCCACTTCAGATCATAATTTTAATTTAACGTTAGGAGTAATAAGGCTCCAAAAAAACAATACTGAAGAAGCAGGATGAGATTTTCAACAAAACATCTCAAGATTTTCAGCAGCGATATCTACTGAAAAAATCTAAATCCACTTTTGGCCATTAGTTTATTTTCAAATAATTCAATCTAATCCTGGCAATGACGATCATGAAACTTATATGAAGGGAAAAAGGCATATTTCATGGAATCCTAAGAATTCAATTCTGGATCCACAGCTTGACCCACATAAACCCTCGAAAAAAAACGGAAAAGAAGAAGCCCATACCTGAATCGGTGTAAGATGTTTATTGTAAAAGTCATTTTCTAAAATGCCGGCGTCATCCTTTCCGAGGTTCTGGCAAATCTTGGCATCGTAAACGCAGCTCCTGATCTTTTTCCAATTCGAAGCCTTATTGACTCGCTTCTGCAGCCAATGTGAATAATCCCCCAGCTTGTATTCCTTATACCCTCTGTTTCCTACCACCTGCCCGACGCCCTTGTTGGTGACAACAAAGGCGAAGATAGTGAAGCAGAACAAGAGCACAATGAGAATAAACATGACGGCCAGGTATATCCAGAGAAGCAGAGAGTTCTTGCAGCAGGCGCCCACCAGGCCAGCAATGGAGACGAGCAAGATGAAGAAGCCGAGGGCAATGACAGGCTTTTGAAGAAACTTCTCACAGTCCGTACTGCCTCTATTGGACAGCCATATTCCGCCACCGATTATGGGAATAGAGAGCAGAAGCGTCAGTATGTTCAGAATGCCGATCAGGTTGTTACTGAACCTCACCATCTTTCTTCACCTCAGATTTTCCAGAAAGAGGGAAGCCGATTGAATAAGGAGTGTGTGAGGGGCAGGCGTTTAAAAAGGGTCAAGTAAGTGAGCCAAGAAAGAGGGACGAAGCTTCTCAGATCCCAAATGGCCGTTTTGGAAACGATTTGCCGGGTTTGGTAACCGACTAGCAGAGAGGGAGAGGAAGCGAAGCGTGTTCAACATCATTATTGCTTGATAATAAGTTTATTTTAACTGTGGAAACCGCGTAGAAATAGCCTTTGTCTGGGCTTGTTTGGTTGTAGCCTTTGGGGATTGTGTGGACAAACTGATTTGACTGGCTCTTTCTCTTTTCTTTCACTCCCCGTGGAGGGGGGATATACGATATTTTACCGTTGCGTGACGCGATAACAGGAAGATATTTTTATATTTTGGATAAACGAGGCACTAATTGTGGAGATTGCGTCAAAAGGGTGGGAAACATTTGACTTTTAATTTGGGAGGTTTCTCATATCTTTGAAGAGAAATTTAAAAAACTAGCATATTTAAAAATATATATATTTTAAAAACATTTAATGAAGGTAAACTGATAAGTTTGGGCGTCGCTATTCAAATTAATTAAATATTATTTCATTTTTTATTTTGAATATTTAGTTTTTAAAAAAATTTAAAGATAATTTAAAAATATTATTTAAATAAAATTGAATGGATTCTTCAATAAAAATTAGAAGCATTAAATTCGATATCATTGTTGGTTGCCATCCACTAATTTTAAGTTTTATGTTTTTTTATTTTTTTGTACATCATGTTTAACCTTAGCTATAAGACATTGATGGCATAAGAATAAAAATGCATATCAATAAAAATAAAAAGCATTAAATTTGATATAATTGTTGGTTGTCATCCACCCACTTTTAAGTTTTTGTTTTAAAATTTTTGTACATCATATTTAACCTTAGCTATAAGACATTGATGGTATAAGAATAAAAATGAATATTAAATAAAAATCTAATGATATGATAATAATAATAATAATGTGTTCATAGAAAAGGAGAGACGGTTGGCATCTCCCTTGATAAGGATGGGAACAGTCTTTAGACTATTCCTTCACATACAGTTAAGGTTATCTGTCATTGGTGGTTCTTATCCAAATTTTAAATCTTAAGCTTATGAATTATGTTTATCAAATTAAATTCACATTTAATTAAAACCCCTTTTGACATTATTGAATCAATTGGCTTTTTAAAGCATATATGATGGCGAGCGTAGGTGGTGGTAGTGAGCAAGCTCTCGGTGGTAGGAGCTTGGCACATTCAGGCGATCGAGAGTAGATCCTATAGGGACGAAACCAACGGATTGACCATTATCCTCGATGGGAGGTGCTGACAACAGAAGGCTATCTACTGGAGTGAGGAGACCGATCACGAAATCCCCATGGAGACGATCAAGGCAAAAGTCAACAATGGGTGGCAGGCATATGGCAACAATGGTTATGTTTTGAAGCATGGAACCAGAGGGTGGCCCGCAAATTCCTGCTTATTGCGGGATCAATGTAGACCACAATGGATCTTTGATGCAAGAGCATCCCTAGTTCTTGGCAATCTTGCATCAACCAAAAATATTTCACTTTTCAGTTTTGTTCTTTATTCATTTCAGTAGTTCAATTTCTGAGATTTCACTGGATTCCTTAGCATTGATAATTTATCGTGCAGAGCTAGCTTTGGCTTGCATTCCATTTCTTCTACCTTGTTCCCGAACCGCGTCTCATTTGGATCTCTTTCCGGCAAGTTATGGCTTCCGGATTGGCTGGCAGTTTTTTGTTTCCGGACCTGTTTGAGCTTAACAGCTAGTTGGTATTCCCAAGTCTTGCGGAGCAATTCCTCGACGTGCGGAGCCGACTGATCCCTTGTTCGATGATCTTTGATGCTTGGTCGATCTTCCTATTGGTCTGTGCTTCATGGTGATTCTTTTTTGAAGGATTTCAATTCATATTTTGGGGCCAACCTATTTACACATTTCATTTTCCCGCCTTGGGGAATGTGATCTTTCTTGGCCGACCAGATGTTTCTGGATGCTATATATTGTTGTACCTGATCTTAGGATGAAGACAGTTGATGGCAGGATCATTAGATTGTCATTTAGATTTGATGAGTGATTCTGGATTGATGCATATGGATGTAATTATGTAATAAGGCATTTCGCCTACATGTAAGCCCACATGTTGCTGACAGTTGTAATAGATACAATAATATGATCTTCGCCTAATCTAGCATTCTCTCTCTCTCTCCTATGTTGCTTAGTGTTGTTTCATAATTGTTGCATGATCCAGATTGTCCTCATTGAGGATCCTCCTCATCGTGACTGCACTAGTCTTTGAGAATGGTCGGTAGGTTGATAAACTTTATTGGCCCAGTAGAAACAAGAAATGAGCACGCTCTAGATCGGGATGGTTTTCAAGATTTGGGCAGAGACTCGAGGACATGAGGCCAAACTATAGAGGCCCTCCTTGGGTTAGGAGAAGGAACCGTCATGGACCCTTTCCTGTAAAGCCCCCTCAAGGAGTGTGGTCGACCACCTCACAAGAATGGAGAGACAAGGGCTTTCAGAGGAGCAAGAAATGGGTGGTTCAGGAAAATGTCAATCTCGGAGGCAGAGGCGACATCAAATTAGAGGGCGAACCGATGTAAGGTAGGAACCTTGAAAGATCACACCGATCTGAGGCAGGATAGTAGAGGCCATGGCACTCAAATTGAGGGAGAAGGTCATCCTCAAGGCAAGAAGCTTGATATCGGTAAGATACCACCAACCACCCCTTGTTCAATCTCCATTGTAGATGAGATGGTCAAACAAAACATAGTTTGTTTGGAACAAGTAGGGCTTTTCATTAAGTGGGGAGGGTTTAGATAGAAAAGTCGGGATGATATTAGATTATGGTGTCATGGTCAATGGGGAAGCAACATCATGATCAAACTAGTTGCAAATGGATTTTACTTGGTTTCATTTTCTTCTAATGAGGAAAAATTGAAGGCTTTGGGTTCGGGTCCCATCTTCATGGATGGGTCTCAAATGCATATTTTTTACTGGAAACCAGGCTTCAATCCCTGGATAGAAACTGTTGTGGAAACTTCCATATGGTTTCGGCTCTATAATTTGTCGGTGGAATTATGGGGGGATGAGATCATCAAAGGTATTGGAAGGAAACTAGGCAAATTTCTCTATTTAGATCAACCACTGGAAGACCAAAAAATGGGAATGTATTTCAAATTCTGTGTAAGCATCACAAAAGAGGTTGAGATCCTCTCAAAGATCGAATTGTTATTTGAAGTGGGTAACTGGACCCAAGTGATCGACAGGGAAGACAATCTGAGTTTATGCCCCCACTGTAAATCTTTGGTTCACAATCCAGAGAGTTTCCATTCCTTGGTCTCAGTAAATAATCTTCACAGATTTGATCAAACTATTTTTAGCTTTGGGAAGATAGGCAATCGGTGTGGGGTTCCACTTTCAGAGATGGAAAATGAATTGATCGAAATTATCTGGATAGAAAGACCAAGTTCGAAGGATGGACAAAAAACTATGGATGGGATAGTTGAGGTTGAGCAGGTGGGATCAAGTGAGGCAGTAGATCTGCAGGCAAATAATGACTTCAGTTGCTCTACGGAGCCTGGAGTGCAAGATGCAAGGGCAAGGTGTGTTGTCAGGGAGTGGGTAGATCTCGAGCAAATAGCCTGCAAGGAGGTTGGGGCTGTGGAAGAGGATCCATAATCACTAGGATTTCTTGGCCTAGCGGAGATAGCCTTGTCAAGACAAGGAGGGATTGTAGCTGATTTTGTTCAACCAATCAGGGAGGAAGTCTTGGACTGTAGCAGTCTTGAGAAAACTCAGGCAGGGGATGAGGAGATTCATGCAATTGAAGTTCCTCCAAAGAGTGTGAAGGTTGAAGCAAATCTCAACTCAGATTTGGATTTGGATGATAGCTTTGAAGAGTTCCAAACTGGAATTATGGAGGAGAGAGGTCTTGAGCAAACTTCCTCGATTCTAAAGACACCCAAACTCAGAGCAAATAGGCAGAGGGGTAGATAGTCCAACAAGGCTAAACTGGGCTAGGCAAGTTGTGCAAAAGGGAAAACCAAGCTCTCTCAAACAATTCTTAGAAATGAGAAGGAGTTACCCCTTCCCGAGGAGCCATGAGGATCCTAAGATAGAATGTTAGGGGCTTAAATGCCCCTAGCAAATGGCGCCTTTTCAAGCGCTAAATTGATGCTAGTAAAGTTGATCTAGTTCTAGTTCAAGAAACAAAGTGGAGTAAGTCTGAGCAGGAAAGTAAGATGAAGTTTTGGAGGCAATGGGATGGCCTTTTGTAAAATCAATTGGAGGCTTGGGTGGTATTAGGGTGCTCTAGAACCCTTTAAAGGCTAGATGCTCTTTGGAGGTAGCCCATAATAATTAGATGAAAGTCAATTTTCA
Organism: Cryptomeria japonica; assembly: GCF_030272615.1. Lineage (NCBI taxonomy): Eukaryota > Viridiplantae > Streptophyta > Pinopsida > Cupressales > Cupressaceae > Cryptomeria > Cryptomeria japonica. Next base: position 271,863,962 of record NC_081407.1, read on the forward strand.
CTACCTTCAGAGTAACAAACTCTGGAAGGTGATTAATGTGTATGGTCTTATAGCCACTTCAGCTAAGAGAGAAGTGTGGCAGGAAATTACCAGGGATATCACTTTAGGGAGAGAAAACAGGGTTATTATAGGAGGTGATTTCAATGCAATTCTCAACAATTCGAAGAAACGAGGAGGTATCATGTCAAATAATAGAATTCAACAAGATTTCCTGGAATTTGTGGATTCCAATCACCTCAGGGAAGTAGTCTCAAACAATGGAAAGTTCACATGGACTAATAGGAGACAGGGTTTCACTTGCATTGTAGAGAAGCTAGATAGATTCTTCCTCTATGGAGATTGGTTGGAGGTTGCAGGTTCAATGGAAGCTTCAATTTTACCTTATAGCAGGTCAGATCACTTCCTGATTCAACTTGTCTTCATTGTGGATCTATATTCTAAAGGATCTTCTTTCAAGTTTCAGAAGATGTGGATCAAAGATCCATCTCTTCATGACCTTCTGGTGCAATGGTGGCAGGAATGTTGGGTTGGAAATCACTCAAAGATGTTCATTTTCCACAAAAAACTATCATATAACAAAACCAAGTTAAAGGAATGGAACAAGGTGCATTTCAAAAACATTTTCTCAAAAAGTGAAAGGATTGAAGGTGAGTTGAGGGACCTGAATGAGCTGTCATTGCAAATGGCATGAGAGATGAAGATTTCAAGAAGGAGTAGAGCCTAAAATATGAGCAAGTAGAAATCCTAGCTAGAGAAGAATAATTTTGGAGGTAGAAGTCAAGGGAACTTTGTCTTAGGGAGGGAGATAGAAACACAAAGTTCTTCCACAATGCAATAGTAACCAATAAAAACATAAACAAAATTCTGGAGCTAACTAGAGAAGATGGGACAGTGGCAAGATCCAATGAGGAGATCAGTTTGGAAGTAGTTAACTACTTCTAAAACCTCCTAAATCAGAACAATCTGAATATAAACCAGAGAGCTATCAGAGAAGAATTCCTCAATCAGATCCCTAGCGTTATTTTAGAAGAGGACAATAAGGAGCTCACAAAAACCATTAATCTAGAGGAACTCAAAAAGGTGATTTTTCAGATGGCCCCATATAAGGCTCCTGGGCTGGATGGCTTTCCAGCCTGCTTCTTCCAGTCCTTTTGGGATATCATCAAGGAAGACATTCTGAAAGTTGTGGAGGAATCAAGGAAAAAAGCTACTATTCTAGGTTTAGTCAATCACACCTTTGTAGCACTCATTCCCAAGAAAAAAGATGTAACAAGCATAAGTGACTATTTTCCAATTACCTTATGCAACACTTGGTACAAAATTATTACCAAAATCATGGCAAATAGACTCAAGAAGATCATAGACAAGATCATCTCAGAGGAACAGAGTGGCTTTGCTCCTAGCAGATCAATTGTAGAAAGCATAATAGTTGCTCATGAAGCGGTCCATACAGCTAGAAAGCTCAGAAAACCTTGCATGATCATTAAGTTGGACATACTAAAAGCCTATGACATGGTGGATAGAAGTTTTCTAGATATTCTATCCAGATTTGGGTTTGAGAATCCCTAGGTGGATTGGGTCAGAGGATGCATTGAAACCCCAAAGTTCTCAATTCTAGTCAATGGGGTAGTCAAAGGTTATTTAAATACCAACAAGGGGCTTAGACAAGGGGATCCTCTATCCCCATATATTTTCATCATTATATTAGAGGCCCTTGTAAGGAGTATCACTCATGTTAGGCTGGTGGGGAAATGGAGTGGAATAGAGATTACACCAAGTATAGAACCAGTCACTCACCAGCAGTTTGTTGATGACACCATCCTATTCAGGGAAGCTTCAAGGGGTGAAGCCAGGAACATCAGATCTTTGCTAGACAACTACAACAGGGCATCGGAGCAATCCATTAATTGGCATGATAAGTCGGAGGTCTTTTTCCTCAATGTTCAACTGGGTCTTCAACATGACATTGCTAGAATTCTGGGTCTAAAAGTGGCAAAATTTTCTGGGAGATTCCTAGGGCTTCCCTTATTTGGAGGTATCATTAAGAAGTGTTATTGGGACTGACTATTAGAGAGATCTGCAAAAGGAAAATGGAGCTTTGGAAGGGTAAGTGGCTTACATCGGTTGGTAGGCTCCTCATGGTCAAAGTGGTCCTATCGGCTATGCCAATCTATTCAATGACTTGTATGAAATCTCCATCATCAATTGAAGACAGTCTCAATCAAATTCTAAGGAAATTCTTTTGGACTAGTCCTCATGAGAATAAAAAACATGCATTATTGGTCTGGGATAAGGTGTGCAAGCCTCAGGAAGCTGGTGGAGCAGGGCTCATACAACTCAACATCATGAGCCTGGCACTTGGAGCAAAGTTGTCATGGATGATGTACAATTCCAACTTGAAATGGGTTCAGATCCTCAAAAGAACGTATTTAGATTTAGATGTCCCAATTAGTATCCTAAGGGTCAAAAACCCTCGAAAAGGATCGACCATTTGGAATTTCATTTGTGAGAGAAGGGATATAGTGACGAAGCACATCACTTGGGAAGTCTATAATGGAGCCTCTGCCTCTTTTTGGGAAGATTGATGGGATGGCCATCAAAAGTTGTGTGTTGATGCTTCTTTGAGGGAAATTAGAGAAGAGACCACTAGAGTATGGGGGACCAAGGTATGTAATTATGGTGAAGTAGTCAATATCAATGGAGTTGACAAGTGGTGTTGGAAATCTTTGGAGAACATAAATGCCCCCAAAAATCGAAAGGAAATACTTGCAAATATTCTCAAAGAGAGACCCATTCTAGTCTCTCTGGATAATGACAAAATTAGGTGGTGTGCTTCCAAGGATGGACAATATAAAGTAAAACTTGGTTATTGTGTAAAGGAAGCGACATAATCCAACAATCAATGACCAGTCAAACTTTTATGGGGGGAGGACATACTTCCCAAGGCGGGTGTCTTTTCCTGGCTTGCCATTAAGGGCATAATTTGACATAGGACAAACTAGCCAAAATTAGCTTTTGTGGCCCTGGTAGATGCACTCTATAAGAGAACAATTTGGAAACTGCAAATCACCTATTATGGACTTTACCCTTTGCTCAGTACTGTTGGAAATACCTGCTGGGGAAATTGGATTTCCAGCATGTGGAACCTTAGAGTTTGCAAGAATGGTTCATTTCATGGCCCAGATTTGTGTACAAGGGAATGTTTAGTAGCATATGGAAGGTTCTCCCCTCAACAATAGTTTGGGAACTCTAGAAGGAAAGGAACAAAAGGATCTTCAAGGATCGGGCGATGCCCCATGAAGTGTTAGTGTCAAAAATGGAAGCTTCAATAGTAGAACTTGTCAATGAAGCGGCCAAAAAGAAAACTAGAAAATCCAATGTTTTCACAAATAGAGACAACGATGTTTTGGAGAAATTTCCTAGTTTGAGGGTCCTAAGGGGTCATGAGATGGCTCAATCAGAAGGCTTAGCAAGACTATGGGATACCATAGTTTGGTTGCCCCCCGAAAAAGATTGGATCAAAATAAATTTTGATGGTGCCTCTCTGGGCAACCCAGGGAATGCAGGGGTAGCCTGTGTAGCCCAGAATGATCAAGACCTCATTGTAGGGAAATCAACTAAGTATATTGGATCAACAACAAAAAATATTATAGAGTTTAGAGCAAGTTTGAAAGGAGTTGAGCTTGGCAAAAAAATGGGGGCTACAAAGCTTCACCTTGAGGGTGATTTTCTTCTAGTGATCAATGCAATAAAAAACAAATGGGTGGTAAATTGGTAGATTGAGAGATGGCTTGCTCCCATATCAGAAGCACTAAAAGTTTTTGTCGAATACAAGATTAGTCACATTTTTCGAGAAGGAAATGGGACAATTGATGACCTGGCGAAGCAGTCGGCGGAACACAAGATCTCTTTCGAACCATTTCACGTTGTAGCATGAGCTGGGGCTTATAGTTGACGGATTTGGAAAAGATCGTGAGGACAGTTATAGTACATAGGAACAATTTCCCACATGACTCGATAGGTGTTGATGTGACAAGGGTGGTCACAATTCTCAATCACCCATCTCTAGATACCTAGCCAAGTGGCAGATTAATCGTAACCTAACTTCCCAAGAAGAGGAGATGTTGAGTTGGGAACGATACATTAGTGAGGTGGCACAGTGTCAGGACTACATGTCACCACAAGGTGATCATGGGAAGGAGAGGTTATAACTAGGCCTTTTATAAGATACGATTCAGATGATGTGATCATTATGGCAAGTACTCATTTCGCTCGATAGTCTTTTTGGTGAAGGATTTATATACATGGAGTATATGATGAAAGAACCATTTCATTTTCTTTTACCTTTGTGTGACCTGGAAGCTATAGCGATGGATACTCTCGTTCTCTTGGAGGCAACCAAATAACAGATGGCTTTCCTAGGAGAAATTTTGGAAAAATGTCTACTAATGGTGATGGAGTTGAAGCATCCTTTGATTCTGTATGTGATAAAGAAGGTTCTGGGGGGCGTTCTTGAGAGAGGTGTACAAGTACAACATGAATACGAACATAATGACAATGTTCTTCGCAATATGCATTCAAATGGGTATCTGCAAGCCCAGAACAAAGAAAGTATGCCAAATGCTTTTTTGGCATTCCTTTCTCGGAGAAATTGATGTAGTTCTGGATAATATTGATGAGAAGAAATGCATTTTGTTGACTCACCAATATTACATGGCTTGGGTTGCGGGGGTGGGGGGGATGTGAGGAAATTATCAGTTGTTCAAACCATGGAAATGGAACATTTCAACCGTAGTCGTGCAAAGAGGAATCAAAATATGGCTTTTTTGCTCTTTGTGATAGACAACCTGACCAGATCGGGGGCATATGATTTGGGGAAGTTCGTGAGGGAGGAAGGTTTGCAGGGTCGAAGGGATATCGAGTGGATGAAAATGGTGTCATTGAGATAGGGAATGACTGGGGCCTTGGCAAAGGGGAATTGTGGATTCCAAATGACATAAGACTCATTGAAGAGACAGTTGTAGGGGAGGCACATGTGGTATGTGGTCGAGACTGCCCAGTCATTGCTTAGGCAACAACTGCTTAGAGCCTATATGAGACTCTTTCACACTCTTCAGAGAGTGAGTGACCTCACTCTCCTTCTTTCTGGTATATGGCTTCCTTTTTTTCTACTTCCTCTTAGGCTTGTACACATTACCTTACAGACAAATACAATGTATGTTTGATATCTAAAGGTAGTAGATTAGTTTTATGTAGATGGTCCTTCTCCTTTGTATCCAGATTTTGCTTTTCTTTGGGTAGAGGATGCTAAGCGAACATAGTTTTCCCTTTTGTTTCATTTTTGGCTCTATGTTTGTCTTGGTTGGGAGGGTAATGACACACAGGCAACTCCTTCAATTTACCAACTTTATTGTCAATACAAGTGTTGGCCTATCTAGCTAGTTACCAACTAAATAATAATAATAATAATTTAGGCTTGTTAATGGGTCTAAAAGGGTTAATCATTTACTAAATGAGGCAAGACAGATTGTTTGGACACCTCCAGAGTAGGACTAGATTGAGGTAAACTTTGATGGAGCCACGAGAAGGAACCCAAGGTCCTCGAGGATTGGTTGTGTAGCGAAAAATCAGCAAGGTCGTGTTTTGGCTATGTGCAGTCAAGGTTTAGGGGTGGGTACTAATAATGAAGCTAAAGAAAACATGACTTTCTTGGCAATTCAATTGGAAAAAAAGATGGGAGTGGTGAATCTCCACTTGGAAGGGGATTCACGAATAATAGTGCAAGCTATACTGAAAGGGAAAGCTACTTATTGGAAGATCGACAAAACGATTCAAAACATTAGACATGAATTAACATCGTTTCAAAAATTTAAGGTATTACATGTTTTAAGAGATGGTAACCAGGAAGTCGAGGCACAAGCTAAAGAGATAGTTGATCTACAAAAAGGCAAAATTAAATGATCTAATGAAAGGCCAAATGCTCAGGAAGCAAGGTAAGTATGGAAGGTCTGAGGTGGCACCAATATTTTTAGAAGATCAAGTTTGCATCACCAAGGAAAGGTGAGGTAGCAAGTGCATTAAAGATGATGAGAAGGTGTACTACTCGAAGAGACTTTCTTTAAAGATTGATTTTGATGAGGATGAAGAAGATTAGATATCACTTGTGTGTATCGTAGTTGTGGGAGTTGAAGGTGTACTGCAAACATTGTATTTGGTATGTATTGAAGGTAGTGGAAGTGGTTGGCAGTTGTTTCGAGCAAACTCCTTTTGAAATTTGTGATGGAAAGGGCCACAATACTCACCTGTTCCTAAATATGTCTGGGAGAAAAACTACAGTATTAATGAATCCAATTTTATAGAATCCTTTTGAGTTGGCGAGGACAGGGGTGTGAGTCATTTAGGTTCATTTAATGCTTCTTTATCGACAAACTGAGAGTGCAAAATCCAGGGTAAGAGCGGCATGGACGCAAACTTCTCTTTGCAATCCTCCAAACAAATGGTTGCATTTTGGGGTCACATTTCGGATGAAAGGTTGTCGAGTATTTTCTTATTTGATGATCAGGATTTCCTCAATTGTGTTATGATCATCCTAGGTGACGATTACCTCAATGCCCAGTTCCCCTATCACACAAATGTGGATATTGCCTCTGTTTTTTTGACACAGTGCCTTGAATTGGAGTCGTGGGATACTGTGAATTGGATTATGAACAACTATGTAAGAATGGAGTGGTGTTGGGGTCTTGAAAGGGTGTTAGGAATGGCAAGAGATGGAGAGGGTTTTGTTTGCCTTGGCAGTGATTGGCTTCATGTGAGTGAGTTTGCCCCTCCTCTGAAGCCTTTTTGTTGTTATATGGAGCCTAATTAGACTTGGAGGTTAAATTTTCCCACATTTATTGGTGTAGTTTCCCCTCAATTATTCGATGAGAGTTTGGGGTCAGCGCCCCCAAGATGGGGTCAAGGGGCAGCACCCCTTACGGGGTCTAGGAGTAGTGCTCGACTTATTATTTTATAAAGGTGTTGGGTGTTATTTTCTATTGGTTGACATATTGTAACCCTAATTTTGTAACCAACATAAGTTGTTAAAAATGACTAAGGGTTAGGGTTTTCTGTAGAGAATTTTGTAACATTTTTGCAGTGGTATTGAGTTGCAAGGGATTGTTGGTTGTAAGCAATTTGATTTGCTAGATAATAATATTCGACTCTTTCTTTGGTGAACGTAGCCCGAGTTTGGGTGAACCACGTTAAATATTGTCTCTTCCTTGTTATTTTTGTGTTTTTCATTCCTCTATTTAATAATTATCTACATAGAACTAGTATTTTCTACATGCAATTCCCAACACTTTCCACCTTTGGAGAGCAAATTGCAACAAGGAGGTGCACAGGTTATTTGCTCAGATTGGCATGAATGGTGTCAAGGCATACCTCAAACCAAAGGAAGAACAAAGTATCAGAGAGGAGCTTGCGAAATGGGCCTCGTAGTGGTATCCCTACTCAATGGTGGAAGAATCCCCTATGAGGCGCAAACATGAAAGGGCAGTGGGATCGACAAAGGCAAACAAGGTGCGTCATTTGTTGCTTGGGGAGTCTTCATGACACATGGAAGATGCAAAGATTATAGCCACTATACCCGCAAAAGATGAGAGGGTGGATGTGAAAGGGAAAGTGGTTCGATAGGCAAGTTAGGATTCAAATCAATAGCATTTTTTAATTTATAATTGTATATATGGACAAACACATTTTGTATGTACGGGGCAACTTGGGATTTTGAAGTAGAGACAAAAGTATAGACATATCTTTAGGGGAATGTTTTTTGTCATATTTCATGATATATGCAAGTTGTAGACTGTAAACTATTTTGAATATTAATATAAAGCTCTATTAATTGATCAATAACAATAATAATAATAATAATGTTGTCTGAGTTCTGATAACCAGAGGGGATGTCATGCATTTGGGCATCTACGTGTGGCCAAGCTAGGGTTTCGTGGCCCTAGCTCGTGGGTGGCGTTGTTGCTGGTGCGGTGGGGGAGGGTTGTGCAGGGTGTTGGGGGTCTGACGGGGTTGCAGGTATTGGGCAGGGAGTGGTTGTGGGTGTGGGGGTGCTGCGGGGGTTGCTGGGTGGGGTTGAGGCTGCGCGAGGGTGGAGCTTTGGTTGCACGGGGTGGTGTTTAGGTTGCGCAGGGGTGGGGTTTAGGTGGTTCGCGGGCGGGGCTCCAGCTAGTTGTGGCACGAGGGTCTCCCGTGAGCTTGGGGTGCCGATTGGCTTTGTCCTACGGTGGTGCTCAGGCAAGGTGGTGTCTCGGGTTCCGAGCCTCTTTGAGTAGCCCTTGGGGGGTGTGGTTTTTTAGGCATCCTCATTTTATTTTTATGCTCTGATGTCGAGCTTTGGTGGTGAGGGCTCACAGGGTGCTCCAACCATGGATTTTCAAGCTGCGGTGGGTTCAAAACCCCCACCTCAGAGTATGAAGACGTTTAACAATAATCTGTATGCATCAGATTCAAGGTTTGGGATTGGTGCCAACTCTTGCATTATGAAGATTAATGGTTGTTTAGAGAGATGCAGCGAGAGGCCGTAGTTGGTTATTCCTCTAGAGATGATAGTGGAAGACATTGATTATTTTTCAAGACACTCGCTATACTGCAAGTTTTTGGGAATGAGGGTTTCCTAGCAATTTTTGGAAAACTGGGTGCAGAGGACTTGGGCACTGGAAGGGGAAATGGAGATTATGTTGTTGGCCAATAACTAATTCATGGTTACTTTCAATTGCATGGAGGATCGTAATAGGGTCTTTGAAGGGGGCTCATATTTTTACAACCAGGTGGGATTGTTCATCAAGCATTGGCATGCGAGGTTTAATCCTTCAGAGGAGCTCCCTAATAGGGTTCCAGTGTGGGTTCGGTTACCACGTTTTCCTGTGGAACGCTGTCGGGAGGATGTGCTCCGGATGCTTGTCGCTCTGCTTGGGAGGCCTATGGGATCTTCAACACAAACCTTGGGGAGAAAGGTAATGACCTTTGCACATATCTGTGTTGAAATTGATCTTAGTAAACCTTTGCTAGATGCTATAGATATGTGTGCAGGCTCTTATTCTTGGGTTCAGCAGTTAGATTATGAGACTCTACCTTTCCGATGCCGATTATGTCACGAGTATGGTCATTTACAGTGTAAGTGCCCTAGATATAAATTGGCGATGCGCCAACCTCAACAGTCAAACCCGAGCCTAGATAGGTTGAGAAGGGGAAAGTTGCCATGTCAGTCGAGGTTGTGGGTGCTGATGGGTTTGTCTCAGTTAAGACAAAGAACAAGAACCGAGGACAAAAGAGGCCCTTACAGGAGTGACAAGAGGGGGATTCCTTCAACAGATTTGAAGTCTTGGATGACCTTAGCCACTAGGAAGTAAATCTGGGGTTAGCCCCTTTGGATCAAGGTGCTTCAGGGGGGGGGGGGGGCGAAAGAGTAATTGAGAACTCTACCCAGGCCTTGCTAGTGGTTGGAAGTCAGAAGATGGAGATGGAACAGCCAGTAGGGGTCCAATTGGGAATCACCCCTGGCTTGAAGGTGAACTCGGTTGAGGGGGAGGGGTCTCTGATAGCTTTGAAAATGGAACCGGTTGGGGTTAAAAGTAATAAGCCCTCCGTTCACTTGGGTTTGCATCAGAAAGATATAAAGAAAAGTGCTTCAGAGAAGGGTTCAAAGGTGGGCAGAAAGAAAGATCTGGAGAAGATCAAATTGATGGGGGAGAACTTGGTTGAGTCAGGGTTAGTGAAGACTTTGGATTCTCACTTTTCCAATCCTCCTAAATGATTGTGCTTTCTTGGAATGTGAGGGGCTTGAATAGTGGTCCTAGACAAAAAGTTGTTCGGGACTTGATTAGGAATCATTCACCTGATGTCCTATTCTTGCAAGAAACTAAACTTTCAGTGGAGAGTATGATGGGTCTGGTGCCAAAGCTGTGGGGGTGAGGTGAGTGTTAGTGTGTTGGGGCAACTGTTTCTTCTAGAGGGGTGGCCTGCCTTTGGAGCCCATTAAGATTTTGCCCTGTTTGGTGGGTTGACTCTAGATCTTTGGTATCTGGGGTTATATCTAGTCTTGAGACTAGGGAACTCATCTTGTTTTTTTAACATCTATGCCCCTACTGATTTTCAGGGCAAGCAAAACTTATGGGCTCATATTTTAGGTGTGCGAAGGCTGACTCCTTTTCATCCTTGGATTATGGTAGGAGATTTCAATGCAATCCTTGAGCTGAGTGAGAAGAAGGGGGGGGGGGGGGGGGGTTCTGAGGTTGGAACCCTCCTCCTTCCTTTTTCAGTATAGTATATATTTGCTGCAACTTATTGACATTAAGCTTGGCAATGGGTTGTTCACTTGGAATAATAGGAGGTTGGGAGAGTATTGGATTGCAGAGAGGTTGGATTGTTTTTTGGTCTCTAGTTTTTGGATTGGTTGGGGGTGATCCACAAGTTCTGAGATTCTGGACTAGAGAGGGTCAGATCATTGGCCCATCAAGCTGGTGTCTTCTTCAGCTCGGGTAGCTCGCTCACCTTCTTTCAAATTCCAGCTCATGTGGCTTAGGGATCCTACTTTGCAGGTTCTTGTAGCAGAGTGGTGGAGGAAAGGGAGGCCGACCTTTGGCACAACCATGTACTCTTTTTCCAAGCAACTACAATTTGTTAAGTTTCAGCTTAAACAGTGGAACCGACAGGGTTTCGGGAACATTTTTCATACTAAGAAAGTTGCTCAAAGCATGTTGAATGGGATCACCAGTGAAATCAGAGAGCATGGGTTGTCTGAGGACTTGCTTAGGGAGGAGGACAGGGTTGTGAAGGTGGTTGAGGAATGGGAGCTTAGGGAAGAAATATACTGGAAGCAGAGAGCTCATATTGATTGGCTAAAGGAGGGGGACAAGAACACTGCTTTCTTCTTCAACTCAGTGAAAGCAAGAAGACATGGAAATTCCATCCTTGTTCTAGTTAATGATAGAGGTGAGCAGTGCCTATCCTTGTAGGAGATTTCGAGGGAGGCTCTACATTTTTCCAGACCCTCTTCAAGGAGGACTCCCTCGGAGAAGTGGTGGCGGAGAATCAGGTTCTTGCTTGCATTTCTTCTCTTTTCACAGGGGAGATGAATGAGAAGCTTTTGTGTCTTATTTTGTTGGAAGAGCTGAAAAGGATTGTCTTTCACATGAGGAAAGGAAAAGATCCTAGACCGAATGGGTTCCCGGTAGAATTCTTTCAAGAGTTCTGGGATATTATCAAATTGGATTTATTGGATGTAGTCCAGGAGTCTCAAAGGAATAAGCAGATGCTTCAGGCGCTAAATGCAACGTTCATTGCTTTAATCCCCAAGTGTGAGGGGGCCAACGGTTAGGCCAGTTCTGCCCTATCTCTCTCTACAATGTGATTTATAAGATCATCTCTAAGCTGATAGCAGATGGATTGAAGAAGTGCCTTGGGAATGTTATCTCTGAGGAGCAGAGTGGTTTTGTGGAAGGGCAACAAATTTTGGATGGTGTGGTCATTGCTATGGAGACCATTCATTCTATGGCATCATCCAAGGAAAAAACTATGTTTATCAAGCTAGATATGGCTAAGGCGTATGATAGAGTTCGGTGGTCCTTCCTTCAGAAGATCCTTAGGGCTTTTTGGTTTTGTTGATGAGTGGGTCCAGTGGGTTATGAGTTGTGTTACGTCTACTTCTTTCTCTGTGCTTATTAATGGTGACCATACGGAGTTGTTTGGTGCTTCTAGGGGTCTCCGCCAGGGGGACCCCCTCTCTCCCTATTTATTCATTCTTTTGGCTGAGGTTCTGGGGAGACTGATTAAGCATAATGTGGGGCTCGATATTATTCAGGGATGGAGATGGGGTAATGACTTATAGTCACAATCTCATTTGTAGTTTGTGGATGACACGACCCTTATGGGGCTTGCTCAGGTTAGAGAAGCTACTAATCTGCGTAAGGTCTTGGATGTTTATCTTGTGGCCTCGGGCCAGTTGATCAATGAGGATAAATCTTCTATCCTATTTTTCAACACTCCTGATACTATTCAAAGGAGGATTGCCCTTATCTTGAGATTCCAAGTTGGCTCTTTGCCCTTGATTTATTTGGGTATTCCTATTTCTCCTGGCAACCCTCCTAGGGAGACCTGGCAGGGTATCTTGGATAAATTTCGCATGAAGGTTGAACACTGGACTCATATATGGCTATCCTTCGTTGGAAGGGTTCAACTAATTCAGTCGGTGGTTCAAGCTCTTCCGATCTATCGATGTATGCTTCATGTGGCTCCTAAGTGGTTCCTGAAGGGTTTGGATTCTCTGGCTAGGCAATCTTTCCTCTTCCAAATGGAGTTTGGTCAATTGGGACTTGGTGTGTAGCCCGAAACAGTCAGGGTGGCTTGGTTTAAGGCAGTTTGTTCTTTTTGGGGAAGCGTTGGTGGCTAAACTATACTGGAGGTGGTGTGTTGAGCAGGATCGAGGCTGGGCTAGGATTCTGGCCAACAAATATATGCAGAGGATCCCGATGGAGGAAATCCCTAGATATCCGCTTGAGGGAAAGGGCTCTTTGATCTGGTATACTCTCAAGAGGGGGGCCTCGCTCATTAAGGATGGTCTATTTTGGATTTGCAGAAGGGGGGAAGAGGTTCTCTTCTGGAGCGACTCTTGGGATGGATATCCTCCCATCCTTGACCAGTTTCCTAACCTTGGGAATCTGTGCCAGAGGTTTTTGGCTGCGGGATGGTCAAGGGTGAGTGACTTTAAGGCTGCTTATAGGTGTGGTCAGCTGGAGTTGGAGTGGTGGAAGGTTCCTAATGAGTGGCTGGTTGTTGGGATGGAGGAAGAGTGTGTAGAGTTGCAGGGCATTTTGGCGAGTAGACATTGTAGCTCCCTCAAGAGTAGGGATGGGCTTTCTTGGTTTCCAAATCCTAAGGGTGTTTTTACTATGGCTACTGGATACCGGGAATTGTTGAACTGAAGACTTGAGGGAAGAGAGGTGATCTAGTGGAAACAGGTGTGGAATAATGTTTCTTGGCCGAAGTGTAATTGCTTCGCTTGGACTTTGGCTTTGAATAGATGTCTCACTTGGAACAATATCCGCAAGCGGGGATTTTTGGGACCCTCTATTTGTGTTTTGTGTGGTTATGGGGAAGAAGATTCCTCACACCTGTTCTTTAGGTGCCCTTTCTCTCTGCTTATTTGGCATTATTGGTGGGGGGCATGGAAGCATCCTTGTGTCCATGTTGATTCTTTGGTAGAGTTCTGGAACAGTTTGGGTAGACCTCCTATCTTGTCCTCCTTCCTCCAGACTATCTGGTATATTGGGCCCATCTTCATTCTATGGCAGATTTGGCTTGAGAGGAATAGGAGGATCTTTCGTGAGGAAAGATTGTTTGTTCAGCAAGTTTGGAATAGGATCATTGCTATGATTTGGGAGACAGTGGAAGCTAAATGCGAGGTGAATTTTCTGCTGAGTAGAGATGAGGCTGATATGGTGAGTAGGTTTGGCCTGTAGGAGTTGTCTCTTGTTTCAGCTTATGTCAGGAGAGGTAGACGGGTGATGAAGAAGGTGCAAAGGGTGGGAAGGTGGTTTCCCCCCCTGGAAGGGATTATTAAGATTAACACTGATGGCTCATCAAGGGGGAACCCATGCCTAGCTGGAGTTGGTGGTGTAGGCAGGAATAGAAGGGGGGAGGTTGTTTTCCTCTTTTCGGTGCATAAAGGGTGGTAGTCTAATTACATTATGGAGGGATTTGCGATTCTCTATGCCCTAGAGAGGGCTTGGGAGTTGGGTCGAAGGAAGGTGATTTGTGAATCAGATTCATAAATGGTTGTTAACTTGTTGAATGATCAGAAGGTTAGTGGGATTCAGTGGCAGTTGGTAGGGATTGTCCAGCAGATTCTCCAAATCAGTACTTTAATTGAATAGGTGTCTTTCATCCACATCCCTCATGAATGGATTAGAGTAGCTGATTGCTTGGCCAAGTGGGCTTGGATCATGATAGTAATTGGAAAGTTGAAGGTTGGGAGCATCTCTCCGGGGATTACAGTCGGGACTTGCAAAAGATTTTTACTGTGGACATGGATGGTTATGAAGTTGGATAAGATGGGGCTGGATTTGTGGCTTCTGTCTGGGGCCTCAGGGCTCCGACTCTCTGTGTAATTATTCTGTTTAAATTTCAATAAAGTTTTTACCCCTTTTATTCAAAAATAATAATAATGTTGTCTTAATAAAAAAATTCTTTTAAGTGGACTAGTAAGTATTACAATAAAATAATATATTGTAAGAATTTAATTACAATATAATAATATAATGATCTTTTAAGTGGATTGGTAAGTATTACACTGGCATAATGAATTGAAGAACCCTTCAATAAAAAATCCATACAAACTATATAAGAACTACTAAATTATCCATTTTCTTTTTTAGTCATGTATTTATTTTGAAAATATTTTATCAATATTAAAAAAACTATGCTATATTATTCTATCAATATTTTAAAAACTATGTTATATTAAAAAAACATAAGAATCGTATGAATAAATATATAACTGTAAAGCGGAAAATCGGTCGAACCCTAGTTGCTCTCCCCTCTTCCAATCTCCAAGGAGAGAGAAGGGAGGTTGCTAGGGTTGATGGTTTTCACTTGGGAGACTTTACATTCAAAAGAGGGGTTGAAACCCACAAGATCCAATCCCACACAAGGCAAGATTGGATGCTAAATGAGTTTCAAGGGTTAAGACAACAAGGCTACCCTCTTTTGTAAAGAATGTTAATAGAAGAATTAAGCTAGGAATACATAGAAAGTGAGAAAGATTCGCTTATAAACTGAGATAGGGATATAGGATGAAGCTACGGACCTGGAATTAGCAGTAGAATGTTGATACGGCGCTGTCCTGCAAATTTGAGCAAAAGTTGACGGGACGATGGTGCCCGACGTGCACACGGTCCTCCGAAAAATCCGCGAAACGAAGGGGGATCTGTTCGTCTCTGCACAAGGATTCCAGATCTTCAATTTCAGCCGCGTACCTGCAACCTACACACAGAAAAGCGAAGACGATTGGGGGGTTAGGGATTAGGGGTTTGCCTTTAGGTCAAACCCTAGTTTTGGAATTAACCAAGAAATGAGAAATGCTGTAAATGTAAATGTCTGTAATGTAAAACAAGTACTAATACCTTGTTGTAAGGATGTTTGTATCCTTATGTGCGAAGGTATAGATGTTGTTGTTTGTTGTATGTCGTAGTATGTGATCTCCTCTTCAATGGTTGAATCCTTGTCTTGAATGCAACACTTAGCCTTGAATGGAGACTTAGAATGATCAATTGCTTGAAGGAATGCTTGAATGCTTGAATGCTTGAATGCTTGAATGCTTGAATGTTTGAATATCGTTTCCACGCTTGTACACATATGTCCTTCTTCCCCAAATGGGAGAGGAAAAATGTAGTTTATATACTTGCCAATTTAGGGTTAATAGACTGATTTTCCCGACCTTAGGCCGACCAGGAAATGATATTTTCCAATTTGCAAACAAAAGGACCCGAAGCCCCATAGGAGACCGGGCCCAAAATAGGGCCAGGGACCAGGGCGCTGGGCTCCATGGTCCTGGGGGACCAGGGCGTTGGGCGCTCTGGTCCCACCTCCCGGGACAGCAGGGTGCAAAGGAGGTTCAGGCCAGGGTGCTTGAAAATGCAGTTTTTGGTGTCATAAACAGGTTTCGGGGTCTCCATTCAGGTTCCGTGTTGTGTCGCCATCGTGAAGATCGAAATGCAGTTGAAATTGCAATTGTCGCAATTTTAGGACGCTACATTTAGCCCCCACTTTAGCGGGAGTATGTATGCTCATACTTTCGGTAAAGTACAAGGAAACAACATTGAAAGACTTTCACCACATCAAGGAGGCAAGACACACCAAGCCCCCAGTGGACTAAGGATCTTACGACTTCGATTGACAAAGCAAAAGGGAAGATCACGAGGGAGAACCATGACTGTCAGTAGTAAGGTTCCCTCACTATGAGTCATGCAAGAAAAATACCAAAAATTTTCAAGGCAAAGCTAAGTTCGCCAAGAAATTTTCAAGTATCCTGAAGAGATAGACAGGGTGTATGCCCCCCTACGTTAAAGTGATCGCACACGCCTCAACGGGGGTGATTGTTTTAACGTAGTGATACACATAAGAAATGAGAAAGGAAAGAAGCACGTTATCACAAAGATTTAGCCCCCAAGTGTGAGATAAACCCAAGGATAATAGACACAAAACACAAAGCACGAGGTGACTTCGCTTTCCTCGGGGTCAGTATGCTGTATGATAAGTCATGTATATATATCATATGTATGTATGCATAATTGTTCTTCATTCCCCAATCAAGGAAGGTCACCTAGAAGAAGGGAACACATGTGTCTTTTGAGTCAACATGAGAGAGACCAAAAGAGATCTCAATGCTTTGCATCGTCCTCAAGTAGACAACACCAAGGACAACAAATAGAAGAATCAGAATAACATATAGAAGAAGTAACACAAGAGAGGAGGAGAGAATCTGCTATGCTAATGTAACTAGTCTAGCACGTCATCTACCCCCCGATCTTGCTGATCAATATTTCGGGAAGGCAGGGAACACGCGAGAGGAGGAACATCCAACACAGCAGATGGAGCTATCACAAGATCCAAACAAGGGCTATGTTCATGTTCCAAGCCACGTTGTTCTTGTCTAGGAGCTAGGATAAGTGCTTTAGAAAATTCATTAGATAAATGGTTATCAATATCAACAAGTTCATATTCACTATCAGAAGCAAGAGAAGTAACATTTTCATCATGAATAACATTTTCATCTATAGCATCATCAAGATTTATAAAAATAGGGTCTTTAATTCGCACAGGATCAAGACCATCATGCATCTTATGTTTTGGAGATTTTGGAGAAAATGGAATAATGCTTGTTGAAGGTGTTTTTGGAGATTGCAAAGTTTGAGAAGCAGCTGCTTGAGCTCTAAGACGACGCTTTCGTCGACGTTCACGTGCAGAACGATTTCGTCTAGTCTTAGTAGGAAGTGGAGAAGATTGAGGAGGAGGAATGTTCTCATCCTTATCATTTGGGTGTTTAGGTTGTGGTCTCTTAGGTTGGATAATAGGAGAAGAGGAAGGTCTCTTCTCTCTATAAAAGGAAGGAGGAGGAACTGCTCCATATAAAGGAGGAATATTTGGTTTAGGAAGGAGACCAAGTCCATCATGACGAGGAGGTATAGGTCTACTCTTAGAAAGCTTTTTAGGCATAGACATAGTCACATCCATAGGGATGGGTTGGGGATCTTCTTGAGGAAAGACATTAGTTTTATCTTTCAAAGGAAGAATTTCCTTCTCAAGAATGATAGGAATATCAAGTTTGGGTGTTCTAGGTTCACTTAAAGATAGGATCATATCTGTTTTCCACTTTTGATAAGATTTGAAAAGATGATCACTTCGCGGAGGAAGAGATTGGAATTGTTTAGGCCAAAAGTAATCAATAGGAACACTAGAGGTTCTTTCAGCTGGTTTAAAGAGACTATGATTGACGGTAACAACTTCACCATTATGGGGAAATTTCAAACACTTATGAATAGGAGAAGCAATAGCTTTCATGGAAGATAGCCAAGGATAGCCAAGCTTCACATGAAATTGTTCGGATGAAGGAATAATAGCAAAGTTCACATCAAGGGATTTGTTATGGACCTCAATAGGTAATGTAATAGAACCAATTGCAGGAGAAGAAAATGCATCAAATAATTTCACAACCACATCTGTTTTGTCATAGATCACTTGATTCAATTGCAAAGTAAAAAGAAATTCTTCAGTAATAACATTAACCATGCAGGAAGGATCAATAAGCACTCCACGGCAAGGTGTATTCTTGACTTTTGCAACTATGTATAAAGGACGATCAGGTGCCCTGATAGTTTCACTAGAATCAAATGTGATGGAAGGTTCTTTAGGGTTTTCTTGCTGCTCTACAAAGTTAATCACATTCGGAGTCATAGACACAAGACCATCAGATGAGAAAGAGGAATCATTAGCCTCAATCGCATTAGAGGTATGAGAAGGTAATGGATCAGTAAAAATCTGAAGATTTTGGTTACGAGGAGCTACAGATGTATTGCCTTTATCATTCACTCTGGAAACAGAGATAGTATTATTATCAATCAAATCTTGAATTTTACCCTTTAAAGAAAAACATTTTTCAGTATCATGCCCAGGCTGACGATGAAATTGACAAAAAGATTTGTTATCAAAATAAGGTGAAGTAATCTTTGCGGGATCAGTTTGTCGTACAGGAGGAAGAGTAAGCACATTTTGTTCCAATAACTTATTCATAATACTATGCAATGATTCATTCAAAGGAGTATACTTTCTTTCTTTCTTGAAAAATTTAGAAATAGGAGGCACACCTGATGCTGCATTCACATTGTTGTTGATGATGTTTTCATTGAATTTGATGGAATCTCTATTCGGTTTAAACTTTCCAAATGGTTGTTGACTGCTATCACCCTTATCACTCGGAGCCATAGGATGTGATTGTTCCATTTGACTCACAGTCAGTTGATAATTGTGAAGAGTTGCACACAACTGTTGGAAAGAAGTAAACTCAGAAAACAGAAGTTTGTCTCGAATATCTTTTTGTAAATTAGAAATAAAGATTCTTTGAATATCATTGTCAGGCACTGGAAAAGAAATTTGAGCATACAAATGCTTATATCTACCAATGAAATCAGTCACTTTTTCTTTAACACCTTGTTTACAATGCATTAAATCAATCAAAGTAACTTTAGGACTTATATTGTTTTGAAATTGTTGAATAAAAGCATTTGCAAGTTGTTCGAAAGAAGTAATAGAATAAGAAGGCAATGAGCAATACCATTGTAGGGCTTTATCTCTTAATGTCCTAGTAAACAGTTTTGCAAGCAACCTTTGGTCATAAGCAAAATCGGTACATATTGTTTGAAAAGTCTTAACATGTGTTAGAGGATCACCTTTACCATTATAAAGTTCCAAATGCGGGATTTCAACATGTTTAGGAGGGATAGCTCGAACAATGTCAAGAGAAAGTGGGCTCGCAACATCAAATGTGGGCACACTAAACTTAGATTGATTCATAGAGGCAATTTGTTGTTGTAAAGAAGAGACAGTTTGTGCAAGATTGTTAATGGTCGCTTCAGTCGAAGAATTCATATTAGACGTGTTAGATTGTGATGGAGGTGTTATGTTATTGAAAGAAGGCAAAGAGTAAGGTGGTGGGACACTATGATAATTAGTCATAGGAGATGATTGGACAGGAGGAACAATACAAGGAGGAATGGAATGGTTAAATGAATTGCCCCCTTGCGTCATGTTCATTTGTGAAGATGTAATAGGGACACTCATTGAAGGAATGAATGAAGAAGTCGGATTGAATGAAGGAAGAGGGTTAATTGAAGAAGAAGGATTGCCCCCATGACTGGTAATCATAGGCGGAATGTCTTGTATTGAAGTAGCCATTATGTTTGATGTAAAGGTAGGTATGCTAGCAATAGAAGTTGTCAAAGGGATAGAGTGATTGACTTGAGTGGGAGGTTGTGTATAACCTAAAGTTTCAGCACAACTCTTCATAGGCATCACATTCGAATCCACAATGTGTGCAATACCACGCAAAATATCAATTCCATTCTTATCACTTTGAAGCATATGTTTTAGACCCTCAATTAAAGGAAGAGCTTGACTATCAGGGTATTCTTGAGACATCCATTGTCGAAAATCGTCAAATTGATTATCCAATTTCACAAGTTGTTCTACAGAAACCTCATGGAGAGCTTCTTCATCATTAGGAGGATTAGAGGAATTACCCATGTCCTCGTTAAAAAGGCTGTTCAAATTAGGTTCCATCTCCTCGGTAATTAAACCTCGGAAAGACTTAATTCTACGGCTTCGTCTAACGGGAATAGTGTAAGTAGGGCTTATTGTTGTAAAACTCATGCACTAGAGAGGGAGAGGAGATTTTGAATTTAGAGGTAGCAAAATTCAGTAAAATCAGCCAATCTTCTAGATTTAGGCTGTTAAATGCAATCATAACAATCTCCCGAAATTTTGGAAAAAATGTCAGGGACCGTGGCGCTCGGAGTGCACACGGTCCTCACAACTTTTTTCGAAATTTGCAGGGATGAAAGTTATGATGATTTTAGAGCTAATCTGAAAAAATTGAGTGATTTTACGATTTGTAGATAGGCCAAATTAAAGTTGCAATCTCAAAATTGAATCCTACCAAGATTGTCGAAAAATGCAAAATTTGAATTTTGAAAAAGAGAGGGAAACTGAAATTTTGAATTTTATGATTTTAGAGGGAATACCAAAAGCAATGCAAGTTTTGAAATTTTAAAATTTGACTCAGTTTCACGCAAAATTCAATTTTGAAAGCGGAAACCAAAGTTGTTGTAATTAAGCACTTAATTTCAAAAGTCACAAATTGCAAGAATTTGAATAAAGCACTGAAATTTCGAATGAATGCAAACACACTTTTCAAATTTAGGACAGTAAGAACACAATTTTGACACAAAATTTCAATTTCAATGATTTTTGAATGATTAGAAGCCCTAAACCAAGCAATCACAAGACCAACTTTGACTGTAATTTTGAAAGTGTTATAATTGATAAAATCAGCCAAAATTCTGGATTTTAGCAGGAAAATACAGTAAGATCTTGCTCCCGAAATTTCAGAAAAAATGTCGGGGACGATGGCGCTCGGAGTGCACACGGTCCTCGCAACTTTTTTCCAAATTTTCAGGGATGAAAGATATTGTGATTTTATTGCGGAATCCAAAGTTACAGCTGATTTGGAGATGTTTTGATCAGTGAAATTGTCGGACAAAGGTTGAATCAAGAGGGTTTCAAAAATTAGGGTTTTGACACTTAACCACTTAATTTTCAAAATTGAAGCACAAATATGAATTGATAATTTGTAATAGAAGGGCAGATCTGAAACAAGCATTAACAATTAAATATTTCACAAGTTCAATTACTAAAAAGAAATTTTAGGGTTTTTATGCAATCACCTCTAAAATTTGCAAAAGATCAAACATGGAAATGTAATCAAGGAATCAAATTTTTCAGATCTAACCATGAATAATCAGAAAGGATGTTCACGTCGGGTTCACCAAAATGTAAAGCGAAAAATTGGTCGAACCCTAGTTGCTCTCCCCTCTTCCAATCTCCAAGGAGAGAGAAGGGAGGTTGCTAGGGTTGATGGTTTTCACTTGGGAGACTTTACATTCAAAAGAGGGGTTGAAACCCACAAGATCCAATCCCACACAAGGCAAGATTGGATGCTAAATGAGTTTCAAGGGTTAAGACAACAAGGCTACCCTCTTTTGTAAAAAATGTTGATAGAAGAATTAAGCTAGGAATACATAGAAAGTGAGAAAGATTCGCTTATAAACTGAGATAGGGATATAGGATGAAGCTGCAGACCTGGAATTAGTAGTAGAATGTTGATACAGCGCTGTCTTGCAAATTTGAGCAAAAGTTGACGGGACGATGGCGCCCGGCGTGCACACGGTCCTCCGAAAAATCCGCGAAACGAAGGGGGATCTGTTCGTCTCTGCACAAGGATTCCAGATCTTCAATTTCAGCCGCGTACCTGCAACCTACACACAGAAAAGTGAAGACGATTGGGGGGTTAGGGATTAGGGGTTTGCCTTTAGGTCAAACCCCGGTTTTGGAATTAACCAAGAAATGAGAAATGTTGTAAATGTAAATGTCTGTAATGTAAAACAAGTACTAATACCTTGTTGTAAGGATGTTTATATCCTTATGTGCGAAGGTATAGATGTTGTTGTTTGTTGTATGTTGTAGTATGTGATCTCCTCTTCAATGGTTGAATCCTTGTCTTGAATGCAACACTTAGCCTTGAATGGAGACTTAGAATGATCAATTGCTTGAAGGAATGCTTGAATGCTTGAATGTTTGAATATCGTTTCCACGCTTGTACACATATGTCCTTCTTCCCCAAATGGGAGAGGAAAAATGTAGTTTATATACTTGCCAATTTAGGGTTAATAGACTGATTTTCCCGACCTTAGGCCGACCAGGAAATGATATTTTCCAATTTGCAAACAAAAGGACCCGAAGCCCCATAGGAGACCAGGCCCAAAATAGGGCCAGGGACCAGGGCGCTGGGCGCTCTGGTCCCACCTCCCGGGACAACAGGGTGCAAAGGAGGTTCAGGCCAGGGTGCTTGAAAATGCAGTTTTTGGTGTCATAAACAGGTTTCGGGGTCTCCATTCAGGTTCTGTGTTGCGTCGCCATCGTGAAGACCGAAATGCAGTCGAAATTGCAAGTGTCGCAATTTTAGGACGCTACAATAACAAATTGTCATTTCATGGATAAATTATGTACATCCAATTTATGTAAATTTTTAAATTCATATTTAAAAAATATTTATAACTATTTTTTAAAAATTTAGAAATGAAAAAATATTTATTTCTCTTTAATTTTTTTATAATAAATAATAGTGGAAAATTAAACATACTGAAAAAAATAGTGGAAAATTAAATATACACATCATTATATATAGATTATATTTAATGTGTATTGTAGTTTATATTTCATTGAAGATCTAATTTTGAAAAGATCTCTTAGCATATTTTATATAGATTATATTTAATGTGTATGCTAGTTTATATTTGATTGAAGACAAGCATACCTATATTTTAAAAAATTATATAAAATACGCTAAGAGATATCAATTTAAAGATAATTGTTAAATGACTTTAAACTTATTTACCACTATTAACTTTGAAAATAAAATTAGACATTGGTCAACCAATAAAGATAAATGATGGCAAAATTTATTTTGTGTGTAGCTACAAGATTGGTTTGATTCTTTTATTAATAGGTAGGTTTTAAACATCTTAGAGAAGTCTAAAGACTAACTCATATATATAACTTGAGATGAACACATTTTAAAAATAATAAAAATATATATAATTGATATACTTTATAATATCATTAGAATGTGTGAAGTGAATTTATTTAATTTCATTTAAATCTTTTAAAGAAATTTAGTTCAATTGATTAAAATATTAGGTTCTCATTAATTCATTCAATCACGAACCCTAAAGAAGGGGTGCCTCTTCAACATAATAAATATTATCACCATAAATAAACAATTATAATTATTTTATTGGTAAAAAGATCTCCATAACAAGTTTGTTTTAGTATATGATTAGTTATTTTGATATACAAAGGAAAATGGACTAAATGATACAATCAATAAAAGTACATCATATTATTTAACTTAATCTAAAACCTTTCTCGTATTTTACAAAACCTTAAATAAGGTGGTTTTCTAGAACACAAAGACATGCCATGATTTCCATTACTTTATTGCATTTTTTTAGTAATAAATTCAACATGTCCATAGAAATTAAAAAATGTAAATGAATTGAAATAAATGCAATAATAATAAAAATGAATTGTAAACCGCTCAAAAAATCGCCCAACAACTTTTTGTAGAAAAGCCTTTTGAACAAACACATTCTAAATTTTTTTCGATAAGGTGTAGATTATCTTAGTTGGATCCTTCACAATATTATTTGTGTAGATCAGCAATCCCAACTAGATCATTGGGGGTGACTTCCAAATGAAGAAATATTTTTCGATAAATGAAAGAAGAATAAACAAATAAACAAATAGAAAGGAACAAAAAGCACAAGAGAATAAATAATGGTGGATTTTTTTTTAAAAAGTTTCATAGATGATCAAAATCAATAGCCCCTATAGTGTCATAAATTGTACACCTTTGCTAGGGTGTCCAATTCCACACTTGCTTAGCACTCATTTTAGTGTCTCATTCTAGTATGCACTATAGGACTTCGTTATGCATTTATTTAATGATTAATCCAAAAATATGTGAGTCCTCGCTCAAAAAAATCTTATGTGAGCCCTTAATCATAGGTGTACTATTTAATTCTTTCATCTCCTCATTTCTTACCTACCTAGGCTCTATTTTAACATGTGCAGCTTTTTGTATTTTACCCCAACCTCAAAGATCAATTCACATTCAATACTAGCCTCTTGGCATTTTGGGCCCTGGGTTTAAATTGAGGCCCGCATTGAAGGGACTAGGCCAATTAGGATGCCCCGATCTTGAGACTAGGCCAATCAAGGCACCCCGCTCCTCAATGTTTTGGCTCAAATTTAAATCGCTTAACGATGAACTCATTCGAGTGGGAATTTTAAACCCACATAGACTTTCTTCGATTTTTGCATCCCGAAATGCTTGGTGAGGTATAAAGGCAAGTTAACTCACCTCATTTTTAGGAGAAAAACAATTATGAAGGATTCACTTTGCAATTTGAAGACATCCTATGAGATGAAGATCTAGAAATCAAAGGAAAAATTAGCAAACATCAAGATTCAATTTCTTTTTCATCATGAACATGGAAGATTTAAGAGATGTTGGAGGATAATAGGGAATTACTGAATGATGATTGGCTTGTACCTCTCCCTTTGGGTGTGGTATGATTTCATGTTATTCTCATGTTTCTACATACAAATGTCAGATCTAAGTTTCATTATCTCAAGTTATGTAATTCATGCAATTTCATTTTTAATATTATTTAGCTCATAGAAATCATAGGCACACTTAAGATTCAAGAACACACAATTCCAATTTCAATATTGACTATTTGTAGATGTGGGAATCACCATGACAGGGGGTTGCCTAAGGAAAACCCCTATATAGCCACACACACACACTATCTCTCAATATTGTAGGTTGAACTACAAGTTTAGATCAGATTTTGGCAGAAGAAAACAACTTATGAAAGTATCACAGACTCAAATCTAAAATCTCAACCTTTGTTACAAGGACTCAATCACCCAAGGCCACGGGGGATTCACTAGCTAAGCAATATCATATCACGTGTGTTCATATTTGGGGGTTTAATATCCCTAAAATTAAAAACAATGTATTGCCTATCTAGTGAAAATAGAGGGGTTTTTAATTCGAGCTATGAAAAATTACGATATTTGGTGAAAATAGGGGGTTTTTAATTTGGGCTATGTATTAGGAGGGGGTGACAAAAAAGGAGTTTAGGGCAATATTTTTTGAAAATAGGGGGACTCTATAATATGTCATGAATGCATGTGATATAACTCAGGTTCACTAAGTGAAGCCCCTATGCCCAAGGCACCCCAGTCCTAGGAGAAAGGTGTCCTGGGCACCCTAGTCCCCCCAGATCTAGTTCAGATTTCACCCAAATCCAGAATCCTAGCCAATTTCTTAGCCTTGGGATCCAGTCACTCTGGGTGACCCAATCTCTACAATAATAGTTTAGGCTTGAATCACAGGTGCACTATAATATTCTTGTTTTGTTTCTACATCTGATTTGTAGTTCACATATTTTTGTTACAATTATTTCTAGATTAAAGCTTAAAACCTTAGCCTTTTGTGTCATTCTAATTAACATTTCCAAGAAAAAAAATAATAGAATCCCTAAAAGCATAGATATTGAATTGCATCTTTTGAATAAGGGATTAGTCAATCATATCCGTCTTCTGGTGGCTTCGTATTCTAATGTGACTGGAAAAGGTGATTCTTAGCCTAGTTTGCCTATCCTATCTTCTGATCATCACAATCTTGTGCATCTCTCAAAAGCATAATTATCAATTGTTGAACTATTGAAATTTTAGCATTATTAGTGAATGCATTACAAGATAATATAGTTCCTCTTTTTTAAAGCGACTGGGAATGAAGAGCTTGAAACACTTGAAATGCATGACCTTATGTTTCACATTCTTACTACCCATGAAGCTCAAACAAACGTCAATTTCAACCTTAGTTTTTTTTTTTACATG
Source organism: Cryptomeria japonica (assembly GCF_030272615.1). Lineage (NCBI taxonomy): Eukaryota > Viridiplantae > Streptophyta > Pinopsida > Cupressales > Cupressaceae > Cryptomeria > Cryptomeria japonica. Next base: position 271,889,813 of record NC_081407.1, read on the forward strand.
GAATATTCCATCATGTCATAGTTATGGAATGCCTCTCAACGTAATAATTCCAAATACTATTTTCTAAATAAAGATGTAATGGTGGAAATAAGGTTTACAAGTTTATGCATGCAAACAAGCAATTAAACCTACTTTGCAAACATTAAACATTAAAGGGAGAGTGAATTTAATTATTCCAATCTCACTTTAAGTATGAAATGGATTAGATGCAGATCAAATTCACTTGCTTTGTGGAATTGAGTTGAATGTGTATTAAGAGGATTGAAATTGAATGCTAGATCTAGGGCTAAAGATGCAAAATTGACATAAAATAACACAAACAATAAGTTTCAGATGTGGTATGTAGACACAAAGCTAGATCTGAAGTAAGGGAATATAAAGAAACCTATGTTTGAAAATTTGGGCTCGAAAGTACAGGGAAAGGTGGCTTGAGGCAATCCTATCATGTAGTTGTCAAATCTGGACAAACATGAAACTTTCAAAAACCAAATGTCACTAAGCCTCTCCCAATATTTTGTCAAAATTTTGTCAAACAAGGTGGTGTGGGGGGACCCTATCCTCCACTTTTCACTCTTGCAAAAGTTGGGTCTAATCGTCTTCATATCTTCTCTTGAAATCTTTAATTTAGCTTTTGGATATGTCGTGTGTACACAAAAAGAGGTGAAATGATGTTGTTAATAGAGGTTTGCCTAGGTCAAACCCCGAGTTTGGAAATAAACCTTTAATTGAAATTGAAAAGGAAATGGAAAGCTTACCTTTTAAGGGCAAGGCTAGATCTAAATTGAAATGCTTGAATTGGAACTTGACACCTTGATGAATCTTGCTTTGAAGTATTGATGCCAAGGTTGATGTTTTTCATGTGGAATGTCTTCATAATGTCTTGATCATGGATGCCATCATGAATGCTTGAAATTTGAACTTGATCTTTCCTTCATTGGCTCGAATATGCTTGATTGATTGCTCACTTGAATTTTTGAATTAATCTTGTGAAATTGTAATTGAGAGATAATAAAATGAGGGGGTAAGGCTTTCTTTTATACCTAACCACACCAAACATGTTCAAAATTTTGGAGAGGGCTGACATGAAGAAAGTTTTCTTGCCTCCAAAATATTACCATTGTGGAGTCCAAATTTGGGCCCCTTTTGGGAGGACAAGGGTGCCCATGGTGTTCCTATCCTACCCATCATGACTAAAATTTAGATAGAATCCTAGAAAGGTGTTGAAGATGTTAATTTTAGGATTGTCTAAGTAGGATCAAAATAGGGTCAAAGCACAGAAGAAGGTCAGAATGTTGAAGTAAGGCTTAGGTGAGGGCAAAATTGTATAGGGATACAATTTTACAATGTTGTACAAAAGATAATTATTTCATTCTATTTTCTAGTATTTTTGTCACGAGAGTAAAACTACTTTTTTTCCATTAAAAATCTAAATATTTTATTTTATTTTATAAAACATATAATAAGAAAGTTGCTTTTACTATTTTTTGGTTTTTAGGAACATGGGTTCTTCACATCCTTGTAGAATGTCTCTCATGAGCCTTTATCTAGGTTTTTTTGGATTTAATTGTGTATTTTTTGTATTATTTGCTTAATGAATAGGTGTCTTTATTATTAATTATAAAGTAATATTACACATATTAACAAAAACAGGCAAAAGAAATCATATCCCTAAAATTTAAATGGTACTTAAGCCCAAAGCAAGAAAACATAAAAATAAACAAAGTTGCTTGGTGGCTAAAATAATAGTAAGAGGAGGAGGGGGGTCTCAATCATTGGTTTTACCATATACATTAGTGGGATCCAAGGTACCATAAGATAATTCAATCCATCATTATTATTATATTTTTCTTCTCAATTTTCTTCATTAACCACTTAGGTAGGAGAAATGACAAAAGATAGTCGAGGAAATTTGTTGGACTGTAGCTAGCCTGAAGAACCTCCATTAATAAGCGATGGATATATATAGAGTTTCTTTCTAAGTTTCAACCAAATACACTATGCGCTCTCTTCTCACAAGAGGAAGGGATTGTGAATGAGTACCTTGGTGGCTACAAATGGGTTGATTACGACCACATCAATGTCCATGAGGAGAAAGACCTCAAAAGGAGGGAGTCAGAGGAACCTTGGCCATGGTGAAAGGGGTATTACCCTAATGATTAGCAATAGTTTTAAGTGGGCGACCTCAAGTGAAACTTTGTTAGTTTGCACTTAAATCTATTAGCATGAGTTAAAAATTGTCAATTAGCAAAATATCTTGAAAAATAGTATAATTTCTATTATGCTAAAAATAATCTTCACCTTGAAAGCATGCCATATTTGAAATAATTTATTGGTGACACAAGGCCAATTTACTAATAACACAATATGCTAGGAAAAAAACACTAGTTTGAACAACTTGAAGAAGTCATTAAATCGGGACTAAACATCTTGAGATTTGGTACAAGAATAAAAGTGATGTTTGTGTTGTAAATCAAGGTGAAGAAAGCTTGCAATATGAACTTAGACTCAAAGTTATTACAAATATGAAACTAAAGATTAATAATTAACACAGTGATTATAGAATCAAAACAAGAACAAGAAAATCATTGAACATGATGTTGGCATTATTGGCATTAAGTTCTCATTGATGTCAACTGGTTTGGTATGGTCACTAGTGAGTAAGAAGTGGTGACCGGTATAGGAGAAGTAAGACATGATGATGCCAATCCATATGTATGTAAGCGGATTGAAGGTAAGTTATGGGTACACATGAAATGCATCATCTACCGGTAAAGCGGGACCACCGACAAGACAAAGCAAGCAAGCAAGAGAAGAAATGAAGGATGTAAACTGGTATACTCAGAGAAGATTAATGTTGTCGGTAAATGGAATGAGTAGTAGGACCAACATGTTTGATGGAAGCCCAAGTTGAACCACCAATAGAGAAGAGGTATGCAGGTATGAAGGCCCACCGGTGGAGTTAGGTTATACCGATAGTCAATCTTGGTCAATGAAGAATGTCAAACCGATATAACAAACCAAGCAGAGGTGAATGTCGACAAAGATGATAGCTGGAAGTCAGGTGGTGATCATGAATAGGTCAGTGAAGTGTGCATCGACGTAACAGTCAACAAGCAGGTCAGCTTTTATGAAGAACCCGCAAGTCATGGGAGGATGGCAGAAGATTTCTACTCGAGGAAGACAAGTTGGAAAGCGATTGAACTAATCTTGCAAGAAGATCTAATCTTCATACCCGTTTACTGAAGGAAACAACCAAGGCATTAATGGTGTGTGACAGAGAAACGCAGAAAAGCATGGTGCAGACCTCCAGATATAGAAAACTCACATTGGAATGCGAGGTGTTGGTAGTGCTGATCGATGACATGTAGATCATCTCTCTGGAAAAGAAGATCAAATCAAATCCCATATGGATTGAGTTGGTGAAGACAAAACCTAACATGACACTGTTTGAATGTTGTTTCACAGGAACTCTAGAAGATAAATATGTGAGCTCGAGACTGAAATCAGTTGATGCTTGATACGAAGAGTGAGAGAGAAGAGAGACTAAGCAAGGAGAAAGATCATCTTCCTTAGAGTTTATTTTGGGAAAGTTGCAAAGTGAGTTAGCAGGCGAACCAGTGAGAAGGTCTAACCGGTAGCAACATAGTAACCGGTAAATTGTTGCAGGTCTAACAGTTAAGCTAACTAGTGAGGTGTGATTGGTCAAGAAGGCATCCGAGAGTGACATAGTGTGGTGTGAGGCTAAGGGAGAAAGAAGAGAGGCTAGGAGTAACTGGTGGGTGATTAGAGAGAGTAATCTGATAACTGACAACATGAGAACTAGTGAAGAAGAGGAGGTTGTTAACCGACATAAATCTATTGATTAGGTGTTGCAGAACCCATTTGCAACCATGTGTTATAACTGTATCTAAATTGTATTTCATTATACAACACTGAGTTGGAGCTTGGTGCAGGGGTTGGTGCCCTAAATCATTGTAATCCATTATTTCTTTGTGATGCTGGATTGGAGTAGTAGACTCCAACAACATTTCTCACCGAGGTTTTTCCAATATTGGGTTTTCCTCATACATCTGGTGTTGTGGGTTGCATTTGTATGTTTGCCTCTTTTGATATCCATAGTTGTCTTACCAGTTTGATTGTTTAGTGCTTAGAGTGATAACCGGTATTCCAAGGTTGTTTAAAAAGAGAATAATTTAGGAACGACTGATTCACCCCTCTCTCAGTGGAACATTGTGTTCAACACATGACACACTAGATTTATGTGGAGAAACCCTTTCAGGAAAAAAAATCCACCACAAAAAGAGAGGAAAGTATATGGCTGTAATGGTGGGAAAATGATGAGTGATAGATCAAGAGGAAAACTACCCTTTTCCTCAAATAGAGATGAGAGTTTCACTATTGATTATCCTTCAAGCACTTTTCACCATTACATTAATTCACTAGATTCAATCTCCACACAAAGATGATAGATTGAATTCTGAATGAATTGAGAATGTTAGCATGATCCCCCTCTTTCTTTGTTTGATTTGGAAAGGAATTGATTGAATTATGTAGTGAAAAAGTGACAAAGAATTGATTATAACTTGAGATTGGAATATGGGATGAAGTTGTGCACTTGGATCTGGCAGTAAAATGTCGAGACGAAGTTGCCCTTTGAATGTGATGAAAAGTTCTCCGGACCATGGCGGGAATGTCCACGGTCCTCCGAAAAATCCGTGAAACGAAAAGGGTTTTTCTGCCTCTGTAAATGGATCCCGAATCCGAAATTACAGTTGCGCACCTACAACCTACACATAGAAAAGAAAGGAAAATGGGTTGGGATTGGGGGTTTGCCTTTAGGTCAAACCCCAGTTTTGGAATTAACCAAGTAATGAAAGAAAGTACTTGCAAATAGATGTAAATGAAAGACTGAATTGTAAATCACCTGAAGGGAGGTTGTAGTAGCAATGTTGATAGAAATGCTTGTGTGGAATTGTATGTTGGAATCAATATCCTCTTCAATGGTTGAATCCTTGACTTGAGTGCAACACCTAGCCTTGAAGGGAGACTTGAGAATGCTCAATGCTGGAAAAGAATGCTTGAATGCTTGATCACTTGTGAATTTCCCACTCATCCAACTTATGAAAATGAGAGAGTGAATGCCCCCTTAAATACATGTTGGTGGATTTGAATTTCATCACGGGCCGACATCGGGGAGGTTTCCCGCCCGAGGTACAACCCACAAGGCATGCTCTAGGAAGGGTCCTGCCCTAAAATAGGGTAGGGACAGGGTCGCTACGCCCTTGTCCTCCTATTTTAGGGACAGGGTCACTATGCCCTTGTCTTGGGAGGACAAGGGCACCACGCCCCTGTCCTACCTCTTTCTCCAGGGAAGAATGCAATCGAGGTGATGCAGAGGCCAAGGAAGAAGCTATTTTTGCAAGCCGAGCACTCTCCAGTCTTTGATCATGCTAGAGGATTTGAGTTTGCATGTGTGAGGACCCTAATGCACTCGTAAATTGCTAGGGTTGCAATTTTATGACACTACATTTAGCCCCCACTTTAGTGGGAGTATAAGCATATGCCAATATTGTCGGTAAAGCACAAGGAAACAAGATTGAAAGAATTCTACCATATTAAGGAGGCAAGATGCACCAAGCCCCCAATGGAATTAGGATCTTACGACTTTGATTGACAAAGTAAAAGGGAAGATCGAGAGGGGGAGAACCATGACTGCAAGTAGCAAAGTTCCCTTCACTATGAGTCATGAAAGCAAGGATACCAAAGATTACAAAGTAAAAACAAAGTTCACTAAGTAATTCTAAGTATCACAAGAAGGAAAATATGAGTGGAGTGTATGCCCCCACGTTAAAGTGATCGCATGTGCCTTATCGGGAGCAATTTCTTTAAGGTAGGATACACCCAAGAGAAAGAGAAGGGAGGGAGCACGTTATCACAAAGATTTAGCCCCCAATCGAGGTATAAACCCAAGGATAATGAACACAAAACACGAGGTAGTGTCACTTTCCTTAGGGCTCATTATGTTGTATGATAACTCATGTATATCATGTATGTATATGCATAGAATAATCTTCATTCCCCAAAGAAGGACACTACCTTAGAAGAAAGGGAAGAGCGGATGTCTTTTGAGTCAACATGAAAGAGACCAAGAAAAGATCTCAATGCTTTGCATCATCCCCAAGTAGACATTAAGGGAACAAGAGAAGAACAGGGATACACATAGAAGAATGGTCACAAAAGAGAAAGAAATAAGAGAGAAATAAATCTACAGTGCTAGTATCGCTAGTCTAGCACAACATCTACCTTCTGATATTGCTGATCACTATTTCGGGAAGGTGAGCAACACGCAAGAGGAGCGACATCAAGGACAACAGATGGAGCTATCACAAGATCCAAACAAGGACTATGCTCATGTTGTAAGTCACTTTGTTTGATTCTAGGAGCTAAGATTAAGGTTTGTGAAAACTCATCCGATAAATGTTTGTCCACATCAACATACTCATACTCACTATTAGAAGCATTAGGAGTTGTATTGCCATTATGAATAACATTTTCACCCATTTCTTCATCAAAGTTTAAAGCAAGAGGAGCAAGAACACAAATAGGAGTACAACCATCACATGTTTTATGCAAATTATGATTTGGAGATGTTGGTTGAACATCTTTCTTAGGAGAAAAGGGAATCATGTCAATTATCGGAGTTTGAGGAGATTGAGTATTTGGAGGGAGAGATTCACGAGCTCGAACATGACGTCTTTGTTGGCATTCTCTCGCATAACGATTCTATCGAGTCTTAGAGAAAGGCTAAGAAGGAGGAGGAACACTTGAAAAAGTAGGAACATTTCTCTCCATGATAGTGGAAGGTTTAGGTTGAGGTCTTTTTGGTTGAACACACTAGTACATTTGGGGTTGAATTTCGACGGTAATTCATTGGATTTTAGACTGCATTTCGTCAAACAACCAACAAAAAATGTCATTGAAAAATTATCGTCGGATGTTCCGACATTACTTGAGGTCGTCAAAATTCTAATGGACAACAAGAAACCTCTGACGGTGAGCATGACTGCCATTCCAACAAACCAATTTCATTGGGCATATAGCATGCCCGTTAGACGTGTTAGTCTTTCCCGTCGAAATTTCGATGATCTTATGCCACCCATCCGACGAGCCAATGTCATCGGGCATATAGCACGCCTGTCAAACATGTCAATGTTTACCGTCAAAATTCTGACGGTCTTCTGCCACCCATCCGATGAGCCAATGTTGTCGGGCATATCATGCCTGTCAGACGTGTCAGTCTTTCCTGTCAGAATTTTGGACATTCAAATTATTTAAAAAAAAAAGGAATGATGCTGATTTTTAGAGATTATAAACCTATCAATAGGATTTGCACAGAGATTTTAAGGATGGACGAGTCATGGTAGAGTACAGAGAAATTGCTAAACAATAAATTCCAATGTCAATACAAATAGAAAATTCCCCCTTTGATACATACATACTACAATCAACTTGTTTGTAGTCTAGTGAATGGATGTGAAATCTCTATAGTTGTCTAGCACAATCTAATTATTGTCCAAGATTCCAACCACAACTATTTATGACATTATTAAATATGACTTTCCAATATGGTAAATCGACAAACTATCATGGACACCTTAGAGATTGAATTTTGACACCCAAAGAAGCATATAAGTCATCGAGTTTTGTATCTCATAATACACATATTGGACTATATATATCATGGTATGGATATGATAGTATGCTCCATCCCAACGTAAGCATAGTCCTCTTATCATCCATAACTCAACTAGTATGAAAAAGTATTGCTTGAAGGTGTGAGCCTCATCCATCCATTACTATCACGAGTGTAGGCAATCCTGGTAGGCAATTCTGCTAGGCTATGCTATCTCCCAAGGCTCGAAACCTAGGTGGATATTGATGATGGTGTACAATGACATTTTTTATGATATATATGATAGATACATTTTTTATGACGTATATGGATATATGCATACCCATTTATTAGGAAACTATGTAATAATATTGTGCCATCAATATTAAAGAAATTTTTGTGGTTATGGGTCTACATCGACTACGCTCACTAGTGGATTGTCACAAAATTGCTAGACTATGAAGCTCATATTCTGGTGTTGGAACTAGGTACAATGCCTATCATAATCACTCCATATGTAACACCTCGCGAAGGAACCCTAAAGGATAAGAGAAAACTATACAAGGAATGCATGGAAATATATATATTTTAAAGGTAATTAAGTGCCATCATGCATTACATATACAAGTATAATGCTTAACCTCAAATAAGGTTGTAACCTATAAGTTTACCAACTATGCACATGTGGAAGAGAAAAATATTGGAACTCCATTTGAGATAACTCAAGTTGCCTGTAAGGGCTCCGTAATGTTGCTACCTATGTGTGGGAAAAGCGGGGCTATGAAACTCAAAATGTGAAAAAGTGGTCTCAAAGGGCTTGTTCACACACCCACAGGACTTCTTGGTGCAATTTATGGAGTCATTAGGAATGACTCAACTTCCCAAGGTAGGTTCCATGGTTCTCTATCTCACAAGGTCCCTCAAGCCAATGCCTTTGCTTTCGGATCACTGAGCAAAGTGATTTAGGGATGCCAAATGCAAGAACGAGGGATGTTTTAGGTTGATATTAACATGAAATGCATCCTATTTATCCACGATTCTACAAATGAGTTTAAAATAGATTATAAGATGACAAGATTAGTAGCAATACTATCCTAACATGATATACTAGTCAATGATTTAAGCTATTGATAATAAAAATACTCTAAAATGCTTATTAGATTAATTCCTATTACAAAAGAGGCTAGATGTATTGATAAAATTGAGCATAAGTGAGATACTAAAAGCTTTGATGGATCCTTAAAATTGAGGAACGAGAGATCTATTTATAGTAAAAATAGGGCAATGGATGGTCAAGATTGGAGGAGTTAATCAAGGGTCAGGATTGAAAGTTATCAATCCATGTTTACAATTTTCACCAATGAAATGGTGACAATTGTCAACATAAGACTGCTTGAGAGGAGATGTAAGAAGCATTAAATGCTTGAGAAGACCTCATGGTTACCTTAGAAGGTAAAGGTTAAGGTTAGGTTAGGGTTATCCAATGGATAAAGCTTTTACCCAAAGGATAAATTCTTGTGCAAAGGTTAAAGGGATAACCATGGTCAAAGCAATGAATGCTTGATGAGACCCCTGGGTTAGATGAGGGTTAAGTTATTTAAAAAGTCTCTAACCATGCCACTAAGGGTTAGTTAAGCATTAATGGTTTTTCAGACTTTGGGGACAAATTTGTAAGAGTCCTTCCAAATTTGGGGGTATTCAATAAGTTAACTTGTTGAAGGCATAAAGGCTTTAATCCCTTTTGAAGACTTTACTCCAAATTTGAGAAGTGACCTCCTCAAATTTAGGGAAAGGGGATAATTGATTGGTTTGGGTTAATTGATTAGGATTAGATGGATTCTAGAAGAATTTAGGAAGGGGGTTAGGATGCAAGTGGGAGATGTAGGAAAATGCAAGTGGGGAGATAATAGGATTTAATTAAAATAAATTGCTTTATTTCAATTTGGTTGCAAGTTGGGAAATTAAATAAATTAGATTTATTTAATTGGGGTGAACTATTTAATAAAATGTAAATTTAATTAAAAAGTAGAGAGAAGGGTTTTAATTAAATAAAATGATATAAAAGGCTTAAGTGAATTTAAATAAATAAATTGAATAATTTATTTAATTAAATAGAAGAATGTGGATGATTTAATTAAATTAGATTTAACTAAATAGAGGAATGAGAATAAAATAAACATTAAATATTGATTTAGGAATATGGTCATTTTTATACATCTACATTTTGCCCCTCTTTGAAGTGATGCGTGTGCACATGTTGATTCAAAGAAAATGATGTGTCGTCATAATTTGGTTATGATCAAAGTGGTGTCATGTCGAGATGTTCATATCATGTCCCAGATTTGATAAATGATGTTGATAATGCCCCCTCGGGAGATGAATCAAAAATTTGAAAATTTGATTTGTTTTGATAAATTTGATTGCATTTTAAATTTTTGTCTATGTTGAATGCGAAAAATCGATTCATCTCCCGATAATGATGTTTGTGAGGTTTAAAATGAGACCACGAGCAATTTTACGTGTTTGTCCATGCAACCCTAATTTTCATTTACCCTATAAAAAGGTAAAAAGTGATTTATTTTGTCTCATTTGTGCTTGTTGACTTTGGAGAAAGTGACACTTGGAGAGAAAGTCAAGATGTTGATTTCCTTTGCTTCTCATCGATTTGAGCGCGTTCAAAGGTATTGGAGGCCCGCCACATATGGACCACCGGTAAGTCATCCTTTTCGACCCCTTTTTAATTTTTATTTTGTCATTTTTAATCATGTTTTTGAAATTTTTCACGTAATTTTAACAGTTTAGCTCGTCGGGGTTAAACCGTAGCGCATACGATAGGTTGCGTAGCACATATAATAGGTTGCATAGTGCGTATAGTTTAACGAAGTAGGGTAGCATCCGAGTAGATTAGGATAGTGCAGAGGTAGGGTAGAGTAGCGCATAAAGATAGGTTAGTGCATTGGGGGCACAGGGTGGCGCTTAGGAGAAAAGGGGTAGCGTGTAGGAAAGACCTAGCGCATAGGATTAGCTGGGGCTCGCATGGGTAGTATAGGATAGCTCATAGGTATGACCTAGCATGTAGGGTTAGGTTTGCATCACAGGGACCAAGTAGGATAGTGCATAGGCTAGAAGTGGCGTAGAGGGTAGGTTAGGTGGCACGTTGGGGAAAGGATAGCGCGTAGGTGTAGGCTAGCATGTAGGGTTAATTGGGTAGCGCGTTGATAGGACAAGGTAGTGCATAGATGCAGGCTAGCGCGTATATAAGATTGTTTAGTGCATGGCGGAAAAATTTGGGTAAAGTATGATTTTGGATGAAGAAAAATAGGTAGGTTTATGCAAGTTTTGCCAGGATGGGTGTGAATTGTCAGTCTGCGTGTCTGTTGTCATTGTATTGATAAGTTGTCCAATATGAGTTTCGATATAACTTGATTTGATTTGCAATGTTTCAAGTTGATTTTGATCTGATGTTGATTTGATATGATGTGGATTTTGATATGGATGTTTTGATATGAACTTGATTGGATATGCATTGTTTCAAGTTGATATATAGGTTGAACTTGAGTTGTTTTACAAGTTGATATGGTTGTGGAACTTGAGTTGTTTTACAAGCTGATATGAATATGAAACTTGAGTTGTTTTACAAGTTGATGTGATTGTAAAACTTGAGTTGTGTTACAAGTTGATGTGATTGTGAAACTGGAGTTGTGTTACAAGTTGATGTAATTGTGGAACTTGAGCTGTGTTACAAGTTGATATGGAAATGGATTTGATATGATGTGGAACTTGATTGGATTTTTAATGTTTCAAGTTGATATGAATTTGATTTTGATATGAATTGATTTGATGAGGAAACTGATATTGGACTTGTTTTGTTTGTGACAAGAGCGCATTGGAGTGGTTCAGTCACGAGAGCAATTTCTGAGACCGTGGTCATTGATACCATGATTGAAACAGGCTGATGGAGATATCATTGAGAGGTGTGGCCTATCCTCTTTGTTAGAGATGCCCCGATTTATCATTAACCAGGGTTTATTGACAATGTTGGTTGAGAGGTGGCATAGTGATGCAAACACCTTCCATTTGGTGATAGGTGAGATCACAATGACACCCGAGGATTGCTACCAGATTTTGTGGATTCTTGTGGTAGGTGCATTGTTACCATATGAGTAGACAGAGGAAGGCGGGACAAAGGCTATTCACCGGATCTTACAGGATTATACGGTTTGCGGGTATGAGATCCCATGGAAGGAGTTCATAGATTTTGATTACGCTCCTCTACCATCAGTGTTGGCGGGGTTCATAGGTGGTTTCTTATGTCCCGACTGTAGGTCGAAGGGACTGGAAGTAGGATGGGGGTTGGTCCTAGAGGACATGGTGACACAGGGTCGCCGATTCGCATGGGGGTCAGCTATGCTGGCCCACTTATACATGGATCTACATCAGGTGGTGTACTTGGGGTATAGCAGTCTAGCTGCTAGAGCTACACTACTATAGGTATGGGTGTGGGAGCATATTCATGTAGCCAGGCCACTGGCAGACAGAGATAGGCCTGCTAGGTGTGCATATGCATATAGATATTGAGGGATAGTTGTCCAGCGTAAGCTGGAAAAACTAGAGCATTAGAGGAGAGTTTTAGATGATATTGATGTGATCGTTTGGAGACCGTACATGGAGTGCAAGGTATGGGTGGAGGATGGGATGGAGATGCCCTATGTCTATATGTCCCAATTTTTGATAGGGCGGACGCCCTTTGTTATTACAAGATTTTTGCATAGCTGGGTGTTGCGGCAGTATGGTTGTCAACAGGGAGTTCCACAGGGAGCATGTTTATATGCTTGATGGAGACAAGATATACCAGATTGGGGGCCCACTATTGATAGCACGGTGGCGGTTGAGGAGTTCTTTCACTTAGCCGGCCAGATATGGGACTACGCCTATGGGGTAGTGGATGCAGGGATGACAGAGGAGTTTGCCACACTATTTGCGACACATGCAGTTGGCAAGATATCAGATCCAGCAGAGATGATTCCTGCTTTTGACGATGATGAGGATAAGCAGCCTGAGAGGCTAGGGAGATGGGGAGAGGGTGGAGAGGAGTTGGATGAGGGAGGTGGGGATGGTGGAGGTGATGATGGTGGAGGAGATGATGGTGGCTGAGGTCAGCGAGGGGATAGAGGGAGGCGAGGAGATAGGGGTGGAGATCAGGGGAGGAGAGGAGACAGGGGTGGAGATGGTGGTGCCAGAGGGATAGGGGTGGAGAGAGCTGTGTGGCGAGCCATGGTGGATAGAGGGAGAGGATGTTTATCTATTAGAGTTGGGGGAGAGGAGAGGGTGGGAGAGGTGATAGCAGTAGTGGGAGGGACTGACGAGTTTAGACAGCTGACTCAGAGGAGGAGGTTTGATGTGTTACCCCCACCAGCACCAAGGACAGGGAGAGGGATAGGGGTACCACTTCACATGTACCCATCCAGATGCGGATTTTTACGCACCGGGAGGACGCGCAGATTAGGTCTCTATAGTTATCAATGCAGCGTCTGCAGACACAGCTACTGGCACATCAGTGGCAGATTACACAGCTGACCACTAAGAGAGATATAGTTCTGGAGTGGTTGGGTCAATCTGGGGCTCGAGAAGAGGCTTTGGAGAGAGTAGTGGTGGGTGGCTCGATGAGAGATACCCTAAGGGAGGTGGCTTTGAGAGCCAAGGAGGCAGAGTATTACCAAAGGCATTACGAGGATACGGTGCCCAGGGAGCACCGAGTGCCAAGTTTTACAGCTTCGAGATCTAGTCGATCCCGAGAGACTGGGTTGAGGATAAAGAGCAGAGGTGTGATAGGACCTCCTAGACAGGATCCACCTGGAGATCTAGGTGCTGGGACATTAGTCATGAGACCGTCACCCTCAGGAGATAGTCATACCTGAGAGATGTTGTCTCCATTGTATTTTGATCAATTTGATGTATTGGCACAGACATGACATATTTTGTACATTGATCATTTTTGAGATATATATGACACCATTTTCTTTGATCCTCATGTGATGTGTTATGGATGATGCTTTCTATATGATTTTGATTATTTTATGATGATGATGTAATGCTTAGATGTATGTGTTTTTAGATGCGATGAATATGATGTGTTAATGCATGATGTTATTAGATGTATCTTGATAATGAGATATATGATAATGATATGTTGTGAGATGTATCTTGAAAATGAGATTTATGATAATGATATGGTGTGAGATGTATCTTGAAAATGAGATGTATGATAATGATATGTTGTGAGATGTATCTTGAAAATGAGATGTATGATAATGATATGCAACTAATTGTAAAATGATATGCAACTAATTGTAACATGATATGCAACTAATTGTAGCATCCTCATTCTGCGTTTGTCATCTCTGTATAGCCACATGTTTTTGCTTTCTTTGTAGGTATCATCATTGAGCATTGATTTATTTGGGATATGTTGAAAATTTATACAAGCATAATGGTATAATTGAACCATAATGACCTGAGAAAAATTTACATGATTTTTGATTTTCCAAGATAGCACAAGGGCCAAGGTATAATTGAACCAGGACGACCTGAGTGCGGATTGCGTATAAACAGACAAGATTAAACCATTTGTATGCGCAAAGTGGAATCATGTCTTCAGTGATATGCTGTGAATCACGTCTGGAGATAAGTATTTGCACAGTACAAGTGATATTCTCATAGGCAAAAAAAAAAAAATATTGGAGTCCTCATGACTTTCTCTAGCTCAATGCATCGTTGAGAAAATGTAGAGGATCCAATAGTTCAAAAATTTTAAGCGCAAAGATAGTCAAAAATTCATGCAAGATGCATACATTTGATACTTAGAAAATCATCCATCATGTTTTGTGAATCCCTTTAAGTGATCAATGTTTGCCTTTGTGATTGTTGATTTGTTGGACAGAATGCTCTAAGTTTGCTGCAAGTTTTGTTTTTAGGATAAAATGTTTGATCAATGTTGCCCCTAGCTAATCTTACTTCCTGATGCGAATATGTATAGTGATTACCATGCCATGGTGGGATATGTAGAAAGGATATGTGGATAGACCAGGATAGTGACTACGCTAAGTATGTCCTGGATAATGTGATAAAATCTCGGACGATGGCCAATAGTGCTAGATTGTGGATATAACGGTTTGTTTTGTAAAGATAGATAGAGGAGTTGTCCTCTCACAATAGCGCCTGTTGCCAGGTTTTCACCAGTTGCTTTTATTGTACCTTTTGAATATTTTTTTTCTTGATTTTTGATATTTTTGATATTTTTTTTGATATTTTGGACTTTTCCGTGCATTAGACTGCTTAGGTGTAGTATTTCTTCAAATGGATATTGTTAGTTGGTTCGTTGAGCACATCTCCCTCTGAAGTTGTTAGCTGATAAGCATCTGATCAATAAGCTGATATGATGACATAGGGACCTAACCAGTTAGCTTCAAATTTCCCTTTTTTTTCTCGATCCTGCTGATTTCTAGGATTTTCCTTGAGTACTAGATCACCAATTTTAAAATTTTTGGGAATAACCTTGTGGTTGTAGCTTCTGCACATGCATTGCTGATATGTTTTGAGGTGAGTGTTGGCATGTTGGCATCTTTCATCTAGAATTTCTAGCTCTACAATCAGTTGACTCGATACTCTTCATCTGGAATTAGGCCTTTCAAAGAGACTCTGAGAGATGGAATTTCTACCTCCAGGGGTAAAATTGCTTCTAATCCATATACCAATGAATATGGTGTAGCTCCCGTAGGTGTGCGGATGCTAGTTCTGTATGCCCAAAGTGCTAGATTGAGTTGTACATGCCAATGTTTTCCGGCATCATTCACTGTTTTCTTTAGGATTTTCAATATTGTCTTGTTGGATGCTTCTGCCTGACCATTCCCCTGTGGGTAGTAAGGTGTAGAGAAACGATGTTGGATTTTGAATTTTTCACATAGTTCTCACACAACTTGGTTCTTAAAAGGTCATCCATTATCTGTGATGATGGATTTTAAAATGTCATATCTACAGATTAGATAATTAAGGATAAAAGAGGCAATTTGTTTCCCAGTCACTGTGGTCATGGGGACCACTTCAATCCACTTGGTAAAATATTTTGTTGCAGTTATAATGAATTTGTGTCCATTTGAAGATGAAGGATGTATTTTGCCGACTAAGTCTAGGCCCCACTGGCAAAAGGGCCAAGATGTTGTGAATGGCTGCAGTTCCTATGCTGGTGCATGTATAAGATTGTCATGGATTTGGCATTTAGGACACTTCTTTGCAAAATGATAAGAGTCTTTTTCCATTGTCGGCCAGTAATATCCCATTCTTAGAAGTTTTTTAGCAAGAGTAGGACCACTTGAATGTGTGCCATAGATACCTTCATGAAGCTCTTATAAAGCGGAGTCAGATTCATTATGATCAAGGCAACAAAGAAGAGTACCATCTAGACCTCGACGGTACAAAGTATCAGCAGTGAGAGTATAATGGGTGGCTTGTCGGATAAAGTTGCATTTTTGGTTTCGAGATAGGTCAATGGGTAGGATATTGCTCTTAAGATAGTCGTATATCGATCCGTATAACAGAGAGTCAGAACCGGTTAAGGCATAGATAACATGGGAATCAGAATGGTCATAGGCTAGGGAGAACAGTTGCTCTACCAGAAACTCGTAATGATTCTGTTGCTCTAGAATTTGTAGTAGTGAAGCGATAGTAGCCATTGCATTAGCTGCTTTGTTGTTCAACCTTGGTATTTGCTCGAAGGTGATGTGTACAAAATATTGTTTGAAATCATCCACCATTAGCTTGTATGGTAGCAGCTTGTCGTCCTTTGTCTGATAGTCATTGTTGATTTGATTGATGACTAGTTGTGAATCTCCATAGACTTTTAATTCTGTGATTCTCCATTCTACAACCATTTTGATGCCTATAACCAGTGCCTCATATTCAACAATGCTATTTGTGCATGGAAACATGAGCCGATATGATCTTGGTATAGTGTTCCCTTCAGGAGTGATGAATAGAATGCCAACACCCGAGCCATGTTGAGTATAGGATCCATCAATGTATAGGGTCCATTGTTTGGTAGAAATATCAAGAACATCCCTATCCAGAAATTTGATCTCCATAGGTTGTTTTCCAAGTAGTGGTGCTTCAACTAGTTGATCTGCAATTGCTTGTCCTTTGATAGCTCATCGCTCTGTGTAGTGGATATCAAATTCATTAAGAATCATGACCCATTTGGGCAATCTGCCTGTAAGAGCTGCTTTGTTGAGTAAATATTTGAGAGGATCAATTTTTGCAACTAGCTTAATTGTGTGAGCTAGGATGTAATGCTAGAACTTTTGAGAAGCAAATACCACCTTTAGACAAGCTTTCTCAATGAATGTATAGTTGAGTTCATATCCATTTAATGTCCTGTTGATGTAATATATAGCTTGTTCCTTGCCTTGTTGATCTTCTTGTGCTAATAATGCCCCCAATGATATATCTGTCATTGAAATGTAGAGAATGAGTGGCTTCCCTGCTATTGGTGGTACTAGAACTAGTGGATTCATTAGATATTGCTTGATTTGATAGAATGATTCTGCACATTTGGCTTTCCATCTGAATGGTACATTTTTATGTAGCAAATGATTGAAGGGTAGACTTTTATCTGCTAGTTGAGCGATGAATCACCTGATTGATTTGAGTTGTCCTTATAGAGATCTGAGCCGGCTAATGTTCTTTGGTGGTGGCATCTCCATTACGGCTTGCACCTTTACTGGATCTACTTCAATACCTTTTGCTGAAACTATGTAGCCTAGTAAATTTCCCGATGTAACCTTGAAGACACACTTCTTAAGGTTGAGCCTGACTTGAAATTTCTCCAATCAGTCAAAATTCTTCTCTAAGATGCTTAAATGTTTTGCCCTGGTGAATGATTTAGCTAGTAAATCATCCACATATTCCTCCATGAAGGTATGCATCATGTCATGAAAGATTGTTGTCATTGCTCGTTGATAAGTTGCCCCTACATTCTTTAGGCCAAAAGGCATGACATTCCAATAGTACGTTCCCCAAGGACAGGTAAACGTTGTTCTATCTTGATCTTCTGGGGCTATCTTGATTTGATTATAGCCTGAAAAACCATCCATTAGCGATAGCATTGCATGGCCTGCTGTAAGGTCTACAATTATGTCGATACTGGGCAAAGGAAAGTCATCCTTTGGATAGGCTTTGTTGAAATCTCTAAAATTGGTGCATATTTTGATACTGCCATCAGGTTTAGATATTGGTATGATGTTGGAAATCCATTTAGCATAGTCGATAGGTCGAATAAATCCGATGTCTAATAGTTTCTTCAGCTTAGCTTTGACCATGAGTGCTACATGTGGATTCATCTTTCTCAATTTTTCCTTAATTGGCTTAGCTCCTGGAGTAATGGATAAGTGATGCATGATTAACTGTGGATCAATCTCGGGCATATCTGCATATGACCAAGCAAAGTTGATTTGCTTTTCTTTGAAAAATTTGATAAACTCTGATTTTTCTTCCTCTGTCAAAGATTTTGCAAGGTGTATGTTTTTGGCTGCTTCTGATGTACCAATGTTAATTGATTGAGTGGGCTCAATCAATATGGGTGATCGCTTCTGATAATGTTCAGGAAGAGTGTCAAGTCTCCCATATTTAGGTGCCTTAAAAAGGTTTTCACCCTCAGTTGCGTCCTTTATTTTTACTTTTTTGTGATCTATTGCTGCCATTGACTGGTTTTCAGTAGTAGATCCTTTATTTTGTTCATTTTTGCGACTAAGAGACTTGGCACTCCCCTGATTGCAGATGTCGCTACTTTGTTCATTGGCAGAGTCTATTTTTGGGTTAACGGTACACAAGTAATGGATAATGGATTCGTCATTTGGGAAAATTGGTATGTCATGAGTTTTAGGTTTGTCCTAGTCTATGAGGTCAGGAAAGACAAGAGGTAAGGATTCATTAGGCAGATCAAGTTCAACTGTTGTAAGTGTTAAGATGGAGGTATCATCGTGGTTGGACGGGGTGTTAAAGAAGTTAAGGATTTTGTCGAGGTCTTCGATGGTATGATCTTCTGTGTAGACTTGCTCATAATGTCGTTGCTCATTTTCCTTAGCGTCATAAATATTTTGTGGACCAAATTCAAGTGGTCTAGATTCTGTGTCGTATTCTTCTTGAGAGATGGGTGTATGACTGTTATTTGCAACAATATCTTCAGTAACATTAGAACAACTTCCACATTCATATTCATTGAAATCAGTCTCAAAGGTATTATCCTAGATTATGGCAATGATGTGGATGGGTATGTTGTAGGGTGAAAACAGGTCTTTGATGATTGATACAAGTTTGATAGTTTTCTTTGATTCTGTGTCAGATCTTGTTTCCACTCTTTGCATTTGTTCATACATTGTCTTTCCTCAGGGAGGAATGATGTTATCAGGTGGTGATTCTACTTTGTCAGACACTGGTTCTTGAAAATGATGTACTTCGATAGTAGCAGCTTCCATCCTTTGATTTATGGGTTTCTCTTGATGTTGCTTTCGTTCTTGATTTTCACGTTCTTTGTGTATTGTCTTTGCTGACTCAAATAGTGCTTCCTGCCAGGAGTCCTCCTTGTATTTCTTCTTTGCTTTCCACTAAGGTTTTTTGTATTTGCTTGGTGTCTTCTTTGGTGGTAAAGTGTATTCATAGCCCAATCTTGTGTTGTCTTTACTGAATTGTGAAGGAGGATCTAATGGTTCTGTGACGCCTTCCTGACATTTGGCGATAGGTCCTTTGCCATTGTATCCCATTTGTTGCATGATTAAGTAACCTTTTCCATACAGGTGTGTTGGTATGGCTACCTCCATAGTAGTCACTTTGTCTTCCTCCTCATCCTTGTATAGCCAACTAAGGATGTCTTTTTCCTCTGATTCATGTGCTAGAGTGCCTAGTTGGATAAATTTGCCATCAAACTTGGTGATGGGTTGGTTTGCTTGATGTGTTGATGTTGTAGGTAATCCATGAGATTTAGGTGATGTTGGTAAGTTGGCTAAACACAAAGATTCCAAAGAGTATTCTCCCATGCCTTGCTCTTTGATTTTCATTTTCTGCTTGAAATCCATAGATAGTGATTTAGACTTTTCTTGCTGAATAGGTGATGCTAAGGAACTTTGTTTTTCTCTATTATGTGGAACCAAGCTGTCTTGGGCTACCCCCATAGCATTACAATGTTGAAATGGGTTATGATCTGCTGATATAGAAATCTCCTATCCATTGCAGGGGAACTTAACACAGTGGTGATAAGTAGAAGGTACTGCTTGCATTTCATGTATCCAAGGTCGACCCAATAAGATATTGTATGTGAGGTCTATGTCTAAGACTTGGCACATAGTGTCCTTTTGTATTGGTCCTACTTGAATTGACAACATTACTGTTCCTTTAGATGATCTTTCTTCATCATCATATGCTTTGATAGTGATCTTTTTGTGTGGATCAATAGATTTCTTAGAGAAGCCTAATGTACGAATAAGTTTCAAGGTACAGATATTGAGTCCAACTCCTCCATCTATTAATACTCTTTTGACTCGATGCTTGTAGACCAAGACTTCAATGTGGAGTGGAGTATTGTGTGGATGGCTTAATGAGATATTATCATGTTCAAAAAAGGTGAGGTTATGAGGCTCTGTCATATGAGCAACCGTGGCTTGGAATTTGTTAGCATCTAGATCTTGAGGTACATTTGTTTCTAATAGTGCTTGTTTCAAGATGTCTTTGTGTTTTGGCGAAATTTTCAGCAACTCCAGTATAGATATTTGAGTAGGAGTTTTGCACAGTTGACTGACTAGATCATATTGAATTTTGGGTATGGTGTTTGTTGTTGACGTATGCCTCTTCAAGACATATTTTTGAGCTCTGGTTGTTACATTGATGGATTCATGTTCACACTTGTCTTTGATTGTGATGACGTTTACTTAATTATCCTTAGCTGATATGTGATTGATGGTGTTATTGTATATATGATTGATATGAGCTCCACGTGTATCATTTGAGGTTGAAGCTCCATCCTTGTTGTAGTTGGGAAGCAGATTTTTAAAGGCTCCATGGTTACCGTTTGTCTTGAGACCATCAACTGTTAAATCGCCTCTGTTAATCATGTCTTGAACAATGTTTTTTAGTCTCATGCAATCATTTGTTTGATGACCTTTGTTTCGATGAAAATCACAAAAGTTTGAGTCATTCCACCAGGGTGGTTTGATTTGTGGTTCAAATTTGTTGATCATGGGTAAGGAGAGAATTTTGTTTACCAGGAGTTCTCTGAATGCTGACTCCAAGGATTGCCCTAGTGGTGTGTAAATGCATTTTTGAAATTTGTTGGTGTTACCTCATGAGTTTGTATTAGGTCCTCGATTGGTGTTATTGCTTTGGGTATTGTTGGCATTGTTTGTGTTGAGTTGATCTTGATTGGTATTTGGTGCATAAGTGTTAGTGCCTTGATTAACACCTTTTGGATTATTTGTTGCTTGAGGATTTCTTGATAAAGCTAGCACTTGTTGCTTGGATTTTGCATCATTAGGATCATTTCCTCCTTCATTTCCATTGTTTTTGTTTTGGGTCCAGAACCTGGATTTGTCTAAGTTATTATTGTTTTGGTTGTTGTAGTTGGATGAACCTATTCCTTCTTTGAAAAATTTCAATGTTCCTTTCTTGACACATGCCTCTTCTACTTGGATGCCATTCTCAATCAATTTAGCAAAAGATGGTATGCATAGGAGTTTGAGTTTGTAACTCATCTCACTATTTAAATTGTCGATGAAAATTTCCATCTTTTCCTTTTCAGACACATCTCAAGGATATCTCAAAACCATACGTCGCCAACGTTGAAGGAATACCATGAATGTTTCATTGTTTTTCTGCTTGGTATTATAGACATCTAGCATGGTTATAGCATGTTGAATGTTGTAGGAATATTGAGTTATGAATTTGTTGACTAATTCATCGAATGATCTGACAAGAGGTGTGATTTTGGATAACCATTCCATTGTTTGTCCTCCCAAGCTTCTTGGGAATAACCTCATCAAATAGGTGTCATCATGGGAAAATTCTAGGCTCATGGTACAAAATTCCTGAACATGATCACAGGGATCGTTTTTCCCATCATATTTTTCAAATTTGGGAACATCTGAGTTTGGGGGAAAAGGTACCATATTTAACCGTCTATCAAAAGGATAAGGAAAATTTTTAGTCAAGGAGTACCGTACTGTTGTCCCTTGTTACATGTCTTGCATTTGTCTTTGCAACATTTGCATTTATTGAGTGAGAGCAATCAAAGGCACATTATTTTGTCGAGGGAAGGGTTCTTCCCTTGCATTATTTCTAAGCTAAAATGGTGTGTGGTGGGGTATGTTTTGTTCAGGCAAATTCTGCTCTGGTAGATCTTGCTCAGGTGTGTTTTGTTCAAGGTCACGTGCTTCTTTCTCTCTTTGTCGTTCTTCATAGTCATAATGTTAAGATGTTGTTCTAAATATATCAGTGCCAAAGTCTTCAGGGAGTTTAATTCCTTTGCTTGTGAGCATGAGTAGATATTTTTCTTTGTCGTTCTCCATGAGTCTTTCCACAAGTTTTTAAAATGAAGCACTTTCTTGACACTCTTGGAGGAGTTCCTCAGAAATTTCAGTGTCCTCTAGATTTGGACACTCGAAAGGATTTGATAATCTTCGATTCATGCTGGACTTTGGTTGCATTTCGCTTTGTTTGTTTCGTTGAGAGCGAGTAACAATGGGCATCTAGTAGAAGTTTTTTGTGACAAAGAGAACAAACTCCTCTTCGATGTTTTGTTCAGGGGTTGGTGGTTCAAATCAGGGTATGTTGTAAGTGATGCACTCTTTGGGGAATAAGGCTGGATTGATCTTTCCTCCTTGATTCAGGCATTGACTGAATGTTGATTTTTGACAGAATGCTCTACTCCTCAATGGTTCCTTGTCAAATTCATTGGTTTTGTTTTGAAGATACAAGCGGATATGACGAAGGAATGTTCGATGAGATTTGAAGAGTTGGCGATTGATGTATAAAAATTTATTCTATTTGGCAAGTTTTAGAGAATTGGGTTGTTGTTTCCTCAACTTAGTGTTATGATAAATAATCTTTCTTCTTTGAATATGAGGATTAGTCATGCACAAGTGATCAATGGTTTCCTTTGATTTGTTTTGGATTTAGTTTAGCCTGTTTTTGAAACTCAAGTTTTACTTTATCAAATGAAGGTTTAGATGCCCCCTCATGACAAAGTGTGTCAAATGATATGGAATACGAGCTTTCTCGATATGGAAACTCAATTTGACAACTTGAAGTGTTAAAAACAAGTGTGTTTTGGATAGAAATCCCTTTTGATTGAAGGACCTGTTTGATACTTGTGATGAGGTTTCCTGATTTTGATAGGAGAAATGTGTGTTATCTTGCGACTAGTTTTCAGAGTTTGATAACTTTGTTTTATGGAAAACTTGCTTTGAGAATAGGTTTTGATACTTTGTTTTTCTTTTCTGTTTGATGAAGTTCAGGCTAAGGAAGAAAAGCTTCCTAAATTGTTTTTAGATTTTTCAAAAATAGCCTCTATTTTGCCTCCTGTTTTCTTTGTTTTTGCTATGCGCTAAGACAGAGACGTAATGTGCTACAGAAAATCCTCGACGCTAGAGAATAGACTCTACGCGCTAAGCTACCCTAGGTGATGCGCTAACTAGTTTTCCTTGGATTTGTCTTGGTTTAAAAAGTTATGCACTAATATTGGGCTATTAATGCGCTAACTGCTAGTTTCTAAGTGCTAACTCCTGATCTCCACGCGTTAAGCTGTTGCTTCAATGCACTAGAAAGTTTTCAAAAGGTGCTACTCTAAATTGCTAGTTTGGATTTTGATGAAGTGCTAATGTTGAGACTTAATGCGCTAAGGTGAAGGTCAAATGCGCTAAAGGATGGTTTCCACGCGCTAAGAAATTGCTCTTATGCGCTAAACTACCCTGATAGTTTGACTTGGTCATTTTTCTACAATTTTAGGAACTTTGTTTTTTAGTTTTCAATGATGATGGATGATTTTCTGAAGTAACAAATGAAAGCACAACACAAAAGAGACAACCATTTTGCTTAATCTAAACAATGAGTGTATGTTCTGCGAGGATGTGTTCAAATGCTCAATGTTTTAACAGGTTTAGATACATGTAATTCAATCAGACTCTTTATTCAAAGGTCATAAGTAATATCATAGCCCACTAGTCTCGATACTCCATCAGCTCAAACAACCATGTCACCCCCTATGGGGCGCCCATTTTTTTGCCTTTTGCCAAAAATTAACCCAAAGTGAATTGCTTCACAATTGAGTAGTTATCTTGGGAGATATATGGTGAGCGATCATGGGGGTGGATTCTTCCCCACCCTTGCACTATGATATTACAAATGTCTGGATACTGACTCGGCTCAAAGTTTCTATGCTAAAGTTTGTAATCAGGTTTCTCGTTCAGCTGTCAGTGATAAAATCCCTCAGGAGGCTTCCCAATCTTTAGAATAAATGCTTTACGTATCACAAGGATACTAGGGGAAGGCTAATCACTACGCGCAACCGTTGAAAAGGACTTTTGTCACTTTCCACTTTTGATTATAGTGGGTTGGAACACTTGGCTTCAAAGTCGTTCCCCACTTAGGTCATTCCCTTCACACCGGCCAAAGAATGGCTTTAAGAGTTTTTCAACCCCTTAGGAAGGCAGGCCTGCTAAAAGATTTAATGCAATATCACTGAAAGCAAGTGGTCTGGATTTTTTATCACCTAGTTAAGGGGAGAGCATATACCTTCCACTTTCGAGACAAGGCAAACAAGGTTCTTTTTATCCTTCAAGGCAATGATTTGCTAAAATCTATATGAAGATGTTGCTCCACGAAAACATGTTGTTTATTTTATCCTTTTAAGGCAATGATTTTATGATCTAAGAAAAGAACCTGGTCAACAAAGCAAATTCGATGTTTGGTCGAAAGAAATCGATCAAAAGGGGAAGATCTTCCCTCTTTAATTGTAAATGACTTTGGACATGTGTGATTCTTTTACTTTGCAAAAAATTTAAGTGGATCCTTTTATGCACCAAAGGATGGTGAAGTTCTTTTTAACTCCCTTTATTTGCAAAAATGGAAAGATTGCCTTGTTCTTTTTAGAGCCCAAAGTGAAAATTTGTCTGCCTAGAAAAAACAAGAAGGATTGTTTTTGTGGTTCTTTTTATTTGCCCAAATAAGGTGAGTTCAATTTTATCCAGCAAGAATTAAAAAGACCCTAAATTTTAACTAACTTAACTAAGTTAGTAAAAATTTAAACTATTTGTAATTCTGAAAATAAAATTAAGCTCCTATCTGAAACAAACTGTCAAAACCCTGCAAAATACCAACCAAAATAGTTAATTTTTTTTTGGTTATTGTGGACTTCTACAAGTCTAAATTCAAGCTCGGTTACAGTTTTAATTTTTTCTTTGTCTATGATGCGCTACAAAAAAGACTATACGCGCTACAAGATAACTGGGATGCGCTATTGGACAGACCCGATGCGCTGAAGTATTTTTTGAATGCGTCGCTCTGTTATTTTCCCGTGCCGAGACCTACAGGAAAATGTTAATAAAATTTATGCGCTATGTAATGGTCTGCACGCGCTAGGGAATGAGTCCCATGCATCAAACAGTGAGCCGGATGCACTGGACTATTAACCAGATGCGCTAAGGGATGTTCCCTATGTGTTGATTCCTGTTTCCCGCATACCTGCAAAAGTGATTAGTTTTAAAAACTGATTTGATTAATGGGGTTGAGCCCCATGGTGGGTGCTAGAAATGTGTGCGGGAAAAGCGGGGCTATGAAGCTCAAAATGTGAAAAAGTGGTTCAAAGGGCTTGTTCACACACTTACAGGACTTCTTGGTGCAAGTTATGGATTCATGAGGAATGACTCAACTTACCAAGGTAGGTTCCATGGTTCTCTATCTCACAAGGTCCCTCAAGCCAATGCCTTTGCTCTCAGATCACTGAGCAAAGTGACTTAGGGATGACAAATGCAAGAAAGAGTGATGATTTAGATTGATATTAACATGAAATGCATCCTATTTATGCATGATTCTACAAATGAGTTTAAACTAGATTATAAGATGACAAGATTAGTAGCAATACTATCCTAACATGATATACTAGTCAATGATTTAAGCTATTGATAATAGAAATACTCTAAAATGCTTATTAGATTAATTCCTATTACAAAAGAGGCTAGATGTATTGATAAAATTGAGCATAAGTGAGATACTAAAAGCTTTGATGGATCCTTAAAATGGAGGAATGAGAGCTCTATTTATAGTAAAAATAGGGCAATGGATGGTCAAGATTGGAGGAGTTAATCAAGGGTCAGGATTGAAAGTTATCAATCCATGTTTACAATTTTCACTAATGAAATGGTGACAATTGTCAATATAAGACTACTTGAGAGATGTAAGAAGCATTAAATGCTTGAGAATACCTCATGGTTACCTTAGAAGGTAAAGGTTAAGGTTAGGTTAGGGTTATCCAATGGATAAAGCTTTTACCCAAAGGATAAATTCTTGTGCAAAGGTTAAAGGGATAACCATGGTCAAAGCAATGAATGCTTGATGAGACCCTTGGGTTAGATGAGGGTTAAGTTAGTCAAAAAGTCTCTAACCATGCCACTAAGGGTTGGTTAACCATTAATGGTTTGAAGACTTTGGGGACAAATTTGTAAGAGTCCTTCCAAATTTAGGGGTATTCAACAAGTTAACTTGTTGAAGGCATAAAGGCTTTAATGCCTTTTGAAGACTTTACTCCAAATTTGAGAAGTGACCTCCTCAAATTTAGGGAAAGGGGATAATTGATGGGTTTGGGTTAATTGATTAGGATTAGATGGATTCTAGAAGAATTTAGGAAGGGGGTTAGGATGCAAGTGGGAGATGTAGGAAAATGCAAGTGGGGAGATAATAGGATTTAATTAAAATAAATTGCTTTATTTCAATTTGGTTGCAAGTTGGGAAATTAAATAAATTAGATTTATTTAATTGGGGTGAACTATTTAATAAAATGTAAATTTAATTAAAAAGTAGAGAGAAGGGTTTTAATTAAATAAAATGATTTATTCAATTAAATGATATAAAAGGCTTAAGTGAATTTAAATAAATAAATTAAAAAAATTATTTAATTAAATAGAAGAATGTGGATGATTTAATTAAATTAGATTTAACTAAATAGAGGAATGAGAATAAAATGAACATTAAATATTCATTTAGGAATATGGTCATTTTTATACTTCTACACTACCTTAGCAATGCATTCAAGATTGCATCAATAACACATGACCAACTAGGATATGACTAGATCAAGATTGCATCCAATATTGCATACATACAGGCTCAATGATACAATATATCTCATTATACAAATGATTACATCATACAAGAAAAGAAGAAAATGAGAAATATCTAGTGGTAAGGAAGGAGGTAAAATCTATCAAGCCAATCATGAACCAAGTCCTCTAATCCCCAACGGTTGTTAGCAATGCCACTCGACCATGTAGTGTCCTCATGTCCACCCCACCGTGCAAATGGAGGTAGTCACATAGTCCAAGTCATACAAGTATACAAGGGAAGTAATAGGCTTACACAAGAACCAAAAATGGAGAAATGCTCAACATAAACATATCAACCCAACAAAATTCATTAAGCCACAACAAGATGAAAAGGCTATCAATGCATCAGTCACATTAACAATAAGAAGAACACTAAAAGAACGAGGAAGCATCCTTAGTTAGCAACAATAAGGACAAGGAGGCACCCACAATAGAAACACCAAATTGTCATCCAACATATATCAAAATGAGATGACTAAAATATCAAGCAAGAGTAAAACCATAGGGTTCTACTCAACTATCAAGACCTAGACAGTAGAGTGATAACATAGGGAGTGCCATCATGTGTGCTCATGAGGATGCAACACACAAAACCAAGATTTCTCACATATGAACAAGAATGGTGATCTTGCAAGTACAATCGCTACATGTGTGAGCATATCTCTCTAGACAAGTCCCAATCACTCCATGTGAGGGAACGCCTTCCCAAGTCATGTTATCCTAATAGTAGTGCTCAAGGAATTCTTGCGGACCCACTCTAGTACTTAGATATAGCCTCATCCCATTCAATTGAATGAGGAATCAAAATGAAAAAATGCAGTTATTTGCATTATTGAAGTTTTGGAGTTTGAACAAAGTGATTTTTATTAAGTTTTTCAAACTACATTCTGAGTTTTTAGTGTTTCCAATAAAAAATTTTCATTCTCAGGAGGTTTATGTGATTGAGGATGTTAGAGTAACTAATGATCTACATCTTAGTTTTGAATTGAGTTCATTTGGTCAAGTGTAGCATTAGTTATTGTAATTTTTCTCAAATCTGCCCAAAACCCTCTTAGGGTAAACATGGGCAAAAGAAAATGTAAATCTTTCATTTTTTTTGTTATCAATCTCCCAAACCACGTGGGAATATACTATTTTAATTCCTTTTTTCCTTCTTCAAATGTGCAGGGCCAGTTGGAGGAGTTTGTTGTGAGTTTGAGCCAGTAAAGGGGTTGGTATTTTCATGTATCAACCCAAGGAAGAGCAGATTTGAAGTGTATGCATAAGGAGGGATGGTTAAAAGTTACAACATGCATGTAGGAAGAATTAAAATCTTGCATAGGACCTAAATTTCATGCTATATCAACATACATTAAAGTTTAAAGACTACCCAAGCCTTAAACCCTGCAAAACCTGTGGGGTCTCACTGGGTCTTAGTCCTAGTTTTTATGATAGTCATTTTTTTCACTCTTTGCTAGTGTTTTCAAACACCTCCAAAGACTGTTAAAACCTTGTTGTGGTGTGTGCATGAAATGGTTATTGCATGGACAAAATGGGGTATTGATATTTCAGATTGAAACCAAAATCACAGTCTAAGTTTTTTAGTCCAAAAACCCTTCTTAAACCCCTATTATGTTGTATTTTGAGTTGCATGCCAAAAAATCATGGAGGGATTGATTGTGTGGATTTTGAAATACATTTCTAAACATGTCACTATATTCTATCATGACTGAAAGAAAGTCTATGTTGTCTATCCCAAAAGATCACAGTCAAGAAGGGTAGTATAGCAGTGTTGACAACAACAAAACATCCAAAATGCAGTCTACATATATTATACTGGTTACTCATGCTTGGGAAGTGTTAAGAAGACTACAAACCATCATCTAGGAAAGAATTTTGTGACTTTTAAAACCAAGGGAAGTTAGATGTATGAGTGTCCCTAATACATACAGTCAAAAGGGCAGAGAGGGTGACACTTCTTATAAAAATTGTAAAAACAACATGAACACCGCGCGTGATGTATTTGGAGGTTAATGTCTAAATTGGCACTTGGAAGTTTTGTGGAACACAAAACATGAAAGAAGACCCTTTAAACTTATAACCTCAAGCCTCCACTCTCAAGGAATGCTCTCACAGTCCTAAGGTTAGCAGATTGTACTCTGGTGGGTAAACTTGTTCAAGGTAGGTTTTAAACTTGTGTGTCAATGTGGTTTAATACCAAATTGGTGGATTAAAACTTCCCAAGTGTAAGGTGGTATGAGGTCATTGTTTCATTACACTCTTATCTCTTTGTTGTAAATTTTTTAATCCTTGCAAACACTATCCATATTAGTATTCATCAAGACCTATCACAGTCATGTCTTGAGTCCAATTGGGTGATGTTCCACCAAGCCATTGGAGTTGAGTATTTATGAAATTCATTGGTTCAAGTCAGTCAAGGAGAGGTAGAGGCCTAATCTCACCCTTATGCCTACCTACGTATGTGATGAAGGACACTCGGGGTTATCCCTTATCAGAATGTCAAACCTCCTAATGCTGTCTTTGGTTGAATCAAGGATCAAAGTCACCAAAATTGTCTTATCTTGTTATTATTGAATACTGCCCTGCCATGAAGAGTTGAGTATTACCCCTATCTCTACATCACTAAGGCATCAAGTTTGGAACCAACCCATCTGGGAACTACATCATGATACCTCAAAAACACAATATGCATACCAAGCCATAGTAGTTAAGGACAAATATAATAAATCTTGGAGAAGTTAAGAATTTGTTTGGTCTTCAAAGCTAGAGTAGTCTTCAAGGGAGATAATAAGGTTCATATAATTTGATCATTGTCTTTCACAGTCCCAAATAATGAATACGAGTACTATTGTATTCAAGGAATCATTAGCAAGAAAAGATAAAATGGTGCCATGAGAAGATTTTGATAATGGAAGAAGAAATATTCTCAAACCTTCACAACGACAAATACAATCATGAGCCTTTCACCAATGAAGAGCAATCCCACACAAAAACTAAGCCCCTTCACAAGGCATGATTAGGACATATTTATAGGAATGCTTCACATTAAGAGTGCCCAAAGAGAAGAATTGATGATAGCAATAGTGATAGAATAATCCATTCTCCATTTTGAGTACAATGGTACAAATACACAGTGAGAAACATTGAACATAGTAAGCCATAGGAAGATAAAGGTTCATAGTCCTAGGTCTAGACATGTTTGACTAGAGGCAGATTTGAAATTATTTGCTAGTATTAGAGTAGAGGCTACAAGAATTTAAGGGCATAAATTACTCAAAATGAAATAGTATTAGAGCAACATCAAATGCAAATCTTCAAGGCTTCAAATATAGTGACAAGATCAAAGAAATAAGAGTTTGTTATCGACCATCAAAATACTAGTGATCGACCATCAAAAGATTAGTGATCGACCATCAAAAGTCTATTTTGTGGCTCTAGTACCAAGAAGTTTTCTAGTAAAACAATCTTGACAGTGGTTCCTACTATGAAAGTATGGTTTCTTTTAACAACACCAAGCTTGGTGATTCATGTACAAGCAAAGGCAGGTCAATGGCTTTTACCAGTAATGATTGATAGCATATAGGACAACATCAAGCATTAGATTAAATAGGTAGCAATCAAGAATCACTATTATATACAAGAAAGAAACTTATCAGCAAGAGCTAGATTCAATAGGTAGCAATCATAAATGGTCATCAACAACACAATAATGTTTGTCATTGAAGAGAATCATTATAAGGATCATTTATAGAGCTAGAGATCAACAATCACATTGGATGAAAATGAAATGAACCATCAAATACAAGAAATAAATAATGAACACCATTTGTAGACAAACATAAGACAGTGATTGAGGTTATTTCAACATAAGAGAAAACATAGTTTGCTACAAGGTATTTAGAATAGTAATGAGGTGCCAACGCCATTCAGAACAATCAATTGAGAGCAGTACCTCATTGGTATCATTGAAGATTATATTCAAAAGGACCATTAAGGTCATGTGAGTATAGAGAACAAATCAAATACAATGCCATAGAATGCAGTTCCAGAGAAAATGATAAAGAAAATTAAAAAATGCTAAAGAAAATGTCAACTAATAAAAAAACTTACAAGGATGAGGCATATTCACAACTTTTTCACTTGTGCCATGGTCGATATCAGCACTAGAAGCAACTCATAGTGTTAGTGTACACACAAGACAATATGGGAGTTCATTATACCCAACAACTTGTAGTGTTGTTGTTCGTATTGGCTCTATTGGACCCTGCAATTAAGATTCAATATACATTTTTCAATAAGATTAACTATGAAACATAATGAAATATTAAAAATTGTGTTATCTTATTAAGATTCACTTTGTTTCAAGAATAGTTTAATATTCTCTACTTAATAGGGCCAACCACGTGAAGGTGGAAGCTCATTTGACCCCTCCCCCCAACATCACTCTAAAATCCCCGTTAACATCTAACATTCATTCATTCTTTCTATCATTAATAAAATATAACATTCATTCGTTAATATCACATAACGTTCATTAACACATAACATTGATTAACATCCATTAACACACAACATTTATCAATATTCATTAACACATATCATTCATAAACATTCATTAGCACATAATTACATTCATTAACACAAAAATCAGTCATTATCAAATAAGGTAGATTACAATTATTTATTTTTTTGTTTTTTCTTTGAAGCTATGTAAAGACTAAGTGGAGCATCATTTTCTTCATCATTTCCCCCCTCTTCAATTGCTCTGCCCTTTGCCCATGATCTCGATGTATGCCTAGTCCTATATTGAGGACGAGGACACTGAAGCGAAGGGGGGTCCTCTGCAATAACAAAGAAATGGGTTAAATTCAAAACATTTTTTATTATTGTTACAAGTATTTCATTAATTTAAAGAACATAACAATGGTGCTCTTTACCTAATGGGGCCACATCATCTTCCACATCATTTTGTCTAGCCTCAACCTCAACATGTTGAACACCCTCTAGATCCTCTAGAGTTGAAATACTAAAGGTTACATTAATGCTAAACACCAATTGCAATTAAATTTGTTTAAAGGAATAACAATGGTCCTCTTTACCTGATTGGGGAACATCACGTTCCTGATGTTGTGTACCCAGATCATGCTCCACTTAGTCACCATCGACTACATGCTCTAAAATATTAACAAAAAAGGTTACATTAATTACAATTTAAGATGTTTAATTGTATTAATAATTACATAAATAAATTTGAATAGCAAATGAATACCTCCACTACTAGGATGCACATTCGGACCTTCATGTGTAGGTTGTGTTTCACGATTAGCAGGTTGCATTCCAATGTCATGTGCATTGTTATCATTGCTTGCTTATTTAAAACATAAAAAGTCACTTTATGTTGGAACTCAATTTCAAATAGATTATTGGTAAAGTATTCAATTTAAAATAATTTTCATTTAGCTTATTTACCTGTGTGACAGATGCACCAGAATCTTGTGTTTGCCCACTCAATTCTCGTAGTCGTTCAACCACGACTATATAGCCTTGCTGGTAGGTAATTCTCTTGTCATCTTCGATGGGCGTTCTATTGAATTCAGAGCCTTGCATTTTTGCTTGGTATCATGAATTTTTCTTGCATCGTTTGATTAAAAAAAAATTGTTTGCAATTTATAAATATTTTGATGCGATATTTCATTTACTGATACTTACAATCCATGCAACAAGTTTCATATAACCACCAGAGTCGAGTTTGTGTTGCCCGTGCTTTTCTTGTCTTGCCTTAGTTGCCTTTGACGTGTCACCCAATCTATGAAAAGTTTGAAATATGTTAGATTATATAAATATAAAGAGTAATTAGTACATAATTACATTCTTAATAGTATCACATACCTTCTTCTGGCGTCTAGTGGTGTATTTCCTTTTTTCCTTTCAATTCTCTCCTTGGCATCCAAAATAAGGTCCTTCCACTCCCTCTCTGGAATCATGGGGGGGATGCTCATACTTTACGTTCTTCTCTAAATGTGTCCTATATTGGTCCCTCACATACTTTAGATATGTGCCAACTTTTTCAAGGAGCTTGGTTTTGTCGAATGTGTCATTTCCAAACAACTCAACCATATGGTTTGTCAGTTCATCTTTTAACCTTTTTTCTTGGTCATTTCACCTTTTAAAGCAAAAAAAACCTGTTAGATTCAGAAATGAACTGAAGCTACCTTTATTATAGTTCAAGAAATGGATGAAAGGAAAACTATTCTAGCAATGATATGAAATCAAAATAGTGGATTAGGGTTAGTTCACATATGATGTTCCACCTTTTACGTATGGTGGGCCCAAATATCTGCAATGCAATGTCATTAAGATTTTTATAAAAAATATCATTTCCTGCAAAAAAATTCATGGGATCATTAATCCAAAAGGAGTTATCAGTAAGTAAATTACAATTAGACTATATATAATAATAATTTTTAAGTACCTGGAACCTTCTGTATCTTTAAGGGAATCATTTCTTCGTCACTCACCACCAATGTGACCTGCAACGTTCCCGTACTAGCAATACAAGAAGATCTAAGAAATGATTGTATGTTATCACTAGTAGTCGCCTCTGGCGCATCCTCATGTGCATCTCTTGCTGCAAAAATGAATCCACTATGAAATGCTCCCAAGAAAGAACACTTCAAGGGAAATAAACACATAACAAAAGATAGAGCAAAAGAGGGATCTACCAACAGTGGGCGAACCAACATGACATGTAGTAGAGGATGTTTGCATGCTGTGTGTTGGCAACATTGCAGTTGACAATACAGGTGGGGCTAACCTTTGATGAGGCGGCATTCACACAGGAACATTGACAACACCTGAAGAATAATACATTAAATTTATAAAACATTAAATATATGAAAACTGTAAGATTTGTAAACAAGGATGAACCTTTATTATGAACATTGATAGTATCAAGTATGATGTGTTTTGGGTACTCAAAGTGATAAGCCAAGCAAGTTTCAATCTACTTGTTCGATCATGACAGTCACAATGAATGGTAGTTTGGGTTCCTTATTTTGCAATTTTGGAATTTGGGTTCCTTATTGTACGAGTAAGTGCAAATTATGAGTACTTGGGCACTTGGAGCAGACATTAATGAGATGATGACAGTGAAAGAACACTCTTGGAGGATAGGGGTAAGTATATGTTAAGGTATGATGGTTGAAATAATTGGTATTTTCACAATGTTAAGGCTAACATGGAGTTGCTTGAACATGTAACTTGTCTTGTTGGAAGTTGACATTATGAGGAAGGTTGTAGATTCTTAATGGAGTTTGCATGTGTAAACATGTAAAAGAAGACTGAATTTGTGTCTCAGTCTGTCAAAACAGTGGAAGGAAGAGTTTGTTGAATTTGTGAGTGACTGTCACAAAAAGGACAACAAACTGAAACCTTTTCATTTTGTAGGATCAACCTGATTATTAGGAATGGTGTTGGAGTTGAATGTTAGGGGAATGTTTGGGTGAGTTTATATCTTTTACAAGAATAGTTGAAGGGTTATAAAATAGTGACTGGATCAATGAAGTAAGACTATCCCATTGGTGTTTTTTTAATCTTTGTGAACATTGTGAAGACAACATAGGGTCAAGATGTTTCTTAGGGTGGTTGGGAGGGTTGAGAATTGTGTTTTTTTTTTCATGGGAAAGAAGTCCAATTATGTGTCTTTGGGAACCACTAGTTTGGTGTATGACAAATGAGCATTGGGAGATGCGTCTTTAAACCATTAGTGGTCCTAATTAGAATTAGTACCATATGGAAGTCAAATTGTGAGAGTTGGAGTGATTCAAAGAGTGAAAGTCCTCAAGATGGATTTGGGAAAGATGAGTATGCCTATAGGATCATAGTAGGAAATTTACATTAGGGGAATATAGTGATCTCATTGTTACTATTGTCTTGGCACATAGCGAAGTCAAATGTTAGAGCAAGTGCAAGTGACAATTTCCTTTGAGTCAGATAAATAGCCAAGGTCCTATGATTAAGGGGTTGATCTAAGTCAAGGATCTAGAAAAAGGATGTGTTGGAGGTTTGTTGAGATCAAGTGAATGGACATGTAAGGGGGTTTGTTTCCCTAAGGTATGCATGATCAGTCATGAAGAACATCAACTAGATCCCTCTGCATCAACTACATAATAAATATATGAGCAATAACACTAGCATTAAAAAATCAAGTTCACAAGTCCAAAGAAGGAGTAGTTTTAATGTATAGAAAATTGTTATCACCTAAACTACCTACAATACCCTGATCATGGCCACCAGGTTGATGAGAACACATAAATTTCTGTAAAAACAACACGTACATATTTTAGTTAAGGACATAAAAGAGTATAAAATATAAACTATTATTGAACTTTTGTTATAATTAATGCTTTCATTACTAGTTACTTGCAAGTTTTCTATTGTTCGTATCAATTTTTTCACCCTCTCTTATATCTCATCAGTCCGAGGCTCCATGGATGCCAAAGCAACAATCTCTCTACTAATTTTTCTAATAGACCTTTTTATCAATTCTATAGGGTTTGTGGAATATGCGATGTCATCATCACTTAATCTTGTTGAGTCAACATCCCTAGAGAGGTGCATAGGTACTGTAGCTCCCTTTCCCTTTCCCCGAACATCCATTTGTGACAAGAATATCATTAACACTATCAAAATTACTCCAAAATACCCAAGAAAAGAACATAATAAAGTAACAATTTGCTTCTATCTAATTTGTACAATTACAATGAGGTTTACCTACTCGATAGAAGTGTTGCGACCTACAGCCCTGTCTGTGCTATGTGATGGATCCATGTTGCCCTGTGACAAAGAAAAAATATAAAAGCGTTAGCGAAATGAAACCAATAGACTTAGCAAAAAAACTTAATAATAAAATGGTATATTGGAGTCATTAATTGGATGTTGGTTTAAATGGTATATAGTACGTACCACCCCCATGATAGTAACTTTGTTTGTATCTATACGATTCAAATTGTAATCGATTAGTAGCTCTTCCCCTGCACTTATTGATTTTATCACTCATACAAATACACGATTTCCCTCGCGTGCCTCAAATATGCAATTGAGTTGCTTATTAGTTGACCCAGGTCGTGTACTAATTATAAAGACTGCAATATTCCCTATTTCTTTTGGCCTTCCATCAATGTATATAGCCACTCATTTACTTTGATCATTATCTTTTTGTTGTATATAATTTGTTGAGAGTGCATACCTATGCATACTTTTTTTATATCGAACAATTTGCATCCAATTTTTGTAATTGTAACAAGGTCCGACATACTCCATCAATTCAACAACTTTGTTGTAATAAACCTTTATGCCGTCCATGGAAAATAGGTCCAAACCATGTAATGACGATGGTGCTATGCAATATATCCTATCGTTAACACAAAAATTAGTGTTTATTGGAGGAAGTTCCTTGGGTACCCATTGTTTCTGTAGATGTTTGTACCTCAAGGGCACCTTGATGTCGCCTTTGGTCTCATCATCATAAGAACATGACCCCCCGTTGAGCAAGGAAAAATTCCATGCATTTATTGAATTTTCTTCTAATCTTTTGACCTCTAGTTGATCTCCCTATTATAGACCTACTACATGTCTCATTTTTGTTTTCTATTCCTACATTTCCCTCACTTGAGGAAGACACATCTGATAAATACCTATTTGGTGGTACCTGCACTCCATCAAATGAGAGAGTTAGTTGGTAATGAGAAAGATATTTTGCAAATGAGGGTAAAGTTGATGAAGAAGTTGGCCCTAAAGTTGATGTTGAGATTAAAGTTTGAATAATTCCAAATGGGGTCTCAAGTGTTCATAATTGTATTAGATTTTCTGCTAATGTCGAGGTTTGAAGAACTGAGGAAGTTTGTTTTCCAAGTAATTTTTTAAAAATAAATTGTTTCTATAGGGTGTATTGACTACCTATCGATCCATGAGACTGTGCAGGATCCTCGTCAAAGGGGTTCAGGTTCCTGCACATGTAATTCAATTATATTATGTTAGCTAAAAATTATATGATACGTATACTAAAAATTACATAGTACACAACATGAACAACATGAACTTCTTAGACAAGAAGAGTAATAAAAAAAAAAATGTTATCATAATCATTGTAAATTTTTTAATTCCCTACCTTTACTTTATGTAGACTATGCAAGATCCTCAACTAAAGGGTTGATGATATCTGTAGTCAATTACCCATTTCCACCAAGGGTGACCACATCACACAAAATATATACATGAAATCAACACCATCAATTGAGCATCATAAGCATTACATTTGTAATTTGATAAACAATAAATACATATGTATCATAAGCATCATAAGCATCATGTGTATCATCATATATGTAATTGAGCATCACAAGAATCACATATGTGTCATCATAAATATGTAATCCATCCATATGTATCATAAATCACCATCCATCACATAGGTAATAAACAATCCACATTCTTTAAATAAACACAAAGTTAAAAAAATGTCGCATGTATAATCATAAACATGCAATCCATCACATATGTATTTTAAATCAACATCCATCACATAGCTAATAAACAATCCAAATTCCATAAATAAACACAAAGTTTAAAAAATGTCACATAAATAGTCACTCTCGCTATCTCCATCTCCTCGGGGTGGTATGGTTCTACTATTAGGACTTGCTAGAGGTGGAACATGAATTAAAAACATTAAAAGGTGCATTATGAATTAATTATGTAATGGCATTAGAATTAAAACCATAATGAATTAATTATGTAGCCATATAAGTCAAATAAATTTCTATCAAGAAATCAATATTAAATAGATAATATACTAATCGCATAACTCATACATTTCATTCATGTCATTGATCTTCTTCATCCAACTCATCATCATCATCATCATCGTCATCATCATCATCATCATCATCATCATCATCATCATCATCATCATCATCATCATCATCATCATCATCCTCCACCACCACCACCACCACCACCACCACCATCACCATCACCATCACCATCACCATCACCATCACCATCACCATCACCATCACCATCACCACCACCATCACCATCACCACCACCATCGCCATCATCATCATCATCAACTTCTTCTTCTTCATCATCATCGAGTAACTGTCGATCATGATCATCATCTACATCATCATCTACTTCTTCGGTATCTTCTTCTTCCATCACATTATACTTTATCGACCTTCCTCTTGGATCATGTCTAACAACAAATGACCAATCTGGTTTATGTGGAACCTCTGAGTAAAATACCTACTCACATTGGCTTGGAAGAACATAGGGCTCATCCCCAAATGGTTCAAATGACCTTTTATTAACCATTGTAAATCCATTATCATGTTCAATAACAATTCTATCAGGATCATTTTTATTCAATCGTAGCCTGTACCATTTGACGACGAACAAAACTAATTTGAAGGAATTAAAGTCACACTCAAGTATATCATCCAAAATGCCATAGTATCGATTTTGAGACTCTTGAGGATGTATGTTGTTTCTCGATGAACTATTTGTCACCTCAAAGACTGTAGCTATCCCAAAATCACAAGTTTTCTTCATGTCATCCAACTTTTTGATGCAAAATTTGTGACCATTACAGCACATAGCGTTGTGGTGTTTGACCTGCAATATGTCAAACATGTAAAAATTATTGCATCATGAGTTGATAAACATATGGGTGATTAATAAATTTATACGTACCTGTTTATCTCTTAAACCATATGCTAAATCAATTTCCCTTTGCGTAACATTGGAATCTTCATTACGATGAGCTTCTTTAACCAATGAAGCCACACCTTCCCATGTTAATGTGCAACTAGACTGTTGACAACGTTCAATCCATACCGTCATCCAATCAAGATTGTTTGTAATATACAAATAGTGCATCCCACTCTCGACCAACTATACAAAAAATAAACAGATGACTTACAACCAATTTATTTTAAAGATTAAGAATTAATTGACTATAATAACATCTTATAATTAACTCTCACTTTCCTCAATCTACCTTTCTCCATCAAGTACTCCCCTTCAAATTTTTTAATGGGGTTGGGATCCCAAATGCGATCCACGTGGATCTTTGCTGCAAACTTAGGAAGATATTCATAAATGTACACCATAGTCTGGTATACCATATATGCCTCCACCATAGAACCCTCAAGATGTTCTCTTTATCAAACCAAAGCCTTCAAAAATTTCAAGTGCCTCTCAATCTCCTTAACTTGGTGTATGAGGTAGTGTTCTTGTGCATTGAAAAAAGTTGAAGGTAGACACTTTTGCATTTCACACATTAGATGAGGAATTTGTCTCTTCCAATATTTTATATCTTCTTTATGGATTTCTTTACATGACAATCACCTACAAGATATTCAAGACGCAAAAATATATATTACATAACAAGTAAAACAAATCACAAATATAATATCTATACAACGAATTGAACAAATATCACTATTTACCTCATGTATTTTCCAAGTCATATATGACTTGTTTGACATTATTGTCAAAGTGGTCTGGGAAAGATAGAGGTAGAATGTACTGCAACAATTATAAAATTATTTTTTCATTTTTTTCTAACATAATACAATGAAAAGTACATGGGCAGTATACATATATATAGTAAATACACGAACATAAATTACCTTAATGAAGGTATGTCAATCATGCATTTTCATCCTTGGCTCAAATTCACTTTTCTTTGATATGAGATTGTTTATGTTCGCAGCAAATCCTGTGGAAAATCAAATTTTTTGTATGACTTCTTTTATAGCATTGCTTTGCTGGTCTGTTAATAACCAAGGAAGGTCACTTATATTAATCTAGTCCCCATGGCTATTTGATTGAATGACATTTTTCATTGCATGATTGGATTCCTGAATGTCACTACAAATTTTGACAATTTTTCTCTGTCATGCCTTCCATCCAATATTTTCTATAATGTCTCTATTATATTCTTTCCATATGAATAGTATCAAACAAATGCACAATTTGTAACTACTCGTAGTAGGGCAACCAACTAAATTGTCAGGGACAACTTTTTAGTCCCTTAGGAAGGTGGTCATTAATGCCTTGATGACCTTCACGATCATCAATCACATCATCAGTAAACAAAACATGATAGAAAAAATGTTTTATGACATAAACCATTGGATGGAATGACATTACCTTGACGATTAATTCTATTATATTCCAACTTCCACAAGTGAGGTGTCATTCTTCATGGCTTTGATGTAGTCTCTTCTTTCCCATTGAAAAGATGTTTTTCAGTATTTTGATACTTATGATTTTTGTGGAGAAAGTGCCTATACTCATCAAATACCTGCTTTCCTAAACTTTTTGAATTACGAGATTTCATCTTTGGACCACAAACTGGACATGCAAATTTTCCCTTTGTTTGAAGACCTACAAGATAATGTATAATTGGATTAAATATGTTAATTTTTTTAATTATAATTATCATGCACAACTTGAACACTATAACATACCACAAAAATGTGTTAGCCCCCCTAGGGCATCGTGTATTGTCCATACAAGCATCGCATGGAATTGAAATTGTCTTTGTCCTATTGGTCTAGAGATGTCATACATAGTGACACCATTCCATAACTCTAGCAACTCGTCGATAAGAGGCTCAATATATACATTCATATCTTTAACTTGGTACTTACCTAATTGAATGAACAAAAACATTACATAATTATTATGACCATTTTATTGCAATATTTATAATTAAATGTAGACGACTATTAAATGATAAAATACCTAGAACAATCATTGCTAACGTTATGTGCTCCCTCTTTGTTGACATCCATGGAGGAATGTTATTATTGATAACAAAAACAGGCCACATCGAGTAAACAACTCTCAACTCTCCAAATGGATTGACACCGTCTACTGCCAATGAAAACCTAAGATTACGAGGTTCTTCTTTAAAGTGTGGCCACTTTTCCTCTATGTCCATAAATTTTGAACCATTCGCAGGCATTCGAATAATGTCATCTCGACTTCTATTTCATGCATGGTAATCCATAAATTGTGCCAAGCTAGTGCACCTAAATAATCATTGCATACGTGGAATAATGGGAGTATAACGAAGAACCTTGTGAGGCACCTTTTTTGTTATTTGATTTGTTTGATATCTATTGATATGGCATTTAGGGCATTCAGTTCAAAATTCATGTTGTTTGTGATATATAATATGATCATTGGGACAAGCATCTATTGCTTGATACTCCATTCCAATATCTTTCGTAATGGCAAATAATTCTCGGTATGAGCGAGGTAGAATATTTGATAGTGGTAACAAAAACTCACCTATCAATCTACAACAAAAAAATATAATTTGTTAATATAAAGAATATTAATGGTACATGACTCACCATTTATTAACTATAATGACATATATGACATACCTTAACATATGTGAGATTGTTATGTTGGATAAACCATTCATAACCTTCAAGTTCACCAACAACAATACAATGAAGAGAAGAGTTGTCTGGGAGCCTTTGTAAAGGGCCTCATATGCCTTCTCAAGTAGAGGTAGATCATGAACAAGATCAAGGTCATCTTGATCATCATGATCAGCTGCGCCAGTTTTAAATGTGTCATGGATCAATGTATTTGTACCATCATCTTCAATTGTGTTTTGTGGCTCATGATCATCATCTTCCATGGGATCATTATCTTCAACTTTGATATTTACACCTCCATGTCCCTCCACTTCGAAAACCATATTCTCCAGGTTGTGTTGATCCATATCATGTGCTTTGGGGTGCTCAACCTATATAAAAATGATCAACATAAATAAACCATGATCATGATCTCATCATCAAGTGATTTCTTATGTATATAAATTGTTAAAATGATATAATGAAAAACTTACCAATGAATGATAATCATGTCCCCCT
The DNA here is from genome assembly GCF_030272615.1 of Cryptomeria japonica. Classification (NCBI taxonomy): domain Eukaryota; kingdom Viridiplantae; phylum Streptophyta; class Pinopsida; order Cupressales; family Cupressaceae; genus Cryptomeria; species Cryptomeria japonica. The sequence continues at coordinate 271,931,860 of NC_081407.1, forward strand.
TCAATGTGACCATGCAACCTACAATGTTTCTTAGTTGTTTTGATTAGAAGTCTTCTAGTCTTTAACCCCTTAAAAATTTTGCAGGGACAATAACATTTTCCATCACCTTTGTTTTTCAAGTTAGACCACAATCTAGCAATTGTCTCCTTATTTTTTTGTTCACTGATATTATCTGACATGGTCTTTCTTCACATGCAAAAAAATTGGGCTATAGAACTAGTTATATAGAAGTTGAAATGTTAGTTATGAAATGATGTTTCATTATAATATACCAAATTAAATTAATTGAACATAGAAATAATGCAAATTGAACCAAAACCATTTAACTCTTCTTTTTCATCTCAAAACATATCTAATGACTTTGTGGTGATTTAGAGCAGGTGATATGCTAATGGCTTTTTGGTATGCAATCCTTGTATCATATCTTAAGTTGACTAATGTCTAATTGGGGCAATCCATGAGTGTCTAATGTGAATTAATTATCAATGTTGTGAAGTCATCGAGAGTATGGTAATAGTCATCCTTATAGGATCCTCTCAATATTGTCCAAATCAGTGACAAACAAGACAAAATTCTCAGTCACACCTTGGGTGCAAGTGAATGATATTACATATACTTTTGGGATGAACACCATTGAGAGTCATAGACCCAAGTTAGTCTAAAAGGAAAGTAACTATCCATTCCCATGCTCATGCATACTTATATGACTAAGAAAGGACAACTTATGTCATTCACTACCAAGTTGAATAACTTCCTAATGTTTCCCTTGTGTATCCTAAACATTGGAGAGACCTTATTTGACTTGCCTAATCAATGTGGTTGCTATCCTAATATGAAATACTGAGTTCTACCCTTGCCCCTGCATCAAACTTCTCACATCATGTTTCTTCACCAAAACACACTATTCCCAATCTTCCTTAATACCCTCAATGGTCAGGCCTCAAGCATTAGGCCTCAATACACATCGACTTGCTGACTCAACCAACCTTCCAAGAACAATAACTTTGCCTACTCAATTCACTTGAAGTCACAAACCGACCTCATAACTCTTGAAAAACCTTGTAATCTTAGGAAAACAACCTTACACATTCATTGAAAACTCAACAACCCTTACAAAGACAACATGAAACTCCCTTCATCATAGTGTCCTTCACAAAAACATGCAACACAAACATACTAAACAACTATTGCCAATATATTGACAAATTCTTGACAAAGTTCTACAATTGGAATTTATCATTGCCTATTTTATCATCTTGGGTTGTCTTTGAAATTTTGTGAGCCTCTTCAAAAGTTATGATCATTAATATTTTAATGGTTGCACTATAGATTTGATTCCTACTTGACTTTATACTATTTAGGTTTTGTTGCAGGGCCTGTTTTAGCCTGCCTAGCTCCAACTGAGGAAAATTTGTCAAAAGTTAAAATTTGGATTTGTTTTGATCCTAAAGTGTTTTCTAGGTCCTAGTTAAGTCATTTTCAATAATAATTTTAAGTTTTGGGTCATTTAGTCTAAAATTGCAAAAAATGTCAAATTTGCAAAAAAGTTGTCAAGCAACTTTTTCCAAAAATGCAAAAAATGTAAAAAATCAAGCAAAGGAAGTTTAAAATCCATTTGTTTGGCCCATGTCAATTAATTTCAAGATTATAAGGCTTATTTAGGTCAAATGAAGCCATATTGTATGGAATTTTTGGTTCAAGAGCAAGTTTTGCATGAAGAAATTCACTTTTTTACCTTGTTTTCTGACTTTTCAGTCTGAAACACACATTGTGCATCAAATTTTGTTCATTCTCAAGATTAAAAAATGATTTAGAGTGAAAGTAAATTGAATATAGTTCATTTTGGTTTGAGTTTTGCAATTTTTCATTATGATTTGTGTTAGTTATCTCATTTTTTGTAAAAACCAGTTAAAACCCTACCTAGGGTAAACTGAGTGCAATAAAAATGTAAAAGTTAGCAATCCCATGGTGGATTGGGATAGGATTTAGATATGTGTGTTGTTTCTATGCCTTCTTTCTTACTCCACGGGTGCAGATACTTGCAAGAAGGTTTGAAATGGTTTTGGGGCAGATAAAGGACTGATATCAACATGTATCAGTCCATGCATGAAGCGATTTTGTAATTGCATGGTGTATGGGAGGATGGTGGAAGAATTAAAAGGTTGGGAGGTATCATGGGATACTATTTATAATCAACTCATTGAAACCCCTTTCTATTTCATGGTTATTCAGGCTATTTACACTGCTTTACATAGTGAACCCGTGCCATTCTTGACAAAATCTTAGTTATTGATAGCAGCAGTCAACTAAACTTTGGGATATTCCTCCAAAGGTAGTCTCTTTTATGATTAAAACATGTGATGGATATTTTATTTTCATGCCTAACAAGTGTTTTTCTTGGTTGAAGAACAAGACTTATTTCACAGTCTTTATTACACTGCTTAAACCCTTGTAAAACCCTCATACTCGATGTGTGGTTGCATGCAAACATTTTGAGCAGCAAGGCTTGAAGGGGGGAGTTGTATCACAACTTCAATCCACTCTAGACACCATCCCATACATGAATACAAACCTTTTGTTGATTGTCCAACCAGATTATAGACATAATGTAGTGTTTAAGGCTGAGAATTTTTGGTTTTGGTGAGGTTTTACCTCAAAGACAGATTTAGCAACTTGTGTGCAGGCTTAAGAAGGAATACAAAGTCTAAATGAAGTTTAGAACCAACAAAAAACACTCCTCAATGGTTAGTATAGATAAGAAGAGAGGGAAAATCTTGTTTCATGTTTAATGTAGTCATAAGACAGTCTAAAGGGCAGATTACCCTTGATTGGCCAAAACACCTTGCTAAGTGTAATCTTCTTTTGGGATTGAGTTATCCTTGCATGGGAAGAGAGAGTCAGAGTCTACTTCAACACCTCTTGAAGTAAGTTCTCAGTTGGACCGTTTATGAAGACCATTTCCTGGGTATCTCGGGCTTATACACAGTTTAAAGACAACCTAGCTTAAGTTTCCTATTAAGTATTCTCTCTAGCATTTTGTGTTACTTTTGGAGGATGGTAATGGTGGTCAAATAGAGTTAGGATTTCCTTGAAGCATAGAACCACTTGATACTTTTGAAAGTTACTATGGGTAGAAGGAAATCTTTTTTTTTTTGGTCTCACTGGCTTTGTAGAGTAGAGTTTAAAACCTTTCTAATACTGTCCTTTAGACTGCTATTAATCAAAGAGCCAAGCATTCCTTGGGACTTATGGGAGTGTACACAAAGTCTCCAAGTGTCTAAATACCATATTGTATTGGGTTGAGTCACATAATGAGTCATTCCTTATGAAACTATTAGTCACTCTAATGCTGTCCTCGATGGTATCAAGTAGAGGAAACATCAAAACTACTATGCACTAACCTTATTGTGTTTTGCCCTTAAATGAAGAGCTAAGACTTTGGATTGTTCAATCACTTTTAAAACAATGATAAGGTATTTATTCACCATCTTTGCCTTGTATCTAACCTTACTGTGACTGCCAAGAAACTTGAAACCTCTATCTAAGTGATTTCATGCTTTGAGTCTCTTTTTTAGTCTCTTATTTGTCATTTTAGCCTTCTTCTTTATCATACTTGGTAGGGTTTTGAGCCGTAGATGACTGTATGTTACTATAGTGTCAAATCTTACATATACAATGACCGAAAGTTGGGAATAACAATGGTTAAAAAATTAAAATTAGGGTACGGTCTAATGACCGAAAGTTGGTTGCAAATAATGAGAAAACTCAAAATGGACAACATTAGGAGGAAACAAAGCTATATACCCTCAGATCAGAGAGGGTATCAAAACTTAGAAAATACTAAAATTGTCCTTCTCCATAGAAAGACAAAGAACTAAACTACCGAGGATTGCATTTTTCCCACCGCTAATATTTAAAATGAACGTTTTAGGCCTACATGAGGCTAATTTAGCAAACACAAAGCAATAGATAAACACACTATTTCTGAGAAGGTCCCACAAATTTGACAATGTATAGTAGAATAGATTACAAGGATTATATCATACTTTTAAATAATGATTGGTATAAGGATTATAACATACATCAATCAGAAAGAAGCCGAGTTAGCAGTAGTTATCATCAATTAGGCTAGAGTTTTGAGTTTGAAATCCAAAGGTTATAAAGTTTTCATAAGAAAATATGAATATGACAGAGATGATAGTGCATATAGCAACTATAGTATGCATTCAAAAGGTACAGTGAGGTAGCAAATAAAGAAATTTTTAATCATGAATCTCAATAAGGAGCTAGTAGTTTTGATAGAAAGAATGAAGGTTAGAGACTAAAATAAGAAAGTATCCATCTTATTGAAGGCATTCATTGCAAAATAGTTAAATACATGGATGAGATAGGACCATGCTTAAGAAAACAAAGTTTCATAGAAAGTCAATTCCACCAAGATATCATCTCAATGAGGAGAATCATGTTTTCAAAGGGGACACAAAATTCATGATTGAACATAGTGATTTAATTCCCTATGAAGTCTGACATTTCCTTCTAAAAATTTAGTTATCTCAGAAATAAAATAGGGATTTAACAAAAATATAGTCATGGCAATCATTTTTAGAGATCAAAATCAGTTATCTAGGTACAAAGAGAAAAGTCCAATGTCCAAAAGATGTAGTGATTTATGTTTATGTCAAATGGGAAATTCTTAGTAGTTTTTTTTGTGAGTTAATGCAAAAGGAAAAAAAATTCCTAGTTTGAGTGGCAATACTGGTGAAAACAGTCACAAAGACAATCTTCTATAAGCATTAAATAGTATTGTACTATTATAACAATGAGTGTAAATTCTATTGTTAGTGATTTCATACACAACAAAAATAGTCCAAAATAGAAAATTAGGAACTGCAGGAAATTGATGTAAAGAAATTTCGTTTGAAGAATCTTTGGTTACATTAGCTTATATTGATAGGCATTTCCAACTATAATATCTAACAAAAATCCCCTTTGATTGTGCTATGATGGATGTCCATACTCGTTAACAGACATGAAACACCACAGCTGATAGAAAAGGATACCCACCATAAACTCGAATTTCTCAATTCCTCTTGATTTTTGAGAAGTAGAGCCTAACCTTTTAGTTGTTTTGCGCGAAATGCCTAACTCGACGCAGGAGATCGCACGTAGGGTTGCTTTGGGTTGATCAAGTCCAGAGGTCGATGCCAAGCTTGCGCAAGATTACTCTGGGTTAAAATGAATTGCAGTGTTTTTTTTTTTTGAAAGTAATGTCGTGTTCGTTGGAATTTTGACAAACACGGGCACTTTTTTTCAAAAAAATCAAATTTCATTAGTAATGCCTTATCTGTTGAAACCAAATGTGAAATTCTCATTGGAATTCTATCGAATTCGGACATTTTTTCAAAAAAAAATCAAATTTGGTCACAATATACCTTCTCCGTCGGAAACCTCCGTCTGAATTTTAGGCCAAATTTATTAGTGACAATAGGAGAAGTAGACCTTTTCTCTCAACAAGAGTAAGGAGGTGGAACTACACCATAGAAAGGAGGAATATTAGGCGTAGGAAGGAGACCAATTCCATCATGAGGAGGAGGTATAGGTCTAACCTTAGGAGGAATATTGTGGATCTGCGTAAGAGAAGGTAAAGTCACATCCATAGGAGTAGGTGGACAATTTTCCTTCGGAGGGAGATTAGTTCTATTCGAGAGGGGAAGAACCTCAACTTGAAGAATAATAGGAATGTCAAGGGTTGGGGATCTAGGTTGACTTAAGGATAAAATCATATCATTCTTCCATTTTTGATAAGATTGAAAAAGAGCATGGCTCCTTGATGGAAGAGATTGAAATTGTTTAGGCCAAAAGAGATCAATAGGAACACCGGGGCTTCATTCAGATGGACGAAATAAGCTATGGTTCAACTTTATGATTTCTCCATTTTGAGGAAATTTCAAGCACTTGTGGATTGGAGAAGCAATAGCTTTCATGGAAGATAGCCAAGGATAGCCCAACTTCACACATAATTGCTTAGAAGAAGGTATGATAACAAAGCCAACATCCATGGATTTAGCATGAACTTCAACATGAAGGGTGATAGAACCAATGATAGGACAAAAAAAGCCATCAAATAACTTTACAACCACATTAGAAGCATCATATAGTGGTTTATGCAATCGTAAAGTGAAAAGATACTCCTCAGTTATGACATTAACCATGCAAGTGGGATCAATCAAGGCACCACAACAAGGGATATCCTTAACCTTTGCAACTATGTATAAAGGGCCATCAGGTGCTCTAATGGTCTCACTAGGGTCAAATGTAATACAAGGATCCTTAGGCAAATTTTGTGTGTCTACCATATTAACCAAGTTTGGAACCATACAGGTGAATTCTTCAGAAGTGAGAGAATTAGGCACAATCTCAATAACGTTAGAGGTATGAGATGGCAAGGGATCAGTGAAAATATTAAGATTTTGATTAGGAGGAGCAACTGAACTATTCCCTTTATCATTCACACCTACCACATATATAGTATTATTATCAATCAAGTCTTGAACCTTATTTTTTAATGCAAAACATTTCTTAGTATCATGACTAGGTTGACGATGAAATTGGCAAAAGGAATTGTTATCAAAATAAGGAGATGCAAGTTTGGAAGGATCAATTTGTTTTCTAGGAGGAAGTTTGATAACATTTATGTGCAACAACTGAGACATAATACTATGCAAAGATTCATTCAAAGGAGTAAACTGTCTTTCTTTGTCGAAACATTTAGAAATAGAAGGCACACCTATTGTAGAATTCACATGGTTGTTGTTGATTGGATCATTGAAATTGATGAAGCTTTTTATTGGTTTGAACTTCGCAAATGGTTGTTGAACACTCCCCCCCCTATCACTTAGAGCCATAGGAGTAGATTGCTCCATTTGACTCACAACCAGTTGATAATTGTGGAGTGTTGTGCACAACTGCGGAAAGGAAGTAAACTCAGACAAAAGAAGCTTTTCCTTGATATCTTTTTGTAAATTAGAAATGAAAATTATTTGAATATCATTATTAGGTACATGAAAAGAAATTTGAGCACACAAATGCTTATATCTACCAATGAAATCGGTTACTTTTCTTTAACACATTGTTTACAATGCATTAAATCATTGAAAGTGATTTTACGACCAATGTTGTTTTGAAATTGTTGGACGAAAGCATTTTCGAGTTGTTGAAAGGAGGTGATAGAATAAGAAGGCAAAGAGCAATACCATTGTAAAGCCTTATCTCTTAGTGTTCTTCTAAAGAATTTTTCAAGCAATCGTTGATCATAAGCAAAATCAGTACATAAGGTTTGAAATGTTTTGACATGCGTAAGAGGATCACCTTTTCCATTATAGAGTTCTAATTGAGGGATCTCCACATGTTTAGGTGGCACAACTTTAACAATATCAAGAGAAAGTGGGCTCACAACATCAAAGGTGGGCACACTAAACTTGGATTGACTCATAGAAGCAATCTGTTGTTGTAAAGAAGACATGGTTTGAGCAAGATTGTTGATTGTCATTTTGGTCGAAGAATTGATGTTAGACATAGGTGATTGAGAAGATGGTGTGATGTTGTGGAAAGAAGGCATGGATTGAGAATAAGGTAGTGGGACATTATGATAAGTAGGCAGAGGTGATGATTAGGTAGGAAAAGGGACACTTAAAGGAGGAATAAAGTTGTTGAAGGAATTGCCCCCTCGTGTCACATTGATTGGTTGAGGAATAGTAGGAATACTCATGGAAGACATAGGTAAATATAGAGGATTAAATGAAGAAGAAGGATTGCCCCCATGACCTATGGTTGTAGGAATGACATTTTGAGTTGAAGTTGACAGTTCTGATAATTAATGTTAAGTACAGATGCCAAGCTAACAAGATGAGAGGGGGGGGGGTGAATCATACAAACTTAATCTTCCATAAAAACAACAGATTCAACCTCGGTAACATATACTTCAACAATATAACCAAAACTGCTAAACATGCAAACTTATAAGCATATAAACATCACAACACTCATAACACCAGATTTAACATGGAAACCCATATAGGGAAAAACCATTGTGGGATTTTAGACCCACTAAGAAATATACTCTTCTAGAGTATGCTCGGTTGAAAGCAAATCCTGTTAAAGCTTATGAACACATTGCTAGACGTGACCCGGTTAAGGGATTTCCCTCAGATCTGTTAGGATCTTCACCTTGTTAGAAGTGACCTTGTTAAAGGATTTAAAACACTCAATCAAAATGTCACCTTGCTAGAGGGTTTTACAAATAAGACTATTAAGTCCACTCGGTTAAGAGATTTTCTGTCACTTTACAAAATAACAATAATAAAAATCTATCTGCAACTTCACATCTAAAATGCTAAAGCAGATTCTTATTTGCTCAATACAATCTAGTCATAGGACTTATCTTGTCCCTTTGCTAGGCTCTATACTCTATTATTCAAATAGGTCTTCAAGCTTTTGTGCTCGGTAATCACTATGTAGCATCCCTGTGCTTACACTTGCCCGCATGCATTGTTTATCAATAGTTCCTTATTTATAAACAATTGCTAACCACTTAATCTCCTTGATCACATATCCCATGATCAATCATAGCCATCAGATCTTCAGACTTGACTAGGTTCAATGTATCCTTTGATCTGAAAATGTTTTACCTCACCTTGGAACTTGCATACATTTCTTGGAACTTGTGCTAAGGTATTGCGGTTCAATCTGCACTGTAGATCTTTGTGCCGATTTTCCTTTGCCATAGATTCTTAACAAACTTCATGCATGGCATACCAATCATTTAATCAATTCCAGCTCATCAGCTTCCTTCATTAAATAATGCTTTTAGTCATTTAATGCATTCGGTTACAGCTCGGTTGTAACTAGGTAAATACTAAACTTCACTCGGTAGACATTCCACCTTCATTAACCGATAGCGATGACCTTAGGGTTTATCGACTAGGTTCTTTGCTTGGTAACATACTATAGTATTAACCTTACAATCAACAACATTTGTAGGATATCAAAACAATCTAAACATCATGATCTCATCATTGTCTAACTCGGTAATAGTTGCCCATTGAATAACTTATTCCTCCCCTTATTCATCACATTCTTTCTGTGTCTTTTACCGACATCTTTATACTCACCAAATCATACTTCTTAAGATATGGCAACATTGTACTGAATTAGAAAATCAATTTCTTGACATCAATGACAAAATAATAATATTACGACAGTAAACATCCTTAATCGGTTATATCCATAATTATCAACAACCTTCTCAATATCCTTATTGAAATGCCAACAATCTCTTATTGTCTGTTATAATGCCAACAATCTCCCCCTTTGGCATTGATGGCAAAACCAATTGATTTGACCTAATTGATTCGGATTGTTGTGAGACTCTAAAATGCTCTCCCCCTGTCATCAGACTTCTCCCCCATATAATAGTCTTCTCCCCCTTTGTCAACAATGCTAAAAAGTAAAGAACTAAAACATGATTTCTTCCTCTGAGAAGTGAATTCCCTGTTGTTATGTGTCAACTCAGTCTCGGTCAGAGCATTATGTCTTCAATTCTTGTTCCCTATGTTTGTTTCCTGCACACCTTTAGAAAACATCCTAAAGTGTGTAAATAAGCATTAGTCCACACATAATATTCTCTAGATTCATCAAATTAATGCTTTCACCAAACTCGGTCAGTGAGTAGAAGATAGGGGTAGGACTCCTAACTTGCTTCTGAGATACTCAAAAGTGTCCCTTGGCAGTGGCTTGGTGAAGATATCTGTGATTTGTTCCTTTGTGCTAACATATTCCAACACCACTTTCTTCTCTTGAACTTCTTCTCTAAGATAATGATATTTGATAGAGATGTGCTTTGTCTTAGAGTGCATAACAGGATTCTTTCAAATGTTAATGGCACTAGTATTGTCATAGAATATAGTTATTGGCTCAGTAACTTTCTCATTTATACCTTCCAACAGTTGTTTGATCCATGCTATATTGGTACAATTCAATGTTGCAGCAACATATTCAACTTTTGCTATTTACTGTGAAACACATCCTTGTTTCTTGCTAAGCCAACTCACTAGTCTTTCTCCTAAAAAGAAAGCTCCTCCACTTGTTCTTTTTTGTCATCAATGTTGCCTACCCAATCAGCATCAGTATAAACTTTTAAATCAAAATCATTTCTCTTGTTATATACTAAGCCATAATCTTCAGTGCCTTTCAAGTATCTGAAAATTCTCTTAATTGTTGTCATGTGTGTTTCCTTGGGATCTGCAGAAAATCTTGGAACTATACCTATTGCATGTGCTATGTCTGGTCTGCTGTGAATAACATATTGTAGATTTCCAATCATGGATCGGTAAAGTGTCTCATCAACAGATGCAGATTCATCATTCTTTGATAGTTCACAGTTGGTAGTCATAGGAGTACTTACTGGTTTTGAATCCTCCATTCCAAATTTCTTCAAGATTTCCTTTATGTACTTGGATTGAGTAATGAAAATCTCATCTTTCATTTACAGTATTTGTAAACCTATAAAATACTTTATCTCACTGATTAATGACATCTCAAATTCTTTGCTCATTTCATTTCCAAAGTTCTTGCATAAAGAGTCATTTCCACAAAAGATAATATCATCAACAAATATGGCTGAGATCAATATTCCATTTTCATCATTCTTTATGTACTTATTGCTGTTTTCACTTGTCCTTATAAAACCAATCTTGATTAAATAAGAGTGCAATATTTCATACCATGCTCTAGGTGCTTGTTTCAAACCATATAAAGCTTTGTTTAATTTACATACCTGGTCTTTATTCTTGTCTTCAACAAATCCTTCATGTTGTTCAATAAAAACTTCTTCTTCTAATATACCATTCAGAAATGCAGATTTGACATCCATTTGATATACCTTGAAATTTTTGTAAGTAGTGTATGCCAATAATGTTCTTACTCCTTCAAGTCTTTCCATAGGTGCAAAAGTCTCACCATAATCAATTCCCTCTTCTTGAGCATATCCTTTGCAAACTAGTCTTGCTTTATTTCAAATGACCTCACCTTTTTCATTCAGCTTGTTTTTGAAAATCCACTTTGTACCGATTACATTTTTGTCCTTCGGTCTTGGGACCAATGTCCATGTGTCATTCTTCTTGATTTGATCAATCTCTTTTGTCATAGCATTTATCCAATCTTCACTGTTAAATGCCTCTTTCACTATTCTCGGTTCAAATTCATATATCAGACATGTGTTTTGTCTCAGTTTGTTCCTTGTCATCACTGGATCATCCTTATCTCCTATAATCTGACTTGATGCATGATGTCTTCTGACATACTTGGCTAATACAGGATCGGTAGGTTCTGTACGATCTTCTTCATCACTCGGTAACTGGACATTATCTTCATTTTCTTTAGTAACTCTCTCGGTAGGACTTGTCAGTTGAACATAGACAAATTCTTCATAATCTTCTAGGTCATTGGAGTTTCCTTCGTCATTTCTTTCTGCAAATTCATCAATTTTCACATTTTCACTTTCTACTATTTTGTTAGATGATTTGATCAGACATTTAAATGCTTTACTTCTAGAAGAATAATCAAGAAATGTTCCTTCTTCACTTTTCTGATCAAACTTTCCATTTCTATCATCTTTGTGTACATAGCATCTACTTCCAAAGATTTTGAAGTAACTTACATTAGGTTTCTTGTCATACCAGATTTCATATGGTGTCTTCAAACTTCTTTTCTTCAGTTGTACTCGGTTCAAGGTGTAAACTGTTGTGCTTACTGCTTCTCTCCAAAATGTTTGTGGCACTTTCTTTTCAATCATCAGTGTTCTGGAAAAATCCACAATAGATCTGTTTCTTCTCTCAGCTATCCCATTTTGTTGTGGAGTTCTCGGTGCAGAGACTTGTCTTTTTATACCATGATCATTGCAAAATAAGTTAAATTCATCAGAAGTGAATTCTCCTCCTCTATCAGATCTAAGACATTTTAGTTGTCTTCCTATTTCATTTTCAACTCTTTCCTTGTACCATTTAAACATTTGAAAAACTTTTGATTTTTCTTTTAAAAACATAACTGACATCATCCTTGAATAATCATCCACAAATAATATGAAATATTTATCACCATAATAACTTTGAACTTTCATAGGACCACAAAGATCACTGTGCACAAGATCTAAAATTCCCTTAGAAGTGTAGGACTTACTTGTAAAGCTTGATCTTGTCATCTTACCCATCTAGCATCCTTGGCACATGGCATTCTCAAGCTTTTCCAAACTCGGTAGTCCTCTTACTCGGTGCTTCTTACTTATTTTGATTAGATTATCAAAATTTACATGACAAAACCTTTTATGCCATAACCCGGTATCATCTCTCTTTGCATAAAGATAATTATTCCTAGTTGAGTCAAGATGAAATGTATTGCCTTTTATTTGAGTCCCGATAGTAGCTAACTTTCCATGCTTGTCATGAACTTTGACAATTCCTTTTTGAAATTCTATTCGGTAACCTGTGTTGTTTAGCTGTGCTACACTCAATAAATTATATTTCAAACCTTCAACCCAATAAACATCATTAAATTTAGCATTGTCAAGAAGTGTTATGGATCCTTTACCTTTTACCAGACATGGTGCATCATTACCAAATCTTACATAACCTCCATCATAATCTTCTAATTTAACAAACTTGAGTTTATCACCTTCATGTGATGTGAGCATCCACTATGTATGATCCAAGAATCATTAGTATTTATGTAAGAGATTAGGGCTTTTCCTTCATACCTTTCTTCATCTTATCCATCTTTGATAGCCACATAAACTACTTCCTCTGTATCAGTTTCATCTAATTTATCATCATTTGATTCCTAATCGGCTATTAGGCATGACTTTCTATCTCTTCTTCTGAAGTCTCGATATCCTCTGTATTGATTATTTTTCTGTCTGTCATCTCGGTAATCTCTCTTTTCAGTAGAATCTTTGTCAGGATAGTTAGAAGCCATATGTCCTGTCTTATCACAATTGAAACATTTCAAAGGTAGTTTTCCTTTGTACTTACCTTTTCCTCTCGGTAACCTTCTGGCTAATAGTGCTTCAAACTCTTCTTGCTTTTTGATTTCCTCATACAGTTTGTGTACTTCTTCCATGTTCTTATGAAATCTTTCACTTGCTCCACTGTAATCCCCTTCAGAGTACTTATACTTTCTATCATTGTAATCATTAGATTCATCAAGATGAAAAGAACTGAATGCAGATTCAACTTTATTTACCGAAGACACACTGTTATCAAAATTACTTAATTCAAATGCATGTAGCTTACCAATAGTAGCATCCAAAGAAACTAGCATATTGGGTACATACCTCAATTCATTGATTACAGAGACTCGGATTGCATAAGCAGGTAGAAGGGTTCTCAATAACTTACTTGTGACATCCTTTTCTTCAATGGTTCCTCCTGCTCCTTTGATTTGATTGACAATCTCCTTTAGTCTTGTACTGTACTGGGTTATGTTCTCACCTTCATTCATCATCATAGATTCAAGTTGTCCTTTTAGACTATCCACTTTTGCTCTTTGAACATGTTCATCATCGCCATACACAGATATGAGATTGTCCCACATTGCCTTGGCATCATTGCAACCTTCTAGATCATTAAACTCTGAGTCGGTCAATGCAGATGTTATTTCAATCATTGCTTGAATATGTTCTTGCTTTTCCTTTATCTCTTCCATTGTCAATGGATAGGTGCTAGGTGTAATGAAATCATTCTCCAGACAATATACAACATATTCTCCAACTCCTGATAGGTGCAACTTCATCCTTTTCTACCATGTAGAGAAACTTGACTTGTTCAGCTTCGGTGCATCCCTCTTATACATCTTTGGATCTTTTCCTCAAGTACCTTTAAACTTTTTCTTCCAGAGTCCAAAGCTCTGATACCAATTCATAGTTCTGATACTTAATGTTAAGTACAGATGCCAAGCTAACAAGATGAGAGGTGGGGGGTGAATCATACAAACTTAATCTTCCATAAAAATAATAGATTCAACCTCGGTAACATATACTTCAGCAATATAACCAAAATTGCTAAACATGCAAACTTATAAGCATATAAACATCACAACACTCATAACACCAGATTTAACATGGAAACCCAAATAGGGAAAAACCACTATGGGATTTCGGACCCACTAAGAAATATACTCTTCTAGAGTATGCTTGGTTAAAAGAAAAATCTTGTTAAAGATTACAAACACATTGCTAGATGTGACCCAGTTAAGGGATTTCCCTCAGATCTGTTAGGATCTTCACCTTGTTAGAAGTGACCTTGTTAAAGGATTTCAAACACTCAATCAGAATGTCACCTTGCTAGAGGGTTTTACAAATAAGACTGTTAAGTCCACTTGGTTAATAGATTTTCTATCACTTTACAAAATAGCAGTAATAAAAATCTATCTACAACTTCACATCTAAAATGCTAAAGCAGATTCTTATTTGCTCAATACAATCTAGTCATAGGACTTATCTTGTCCCTCTACTAGGCTCTATACTCTGTTATTCAAATAGGTCTTCAAGCTTCTATGCTCGTTAATCACTATGTAGCATCCTTGTGCTTACACTTGCCCGCATACATTGTTTATCAACAGTTCCTTATTTATAAACAATTGCTAACCGCTTAATCTCCTTGATCACATATCCCATGATCAATCATAGCCATTAGATCTTCAAACTTGACCAGGTTGAATGTATCCTTTGATCTGGAAATGTTTTACCTCGCCTTGGAACTTGTATACATTTCTTGGAACTTGTGCTAAGGTATTGCGGTTCAATCTGCGCTGTAGATCTTTCTGCTGATTTTCCTTTGCCATAGATTCTTAACAAACTTCATGCATGACATACCAATCATTTAATCAATTCGAGCTCATCAGCTTCCTTCATTAAATAATGCTTTTAGTCATTTAATGCATTCGATTACAGCTTAGTTGTAACTCGGTAAATACTAAACTTCACTCGGTAGACATTCCGCCTTCATTAATCGATAGCGATAACCTTAGGGTTTACCGACTAGGTTCCTTAGGGTTTACCGACTAGGTTCTTTGCTCGGTAACATAGTATAGTATTAACCTTACAATCAACAACATATGTAGGATATCAAAATAATCTAAACATCATGATCTCATCATTGTCTAACTCGGTAATAGTTGCCCATTGAATAACTTATTCCTCCCCTTATTCATCACATTCTTTCTGTGTCTTTTACCGACATCTTTATACTCACCAAATCATACTTCTTAAGATATGGCAACATCATACTAAATTAGAACATCAATTTCTTGACATCAATGACAAAATAATAATATTAAGATAGTAAACATCCTTAATCGGTTATATCCATAATCATCAACAACCTTCTCAATATCCTTATTGAAATGCCAACAATCTCTTATTGTCTGTTATAATGCGAACTGTATATGGTGAAAATGGATAAGAATAACAACAATATTGAAAGGCTAAATGAATTCCAACCACAAAACCCTAGCCTAACAATCAACAAAGATCCACCATAACATATGAAGATTACCTAAGACAATGCAAATCACATGAAATCACAAAGATTATACCATCACATGTCCAATAGGGTTTTGATCTCCATTCTCCCTATCTCCATTGATCTTGCTTGATATATTTGCTCTCAGATTTTTATATGCACAAGAGCTCAACAAAGAACGGAATGTGGTTGCAAGTAGGATCGTAGTGTAGCCAAGTCTTCAAGATTAGTCATTAGTCTGAGTGATTAGGGTTTGATAATGAAGGAAGCATCTCCTTAAATAGAAGACACAATATGAAATGGAGGGATAAGATTGAGAGGTGTAAAAAGAGAGGTCGGCTAGGATTAGAGGGTAGGTAAAAGAAATACCAAAATAATGAAAGAGGTAGGTAGTGTAGGAATTAAGAGATGAATGACATGTGTCATGTGTAGAAAAAGCTAATGAATTAATTAAATAAATAAAGATTTATTTAATTAATAGAAGAAGTGGGATAATTAAATAAATAAAATATTTATTTAATTTAGGAAAAGGATAATTTAAATAAAATAAATGTATTTATTTAAATGAGAAATAAGGCTAGAAGAGGATAAATGAATTAATTAAATAAATAAAGATTTATTTAATTAATAGAAGAATTAGGCTTAGATAATTAAATAAATAAAATATTTATTTAATTAGACTGGGCAATTTTGAGTGTCTACACGAACAGAAGTAGCCATGACATTGGATGTGAAAGTAGGAATACTAGTCATAGGATTAGTCAAAGGAATAGAAGAATTGACTTGTGTTGAAGGTTGTGAGTAAGCTAGGGTTTCGGCACAACTCTTGATAGGTATGACATTAGAATCAACAATATGTGCAATGTCACTCAATATATCAATTCCATTCTTATCACTTTGAATCAAGTGCTTAAGACCTTCAATTAATGAAAGAGCTTCACTATTAGGGTATTCTTGGGACATCCATTGTTGAAAACTATCAAATTGATTATCCAATGTGGAAAGTTGATCTAAAGAAACCCTAGTTAAAGCTTCTTCTTCATCATGAGATCCATCAATAGGCACATGATTAGGATGGGAAGAATTAGCATGATCCTCATTTAAAAAGTTGCCCAAATTGGGCTCCATCTCCTCGGTAATCAAGCCTTGGGATGTCTTAATTCTAATGCTCTGTCTAATGGGGATAGGATAGGTAGGACTAATAGTGGTAAAACTCATGCACTAGAAGGAAATTTTGAATTTTGAATTGTAGAACAAAGTTTACAAAATTTAATAATGCAAAATGAAAGAAAATAATGATTAGACAATTTAAACTTTGCTGGGGAAAGAGGATGACACAATTTCCAAAAATGAAAGGAAATTGGAATTTTAAAATTAGGGCCAAGGGAATACCACTTAATTTTAAAATTAGAATTTTGAAAATCAGGGTAGACTATAATTAACCTCTTAATTTAAAAAAAAATTCTTGAAAGTTGAAATGTTGAATTTTGAAGGTATATCTGATTCTAGAGGGTTCAAAAATCAATAAAATCAACCAATCTTCTGGATTTAGGCTAGTAAATACAGTCATAACAGTCTCCCAAAATTTTGGGAAAAAAGTCGAGGACTATGGCGGGAACGCACATGGCCCGACCAACTTTTTTCAAAATCTTCAGGGATGGATATTATGATGATTTTAAAGCTAACCCCCAAAAATTGGCGAATTTTGTGATCTCTAGATGGGCGAGATGAAGACACAAAGGTGAAAATAGGACCCTATTAGGGTTTTGAAGAAAAAGAGGAATTGAATTGCAATTTTAAAAAAGGTCAAACCTAATGGATAGGGACACGTTAGAAAATGTTTAGAAATCTGAGTGTAAATGAAATTGATTTGAAATTCATACAAAATCCAATTAATTTTAAAAATTAGGGTTTGATGACCTAACCACTTAATTTTGAAATTTCAATTTTGGAAAAATGGGGGAAATTAAAAATTTGAATTGTAGAATTGAAGACAAATATGAGAACAATCAGAAATCTCAAAATTAAATGGAAATCCAATTTTTGCACAAGTTCAAGATGATTTTTGAAAATTAGGGTTTTAAGTAACCTCTTAATTTTGTAAATTTTAATTGCAAATTGAACAAGACAAAGAGGAAATTGAGTTTGACAAACAAAGCAATTTTCAGATCTAAGATAACCACAAGCAATTTTTACAAATCACAAGTTCAATTTTAAATTTAAAAACTAGAGTTTTTAATGATTTAACCACTAAGTTTGTAGAAAGTTGAAAACTTGTAAATGAAAAATATGCAATTTTATTTCAAGGAAAGCATGCAAGATGTCGGGTTCACCAAAATGTAATGGTAGAAAAATGATGAATGATAGATCAAGAAGGAAGCTACCCTTTCCCTCAAAGAGAGATGAGAGTTTTGCTATTGATTACCATTCAAGCACTTTTCACCATTACAATGACTAATCCAATGAAGAATACAATAGCAATACACTTCTTTGTAGACCTCTGTACAACCTAGTAGCACTCTGTTACCCTAGAAACCTGAACAAGACTGAATGAAGAACACTAGCTCAAGGCACCAATTTATACAAGTTTGTGAGGATGAATACCACTATGATATCACCAAACAATGGGTAGAAAAACCACATGGAAAAAATCACACAGACCTTCCAAAATAGCCCCTTACAAATGCTTTTACAACTTTCATAAGGCATCTCTCAATAGATGTTGTTGTAGCAATGATGACTGTCATAACCATCATATGTTTTCTGACAAATCCTAACAAGTGTCCAAACACCTCAAAATAGAATATTGCAAGAGGGGTCACCCAAACATTTTGTCCTTTTCCTAGAGGACAAATGGTAAAAGTAACTTTACCTTTACATAGTTTCTTTTGCCACCACTAGTTAACCAATTTAACCTCTAATGGGTAAATTATAAATGACATTGGGAAAATAATAAACTAAATGATTTACAAGGTTGATGGCACCTAAATCATAATAGTTTGAGAGATTCTTGATGTCCACAAAAAGAGCATCGATGAACAAGAACACCTAAATGGGACAATCTTGAACTAATAAGGAGACATGGAAAAAAAAAAAAAGGCACCAAAAAAAGTGAGCCAATATAGGCTCTATAACCAAATGATGTGATTTATCATTAGGATGAGAAATAAAAGTATTAAGGTAAAAATAATCTTTGTATATATATTTAGGCTAATTAAATATGTTAGATGGGTTCTTCCCATAATGTGTTGGTTAAGTGGTTGTGTTGTTGTTGTTGGTGGAAACCTATTATTAGTGCTCAGATTATTATGTGTCTTGTAGACATAAAATTAATTAAATTAATATGTAATTAATTACCCCTCGTCACATAATTAATTTTATTAATCATGTTAGCCATTTATTATTCCTAAATTAATAAAATCACAATTAATTAATTACACCCTTATATCCATATCAATTAATTATATATTTCTCATTTCTTCTAAAGTTTGATTTATTTCAATAAATCAAACTTAACCTTAGGCAAATATTTCAATCTTCCTTCTAATCCCAATTATTTAAATTAATTCACAGTTAATTAAACTAATATCCTAGTTCCCACAAATCCTCATTCTAATCTTTGTTATTTAGCCTAATTAATCCAGGCCTAACCATCATTATTATTTCTCTCAATTTAAAATTTTCCACTCACTCTCTCTCCACCCATCACATCCTCCTAACTTTTCCACTTGCACCATAACCTCTCATTATCTAACCTAGTCACTCTCACTAATCATTTGCACATTCCTAATCTCCAAGATTAGGAATGAGTCAAACACATGCCATGAATAGCTCTCTCATCTCACCTCCCAACCTTAAATGCTATCCACTTTTGTCTACCCAAGGAATTTTAAATTCCTTTATTTTCCCCAAGCCTTCCCAATGAATTTTTAATTCCTTAATTCCTTTATTTTCTCCATACCTTTCTTCCCAAGGAATTTTTAATTCATATTATCCTTCCCAAGGAATTAAAAATTCCCTTTCTCCTCTTCCCAGTGTCCTTTGTCCCTCTTCCCCATTTCCTTGAGGAGTGTGGAGTCAAGGAATGCCTTTATGGCTAAATCTCTTGGATCTCCAACTTGTCCTCTCCTCTCACATTCAATCCCGACCCTTCATCATCTTTTGATCTCCACCATCCATTCCAAATTTAAAAATCTATAAGTTGGAGTCCCTCCCCTTCACAAATCACAACACTACATTTTGCATCTTTATGCTGGCCATTTAGTCACCAATCCACTTTTATCATAATATCATTATGCTAGATTTTCCATAGAATCCATTATCAGCTCCCCCTTACCATGTCAAAATCTCCATCCCTCCATCCATCTTTTGTTATGCAAATGTGAGAGAAATACACATTCATTATCTTCAACCATCTCCCAATCTCCATCTGTCATCTTTGTAGCAACGAGATCATGGAGAGGAGGAGGACAAAGAAGAACGAATAACATCAGGAGTATTGTGGGAGAGTAACGTTTATATGTTTATCTATATTTCTCATTTATGTTTCATATACTAGTCTTCTTTGATATGTTATTAAATGGTTAAATTCATATACTTATGGTTGGGTTCTTTATTATAGATTTATATTGATTTCTAACAATTTCTAACATTCCCATTTTAATGGCATCATTTTGACATGCCTAGTATATTTTTAATAGCATGTCAACCATGATATTTAGAAGTTTGTTCACATCTAAATGGTTGATAGAAAGATTAATCTTTATACACCAGTACATTCAGATTTTGCTCTACCCATTTCCAAAGCTATGAATCTTCTTGAGTGACTTTTATTTTGAAGATTAAGAGTTTCTTGCTCATCTAATAATAGGACGACAAAAAAATTTTCTTACATAATACAAACCAAAGAGCTTGAATAATAGTTTGTGAAATCTCTATATGAGAAGAACCGGTAGGAAAATTGATCACATTGAGGACAATCAAAGAAAGACACAAGACCTTGTATAGCCTTAGAGTCCATGTAGCTTTCCCAAGCGCTATTTGAGTTGCCGTTAAAGAGGTCAGGATTATGAAGAGATTTTGGGTTCTAGTAGACTTCCTTTATAGTGGACTTTCCTTTCTTATTGTTTAATGGTTAAAACTTTAGATTTATGCATCCTAAATTGGACAACTAAGGAAGAGCTAACATATTTTAATTTCCTTGGGCATCTTTCTAAATTGATCTGTCGATAATGATGTGAATGCGTTGTGTTTTAACTCAAATAGTTTCCTTAAAGTGTGACCTTTTAGCTAACATTGTGATTGTTGCAATAGAGGATGTGGTTAAGATTGTAGCATTTGCCTTTACACCTGTCAATTACATTTGCTTGAAAGCTTCTAAAGCCTTTAATCTATTTTACGCATATCTTAACATCATAGCATTCCATGTGATGAAATCTCTTTGAAGCATTTTGTTCCATTACGACATAGGTAGGGAAGCTGCCAACAAAGGTCATAGAACTTGGCTTTACAACTATTAAATGCATTTGCATGAAAACTTCTAATGCCTTTTTTGTAGATCCATTTTGTGTATTACTAGCAATCATCGTATTCCATTAGATCAACATTTGTTTGAAGCATTTTGTCAAATAGCACACATGCCTTGTCTGCACTTTGATGGATGTTCATGCTCGATTCCAAAGATTCCACGTACGAGTTGCATTTACTTAAAAGTTTCTAAGGTCTTCTCAACAAATTATTTTATACATATTGGGCAACTACTAATTTTCATAAGATGAGATCTCGAGGCATTATGTCGAACAATTCAATGGTTTATTTCTGATTTTAATTTTTGCATGTATGCCTACTAGGACATTTGTAACTGCAACTATTGATAAAATCTATTTATCCATGTATTTTGTTGAGTGTTCATTCTCTTTGAAATCTCTAATTTCGGTGCATGCAAGGAGATCATTGTTGAAGGTTATTGAAATTTTAATTCTACACCTGCGAATTGCACTTGCTTGAAAGTTACTTGTTCAACAAATCTATTTTGAGAATATTTTATAATTGTGGATTTGATGTTTTAAAGCATTTTTTAAATGAATCTATTTTGTGCATATCTTACAATCATTGAATTTGAGGAAAAGACATCTATTGGAGGCATACTATCCAAAAGTTCATTTGTTGTGTATATGCTTCTATTTGCATGCTTAGAGCATTTCCAACAATAGATTTTGAAGCCTAAGAGTAATTTTGGATGGAGAAGGTAACTTTCAAGACAAAGGGAACTCCATATTCAAAACAAAAAAGAACAACTAAGTCTTAAAAAAATTTGTGCCTCTTGGTAGGACACCTTACGACGTGGCTCCTACCAACGCACTAAATGATATCCATGATGACTAACCACATCTAGATGAGATCCATGATGACTTCACATTCCAACAACAAGAATAAGGAGACAAGTGGATAAAATAAGAAAAATTGGCAGCCACGACACATGAGCTTTTGTGAGTTTTGAAATCATTTCTTTAAGTCATTTGTTCAAATTTCCTTTGATTTTTGCTAACCATCATCTAACAAAGGTGTAGTTGTAGCATATCAATGAGGATTTCTAACAAATCATTTGCAAGTTTTTCAAGGCTTCAAATTGGCAATATTTTCTCTAAAATATTTTAATTGGGCAAATTGATTAATCCTAGGATAGTCGCTTTTACTTTGCACAAAAAATGGTTTAAAAAGAGCAATCACTTTGCCATTTTTAGGTTTTAAAAAGAACGATCACATTGCCATTTTTTCTACAAATTGGTTTTAAAAAGAACAACACATTTTGCGATGATGCATTAATTAGAATAATTGTTTATTGTGATTGGCACATTTGTGCATTCTATGCAAAATCTCGAAGTATCATGGAGGTATCCTCTCCCCTTTGTTGGGTGCAAGAGAAACCACGATATTTCCTTAGCGAGATTGCCTCTCGATGCATTACACCTATGAGATGGAATGACTCAAGTGATACTTTAATCCAATCCGCTATATAAAGAAGGGTGAGATGAAAGTCATAGCCCACTGGTATTAGCTTCTATAGTTCTTGTCAATCCAAAATGAGTTTCATACTAAAGTATGGTTGCCTTGGTACACACTTTTCTTAGATTTTGACTAAACACCTTTGTTCTAGAAGGCCAAAATCCCATATTTTCTCATTCAGGGAATGCAGATCATATCTCAAAGTTAACCTTTCATGTACCCTTCATTGTGAGACACAAAATTCCTTAGTCAAAAGGTTTTTGAACCTTCGAGGTAAGAGATTTGGTGTGACTATGTTGTGGTGGGGGAGCTAGTGTCACCATATCTCTATGTTTCCACTTTGTTTGAGGTATTTCTATTTATAGCAAAGGGCCTTAACAGATATAAGCCACTTTCTAGCCTAAGTCGTATGTTTTCAAGTGCTTGCACATGTTAAAACTAGTTATGTAACAATCTGGCTAATTTAGGCCCTCCTAGATCTTGTGTGTGCTCAAACGTTAAACTTGGCCAATGTGTTTTATTGTTTGATATCTCTTGCCAAGAGAAAAATTTCCAAGATTGACTGAAACACTTCAATTTTTTAATGTGCCATATCCTTAAGTCTCTCAAACACATCAAGAAGTCCATCTGTTGGCCTATCAAAAAAAAGAAGCGTAGTCCTAAGGTCATCCAAAAGTGAAGAAGTTTCTTTTACAAAAACCGTAATCTCCTATTGAAACATCATGTATTTCTACACCAGTATCATGACTCTATCCATGGATTTACCAATGAGTTTGTATTAGAGCCTTTAAGAACACAAGCCCAAAATTAAAGGCTAGCCTTGTCTCAATCCATAAATGGAAATCGTCACATTTCGTCATTTCATCTCCCTAATCCAGAGATAACCTATTAGTCACCTGTCACCTCTCATCTTTTTCTATCAATCCTTTTTTAGACCATCATCTTACAAATCCAATCTTCCATGATCCATGTAGACTTAGTATAATCACCCAAAATCAACCTTATGATCCAAATCTACCCAATTATATCCATTCATTATTAATCCCTAAACCAAGATCAAAACTTTGCAAAGGTTAATCTAGATTTTTTTTCCTTTGAAAATACCTAATTAGCACAGTGTTTGAGAAACTATTTATCTCAATTATTGTTCCTAATTGGCTTTAATCATCTGAGGTTGATCCAAACCCTTATTTACATCCAACCTTGCTTAGGAACTTATCTTATCCTAAGTTATAAAATACCTAAGCCAAATCCAATCTTAATAAGAGGATCTAGATTCAACCTAGCTAGGTTTTTAACTTGCTTTACAACCAAATCATTGATCCCTACATCTCATCTAATTTTGCATGGAAAATTTGTCTATTCCAAGTGAGAGAATATTTTAATCCAATCAAATCCAACCCAATCCTAATCAAAGGACTAAGGTTCAACCCAATCCAAAATCCAATCCTACCCTAAGGTTCAAATTTTTCAATCAAAGCACTAAGTCCTAAGTCCAAATCCCACATTCATTCATCTAGCATTTTCATCTACAATCATCCTTCCACTCTTGTTGTCACCCTTGTATGGTTTACACATGCACCCAAAAGGGAAAGATGGATGCCCAAAGAGATGCAATTCCTGATCCTAATTCCTATTTTGACCAAGAGATTCAAGAAGAGGAAATACTTGTGGAACAACCTAAACATTCACCGTGATTACAAACTTTCATGGGAGATCCATATAATTGATAAATGATGGACAAGCTAATACAAACCAATCCTAGCATTTTCCTAGCAGATCTCATTATGTTTGGGGCAATATTGCCAACCAACTTTGATGGGACCATCCTTGATACCCCCATGGAAGGTGAATTCACCAATAGGCCCATTCTTAAAACCCTCATCAATCCTCAACCAATCACTTCCATACTTATGAACATCGCTAATCCTACCACCTACAACATCCATACCTTTAGGCAATTCAGTCCAATACATCAATATTAGCCTCCCACCCATTCATGTTGCACCAAAATCATGTCCCTCAACCACTTCACAAGCAACTACATCTTCCTACGAATACATTGGTGGTAACATTCCATGGGCATCTACCCATACCCCATACATACCCAATTCGGCCCATGAGCTTCGTCTTTTCCAACATCAACATATCATTACACCCCAAGTGCCTAACCTAGAGAAGGAAATACAAGATATGTAGAATATGATCAACAATATCAAAGATGAGACTCACAAGAAACCCTATATATTTGAAGAGATATGTCCTTGTCCTTTTGATCCATTGCTCTTAGTGGCCCCCTATCCACTTGGTTTTGAGATGCCCAAATTTAACAAATACAAAGGTAAAGGAGATCCCAAAGAACATGTCATAGAATTTTACATAGCTTGTTAGGAGGTATCCTATAGTGATGTTTACCTATGAAGACTCTTCCCAAAGAGTCTAAGTGGGTTTGATCTTTCATGCTACTTTGGTCCACCACATGGCTCTATTAACTCATTCCTTGACCTTATTGATATTTTTCGCTCATATTGGAATCAAGGAACATTGAGAGGGGGGGTGAATTAGTGTTATACAAACTTAAACTTTTTAATCTGTACTTTCAACCACTTAACATAGTGAACCAAAAGAAAGATGGAAGAGCACAAAGCAATCAACCATAGCACCATAACACAAATATTTTTTACATGAAAAATCTGGTCAAGGGAAAAACCATGGTGGGGATGAGACCCACAAATGAGTATACTTAAGTATAAAGTTTTACAATGAGAATGCACATGCATTCAGGCACACTGCCTAGAACTCACTGCTCAAAAGAGAGGCTCACCACCTACAATTGAATTACAACAAATCACTGAAGTACATGAACTAAATGATAGCATCTACAAATGCCTGATTATAGTTTTAGTTAAGCACATCCTATAAAGATTTTCATACTCTCTCTTATACTGCTCTGATCCACTATTCTGTAATAATTTAGAGCACAAATATTTGACTTGCGCACGTGAAACTACGCACAATCGATCACCAATGCCTTTCAGATACCCACTGATATCCAAAATGATCATAATAATTGATCTTATATATCCACAATGAAGAAATTAACTCAACTGCATGTTGGATCAACATATAATGAAATGTGTACATACTTTCAGCCAAATATGATCTCAAATACTAGTGTGGAACAAAACAATTGATCACACATTACCAAAACTACCAGACAAAACACTTGGACCACGAAATCAATCACCAAAATCGGTCCACAAATCTACATAAGAATTTTTCATGCTAGTCGGTTGTTCTGCATTGACCGACCCAAAACCGGTACACTGGAACTTCTAACATGCACAACAACCAACACCCAAGGATAAGATTCTAGAATAAGGTACTCTATAAATCCAACTACCTTGTTTTAAATTCGTAACTTAAAATGATAACCCGAAAAGATGTACTAATCAAAGTATTGAGTTCTGTCAAATACTCTATTCTAGCTTGTCGAACTTGAACCAATCCTCCAATCTGTATTCGAGTACTATCAAATCACACAGTACAGATGGGATTATTGACTTGGGTTGCCATCAATGACAACACCGGATGACTTGTGCAGTGTCTCTTGCCGACAATCTCCCCCTTTGACATTGATGGCAACACTTAGTGAAAAATGGCATTGATGGCAACACTTGGTGAAAAATGACTAAGTGTCAAAATCAATACCAACATATGAATACACTACAAAACTCAAAAACTCAAAATTCCAAAACTCTCAAAGCTCCCCTAAGATGATTATAACATTTTTCACTTCCCTACACTCCCCCTTTGACATCAATGGCAAAGGTAGGGATCCACAAGCCAAAATTCATACGAAAACTCTATATACATCACCATATGTACAAACAGACTTCTCTAACTTACATAAACTTGAATGCATCTAAAAATGTGCTCTTCAAAGAGCTCAAATGATTGTCCCAACTTTTCAAGACTCTCCAAAATTGAGATGTGACCACTAAAAAGATATGTCTACATCTATGTTATTGGAAGATTCATCAAATAATTGACAATCATGGCATCTTGGGCTTCCTTTAAGGCACTGAGCATTGTTTCCATCTTAGGACCAATAAGGCTTCGGAGTTCACCAACCCTACTAAGAACATTGTCCTTATCATGCATTAAACTCCTAATCTTGTTGAGGAAGGAGATGATTTGCCCTTCTTGACTAACCACATAATTGGTCAATGGATAAATGATTTAGATATACCTGCCAATTATTTTTCATGCTCCTTAATTTGCTTCTCAATATCCTCAGTAAATTTGGACAATGGAAAACATGATTTGTAGATACTGCCTCCTTCGGATAAGGCATCTTGAATACTCTTAACACAAGTGTCTAACAAAAATCTATCATTTGCAATCATTCCCTTCAACTTATTGAATCTTATTGTATCAAACTTATTTCAAACCTTTACCTTTGCTGATTTCTCAAGAGGTTCAAAATGAGTACTTACAGATTTTATTAGATTCTTCAGCTGGTCGTAGGGAGTATCATATGAGTCCTTGACAAATGTAGGCATAATCTTCTCCAAGATACCGAATACAAAACTCAACAACTCACTGTATTCAATGTGGGATTTTAGAATCTCTTCCCTCACCTTAGCCTGCGCAAATTATGCTAATTTTAGCTTCTGAATGGGGGATAGAGAGGCCAAGTTGATAGGACCTTAAGCTAAGTCCAGATCAAATAATTCTTGTTTATCCTTCTCCAAAAATTTCTTCATTGCCCCTGCAGTGTCTCTTGCTTGTGAAATAGGTTCTTTGACCTCAACCTCCTTCTCTCCAAGCACCTTCTCTGCTTCTTCCTTTGATGGGACTTAAATCTTCATAGATGTCTTAACTTGATCTATTAGAGGATTTTGAGTATCCTCAACTGTATCTCCTTTCATCAACTCATCACCACCAACTGAAACCTGATCAAATTTAGATTGCATTCCTTGGACTTCTAGAACAAATGACTCACCAACAACATCATGAGCTTCTTTTGAGACAACATCAAATTTATTCCTCAGTAGGACTGAACTCAAGATCTTCTTTGTATCTTTAATCACTTCTTCAATCTACCCAATCATAAGCTTATTTATCCTTGTCTTGCTTCTAAATTACTTTTTGGCTTCTTAAAGTATTTGGTTTATTTCTTCCATAGATATCACTAAACTTATATTAACTAAGATAATCTCTCTTAGCCTATTATCCTCAACTTGTGCACTAACTCTCCTCATCTCTAAGACATCATATAAACTTTTGGGAATTTTTGACATTATCTCTACAAAAGCCCTTTTAAATTTGCACAAATGTTTGATAGCGACTTCTTCAAGAATTCTATGACCATCATCATCAAACTTATCATAAATGTCAGAAAGTGGTTTTAAGTTACCTTGCACTGTAACAGCCTTCTCCACATCTCCAACTGACATATTAGATTTTCTAGAATTAATATTGATCTTCTTGCTTGCTTTCTCTCCACTGGAGGGCTTGTCCTTAGAAAATTTTGATGATTTGGAGCCCTTGGTCTTGATCTCCTTCACAACTTCATCGGATTTAGTCTCTTCATCATCCTTAATAGTAACATATACCCTTGGTCTTTTGTCCTTCATCCTCTTTCTCCTTTGCCGAATGATTTGGCTTTAGATTTGATAGAGCTGGATGGCTTTTGAGAACTGGATGAGGGTGCAGTGCTTTGGGTTTGTCTTGATTTGACATAGACTATTGGATGATATTTCTCAACCTTGACTAGTTTTCCCTCTTCATCTTGCATTGTCCTCATCCTTGCTTCTCTATCTACTTCAACAGTAATGCCAATGCTCTCTGCATATTGCTCTACTTCCTTCCTAACCTTCTGGACTATCTCAGGCTTCTTGAATTGCTTATGCAGCTCTGAGTCCTTCTTAGCGAATGTGCCAAACCTTTATTTTGAATCATCAACAAGATTACTCAACAAATGTTGAGCTTACACCTCCAATATTTTCTCATATACCTCATACCCCATCGACATGATCCATACTGTCCTTAAATCCATTGCTTCCATTAGGCATTGATCAATCTCTACCATGACGAAAATTATATCCTTGTATTTCTCCACAACAGATTTAGGGATCCTTTCCCTAGCCTACATTATGCTCTGGAAGTTCTTGAAGTATCCCCAAAGTGCAGTTCTTCAGGCCTTGCTATCTCCAATGCTATACAAAAGATCTTTGATTTGTATTGCTACTGGTCTCTCACTTGCCCATTGCACATTACTAATACCCAGAATCTCATTCATAAAATAGAAGAATATGTATAAAATTAAAGTACCATATTTGAATGTATTGTTCTTGTCCTTCTTGATTGAAGTGAGATTCTTCATCAACTAGCTCCAGAGTAGCTCACATAGATCATACTCCTTGTTCTCGTTCACCTTCTGATATGCAACATATATAGTAGTTCTAGATATCGAATTCTCCAGGTTGGAGTGATAAATATTGTACCCGATAACCATTGAAGCAAATTTCACATCTGAATCAATTATATCATTGATTTTCATGGCCCTTTTGTCAAACTTCGAACTGGTTGCATTGGTAACCATTGGATTCTTCATAGATTGGAGCGCGGGCAAACCACCTGATGAGCTAAAGCCTGTTATTGTTCTGATCACATATTTAGTGATTTTGAATGGCTGATTCAACCACATGAATTCATCATGAATTTGGCTTAGAACATATCAGACCCATTCATTCTCAACGAACACTGGAAACCTAACGATCTGCATAAAATTCTTCTCCTTCAAAGCATTGAATTTGGGCTTGATCTTTAAATCCTCTCCTAATATATGATTGGTGTATAGATTCAACAACTAGTATCCTCCTAACTCCTCAAGATTTAAATGAATGTGTGCTCTAATTTCGACATGAAGAACACCGTATGGAACAAATGAAAATACAACTAGTGGATCATCTTCTACGAATTTGAAAGGGTACTTTTTGAATTTTGGGCGGGATCTCTTAGTAATATCAACTACCAAAGGTGTATCCATTTGCAAAGATTTCACATTTACAAGGTCTTTAGAAAAAATACCTTACTTGTCAGATTAGGGTTTCACGAGGAATTTCACGAGGAATTGCCTTCACACTTATATCACACATAAATCTTCTTGTAGATCTCGCTCCTTCTTTTTATTGCAGAATGCAAAGTGACAAATGAGAAATAAAAGTTGCCTTTTATCATTTGCACACTTAACTTTTTGATGCAATAAATATGATAACCCTAAATCTTTCAGATACACTTCTTTCATAGACTGCTCCACAAAAATTCTTCTGTGGACCTTCAATATCACTCAATCTCTTCTAGAGATCCTTCCAAAACATCTGCAATACCAAAATACAAAATTTGACAATCTGCCACATTCTGACACCAACGTCTAGTAAGGGCAAATAAGATCTTCTTGAAAAATCCCCCTAGGCCAAAGGCCTTAAACTAATTCCTGAAGGAATTTCTAGCACCAGATTCAGGCGTAGATCCATTTCTTGCATCAAAATCACTCTTCTTCATTTGATTCCTTATCTCATCCACTCTCACTTTTCTTTTATCATTTGCTTGCACATTCTTTTTATCTTTTATCGGACCATTTATGTTCACATTCTTGCTTTTGCAGAATCTTGCAATGTGACTGGATTTGTTGGAATTGTAGCATACAACATTTCCTTGACTAGGCCTAAAATTTCCTTGATTTACTCTTTCTCTACACTGATTAGCATTTTGTCCAAACCTATTACATGCATAGCATCTAACTTTCCTTCTATTGAAAAAGTTATTCATCATACTTCTGCATTCATTTGACTTATGTCTCTATTTATTGCATTTGAAACATTGATTAGAGAAAGATGGACCATTATGGTTCATTCTATTTCTGCATTGAATAGCTTTATGACCAAATTTAATGAAAACAAAGCAGTTACCATTGAACTTTGAGCATTAGGTTGTCTTATTGGAGACTTTCTAAGATTTCTCTTTTGATTTGCTAACTTAGGATTGCTTTGACCAGATCCAAAGCTTTCACCTTTCTCAAATCCAAGACTTGGCTTTTCATCTGCACTCTTCCAACTTTCAAGCATCACATCAAGCTTAGCTAAGCCAATCTTGAACTTCTCCTTGTACTCATTTGCAGTAGCAAGTTCATCCCTAAGAATGACATTCTACCTTTCAAGTTGTTGCAGTTCAAGCTTCAACTGATCATTCTCACAGTTAAGTCTGCAACATTCATCAAATCTATCTTTCAGGGATTGATTAAGATTCTCTTTATTCTTCTCCCTTCCCTCAATCTCCTTGGTCAACCCCATCACTATAAATTCCATCTCATGCTTCAGGACAACATTGTCTTTTACAAGCTTCTCACATTCTTTTGTCTTTTCCTTTAAGGCTTGACTCAAGTGATCATTGTATGCAAGATTGAGTGTAATCAAAATATGAAAATTAAGACGAAAATATAATGCACCAATGAGATTTCTAGATAAAAGACTAAAATAGACTAAACTAGGTAATGCTTTGTAATGTATCTCATTGTTCTCTATCTCATAAGATCCCTCAAGCCAATGGCTACTCTTAGATCATTGAGCAACTGGCTTAGGAATGACAACTCCAAGAATAAGTGATAAAATGATCTATATGCAAGAATGCATCTAAGATCTATATGATATGTTGATGATGATTAAGATATGATACTAAGCTATGCTGAAGATGAAGCTATGGTAAGGATATTAACAAACTATGCTAACATGATATACTAACATGTATATGTTATATTAATGATATGAAATGCTTCTAAATGATTAAAATGATATTTTAACAAAGAGAGGCAAGATGCTTTGATGAAATTAGACTATAGTGTAGGTGCATAAAAACTTGGATATGGATAATGAAGGAAATGAGTCCTATTTATAGAATAAATAAGGAAATGGATTGTCAAGATTCAATAATCTTAACAAGGGAGAGGATTAAAAGCTACTCAATCCATGTTTACAATTTTTACCAATGAAATGGTGACAATTATCAACAAGAAGTGGCTTGAGAGGGGCTGTAAGTGGCATTAAATGTCTGAGAAGACATGAGGGTCACCCTAGGAGGGTGTGGTTAGGGTTAGGTTAGGGTTAATCGGTGGATAAAGTTTTTACCCAAAGGGTAAACTCTTGTGCAAGGGTTAATAAGATAACTAGGGTCAAAACAATGAGTGCTTGGTGAGACCCCTGGGTTAAAGGAGGGTTAAGTTAGAGAGGAAGTCTCTAACCATGGGTTGAGGTTGAATTAACCATTAATGGTTAGGAAGACTTTGAGGGTTAACTTGTTAAGGACATAAAGCCTTTAATGCATTTTAAATACTTTGAGGGAAATTTGAGAAGTGACTTCTTTTAAAGAATGTGCAAATGTTTAAGAGATGGATTAGGCCAATTTAGAAGAATCTAGAAGAGGATTACTCATGCAAGTGGATTTGTTAGGAGAATGCAAGTGGGGGGTATTTTTGGATTTTATTTTTGAAATAAAATGATTTATTCCAAAAAGTGGATGACAACTTGAATTTTGGAAGACATTTAAATAAAATTTGATTTATTTAAATTGGAAGGGGATTTTTAATTAAATGTGAATTTAATTAAATGAAAAAGGGGATTTAATTAAATAAAGGTGATTTATTTAATTAATGGGTTGGATGTGGCTAAACAAATAAAATAAAATAAATAGAATAATTTATTCAATCAAATAGATGAATGTGGTGGGGGATTAATTAAATATGATTTAATTAATAGTGGAATGTGATTAAATAAATAATAAATATTTATTTAACTAGATGGTCAGATTTATACGTCTACATTTTTCTCATCTTTAAAGTGATGTGGGTGCATATGTCAGTTCAAAGAAAAATCGCTTAATGTTGTTGATGAAGTTTTTGATTTTTCCCCCAAATGTGGATTTGATAAATGATATGGTGATGATGCCCCCTCAGGAGATGAATTGAGGATTTTTATGATTTTATTGATCATGTTGATGTTTTTCAATTTGTTGAAGATTCACCAGTTGATTCATCTCTTGAAAAAATGATATTGGTTAGGTTAATAAATGCAAAAAAGTAGAAAAAGATATGCCCACCTATTAACCCTCCCCTTCACCCCCCTTAAAAAGCTAAAAAGTGAAAAAGAATATTCAATTTACACTTGTTTGCTTGCGATTGGTGAGTTGGAGCT
Organism: Cryptomeria japonica; assembly: GCF_030272615.1. Taxonomy (NCBI): domain Eukaryota; kingdom Viridiplantae; phylum Streptophyta; class Pinopsida; order Cupressales; family Cupressaceae; genus Cryptomeria; species Cryptomeria japonica. Next base: position 271,964,690 of record NC_081407.1, read on the forward strand.
CTGACGAGATGATGTCTATTCCCTATCATTCTCACTGATTTGAGCGCGTCAAGTGATACCAGAGGCCCGCCGCATATGGACCACTGATAAGTGTCCAAAATCCCTGCATTTTTGTATGATTTTTATTGGTTTTGATCACATTTTTTAATTTTTGGGTTCGGATTTTTATAGTTTAGTGCATAGGTGTCGTGTTGTAGCGCATACACAACGTAGATTAGCACATCAAACACTAGGGTTTTATAATAGCACATATGAATGTTAGGTTAGCACACGGACATGATGGATTAGCACATAGGTATGAACTAGTGCATACACAGGGCATGCTAGTGCATCTATAGTTTCTTTTAGCTCATTGAGTTGTTTTAGTGCATAGGTGTTATAGGGTAGTGCGTTGGCAATCTGTTTTAGTGCATGGCACAAAAGAACAAGAAAGGAGAGAGAGAGAAGATCTACAATGCTAATATTGCTAATCTAGCATGACATCCTCCTCCTGTTCTTGCTTATCACTATTTCAGGAAGGCGGGAAACATGCCAAAGGAGTGACATTGAGTACAACAGATGGATCTATCACAAGATCCAAACAAGGACTATGGTCATGTGATAAGTCACTTTGTTCGATTCTAGGAGCTAGGATTAGGGTTTTTAAAAAGTTAGTTGATAAATGCTTATCCCCATCAACATATTCATAGTCACTAGCATAAGCATTAGGAGTTGTATTGCCATCATGAATAACATTTTCACTCATTTCTTCATCAAGATTTAGAGAAAGAGGAGCATGAACACGAATAGAAGTAAAACCATCACATGTTTTGTGCAACTTATGATTTGTAGATGTAGGCTCAACATATTTCTTGGGAGAAAATGGAATCATATCAACTGTTGGAGTCTTGGGAGATTGAATGGTTTGAGGGACAACTTCACGAGCTCGAGCATGACACCTTCGTCAGCGGTCTCTCGCACAATGATTTTGTCAAGTCTTAGTGGAATACTGAGAACGAGGAGGAATATTTATGAAAGGAGGAACAATCTCCTCTATGAAATTTGAAGGTTTAGGTTGAGGTCTTTTAGGTTGGACAAGAGGAGAGGCAGGCCTCTTCTCTTTATAAGAGCAAGGAGGTGGAACTGCACCATATAAAGGAGGAATATTAGGTTTAGGAAGGAGAGCAAATCCATCATGAGGAGGTGGTACAGGTCTAACCTTAGGAGGAATATTGTTGTTCTTCTAAGGAGAAGACATAGTCACATCCATAGGAATAGGTTGAGGATTTTCCTTAGGAGGAAGATTAGTCCTATCTGTTAGGGGAAGGATTTCATCTGCGAGAAGGATGGGAATGTCAAGTGTTGGGGATCTAGGTTGACTCAAGGATAAAATCATATGTTTCTTCCATTTTTGATAAGATTGAAAAAGAGCATCGCTCCTTTGTGGAAGAGATTGAAATTGCTTAGGCAAAAAGAGATCAATAGGAACACTAGGGCTTCTTTTGGATGGGTGAAATAAGCTATGGTTCATGGTTATGATTTCTCCATTGTGAGGAAATTTCAAACACTTATGAATAGGTGAAGCAATAGCCTTCATGGAAGATAGCCAAGGGTAACCCAACTTCACATGGAATTTCTCAGAAGAAGGAATGATAGCAAAGTTGACATCCATAGATTTAGTGTGAACTTCTACAAGAAGGGTGATAGAGCCAATGGCAGGACAAGATAATCCATCAAATAACTTTACAACCACATTAGAGTCATCATAGATCGGTTTATGCAATCGTAAAGTGAAGAGATATTCCTCAGTGATAACATTAATAATGCAAGAGGGATCAACAAGAGCACCATGACAAGGTATGTTTTTAACCTTCGTAACTATGTATAAAGGCCCATAGAGTGCCCTAATTGTCTCACCAGGGTCAAATGTAATACAAGGATCCTTAGGTGTCTTTTGTTTCTCTACCATGTTCACCAAATTCAGAGCTGTGGTAGTAAGATCAGAAGGAGAGAAAGAGATATGTTCAGTCTCAATCACGTTAGAGGTATGAGAAGGTAAAGGATTAGTGAAAATCTTAAGATTTTGATTAGGAGGAGCTAATAATTTGTTTCCCTTATCATTCACACCTACCATGGATATAGTATTATTATCAATCAAATCTTGAATCTTACTTTTCAATGCAAAACATTTCTTAGTATCATGACCAGGCTGACGATAAAATTGACAAAAGGAATTGCTATCAAAATAAGGGGATGCAAGCTTAGATGGGTCAACTAGTTTGATAGGAAGAAGTTTGATAACATTTCTTTGTAACAACTCAGACATAATACTATGTAAAGATTCATTAAGGAGTAAATTGTATTTCTCTTTTAAAGAGTTTAGAAATAGGAGCCACACCTGTTGTAGCATTCACATTGTTGTTGTTGATTATAATTAACCAGTTAATTTTAAAAAAATTCTTGAAATTTGAAATGTTGAAATTGGAAGGTATTTTTGATTTTAGAGGGATCAAAAATTGACAAAATCAACTAATTTTATAGATTTAAGCTATTAAATATGGTCATAACCATCTCCCAAAATTTCAGGACAAAAGCCAAGGACCGTGTTGAAAGTGCACATGGTCTGACAAACTTTTTTCAAAATTTTCAGGGATGAAAGTTATGATGATTTTAAAGCAAACCCTCAAAAAAGGCGAATTTTACAATCTCTAGATAGGCGAAATGAAGGTTTGAATGGGAATAGGACCCAATTAGGGTTTTGAAAAAAATGAAAAATTGAATTGAAAATTTGAAAAGGGTCAAACCTAATGGATAGGGACACCTTGAAAAATGTTTAGAAAACTGAAATTGATTGAAATTTGCACAAAATCCAATTAAATTTGAAAATTAGGGTTTGAGGACCTAACCACTTAATTTTTGAAATTTTGAAATTTGAAAAAGGAGGGAAATTGAAAATTTGAATTTTAAGACAGAAGACAAGTCTAAAAATAGTCACAAATCTGAAAATGAAATGGAAATTCAATTTTTGCACAATTTCAAGATGATTTTAAAAAAATTAGGGTTTTGACAATTAACCTCTTAATTTTGTGAATTTGATTTGCAAATTGAACAAGACAATGAAGAAATTGAATTTAACAAGCAAAGCAATTTTCAGATCTAAGACAATAAGAAGCAATTTTTTGCAAAAAACAAGTTCAATTTCAATTTTATAAACTAGGGTTTTGAATGAATTAACCACTAAGTTTGCATAAAAATTAAACTTGTAAATGAAAAATATGCAATGATTTTCATAATAAAGCATGTAAGACATCGGGTTCACCAAAATGTAATGGTGAAAAAGGGCGAATGATGGAGAGATCAAGAGGAAAGATTTTCTTCCCTTCGAGGAGAGATGAAAGTTTCATTGCGAATTTCCCTTCAAACACCTTATTCACATTACATTTAAAAGAGGGGGAATTCACTAGATCCAGTCTCTTAGGACAAAGATTGAATACTAAATGAATTGATAATGGGATATAAATGATAAGCTAACCCCTCTTTTAGAATGGAAAATGATTGAATTATGTTAAGTGTAGAAGTAGCAAAGAACTGATTATAACTCGAGATAGAAGCGTGAGATGAAGTTGTGCACCTGGATCTGTCTATAATATATCGGGATGAAGCTACCCTATGATTTTGAGGAAAAGTTGTTAGGACTGTGCTGAAAGTGTCCACGTTCCTCTAAAAAATACGTGAAACGAAAAGGGTTTTTCCGCCTCTGCAAATGGAGTTTGAATTTGCAAACACAACTGTGCACCTGCAACCTACACACAAAAAAGATAGAAAAAGGGGTTGGGATTAGGGGTTTGCCTTCAGGTCAAACTCTAGTTTTGGAATTAACCAAATGATGAAAGAAAGTACTTGCAAGTAAATGTAAATGAAAGACTGAAATGTAAGTCACCTCAAGGGAGGTTGTAGATAGAATGTAGGTAGATTTGCTTGTATTGAATTGAATGTTGAAAGGGAACTCCTCTTCAATGGTTGAATCCTTGACTTGAATGCAACACCTAGCCTTGAAGGGAGACTTGAGAATGCTCAATGCTAGAAAGGAATGCTTGAATGCTTGAATTCTCTTGAATGCTTGAATGCGTGATCAATGAAAAATTCCAACTTATGCAAATGGGAAGGTGAATGTGATTTATATACTTGTCAATTAGGGTTAATTGACTGATTTTTCATCACAGACCGACACAGGGAATGCTTTTCTTGCTTAATGCAAAGTCCAATAGAGAGATAAGACAGAGGGGGTCTCAAAATAGGGCAAGGACAAGGGAGCCACACTCCTATCCTCATGCCATGCCCTTGTCCTACCCTTTTCTCAGGATAGGAAGTAGGTTCAGGTAGTGCAGAGGGTAGAGCAAGGCAGTTTCCAGGGGTTGAGCAAGTCTTAGGTCTCCGATCAGGCTTAGGGATTCGAATCGCCAACGTTAAGACCCTAATGTGGTCGCAAATTGCAAGGGTTGCAATTTCATGACACTACATTAACCTTAAGAAGAAGGGAATTAACATAATTAAACTGGTTAATTATGTTGATAGGCTTAAATTAATTTATTATTAATTTAATTAATTTATTATTAATTTAATTAATTTTAGGTGTCTACATTTTGCCTCTCTTTGATATAGCATCATGAAGTGATGTTATATCAAAGAAGAATAAAACATAGTGGATGGAAAGAATAAGGACTAGTAGCATGGTGCCTCGATCATAGGTGAAATGAGGAAGGATGATGAGGAGGTAGTGGTATGCCCCCTCAAGAGGACATGTGGGTTCTAAGAACATGAGTGTGCTCTTGAAATGGATAGGAGGACTAGATAATGAAAAAATGAAGATGGTGAAGGGGGAGTGAATGAATAAATTGGAGTCTCCAAGATAAATGGGTGAAATGGGATGAATGAATGAAATGGAATGGATGAGATTTCTTGTTGTGTAGATGTGGAGAGAAAACCTAGTTTTTATATTGCCACAGATTATCCACACTATTGATTATAGGAATCGAGATGTTTTGAATATCTGAGGCATGGACTAGACTCTCAAACAATAGGTATCTCTATGTACACAAGCTCACAAACATCAATGATGATGTAAATGCAAGACTCTAGGATCATACAAGAGAAACCATCAAACATGCCATATCACAATAACAATGCCCCATTATACACCAACCAAGACATGCCGATATATAGGATGATCAGGGCAGCCCTGAACAAGTACAGTCCTGGGACACAAGATAAAAATCAAAGTGACAAGCTCAATCATGACATCGCTTTCCAAGAGTGGGACATGGATTTGGTTAGGCTTCCAAACATGGGAAGGATACATCTCGATGGGCAAGAAGATGGGTTTGGATAAACTACCAGACATGGGAAGGATGCATCTCGATGGGCAGGGAGACATATAGATTGATAGATGCAAGAGACAAGATGGTCCACAAGATCTCTAGGTGAGAGGATTTCTACTTGGATTTGATTAACATAGTATGGTTGGGTGTTTGGATTGTGTGTGAGTCAGCATAAGCTCAGATAGATGGGAAAATCTCAATGTGATGGGGGTCATAAATGGATTGGATAAAATAGGAGGGGGATAAATGATTGAATAGGATTGGATGGGATGGAGAATATGATATGATATGATGGGATTGGTTTTTGGATATATGATAAATGGAGGGGGACCAATGACAAGATAAAGACCTAAGGTAGGAATGAGGAATGGATTTGGATAAGATGAGGGATATGAGATGGAGGATATGGATAGGATAGTTAAGACCAAAGATAGGAAAGGAGGATGGACTTAGATAGGATGAGGATAGAGGATAATGGATATGGATAATGCAGATGGTAGGATAACATGGATGAAGCTTGCCCCCAAGTGTAGAGTGAAATAATATGGGGGGACTACACATGATGCTTGTTTCAGGCATCTAGTTCTGTGGATAGTATATACCATAATAGACCGAGAAGGATAAGAGATGCAAGATGAACTGGGATTGACTTGGTAAATGGGTTGGGATGGAAGACATGGATAGGTGAAAGTTGGATAATTTTGAGGGATGTATGAGCTAGATGTGGATGATTGATAGGGTGATCCATGAACTTCCATGAGCATTTCTCATACCAAGCTTTGAATTTTGGATGTGGATTTTGGGTAGCCACGTGACCTCAAAATGCTGATAATGGGGGGGATAAGTTGGGATTGGATAGACTTGATAAAAAAAAAGATAATGAGATGATGTTCAATGAATATGAGGACTAGGAGTTAGCAACTTTAGATTGGATTGATGGATTGATTTAATTTAATTTGATTTTCTTGGATCGAGTTGAATTTGATTAGATTGGATTGGTCCTTGGGTTAGGACAAGATTGCTTTGGATTAAAATGAAACCTTAGCCCTTGGATTAGGACTTAAGTGAGGCATGGAAGGATCCAAATGATAAAACCTTCTTCTACTTAGGGTGGACTTACTTGCCTAAGGAAAATAGGGCAAAAAGATCCAAATGATTAAGCCTTCTACTTAGGGTGGACTTACATGCCTAAGAAAAATAGGGCAAAAGGATCCAAATGATTAAGCCTTCTTCTACTTAGGGTGGACTTACGTGCCTAAGTAAAATAGGGAAAAGGATTGAAATGATTAAGCCTCCTTCTACTTAGGGTGGACTTGCGTGCCTAAGAAATATAGGGAAAAAGGATCCAAATGATTAAGCCTTCTTCTCCTTAGGGTGGACTTGTGTGCCTAAGGAAAATAGGGCAAAGGATCCAAATGATTAAGCCTTCTTCTACTTAGGGTGGACTTGCATGCCTAAGCAAAATAGGGCAAAAGGATCCAAATGATTAAGCCTTCTTCTACTTAGGGTGGAATTGCATGCCTAAGAAAAATAGGGCAAAAGGATCCAAATGATTAAGCCTTCTTCTACTTAGGGTGGACTTGTGTGCCTAAGCAAAATAGGGCAAATGATCCAAATGATTAAGCCTTCTTCTACTTAGGGTGGAATTTCTTTCCTAAGCAAAATAGGGCAAAGGATTCAGGGTTTTGATCAACCCAAATGATTAAGCAAAGGTACTTGGGGGAAATTCTTTCCCAAGCACAAAAAGCCAATTTATGATTTATTAAAGATAAAGGTCTAAATCAAACTTTCACAAAGTGTTGACTATGGATTAGTGTTACCCTATTATTTTGTCATTAGTCAAAATCCTATATTTGTTAAAATAAAGCATAATTAATGTTGTCTCCCCAAATTCAAAATGTTTCATTCTTATTTATGAAGTGATGTTACTTGTCTTGTTTCAGTGAACCTATATGTTGAACCCGTGTTTCGGTTCAAAGTTCAAAGTTCACCTAGCACCTTTATGTGTCCCACAGTTTTGTTTGTTGTTAAGGGACGAGCTTAAGTATGTTAGGTCCATTTTAAATTTAAACCATTGAACTCTTCTGGTCTAGTTCAAGGTTCGAGGTTCATCTTTGTGTTCGTCTAAAAGTCTTCGCTCGTTCCTAGTTCAGTTTTGTGTTGAGCCGCAAGGTGGTACTTTGCACTTCAAGATTCCTTCATTATTGTTCTCTCATGTTGAACTTGAACCTTGGAACTTTGTTAAATAGTTCATAGCTCAAAGTTCATTGTAAGTTGGTTCTGGAAAATATAACAAGGCGGGGAAAGTTAATGAAAGGTGGTGTGGAAAAAGGAATATTCTGAGCATGTTAAGTTTGAAAATCCCAATTATGGAAAGTAATCATGAAAGCTTGAGCTGCTTGTGTGGAAGTGATTTGTAATAAAAATAGTCATCAGAATCCCATCAAACTAGGAGTTCCTTCGCATGATTGTATGAGTTGCTGTGAAGCACTCGTAAGTTTTACATAGATTTTCTTACCTTTAATATGCAAACCTTTCAGTTGTAATTTAGTAGCTACTTATTGTTGGAGAAGAGAAGGGCGTTGAAGGTAATTATAGCTCCACATTTCTGAGGGTTGCAGAGATTTCATGACAATAATGTGAGTTTTGATTATCCCTTTTCCACTATGTTACTTGGTTGGAAAGCCACTATAGTGAAATCTTTGTTTTGGGTAGAATTATGTCCTCGTCTTGAATTTTTTTGATGAATGTAAGAGTGACAGTCATGAGGCCAACCTTGCCAAAACTTTCTTGCACATCATGTTTAGTGAGTACACTTCTGGAGCTGGGAAATACTTCTTTGGCTCATGCTGACTTAGGAGATTTTCTGGAAAGAGTGGGAAACCCAAATGATAATTCAATGATGGGAAAGATTGTTAAGAGTGGGTTAATTGAAGCTGCTACTTTCCCTACTCCTGCCCCTTGCCCTGAATTGGTTATGGAATACATGAGTAGATATGATGCGAACAACAGGTGTATTAGAACCAGTAATGGTGAGGTGTTGGTGAAAAGTGACAGGGAAATGATGATGGCCATCATGGGCATTCCCCATAAGGAGTCGTATGAGGACTGGTCTATTGGTACTTCATATATAAGAGCATCATTGCTAGGAATTGGCTCCTTAAGTTGCAGAAAGGAAGTTCCAGATTACCCAGACCCCTCACAAGAAAGCATTTCTTAATAGAGGTGCAAGGTATTGTAATTCTATTGAATAGAAGTTTAAAGGAAATGAAAATTCCTTCTACTAGGAGGATTGAATGTATTTTTACATTCAAGTGTTGTTGGCTAGTGAAAAATATTTAGATTGGGCATAAGTTATCGCCGACAGGCTTCATGAGGGTCTGCATAATTTTGTCGGAATGACCAGCTTCTATATGTCTTCCTATCTCTTTTATATTCTTGCGTGTGCCAAATCATGAACCCCAGGTCGATGGCATGAAAGTTTATGGGTATTACCCACACTTGCAACAACAAATGTATGTTGAGAATTTCATGATATGGAATGGTGTCTTTGTAGGCAAACTTGTCTTTGATTTGCAGGGAAATGTGAATAAAAGGATGTCAGTTGAAGCTAGGGAATTAGTCAACATATACGGAAGCTACTACATCCAATTCTCTAGATTTACCTACATTAGAGTGGGAGGCTTTGAAGGTGAACCATTTAAATTGCCCACATATGCCCTAGACAACCATGTTCTTATTGAAGTTTGTAGACAACTTGCCCACATAGATAAGAAACTAAAGGAAAAAGGGAAATCTGGGGTGATTTTTCTAGTTGAACTTGGCCATTACAGTTGCAAGTCTATTTTTGATGCTTTTAACCTAGAATTATAATTCAAGAAATTGAACTTGCAACCCTATGTTGCCAAATGCAAGTTTTATAGTAGAGGATATACAATTGATCATTTGAATGTTGATGCAGATTTCTGACATGAATCCCAATTAGAGGACTATTGGGAAAATTGTTCCGATGAATTGGAAGTCAACAAAAGACTGTGGTCAAGGTTCACCTTGCAACAAATAGTTACAATGGGATTGTCAATAAATATTTTAGGAGAATGGGAGGAGCAAAGTGAAGATGTGTTGGATCCTAAGGTCAATGAGTGAGTTCAAGGGCCACCAATTCCTGAAATCAATTGGGATAGATTAGAGGAAGAAAGTATTCAGACTAAGTCCTTTAATGTCATAAGGAGAAAAAAGAAGTGGTTGAGGGATCGTAGATTCACTCCTAAAGTGGAAAAAATTGGTCAACTTCATGCTGCTACTCAGTTTCCCACTTCATCCTCTAATGTGATTGTTGATGTTGTAGGTGCCACAAGATGAAAGGCAAAGGAAGTGGGAAGTAAAAGGCTAAAGAAATCTCCATTGAATCTCTCACCGGTTCAAGTTATGCGCTCAAAAATAAAAAAGGGAAGCAGGAAAGCTACGGGGAACTAGATTTTTGTTGACCTAGACTCAGGCGAAGAGAATCAGGTAACCATGGATGAACAAGTGCCGAGTGATTTGCTAGTTCAAGATATGGACAAGGAAAAAAAACCTAAAGAAGACCAGGACCCAGTAGGCACCGTGACCATTGTTGTTCCTCCCAGCTATCAAACACCTTTACCTAAAGTTTCCTCCAGTGCTCCTAGATGGCTAGAGACCTCTATTAGCAAAAAATGTAGTGTGGTTCCCATCACCATTCCTATTGAGGATATGGTTAGAAAATGCCTTGGGAAAACATCCAAGTCTAAAAATCTTAAAATAGAGGTCATGATAGATGTTGATGATAATATAAGACATTGGATAGCAGAAGTGTCTAGGCCCATTTCAGATAAAGATGCAAAAAATGTCATTGAAAAAGATTATGTGGTTGAATACGTTGATTTAGGGGTTACTTCAAGGTCTACGGATGCTAAGAGTTTGGAGTCCTCTGCCAAGAGAATGATATAAAAAACTTGGAAGGATGAAAAGGACAAACAAGAGTTGAAGTAGATTGTCAGACAAATGGCTGGATATATTAATGCCATACATAGCCCTAATCCCTAGCCTTTGTCACAAATGTCACTATTCTTTGATCTAAAATCCCAATGAACCTGAAGCTACTAGATCAAGTTCAAAGGAACCACATGATAACTGACATTTTTGATAAATGGCTTGAGTCTATAGCACAACAAGGCACATATTACATTGATAATCTGATAAAAGTGTTTGGGGATGTCATAGCTATAAGTAAGGAGTTGGAATTGGAAGCCTTAGCATGGGAAAAAGAAAAGAATAAATGGGTAGTAGTATTGACACAAATGAATGATGTACAGAGGTTTGGAGTTATGAAATTTCTTATTGAGAAGCATGTGGATGGTTTAGATGATAACGTTCTATATGTGGTGAAGAAAAATATTGAATGGAGAAACTCAATCTTCAAACAAGGCCATGAGGAATCCACCAAATTGCTTAAGGAGTTAAAAGAACTTGTTGACATAATACAAAAATATCTGAAGTGCATTGATATAGAGCTATTGAAGGATGATGGTCAAACTATTGAAGATGTGGTGGAGATGATCGAGGCCTTCAAGGAAAGAGTGCAACTCGTTAAAGAGAAGAAATCCCTGACTACTGATGATTTCTCTCAGATAGCGAGGATTGAGTCCATGTTGACAGTTTGCTTTGATCATCTGAAAGCACATAAGATTAAAGTCTTGCAGGTAAGCAAGGACATAAAGTCTAGAAGAAATGCATTATACATATTGGGCTTCCTCACTATCAGCTTGTCTTCAGCTTCTCGAAGACACGTCTGGAGTGGAGTAATATACGTGGCACCCCAGAAAAGTAGGATAAGCAAGAAGATTCTTCGGTTGCATCAGAATCTTGATCACGTCACTCTGTTCATGGCTCTTGGCTGGTTATCTTTTTTTAGTTATGTTAGTTATAGGTAGGACAATTTCTTTAACTATTGGATAGAGTTAAAATTTAATTCTGGTTACCTTTCAAAACTATAAGCATGGAGGCTATTTATGTATCTAAAGAGGTCATTTCAAAGGTCCAAAAAACTTTTAAAATTAGTAGACTTTGTTTCTTTTGGATGTTGTGGATTTTTTAGTGAAGACATTTTTATCTATGAATGAAATGATACATTTCAACATCTTTCAAATTTGTGTGTTTAAATGTGAAAACCAAGTCTCTGTTGGGATATATGTGCATGTGCAGAATATGTTACTTCTTTGATTATCCACTTTTTCATAAGTTTGTGATTGAATCTGATGAATAACTCTATTGTTAACTTTTGTTTGGATATTCTGATCCCCCATGTCCTTTGAGGCATGAGAGAGACTCAATCAGAGTCCATTTATTTAATAAGGATAGTTTTGTGAAGTGAAATTAATCTGATTGCAAGTCTATGGGATTTGCATATAAAACATTTATCTTCGTAGCTTTCATGTGGTGTTGACTATTGAATGTAAAATGCCTTTTCTTGGTTTTTGGTTAAAAGTGAAGTTAATGTTTGTGTATGTTTAAAAATTCATTGGATATCCTATGTGAAGCTGCACCCTTATGCAGAGGGTAAACCAATAATCGGTTCACCCAACTGTTGGTTTCATTTGCCTTTTCAAAAAGGGCATACATGAGTCATTCACCATAAAATCAAGAAAGGGCTAATCTATTAACCAACAATTAGGATTGATGATTGATGATTGGATTAAAGGAATATTGATTGATTGATTGGGATTTTTGGAGATTTGATTAGGTTGATGTGCTAAGTACTTGAACTTGAGAAGAAAATGATTATGAATTGATGGAAGGAAGAAGAAGGGGAAGGATACCCAGGAATGGATTGATGATGTGATAAAGATATTAGGTCGGGGATTGATGATCATTTGGATGGATGAAAATTGATTGGGAGGTTTAGCTCAAACAAAGATGAAATAGAGGTTTGACAGTAACAAAGTGGAGATTGAATGGTTTGGTCAAATATGGGAATGTTTTGGATGTTATCTACTCTTGGCAAGAGAAATCAAACAATGACAAGCACATTGGCCAAGGTAATGCTTTATGACAAGAGTGAAAGTGAAGGGGGCCTAGATTAGCCCAAACAGATTTTAGAGGTTTTGCACAAATGCAAATATGCTTGAAGACATACAACTTAGGTTGGAAAGTGGAAACCATTCAATAGGCCTCTCACACAAGCAATACCTCAAACAAGCGGATAGATAGAGATTCTGGTAGCACTGGCTCCCCCTTATAACACACTCACTTCTCGGGCATACCGGATTCTCTTACCCCAAAGATCCAAGGATCTATTATATGGGGAATTCCTATCTCATATTGAGTGGGTACATGAGAGGTAACTTCAGGGTACGATTCGCATCCCCTACACTATGAATGTGGGATTTTGGGCTACTAAAACAAGGTTCTTAGTGAAATTTTTGAGGGATCACCAATCCAATGACAGATTCTCGAAGCAAGCCACTTAAGGCTCTAACCAAGCTTATTGGTGCAGGGAAGGCCCCACATACGTCGAATTTGTTGGGATTATGTGAACCGGCATGAAGACATAATGATATTGTATGTTGTCATTGATGTCAATATGAGACATGGTGTGAACCGACACATGTGATAGGTGAAAAGAGAGAGGAACCGACATATGTATGAATTGGTTTATATGCCAAAGTGAAGCGGCATATTTGTTCAAGATGAATCGGCATGTAGTTACGGGAACTGGCACATGGAAGCATTGTGTTACTACCGGTTGGTAGGTAGTTCACACTTCAGGATTTCCAGTTGGAGCACCTCAAGCCCGTGTGACTCAATCGGTGATCTTTGTGTGATGAGTTAGCAGTATAATGGAGGACAGATCATGTTGCCACATAAGCTATGTGCGCGTGAAGGATTTTTCATGAAGAAGACTATTCCTATCTACCTCGGGAATGTGTGAAGTCTGTCAAACGGTGATAACATGTGATGGGTTATCAGCTGCTATAAAATCGGTGGAAAATGGACGATGGAGAATGCCTTGAGATCGATTCAAGATTGTTGCATTTAAAGCAGTATGATTCAATGATCAGGATTGAACCACATGAATTGCTTAACCTAATAGGTTTAGGGTTTCGGGTTTTTGCTATCGACTTGTCTGTTTCCTATAAGGTCAATGTTGAGTTTCTTTCTAAGGTTGTTGGCAAAAGTTGTGAGTGTGTATCCAAGGGAAGAGATACATGATTCTTGTCAGACCAAAGGAGAAAAGAGATACCTGCAAAGTAAATGTGCAGAAGGAGAAGAGGAGCCAAAATGGATCTGCATTAGCATTGAGTGCTGTTATCAGATCATTATAATTCCTGTTGACCTCTAACCACTTCAACAATTGTGAAATCCCCTAACAGGGTAGCCTTAACTGGCTTGATGCAAAATCCCCTAACAGGGTGGTCTTAACAGGCTTGATTCAAATCCCTTAACCGGGTAACTCGAGGTTAATGAGTTCTGAGAAGCTATAGAGCTCAGGAGATCCTTTATCTATTGAGTTCTAGAAATCCTCTAACAAGGTAACCTTAACCGGGTTTAACCCTTAACTGGGTATTATAGCTATCCCTTAACCGAGTGATCCCTAACAGGATCGGTTCCTATCAGAACCTACTGTAATGTCTTTAACCGAACAAGGCTCCTAACAGAGTGGACTTCAAAAGAGTTCAAAAGCAGCTTGTGGGTGTAGACACCCAAAATTGTCATGTCTAATTAAATAAATATTTTATTTATTTAATTATCTAAGCCTAATTCTTCTATTAATTAAATAAATTTTTATTTATTTAATTAATTCATTTATCTTCTTCTAGCTTTATTTCTCGTTTAAATAAATACATTTATTTATTTAAATTATCCCTTTCCTAAATTAAATAAATATTTTATTTATTTAATTGTCCTACTTCTTCTATTAATTAAATAAATCTTTATTTATTTAATTAATTCATTATCTTTTTCTACACATGACACATGTCATTCATCTCTTATTTCCTACACTACCTACCTCTTTCATTATTTTACTATTTCTTTTACCTACCCTCTAATCCTAGCCGACCTCTCTTTTTACACCTCTCAATCTTAACCCTCCATTTCTTATTGTGTCTTCTATTTAAGGAGATGCTTTCTTCATTGACAAACCCTAATGACTAATGACTAATTTTGGAGGACTTGGCTACACTACAATTCTACTTGCAACCACATTCCGTTCTTTATTGAGCTCTTGTGCACATAAAAATCTGAGAGCAAGCATATCAAACAAGATCAATGGAGATAGGAAGAATGGAGATCAAAACCCTAGTGGACATGTGATGGTATAATCTTTGTGATTTTGAGTTATTTTGCATTGTCTTAGGTTATCTTCATATGTTATGGTGGATCTTTGTTCATTGTTAGGCTAGGGTTTGGTGGTTGAATCCATTTTAGTCTTTCAATATTGTTGTTATTTGCTATCCATTTTCACCATATACATTTTGGCACGCCCGGTGGGACTCTTGTCCCTTTGCATTTAACATTTTGTTGCAGATTTTGCATTTTTGAAGTTGCAGATCGGACGATTTCGACGACATTTTAGGTTTTTTCCGCGTCTGCGAGTGTTCGGATCGCGTTTTTGTATTTCAGAGGCGTCTGTGATATCTTGGATCGCGTCTATGTTTCTATCATTTTCTATTTTTGCAGGTTTCCGAAAGTCGCGTCTGTGATTCTGAATCGCGTCTGTGCATCATCTTATCGCGTCTGTAGAAGAAAGAAGCGTCTGTGTTCTTAGATCGTGTCTGAGAATCACAGAACCGCGTCTGTGTCGGACAGTCGCGTCTGTGTCTGGTATAACAACGTCTGTGCATTCTGTTTTGCAAATTTTTCAAGTTTTTCGATTCGGGTTTTCGGATTTTGTACTTAGGGTTTCAGATCTGGTTTATTTTTGGCTAACCTTTGCAGATCTAGCTAACCTGATTTGTGCAGCTTGCTTTGGAGGCAAATACGTTTTTGTTGAAGGCCCCTTTTCACAAAGTCTTTTTGGGTTTTCTAAAATTTACCTAACTTGTGTGCTTGCAGGAAGGGGTTATCATTTGAAACAACCCAAACTACTAACAATTTTGTTGCAGGGCCTTAGCTAGGGTTTTGTAATTTTTATTGTGTGCCTTGTTTCATAGCTTAGCAAACACTTCAATTGGTGCACTAAAATTGAATCATTGTCTTTTGTGTCTTGAGCAATAGGCTCTTTTTGTTTATTCTTTAGAGGGCCTGTCTTCCCGTGTGGTCATTAGGACTACTAGTGAGAAGAGAACGACCCAAGTGGTAGCAAAAGAAAAGCCATCTTCTTCCAAGCCACTATAATCAAATGTATTCATGGTGAAAACTATGAATAACGTGTGCTGATTAGTTCATACCGACACTATGTCTCCCCATAAACCCGTTTGATCAAATTTATTTGATCATTTGTAGGGCGTAACCCCTACCGGCTGGGAGCCTTCTGTATTTACAGAGCTGAAAGTGCCACATGTATGGCCACACGAGCGGATGCCCTTACTAGCACCATTTTGTTTTAGATGCCCAAATCCTTCTAATTGTTGAGGCAGGAGGTCGGACCTCTGGTAGCGGCCCACACACATACGGTTCTTAGTAGAGATACAAAGTTTGCCATGGGGAGTTTTCATGGGGACTGATGCTTGGCTGACCCGAGAAGTGAGTGCTGAGGGTGGAGCCAGTGAGGTCAAGCATCTAAGTATCCGCTCTGAATAGCGTAGCCTCGGGGGTAAAACCCCATGTGGGATCAACAATTATTGTCCTGGCCAGCCATAAGAATTGTGCTTGACTTATGCTAAACATTCAAACAATCAAGACAAAACAGCAAAACATTGTGTCTTTTGTGTCTTCAAGTGTATGCAAAAACTTTTTACATCAAACAACACACTTTTTGGAGTCTAAACAGTCTGCAAACATTGGGTCATCAACACTGTGTCCTCTTGTCACGAAAAACAGTCGAAAAATCAGATTTGGTCACAGCAAAACAAATTCACAGATAGGAAAGATTGCACTAAGGTTACAGAAACGCGTCTGTGTCTGTTAAAACCGCGTCTGTGTCTGATAAACGCGTCTGTGAAGTACAGAATAGCGTCTGTGTTTTTATCAGCGTCTGTGTCGAACATAGACACGTCTGTGTCTGGAAATCGTGTCTGTGAAGTATACAGGCGCGTCTGTGTCCACAATTGCAAAAAACTGTTACAGTCCCAGCAAACATCAACAGGAAATCTCAGAATCACGTCTGCGTCAAACAGAATAGCGTCTGTGTCTTAAAACCGCGTCTGTGAAGTATACAGAGGCGTCTGTGTCAGGATTTGAAAAGTTTAACAGTCAAGCAAACAAAGAAATCAGTTTCAGCATACTTGAGCTTCCTAGGTTGTCTCTTCAGATTTCATCTAGCATTCAGCCTGTTCTAAGGTCTTACACAGTCCATCATTGCTTCATACCTCATTTTACATTCAGACTTGTCTAAACTTGAGTCAAAAGGTCACTTGCTTGTCCTCATCATACTTTGTCAACACACTACAACACTTTGCTAAGTGGTCCCTCATCAAGGTTTCTTACCTTTGGGTCTCATTTGGTCTTACTTAGAGTCAAGGTCAGCTTACCTCATCAAGAGAAACTATCCTCTCTTTGGAAGTCACACCTACTCTACTACATACATACTTGGTCTTACACTTTGGACATTGCAAGTAAACTTCAGATTCATTTACATTCCATACAACTCTTGGTCTTACATACTCTTGTCATTTTCGTCTAGTCTCTCACATATTGCTAAACACCTAGTTCATGGTTGAAACCCATCTTCAAAAATCTAGGAGAAAAGCTAAAGAAGCTCAAGGGTCCGTAAACATGAGTTCTTATGAGTATGACAATGATGTCTTCTACAATCCTGAGCACACTACATTACCAGACATGAATGTTTATAGACACAATCCAAATGTGGAAAGCGCAAACGCTATACACAACGCTACACACAATGATAATGTGGACAATTCTTCAATACTATCAGCAGACATACAAGAATCTATAATGGACCCTCAATTCAATAGATTGGTTGAAGAGATAATGAGGAGAGATCGTCAATACTTTCTAAACATGATGGCACAAAGTGGAGCTAAAATACCACATGATTTTGACTTATCTCAACTTATGGAAAGTAGACCTTCACAACAAACTCAACTTAATAGTGGAGGACCAAATAATATGATGCCGGAGTCACCATCAGTTTTGCTTCAGAAACCAGCAATCCCACATACACAAGCTCAAATGCATGATACTTACACTCAAAGACCATCATGGAGGCCCTATGCTCAAACACATGCTCAAGATATGGGTCAACCAAGACAAATGGATACTCAAGGACTTCCTCAAAATTTTGACACAAGGAGACCTCATGCCAAAATTGGGGGCAACACAATGGAAAATGAAAGGCCTATTGAATATGGTTTATATACACAAAACAGATATGGGGTCCCTCAACAAGAAATTATGCCAAGTGCTCCATACATGTCGCAACAATATAGACCTCCATATGGACATGTCTACGATCAGTATCATCCATACATGCAACAAGCTCCTCCTCAAATGGGTGTTTCAAACATGGGGTATGCTACAAGAAATCCATCTCCTCCCAAAAATAATTTGGAGCAACAAATTAGAGATCTACAAAAGAAAGTGGAAGACATGGGCACATCAAAACCCACATATACTATGAGAGATATATGCCCTTATCCATTTGATAAGAGCATTCCAATGCCTCCATTTCCTCCGCACTTTGCAATGCCGAAATTTGACAAATATAGAGGGAGAGGAGACCCCAAGGCACACATAAGACAATTCTTCACAGCTTGCATTGAGGTAGCGGCAGAAGAAACATACTTGATGAGGTTGTTCCCACAGAGCTTAGGAGATCAAGCGATGGAGTGGTTTTCTCAATTACCTCCTGGTATTAAGTCATGGGGCGACTTAGCAGAAGCATTCATTCAGCATTTTTCCTACAACATTGAAACAGATGTCTCAGTTACTACCTTGTGCAATACGAAACAAAAAGAAGGAGAATCTTTTGCGTCATTTTTACAAAGATGGAGAAACTTAGCTAGCAGATGCTCTTGTGAAATCCTGCAGAAACAAATGGTGGAGATGTTCACACAAAATGTTAACAAGGCTATTGGCTATGATCTCAGAAAAGCTTGTTTGTCTACATTTAAGGATGTCATTGAAAAGGGCCTAGCAACAGAAAAGGTCTTGATTGAACAAGGAGTTATCAAACTATTTAAAGAAAACAAAGAGGACTTTAAGGGAAAGGACAAACCAAAGTTTTGGAACAAGAACAAGAATACAGTTAATGATGGTGTTGTTGATGCCAACACAGTGAGACCAAAGTTTGTCTTTTCTGGATCAAGTTCTACCAACAATCAAGTGAACAATCAAACGGCTGCTAAACCACGAAGGAAATATACTCCATTGGGAGAACCACTTGAATCAGTATTCAAAAAGCTTGTAGCAAACAAAGTGATCACGGTCCCAGAATTTCCTCCATATGAACCGAAGGTAAAACCGAATTGGTGGAATGATGATGAATATTGTGAGTTTCATAAGAGCAAGGGTCATAAGACAAGTAATTGCCATCGATTGAAAAACATTGTACAAGATCTCATTGACAGAGGAGATATTGAGATTGAGGGGCATTCATCTAACCAAGAGCATGAGGTGTTTAAGGAACCATTCCCAAAACATGACAAGGGAAAAGGCAAAGTCACAGATGATCAAGCCAATTACACCAGAACATCTTACAATTATGATTCCACTATTAATCACATCTCAATGGACAATCATATTTCTACCATTACTATCAAAAATAAAAATCCTGAGAATCCTCCTCAGCGACCCAAAATTGTCCTAAAAGGTGTGGGATCTTCATCCACATCTACCTCTGAATGTCATGTTACAACCCGTCGAGGTAAGATCACATTGCCAGGTACCTCTACTAAGAATACCAATCTTCCGTCAACTAAGCCTGAGTACGACCTTGTAGAGCAATTAGGGAAAACACCCGCACTCATCTCTATTCTTGAGCTCTTACGTATATCTCCTGCACATAAAGCTGTCCTTGACAAAACCTTGAGAGATACTGCTGTCCCTACTGATCTGAACGTGGACCAGTTTCAAGCCATGGTGGGATACCTATCTGTTCCACACTCCCTCACATTCACAGAAGCCGATGACGCCTCCATAAGTCAGCCTCATAATGCACCTCTACATATTGAAGCCTTCATACATAAACACCGAATAAAACGAGTCCTGATAGATGGAGGAGCAGGTCTTAATATTTGTACATTGAGCACCATCAGACAATTGGGATATTCTGACAAAGCTGTGAATGCTACAAACCAAATCACTATTAAGGCTTATGATGATGAAGAGCGTTCGTCCAAGGGCACAGTCATCTTACCACTAAGAATAGGGCCAGTCACAAAGGACGTGATTTGTCAAGTCCTGGATCTAGACCTCACGTATAACATATTGCTAGGACGTCCGTGGATTCATGAAATGAGAGCAGTCCCATCAACGTACCATCAGTGCATAAAATTTCCTCATAATGGAGTCGAGGTAACGGTCAATGGTGATCCAAATCCATTCATATATTGCAATAACTTGAGATCACATACTGAGATTATCATTCCCAGCAATCGTGAGGCTACTCCTTCTTCAGCATATATTGATCCTGAGTCATTAAAGCCCTCGACATCCAAACAAGGTGAACTTAGAGCCAAGTTTCAAGACAAAGGCATGGGAGAATACACTCTGAATCAAACAATGTTCTTACGACAAGTCATGAACTCCCCCAAGGAATATGGGAGGCCACATCCTAATAAGCAAATCTCCATCATGCTACTCAAATGGGATCCTACCGTCTTTCAAAAATGGGGCGAACTAGAGGAAGAAAATTTATATAAAATGCTATATAAGGACGCTGAAGATGATACACATGATCAAATTATAATACCCTGTGAAAACCATGGTAAAGGTTTCAAAATTCTGCAGAGATTCGGGTATGATGGAAAAAGCCCTCTCGGACTACGCAAAGAAGGTGTCATGGAGCCTCTACAACCTGAGCTAACTACAAGAAGGGAACGCTCCAAGGGGCTTGGTTTTCTAAATCCCAAGATTCAAAATAAGAGAACAAAACAGATATGGCGAGTCAAAGTGGCTAAAGTTCAACAAGAGGATAATTATTCCACAGACTCCAATGAGTGGGAATGGGGTTCAGACAAATCCTCCAGCGACTATGAACTCAATGAGACATTTAGAGAGCCAGATGAACCTACAGAGGAGGAGGAGTTTTACAAGAAATTCAGAGTTGGTCAAGAACCGACCCATAAGGATCCCGCACAAGCTTCGTTTCAAGGCCTTAGGTTAGGATCACATAGGATGAGGACACCAGTCCCTGAGGGTGCTACTAGTGATGATAATTTGGACTCACTCATGATCGACACTGATGAGGAGAGTGCCATTGACGACCTCGATGACTACCTTGACATACCTGAATATAACCACATCTTCACTATTAGCCTTGCGGACTCTAAAAACACTAAAGACCTTCCCCTCGTTCACCCCCAACTCATTGACTGGGATCAGGATGGACCACCACAGTTTGATACATTTCAAAATGACGAAGCTATTGTTGATTATCTTGGCATTCGCGAAGATCTTCCTCTTGGAGACCATAAAGCAGGATACGCCATAGAGCTAAATAACATAGCATACTTTGGTGAGGGTGTCGGGCCTTCTAGTCGCAAAAATGTGAAAATAAAAACAAAACAAGGGTCTTATGGCGAAAACCACACTGTGGCGCTCTCTGACTCTAAAAAAGTAAAAAGAAAGGACGTATCTGAAGGTGAAAACCTCTCTGAGGCACCCGAAGATGGAAGGCTTGACATTCTCCCAGCATCATACGAGGAAAAATCATCCATGTTGGTAGAGGAGACTATAAAGACAAACATTGGTACAGCAGAGGTTCCACACAACATATTTTTGGCTCAATCATTGACAGAGGCCGAGAAAGCAAGGTTCATAAGCTTCTTTAAGGAACGACAAGTCAACTTCGCATGGTCTTATGCTGATATGCCTGGACTAGACCCCGACTTAGTAATGCATCATTTAACAGTCAAACCGGGGGCAAAACCAGTAAAACAAAAATTGAGGAAAATGCATCCACAGGTGGCATTGCTAGTCAAGGCAGAGCTGGAGAAATTACTAGATGTCGGATTCATACGCCCAATTGATTATCCTGAATGGATTTCCAACTTAGTACCTGTTAGCAAACCAGATCGCAGCATCCGAATATGTACAGACTTCAGGGATATCAACAAGGCTTGTCCGAAGGACGATTTCCCACTACCAAACATAGATTTAATTGTTGATCTCACAGCAGGCCATGAGATGTTATCTTTAATGGACGGATTTTCTGGATATAATCAGATCAAGATTGCACCTGAAGATCAACATAAAACATCATTCACTTGTCCATGGGGAACCTTCTGCTGGAATGTCATGCCCTTTGGGCTGAAAAATGCAGGTGCCACGTATCAACGAGCCATGACTACTATCTTCCATGATCTCATGCATGTAACGGTGGAAGATTACGTTGACGACCTTTTGGTTAAATCAATAGACAGAAATACACACTTGGATATACTTTCAGTTACTTTTGATAGGCTGGAAAAATACAAGGTAAGATTAAATCCAAAGAAATGTGTCTTTGGAGTAACCTCCGGGAAGCTCCTAGGATTCATTGTGTCTAAAAGAGGAATAGAAGCGGATCCAGCAAAAGTCAAGGCTATCTTGGACATGCCGCCACCCAAGAATATCAGTCAACTTCGGTCTTTACAAGGGAGACTCCAGTCCATACGAAGATTCATAGCACAACTTGCAGATAAGTGCAATCCTTTCCAGCACCTGCTACACAAAAACATTAAGTTCAAATGGGATGAGAACTGTCAACAGGCTTTTCAGGCACTCAAAGACTATCTTTTGAACCCACCAGTTTTGATGCCACCAATTCCGGATCAACCATTGCTACTTTACATATCAGCTACTCCAACAGCATTGGGGGCACTACTAGCACAGCAAATACCTGACGGCAAGGAAAAAGCAGTCTACTATATCAGTCGCACATTGGTGGGATATGAGCTGAACTACACACCAATTGAGCGTGCATGTCTCGCTGTGGTCTTCGCTTCACAAAAATTATGACATTACATGCTTACTCACAAGACCAAGTTGATTGCCAGAATTGATCCACTAAAATATCTTCTTAACAAAGCTACACTTACCGGGCGACTGGCCAAGTGGGTAATCATTTTGAGTGAATTCGACATTGAATACGTGGACAGAAAAGCCATAAAAGGACAAGCCATCGTAGATCAACTGGCAGATGCTCCCATGATAGATGATGTTCCTCTACAGTCAGAATTTCCAGATGAGTCCATTCTAACAATATCACCTGCAAAGCCATGGCAACTATACTTTGATGGCTCATACACACAGCATGGGGCAGGAGCGGGTATACTCTTTATAACTCCCCAAGGTGATTCTATACCAAAGTCATACCGCTTATCATTTCCTTGCACCAACAATATAGCGGAATACGAGGCATTAACAACGGGGCTAAGGATTGCAGTTCAGTGGAAGATCCAAGAACTTCGTGTTTTTGGGGATTCTCAACTTGTCATCCGTCAAGCAACTGATGATTATCAAACAAAAGATGAAAAGCTAATGCCTTACAAACAACTGGTAGATAATCTGAAACAACACTTTGCAACGATAGAGTTTGAGCAGATACCAAGAGAACAGAATCGTGCTGCTGATGCCATGGCTACAATTGCTTCGCTCATTGACCTACCGCAAAATGAGACCTGCTATGAGTTCCTGGTGGACAACCTGCTGATTCCGTCATATGAGATCACTCCTACGGAAATGATATGTGTTGTTGGTCCTGAATCCCAGTTATATGGTTCCATATTCACATACCTTCGCGACAACATCTTACCTCCCGATTTATCGAACAATCAATGCCGCACTTTCATCCGCCAATCCTCCCGATACGTTATCCTAGCTGATATCCTATACCGACGAGGTCTAGATGGCACCCTCCTTAGATGTTTAGAGAGTGACGAAGCTCAGATTGCGTTACGAGAAGTGCACGAAGGGATATGTGGTCCGCATACTAGTGGTCCTACCTTGGCCAAGAAACTCATCAGGACTGGATATTACTGGCCTACTATGGAAAAAGATGCATATCAGTTTGTCAAGAAGTGTAAGCAGTGTCAAATTCATGGAGACCTCATACATGCACCAGCGCAGGAACTACAGCCACTTGCATCTCCTTGGCCCTTTTGTCAGTGGGGACTAGATCTCATAGGCAAGATTCACCCTCCTTCTTCCAATGGACATAAATTCATTATCACAGCCACAGAGTATTTCACAAAGTGGATTGAAGCTGTGCCTCTCACACAAGTTACTGGGAAACAAATCGCTACTTTCATCCTGAACTACATCATTTGCCGATACGGGATTCCTACTTCCATTATCACCGATAACAGGCGTCCTTTCAAGAACCAGGATGTTCGTGAACTCTGTGAGCGCTTCCATATCTCTCATCGTTTCTCCACACCATATTACCCCCAAGGTAATGGCCAAGCTGAGGCGTCTAACAAAACAATTCTCAAAATCCTTAAAAAGACAGTCGACGACGCTGGCCGTAACTGGCATGTCCAACTCAATCCCGCACTTTGGGCCTATCGTACCAGTGTCCGCACACCTACAGGAGCTACACCCTACTCACTTGTCTACGGTGCAGAAGCCATCTTGCCTATTGAGGTCGAGTTACCTTCTTTACGGGTCTCCTTGAGAAACATAATCAATGATGAAGACTATAGGGTCTCTCGCTTACAAGAACTAGAACTGCTGGAGGAACGACGACACACTGCTTTTAATCATCTCAAGGCTTACCAACAACGAATGAGTCGCAGTTACAATCACAAGGTCAAGCCTCGCACATTTGAGGTAGGTGACTTAGTCCTCAGAGAGAACCCCAAGAATCAACAAGACAGAGATAAGAAGGGCAAATTTGAACCCAACTGGCTTGGTCCTTACATCATCACAACGGTATATGGATCTGGGGCATATCAGCTCTCAAGTATGGAAGGTGAACCCTTGGAGGATCCTATCAACAGCATGCACCTTCGCAGGTTCTACACATAAGCTCTTTTTGAGTATCCTAATGCAAAAATACAAAAAAATCAATTTTTTTTTCAAAAATACAAAAAAAAATTATAAAAACAAAAAAATCGTTACTTGGTGAAAACCTGGCAAACAGGCGCCTTGTGACAACAAAAAAATTGAAAAATCCAAAAAAGTAAAGAGAAATAATTTCGTCCAACGGTGAAAACCACTTCGGTGGCGCCCTGGGCAAGTACCATGGTGAAAACTGGGTCACCAGCGCCATGCGTAGGGACTTTGCTCCTCCCTCCTTCAGGATTCACTTTCATCCTTTCACTTTGCACACACTCACAACTTATTCGCTCACAATAAACTTACCCATTCCCATCATGGCTTGTTATTGATCTACCCAAGATTGGTTAGCCATCCATAACCCTCCCCTTTCACTCCCTTTTCCATCCATAATAAATCAGATCCTATCTGTGACTACGGCCAATTCCTACGTCTAGTAATGGGTGTGGAACTGAGAACATCACATGTTTCGAGGAGTACAGTTTCTTTCAGCTTTCTTCAGTCTATCCGCGCACAATCCGCAATAAAGTTTCATCTTCTCCACAATAAAGTATCAGTTTCATGGATTCAGTTAGTTTCCAAGGAGACACAACAGCAACAATGGGCTTCAACAAATCAAATCTTTTAACAGACTCAGACAACATATGGTTCAGTGCTATCTATCCTTTTTGTGAAAGTGAACATTGTGACCACAATCAAAATTTGACTTATACAAGTGACAAGAGACACTAAACTTGAGGACTACAGTGGATGTTGGTGTCGAGTCTTGGTTTTCTTTTGATTTTATCTTTTGGTGACATGTCTTTTAGCTTTTCCAGGATGTCTTTGACTAGAGATTCTATCTCCAGGATGTCTTCGACTAGAAAGGCGAGGATGGGGTATCGTCACTTATTTGCATTTGCTGTCTGTGGATTGTCTTTTAGTAATGCTATGACTTGTCCAAGGATATGAGGACACTGTGAGTCTAGTATGAACTGGGGCATTCCTTGTTTGTGACTGTCTTATCTCCATGTAAACAGGTACAATGACTTTCTGGGCCGAACAAATGCCTCGATTGTCATAACCTATTCTGCCATAATAAAGCTCAATGATGATAACGCACAAGAAGCTCTTTCACGTTCATATCTTCTGTCTTCCATCCCCCTTTCTTGATTGACTTCCATTGTCCTTCTCCAGTCCACGTAGCCTGCTATCACATGACTGAGTATAATGACACACCAAAAACATTTGCATTTCATATAGTTACACCTACATCACCACATATAAGCATTTCATACATACATATAGATATCACAACTGCATCACATCCTGCATACAACACATGTTAGCACATTTCACATTTTCATTAAGTAAATAATCATTTGCATTATCATATTCATTTGCATTACATACATTCACATTTGCATCATGCATCACATATACAACATAAAAGAACAAAGATGTATTGCATTGCATCATATAAACATCTATATCATAAAACATGTATCACATAAGAACATCTCATCACATAAGGTACACATGCATATAGCTGCCGCAAAAATGAATCATCTCATATATAATCGAAAGTGTCATGATACAATGATGTCAAAAGAATCATATGGCTACAAAAGAATCACCCGCAGGTGTCTACAATACAATAATGGTACATATACTGATACAAGGGGAGCCCACTATAGCTATGAGGAACTCCCTCCCTCGGAGCCGCCTCGCCTCGACGGAGTCTGAGCTGTAGATGGACCTGCCCCAGGATCCCCCTGTCTCTCTGGTGGTGGTGGAGGCCCCATAACCCCATCGCTGGATGCCTGTCTCCTGCGGCTCCCTCCCGTAGCCGTCGCTGTGCGCGACGATCTATGGAAGCTCCTAGCCCGCTGATCTGCTAGCACGGCTGCATAGTATAGATCCCTCCAGTAGGCGATCTCCTCTCCGGCTCGCAAAACATATGCGTAGCCTGCCCCTGCATCCTCTGCTGCCCGCCTCCCTGCCCTCAGAGCTGTCTCGGCCTCTGTATATCTCTGGATGGCCTGATCTCTCTCCCGCTCTGTATCTCGGACCCTGATCCTGAGGTGGTTCCTCTCTCGAACCAAATCCTCAATCTCATCTGCCTGGCCCTGGCAGATCTCCCGCAGCCTAAGCACCTCATCCTCCTCAGAGTCTCCGCTCTCCGTCCCTGCCTGTGGCTCCTCCTCTACAGGTGCCTGTCCCTCTGGCTGCACCTGTCTCTGTCCCTCTCTGGGACCCTGTGCTACTGGCACCTGTAGGGGCAGTCCACCCCGTCCTCTCACCACTGGAGCTGCTCTCTCCTGTCCTCCCTCCCTCCGAGGTGCTACCCGTCTCTCTCCCACCACTCCCCTCCGCCTCCGCCGGCCCCTACCTCCATCCCCTCCTCCATCATCATCCTCTCCTCCACCCTCTCCATCCACTGGCTCTGCTGGATCTGTCAATCTAGGAAATGGATGCTCTTCCCAGTACGCAGAGTACTCTGCGTCCATCCCTGCATCATCTACCTCTGGCCACATGTCCCATGGCATCGACGTCATCTCCGCTAGCTGCATCACTGCCTGATCATATGATAGCAGTGGGCCAAACTGCACCTGATCTCTGACCGTACGGGCATACATGCCCGAGCCTCGGGGCATCCTCTGAATCCTACCATACTGCCTGCATACCCTGTCCACCAGCTGTCTCTCTAATATATAGGGCGTCCGCCCAATCAGGTACCTGCTCCGGAAGGTGTAGGGCAGCTCCAATGCGTCGTCCTCCCACTCCTCGCACCCCAGGTACGGCCTCCAGATCACCATGTCAATGTCATCAATGACTCTCCTCCAGTGCTCCAATCTCCCAATCCGAGGCTGGGATGTAATCATGGCATATAGGTGCACAAAACTCTGTCCCTGTCCTCTGCCTCTGAAGTGAATCGGCCGTGTGATGGGAAGGTGCTCATAGGCCCACACCTACAAGAGAGTCACACCGCAGCCCAAACCCACTGATCCATGGTATACAAACTGATGCAGCTCATAATACAAATGTGCTAGGACACATGGCCCCCATGCATACCTAGTGTGCTCTGCCATCAGCGTCTCCAAGGCCCCTCCCCAGCCCACTGCCAATCCTCGTGTGGCCCTGTCTGGACACAAATATCCACTGATGACTCCCCCAACAACTGCCGGCAATGCTAGTCCTGTGGCAGTCAGGGTGTCCCAGGCTACATGACCTGCTCGCATCTCCAACTCAGGATCCTGAAAAACCCGTCTCAAGGCCTCCCTGTCACCGTCACGGTCATAGGGGATCAACTCTCCATCAATAGGAACATGTAGAATCCTATATACATCCTCTAATGTCACTGTCATCTCACCCATCGGTAGGTGAAACGTGCATGTCTCTGAGTGCCATCTCTCAGCCAGTGCAGTCAGCAACCCCATGTTTGCCCGAAACTCGGGCACATAGAGCATATGTGTGAGACCCATCTCCTCAATGGAAATCATGTCCTGGATAGACAACTCTGGTCGCAGTCTCTGAGTCGACGGGAATCTCTCCCGTGACTCCAACATCGGCAAATACTCCTGCAGTCAAGCAAATCAATCTTGTCAGTTATCGTGGCATTCACTGTAATGCATATGGCTATCTACCCTAGTGACACTCACTGTTCATCACAAAGTGTTGCTATTTATCCTAGTAGTGCTCCCTGTTCATCACAAAGTACTACGTGTGTGACATTCCCTGTTCATCACAAAGTGTCACTCACATTCGCACTCCCTGTTCATCACAAAGTGCTGTCTATCCTGGTGCTCCCTGTTCATCACAAAGTGCTGTCTATCCTGGTGCTCCCTGTTCATCACAAAGTGCCTTGATCTATCCTAATCTTCCTAGAGGACCTGCTTGAGTGTATCCTCTCAGCAGCTTATCCAATCGACAGCGTATGTTCATCACAGAACTGCCGATTTGACCTAAAGGACTAAAACCATGCATTTAAACACACAAACGCACTGTTTCAACACACACGCGCTTTTAACTCATAAACACGCTTATAGACTGCATACACGCGCCTATGCAACACAGACGCGCTTTCTGAACACAAACGTGCCTATGCCAGACACAAATGCGACCAGGGAACACAGACGTCCCTACATGACATAAACGCTACTAAAAATCACAGACGCTGCTACATTTCAAAAACGTGTCCGCATTCAACACAAACGCGGTTCCAGGCATAGACGCGCCTAGATCCGACACAGACGCGCCTGTTGGACACAGACGCGCCTGGCGCTGACACAGACGCGGTTGCGCGTTTTTGCACTTTTAAACTATCCTATTCCTAGCGCATTTATTGCTCCTAAACATGCATTTATGACAAAACTCGAAATGCGTGAAAGTACGAGGAGGTTTTCGGGTACTTACCGGCTCTCCTGCATCTGCTGGCCTCTGGAATCGGCGGACACGGTCGAATCTATGAACGAATGCCATCGCTGCTGACTGCTGCTGCTCTTTTCTCGCTCTGCACTGTGATCTTCTAAGGGTGTGGATGACAATGAGGATGTCTTTTGCCCGTGGTCTATCTTATAGCCTACCCTAGCCCTGCCCTTCATTTCCCGAGTCAGTCTTTCTAGTCCCGTGACTTTGTCACTTTATCCTGCCATTCCATTCTGCCCTTTCTTTCTTATCGAGAGATTGTCTGCAATCTTTTCAGACATTTTCATCCAATCTCTCGCGGGGGCATATAATTCCTTATTCTGGGGCAACTCTGTATCAGTTCATCTTATCTTCTTTGAAACAACGCGACAAGCCGCATTGTCTCAAAGAGGGGCAAAATGTAGACACCCAAAATTGTCATGTCTAATTAAATAAATATTTTATTTATTTAATTATCTAAGCCTAATTCTTCTATTAATTAAATAAATTTTTATTTATTTAATTAATTCATTTATCTTCTTCTAGCTTTATTTCTCGTTTAAATAAATACATTTATTTATTTAAATTATCCCTTTCCTAAATTAAATAAATATTTTATTTATTTAATTGTCCTACTTCTTCTATTAATTAAATAAATCTTTATTTATTTAATTAATTCATTATCTTTTTCTACACATGACACATGTCATTCATCTCTTATTTCCTACACTACCTACCTCTTTCATTATTTTACTATTTCTTTTACCTACCCTCTAATCCTAGCCGACCTCTCTTTTTACACCTCTCAATCTTAACCCTCCATTTCTTATTGTGTCTTCTATTTAAGGAGATGCTTTCTTCATTGACAAACCCTAATGACTAATGACTGATTTTGGAGGACTTGGCTACACTACAATTCTACTTGCAACCACATTCCGTTCTTTATTGAGCTCTTGTGCACATAAAAATCTGAGAGCAAGCATATCAAACAAGATCAATGGAGATAGGAAGAATGGAGATCAAAACCCTAGTGGACATGTGATGGTATAATCTTTGTGATTTTGAGTTATTTTGCATTGTCTTAGGTTATCTTCATATGTTATGGTGGATCTTTGTTCATTGTTAGGCTAGGGTTTGGTGGTTGAATCCATTTTAGTCTTTCAATATTGTTGTTATTTGCTATCCATTTTCACCATATACAGTGGGTATTCATCCCCACCGTGGTTTTTCCCAGTTGGGTTTCCATGTGAAAAATATGTGTGTCATGT
The DNA here is from genome assembly GCF_030272615.1 of Cryptomeria japonica. Classification (NCBI taxonomy): domain Eukaryota; kingdom Viridiplantae; phylum Streptophyta; class Pinopsida; order Cupressales; family Cupressaceae; genus Cryptomeria; species Cryptomeria japonica. Next base: position 271,995,045 of record NC_081407.1, read on the forward strand.
GTGATGCTTTTTATCTCGTGATGCTTTGTTATTACCTGTTGAGCATATGATGGTTCTGTGTTTTATGCCTATCTATAAAGCATACTGAACTAACTATTGTGACGATCAGAGGATAGTTTACCTGTTCATGCATAAGGGTGAAATAGTAGTGTTGTTTTGAGTTAAATGAAAAGCTAAGTGTTCAATCAGTCAATGCTTGTTTTAGACACTCTTGGCTTTACTTGTTGCAGTCTGTGTTGAACAGGTATTCCTGTTTGCCAGTCGTTTGGAGTATTTGCTGTCAAACTGGTTTTGGACTATATTTGTGTTTGTACTAATTCACCCCCCCTCTCAGTACTGGTTTGGTACTAGTGGTTCATCATTAAGTTATCAATTGGTATAAGAGCAGTCTAGGTCATCTGTGTTGTAAGCTTAACTGCTTGAGGAAAAGATCCTAGTCAAATGATGAAGAGGGAAGGTCCAAAGTTTAACAGGGAAAATTTTGGTATATGGAAAGACAGGATGAAGATATTCATCAAAAGCATGGGTGTTCAACGCTGGAGTTATGCTGAAAATGTATATGTTGTTCCTATCGGTACTCCCACCGATGACCAAAAGAGAGAGATACAAGAAAATGGGCAAGTCATGGAAGCCCTCATGAGTAGTCTATCTAACATTGAGTTTATTGATATTCAGGACAAGACAAATCCCAAAGAGGTATGGGATGCTCTTTAAAATATCTATGGTGGTGATGAGCATGTAAAACAGGCTAAGGAAGAAAGCCTGAGAGGGAAGTTTGAAGACATGCGGATGATTGAAGGAGAGACCATTCAGTAGTATGGAATAAGAATCAAAATGGTTGTTGGAGAAATCAAGAGTGCAAGTGGCAAAATAGAAGATTCCATTGTGGTAAGTAAGGTCCTGAGATCCTTGTTGCCGGTCTATGCAATAAGGGTCGCTACTATTTAGGAGCTAAGATCAATAGACAAGTCTAAGGTGTCCTTGGACTCCATCATAGCCAAGTTGACAGCCTATGAGCTGAATAGTTTTGATGGCAGTATTCAAAAGACATAATCAGCATTTAAAGCCTCAACTATACCATCCAGAAAAGGAAAAGAGACTAGCACTAGTGGGGAACCTAATCAGAGAAGAGAAATGAATGATGAAGAGTTTCTGATGGAATTTGAAGCTCTTCTTGCTAGGAAATTTTCAAAAGGAACTGGTAAATACAAAGGTAAGCTACCTTTGAAATGTTTTTCCTGTAATCAGATAGGACATATTGCTATGAACTGTCCTAATAGCGACAACAAGGATAAATCGGAAAGGTTCAAGAAATTCAAAGGAGGAAACCGAAGAAACTGTTTTGTGGCAGTTGATGAAGGTGTCACAGATAAGGAATCAGAAGATGAAGAGAATGAAGATATTTTGTTTGTTGTTGTAAGGGAAGATGTGGTAGACAAGAAGGCTCCTGTCTCCCAGTTTGATAATTCAAATGAGTGGATCATTGATAGTGGTTGTTCTCACCATATGACTGGTGACCGGAGAAAGTTTCTATCCTTGGAGGAGTATGATGGTGGCGTGGTTCGCTTTGGCAATGATGCACCATGCATGGTAAAAGGCAAAGGGTCCATCTCTTTGAATGGAAAGAGTAGTGCTAACAATGTGTACTGGGTTGATGGTCTCAGACACAACCTTCTAAGTGTTGCTCAGCTAAATGATAGTGGCCTCACTCCGCAATTCAAGAATGGAGTTTTCATAATCAAAGGAAAAGATGGTAAATTGGTAGCCACTGGAATGCAGACCAAAGGTAACCTATTTTAGTTGAATGCAAATGTAAGTACCTGTCTTATGGCTAAGCTTGATGATAGTTGGATATGGCATAGGAGACTCTGTCATGTAAACTTGGATAACATTGTAAAGGCTAGTAAGATCAAGGCAGTTAGACGGTTGTCGGTGCTAAACAAACCGGATAATACCCTATGTAGAGAGTGTCAATTGGGGAAAATGTCTTCCTCAACTTTTAAAGGTAAATCTTTCACTGCTGACAACTTGCTTGATCTTGTACATACTGATTTGTGTGGTCCTATGAAAACTAGGAGTGTGCAGGGTGATAGGTACTTCATGATCCTCACTAATGATTGCTAAAGAATGATGTGGGTCACATTATTGAAAGACAAGTCTGAAGCCTTTGGGAAATTTAAAGCTTTCAGAGCATTAGTGGAGAAGGAAAGCGATAAAAGGATCAAGTGTCTCAGAACTGATCAAGTAGGGGAATTCACTTCCGGTGAATTCAACAAGTATTGTGAAGAATTTGGCATCAAGAGACAGTTGTCTACCCCCAGACTCCACAGCAAAATGGCCTAGTAGAGAGGAATAACCGGACTGTAGTTGAAGCAACTAGAAGCATGTTGATTCAAGGAAAGGTAGGTCACACCTTTTGGAGGGAAGCGGTGACCACTGCAGTCTACACTATGAACCGGGTACTCATCAAAAAAGGTAAGGACAAAACTCCTTATGAGTATTGGACCGGTAAGACACCTGTGGTTAGCTACTTTAAGGTATTTGGTAGCAAATGCTACATCAAGAGGAGCAAACATCAGGGCAAATTTGAAGCTAAATGTGATGAGGGAATATTTCTAGGATATTCCACCAAGAGTAAAGCTTTCAAGTGCTACAACAATAGGACTCAGAGAATTATGGAAAGTATCAATGTAAGAGTTGATAAATCCTCTGAGAAAACTGAGGAAACTGGCAGTGAGAAAGCTGTAAATGAACCGGTTGAAACCTTCTGGGAACCAGTTGTTAGCCAACCAAGTACTAGTAACAATGTCCCTGAACCGGTGAATGCTGATATTGATGAAGATGAGGATGAAGAAGAAAAGAAAGAAGAACCAATTAAGACCATTCCTCGGTATGTCAAGTTGAATCATGATCCTAAGCAGTTCATAGGTGATAAGGATGTAGGAATCCTTACAAGAAGAAAGATCAGAGAAAACTCATGTATGATCTTTGAATTTGAGCCTAAATCATTCAAAGAGGCTCATAAAGATGAAGACTGGATCAAGGCAATGGAAGAGGAACTTGATCAGATAGAGAAAAATGGTACATGGTCCTTGGTACCCAAACCTGAGCATAAAAATGTCATTGGCACCAAATGGGTGTTCAGAAACAAGTTGAAGGAGGATGGCATAGTGATTAGGAATAAAGCCAGATTGGTATGCAAAGGATATGCTCAAGAAGAAGGAGAAGACTATGGAGAAACCTTTGCTCCTGTAGCTAGATTGGAAGGAGTTCGTATGCTTCTTGCATATGCAGCTTTTAAAAGGTTCAAAGTATATCAAATGGATGTAAAATCTGCATTCCTAAATGGTGTACTTGAAGAGGAGGTATATATAGAGCAACCAGATGGGTTTTCCCTATCTGAAGACAGTGATATGGTGTGCAGGCTACATAAAGCATTATATGGTCTAAAGCAAGCACCTAGGGCATGGTATGAGCACCTACATTCCCATCTTGTGAAGATTGGATTTGAGAGAACAAGTGAAGATAGCAATATCTACTTGAAGTTTGAAGGAGATCAGATCCTAATCTGTGAGGTTTTTGTTGATGACATTATCTTTGGAGGAGATGACAAGATGAGTCATGAGTTTGCTGATGAGATGAAGTAAGAGTTTGAGATGTCACTCATAGGGGAGATTAAGTTCTTCTTTGGACTGCAGATCTAGCAGATGGAAGATGGAATCTTTATCACTCAGTCTAAATATGTCAAAGAGGTATTGAAGACCTTTAGCATGGAAGATAGCAAACCGGTTGCAAATTGATGAAAGAGGATGATTCCGCACTAGTTGATGAGAAGGAATACCGATCAATGATTGGTAAGTTGCATTATGTAGTGCATAGCAGACCGGATATTGCACATGTAGTTGGCATTACTGCAAGGTTCCAGAAGAGTCCCAGAGAATCCCACTTGATTGCAGTCAAACAGATTCTTAGGTATCTGAAGGGAATAGTTGACTATGGATTGTGGTACCCATACAACAATGATTTCAATATGAAAGTGTTCACAGATGCTGATTGGGCAGGTAATGTGGATGACTGAAAGAGCACAACCAGTGGTGCATTCTTTCTTGGTGGTAGACTGGTCTCATGGATGAGTAAAAAGAAGAGTTGTATCTCTCAGTCTACAGTGGAAGCAGAGTATGTTGCAGCTTTCATGAACTGCACTCAGACAATTTGGATGAAGCATGTACTGGAAGGCTTCAAAATCCCTGTATCTGAACCGGTAAGTATATTCTGTGATAACACAAGTGCTATCAATATATCAAAGAATCCGGTTTTACATTCTAGAACCAGGCATTTTGAGCTTAAGTATCATTTCTTGAGGGAAAAGGTTCAGAATAAAGAGATTGCATTGGAGCATGTGTCCAGTAAGGAGCAATTAGCAGACATATTCACCAAGCCTCTCCCAAAGACTACATTTGTGCACTTAAGAGGTGAATTGGGGGTATTGCCCCTTCAGGAGGTGAACTAAAAGTAATTGTTCCACATCAGTTAGGTATTGGAAAGACAAATTTTTGGTTGATTGATGTGTTGAAGGATGCTAATCCTCAGGGGGAGTAGCATGATGGAACAGAGATGCTTATACCTCCACTTTGGCGTTGTTGTCAAAGGGGGAGAAGGCGTGAAGCGAAAAGATATCTGTAGCAAATGGGGGAAAAGATGTGAAGCAGAGAAGATATCTTTGTATATTGCCATCAATGCCAAAGGGGGAGATTGTTGGAATTATGTGAATCGGCATGAAGACATAATACTATTATATGTTGTCATTGATGTCAATATGAGACATGGTGTGAACCGGCACATGTGATAGGTGAAAAGAGAGAGGAATCAGTCTATGTATGAATCGGTTTATATGCAAAAGTGAAGCGGCAGATTTGTTCAAGAACCAGCACATGGAAGCATTGTGTTACTACTGGTTGGTAGGTAGTTCACACTTCAGGATTTCCGATTGGAGCACCTCAAGCCTGTGTGACTCAATCGGTGATCTTTGTGTGATGAGTTAGCAGTATAATGGAGGATAGATTATGTTGCCACGTAAGTTATGTGCACGTGAAGGATCTTGCATGAAGAAGACTATTCCTATCTACCTCGGGAATGTGCGAAGTCTGTCAAACGGTGATAACGCGTGATGGGTTATCAGCCGCTATGAAATCGGTGGAAAATGGACGATGGAGAATGCCTTGAGATCAATTCAAGATTGTTGCATTTAAAGCAGTATGATTCAACGGTCAGGATTGAATCGCTTGAATTGCTTAACCTAACAAGTTTAGGGTTTAGGGTTTTTGCTATCGACCTGTCTGTTTGCTATAAGGTCGATGTTGAATTTATTTCTAAGGTTGTTGGCAAAATTTGTGAGTGTGTATCCAAGGGAAGAGATACCTGATTCTTGTCAGACCAAAGGAGAAAAGAGATACCTGCAAAGTAAATGTGCAGAAGGAGAAGAGGAGCCAAAACAGATCTGCATTATCATTAAGTGCTGTTATTAGATCATTGTAATTCCTGTTGATCTCTAACCACTTCAATAGTTGTGAAATCCCCTAACAGGGTAGCCTTAACTAGCTTGATGCAAAATCCCCTAACAGAGTGGTCTTAACAGGCTTGATTCAAATCCCTTAACTAGGTAACTCGAGGTTAATCAGTTCTGAGAAGCTATAGAGCTTGGGAGATCCTTTAGCTATTGAGTTCTAGAAATCCTCTAACAAGGTAACCCTAACCGGGTTTAACCCTTAACCGGGTATTATAGCTATCCCTTAACCGGGTGATCCCTAACAAGATCGGTTCCTAGTAGAACCTATTGTAATGTCTTTAACCAGACAAGGCTCCTAACAGAGCGGACTTCAAAAGAGTTCAAAAGCAGCTTGTGGGTATTCATCCCCACCGTGGTTTTTCCCAGTTGGGTTTCCACGTGAAAAATATGTGTGTCATGTGTGATGCTTTTTATCTTGTGATGCTTTGTTATTACCTGTTGAGCATATGATGGTTTTGTGTTTTATGTCTGTCTATAAAGCATACTGAACTAACTGTTGTGACGATCTGAGGATAGTTTACCTGTTCATGCATAAGGGTGAAATAGTAGTTTTTTTTGAGTTAAATGAAAAGCTAAGTGTTCAACCGGTCAATGCTTGTTTTAGACACTCTTGGCTTTACCTGTTGTAGTCTGTGTTGAACAGGTATTCCTGTTTGCTAGTTGTTTGGAGTATTTGCTGTCAAACCGGTTTTGGACTGTATTTGTGTTTTTACTGATTCACCCCCCCCTCTCAGTACCGGTTTGGTACTAGTGGTTCATCATTAAGTTATCAAAATTCACTCAACACTCTAGCTTCCTGACCAACTTATTTATATAGCGGCTCAGAAAAACCCGCTCGAGATCATGCCAAGAGAGTCGATATCTCCGAAGTGTCCCAATTCAAGATACTCTTGTGGGGTGATGAAATCCCCAATCAAGAAATACCCCTCAACTATTAAAATTAAAAAAAATGTGTTGTTGATCACTTGTTCTCTTACACCCAAGATCCACAAAGGTGAGGGGAGAGGATACTAGAGTGCAATGATTTGTCCACCCAACACTAAATGTGTCATTGTAGAAGACACAAAAGACAATTGTTTATTTTAGTCCCACATATATATGATTTCCTAACTAGAAGTGCAACAAAACAATCTACTTTAGTAGAAAAAGATGTCTTGGACAAGTGTGTTGCAGGAAAACAGATTAGTAGTTTGGAGATTATACCTTGGACAAGCGAAAGTACCTGCAACCACTCAAAATTTGATCAAAAAATTCGTAAGGACACAACACAAACATTGATCTAAAGGCAGACGCGTTGAAGCATGTGCGCAGGTGCTAAAGCACCTACATATGTGTTAGGGAAGATCCACACACCTAACAAAATAGAAAGCGGGAACCTTTAAAATTTGAAAATTTACAGAACTTAAATTCAAAATTTACCTAACTCACAAGCGTTGCTCAACAGAAAATTAGTTAACCAAATTTGAAAATTCAAAATTTTAAAAATGGCAGGCTTGCTGCCTCAGCGAAGGCGCTAATTTGCCTGCACAGGCATTGATTCGCCTGTAAATTGAAGAATTTAACTAGTAGCCTAAAGTTAATGAAAAATAGACTAACGATCTAACCTGGAATTGTTTTTAAGTTCTTTTTAGATCCTTTTTTACTGTTTTTGTGAATTTTGATTAGTATAAGACTAAAAATTAAAAATTTAACCTTAAAACCAAGTGTCAAAAGACACTAGGGTAGATGTGCTAATGCAGGGGCAGATGCACTGATCTGCAAAACCTGCAAAAAAATGGCAGTAAAAAAAATCAAATTTCAAATCGGAGGCATTGAACCATGACAGACACACTGAAGCAGTAGGGCAGACGCACTTAAGTGCAAACCAACACGCTGAAGTGGCAATTTGCGAGCTAAAAACTCACAAAAAAATTTAGAAATAGGGACGTGGGTTCCACTGGGCGTGCCAAAATGAAGAGGTGGAAAATCTAAATCCTAATGGTTAGTGTATAAACCAAATAAAACAAAAAATAATGTATTCAAATACACAAATAAACCATTATACCTTAGCTTCTACTCTTCCTCCGATTAAACCTTTGATTAAGTGGAATGCGCCCAAATGCTCCACTTGAATGGATTGGCTCCAAGATGGGATCTAGATTGCTCTCCACTACATAACAAGATTGGATAATGTTTGATAGGTGGATGGATTGGATGATAATGATTAAGTGTGGGGTGATTTGGGCATTATGATGACATGATGGATGATTTTGATTCCCAAATAGACAACATAAGATTGGATGAAAGTGGATCAAGGGATGAAATGTACATCATAAGGATGTATGAAAAGTGGATGATTGGTGAGGAGAGGAGACTCCAATTTATAGATTAGAGGAGGCCAAAATGAATGGCCAAGATTGATTTTGAAATGAAGGGTTGACATTGATTTGAGAGTGAGCACATGGATTGAGAGGACAAGGTGTGGGATTCAAGAGATATGCCATAAAGAAATTTCTTGTCTCCACACCTCTAAAGGTTCATGGGGAAGATCTCCCAAGTACATTGGGAAGAGAAAAAAAGAATATAAAATTCCTTGGGGGAAGGAAAAAGGAATTAAAAATTCCAAAATAAGAGGATGTGTGGGAAGACTAAATGGATAAAGGAATTAAAAATTCCTTGGGAAGAGGATGCATGGGGAGATTCAAAGAATTTGAATTTATTTGAAAGGATCAAGGTGATTAGGGATGTGCAAATGATTAAGGGGATTGAGTAGGTGGCTTAATGAGTGATTAGAGAGCAAGTGGGAAAGTTAGGAGGATGTGACATGAGGAGAGAGAATGAGTGCAAGAATATGAAATTGGAGAATAATGATAAGCATGATTAATGAAGAATTAATTACGCTAAGTGGAGATTAGGGAAAGTGATTTGTAGGAATCACTTTAGTTAGGTTAATTAATTAAAATTAATTAACTAAGTGAGTTTTAGAAGAAATAATGGTTGAGGTGACTTTAGAAGAATGGGGAAATAATTAATTTATTGATAAATTAATTATTGTACTATAGTGATAATATTGATTAAATTTGATTTAATTAACCTTAAGAAGAAGGGAATTAAGACAATTAAACTGGTTAATTATGTTGACAAGTTTGAATTAATTAAATATTAATTTAATTAATTTTAGGTGTCTACAGATCAATGACTGATGATGGATATGTTTTGATTGGTAGGCTCGTTTAGGTGTGCTATAGTCTTGAGAGAGATTCTTGAAGACATGGCGGTTGATTCCTCGCCTCTCACAGAAGGATAGAGATGTGGATTATCATCTCTTCTGGACATGCCCCAGTATATGATTAACCGGGGTTTGTTGATAGCTTTAGCAAAGAGGTGACACAATGACACCAACACCTTCCATTTAGCGACATGGGAGATGACAGTGAGGCCTTAGGATGTTTATAGGAGCTTGTGGATTCCTGTGGTAGGTGATCTATTGCAATATAAGCATACTGAGGAGGGTGACATGGAGGATTTGTGACAGGTTTTCCAAGACAAGCAGATCAACGATTATGAGATCCCATGGTAGGAGATACCAGATAGTTATGCTCCTCTCCCATCTATACTTGCAAGTTTTATTAGCGGTTTCCTATGTCCCGACTGTAGGTCAAAGGGACTGGTAGTTGGACAGGGTTTGGTTTTGAAGGATTTGGTGACACAGGGCAGGATATTTTCTTGGGGGTCATGCATGTTGGCCCACTTATATAGGGAGTTGCACCAGGTTGTGTATTGGGGATATATGAGTTTATCCGTAGGAGTTACACCAGTTGGCCGACCATATACTTATGAATATACAAGTGTAGTTGTCGAATGAAAGATGGGAAAATTAGAGTATTGGGGGCGGGTGCTGGATGACATAGATACGGTCATCTAGAGGCCATATATGGATTGTGAGGTGTGTGCAGAGGATGGGATAGAAATTCCCTATGTATATATGTCTAGGTTTTTGATTGGGTGAACACCCTTTAATATTGAGATATTTTTGCATAGTTGGGTGTACAGGCAATATGGATGACAGTAGGGTATACCACAGGGAGCCTGCTTATATGCCCGCTACCAGCAGGATATACCATGGTGGGGTGCTACCATTAACAGTGATGCAGATGTGGTGGAGTACATGAGCCTAGCCAGATAGATTTGGGATTACAGAGCCATAGTGGTGGATGCAGGCATGACTACCGAGTACTCACAGTATTGGATTGCACATGTCATGCCATGATTATTGGATCCAGGAGAGCCAGTTCCATCCTTTGATGATGATGATGAGAAGGAGTGTTTGCAGGGTCGAGGAGGACAAAGACATAGAGATGATGATGAGGGAGACTGATGGTATGATGAAAGAACAAGGATCCGATCAACTACTGAGAGGGGGGGTGAATCAATAGATAGAAAAACTGATAAACTTCACCAGTCTCAAAATCAATCTCTCAAAGTAAACTTAGAACTATCAATGCAATATCACTGTCAAGATAAAACTATCAAGTTTAAACTAGATGACTGTTACAACAGATTAACAGTAAACAATTTGTAACTCATAAACATTCAAATACTTTTACTAACATAAGTAAAACTTCATTTCATATTGTTGTTGATTATCATGACTTATCAAAGTGGATTAAGTAGGTAAGAAAATCAACCATAGAAAACATAACCAAAAAAACATTTACCACTTGACACAATATTTTTGACGTGGAAACCCAAATGGGAAAAACCATGGCGAGATGAGACTCACAAAATAACTATCTGAACTCTTCTGAAGTTTGCCCTGTTAGTAGCCAAGCCTATTAAAGCTTTACAAAAAGTTCTATTAAGAATAGATCCTATTAGGGACCACCCGGTTAAGGGATTGACTATAATGCCTTGTTAGAAGCAATACCCTGTGAGGAGTAACGTTTGCAAAGGATTTAGAATCCAAGCTAATAGATCACCTTGTTAGAGGATTTGAATAACACCAAGCTTGTTAGAAATTACTCGGTTAGGAGATTTCAATCTCTTGTAATTGTTAGAAAACAATAGGAGTTTGCTAATATGTTTGAATAGCACTACACTTGCTTGTTCAAATCCTTTTCATTCTCATATATGCCTTTACTTAAACTACAGATACATCATCCAGTTTAGAAACCACATACTCAACTAAAAATTTGCCAACACTGAAACTAAGCAACTCACCGACCTTATAAAAAAATCAACTAGGTCGATAACACAACAAAAACCTAATTCACATAGAGATAAAAAACAAGTCAGTTCAAGTATGACCATTGGATTACATAACAATCTCTACACATCATTCAAGAAATCCTAGACCGCTCCTTGATCACTGCTTCATCGAACTTAGTAACTCATCATGCGCTTTGCATTACATGCAATATACTTGCTCATTACCAAGACAAAAACCATTACCTCAATGCGCCAAAAACACTTTGAAACTCTCTCCATACAATATGCATACATGTCATAAGCATTACCGCTCACCATCAGATCATAAACCAACATAACCAATTCACCAAACTTAATCGGTTAGGGTTTATCAAAACAACAGGTAGGGTTTACCGGTTCAACTCTCCAATACTTAGCAATATCGATTCACTCCACAAACTTACCTACCGGTAACAATTTCCTTTCACTAGCTCTTCCAACCGGTTACAAAACAACATTACAACAATATCATTACCAGTTTAAGTGACATCAATAATAATATAACATATCATTAATGCAGTCTTCATGCAAATGCTAACAAAGAGCACAATGAGGAGGGCGATGATGGTGGTGGTGGGGGTGGTGGTGGTGGTGAGGATGTTGGTCTTGGTGGGGGTGCTGGTGCAGTGGGAGGTAGATGGAATGCTGGTTGGGATGCATAGAGGAGGTGATTATATGTTCTCCCTGCACCAGCTCCTCATACAGGTATAGGTGTAGTAGGGACTTCTTCACAGGTTCCTATTCAAATTAGAGTGGCCTTGCATCAACAAGATGCATAGATTAGGGCCTTGCATATCTCAATGCAACAACTACAAGCACAGGTAGCAGTGCAACAAAGATAGATCACTCAACTATAGACTGACAAAGATACTATTGTGGAGTGATAGGGATGAGCAAATGCCCTTACAAATAGATTGGATAGAGCAGCAATAGGCATCCCACTCCGAGAAACACTTAGAGAGTTACAGTACTCGACCAAGGAGGTCATGTATTACTGAAGACTATATGAGGATCCAATCCATCGAGATCAGAGAGAACCTAGCTATGCTGAAGTAGCCTCCACCCGATCTGGACAGAGTCATACCAGGATGGAGAGTAGATGTGTGACTCGACTTGGACGACGAGATCCACTTGGCAGAAACCCAGGAGCGAGGACATCTACAATGAGACCGTCTGCATCCAAAGATAGTCATACTTGATTTTCTTTGTAGACACCTAAAATTGTCCAATCTAATTAAATAAATATTTTTATTTATTTAATTATTTTAGCCTAATTCATCTATTAATTAAATAAATCTTTATTTATTTAATTAATTCATTTATCCTCTTCTAGCCTTATTTCTCATTTAAATAAATACATTTATTTATTTAAATTATCCTTTTCCTGAATTAAATAAATATCTTATTTATTTAATTGATCCCACTTCCTCTATTAATTAAATGAATATTTATTTATTTAATTAATTCATTAACCTTTTCTACCCATGACACATGTCATTCATCTCTTAATTCCTACACTACCTACCCCTTTCATTATTTTATTATTTTCTCTACCTACCCTCTAATCATAGCCGACCTCTTTGACACCTCTCAATCTTATCCCTCCATTTCTTATAGTGTCTTCTATATAAGGAGATGCTTCCTGTGTGGGGGAAAAAACGAGACTAGGTTATCATGCCCTAATCCTACCTTTTGACACACATTACGGAATACGAAAGAGCCTAGAGATATCGCACAATTGGCTACTTCTTTTTGTGAAAGAGAGAGCCACGGGATATCTATTAGGATTCCTATTCCCTTGTTGAAATTGTAAGATCAAGTAATGCAAGTTCAAACCCTAATCTCAAAATGCAAGTATGAACTAATAACAAGATTGCAGAATTGAGATTAAACAATGAACAGCTGTAAGTACAAGGATGAAATAAGAATGCAGATATGTACCCGGAGTCAAAATCGGACTGAAAATGTTCGGGACGGGGGCGCGGGCGCCACTGTCCTGAAAACTGCATTGGAAACCACTGTTCTGCACTCTGAAACACTGTCTGGAAACTGTCTGCAAACTGTCTGTCCGGAGGACCAGGGCGCCCAGCGCCTCTGTCCCAGGGACCAGGGCGCCCAGCACCCCTGTCCTGGCAGGACCAGGGCACCCAGCGCCCCTGTCCCAGTCTCCTGCTCTGCAATTTCACACAGAGTGCTGTTCCAATCTTCTCTCTCCGGATCTGTATCCCGCGGCATCGTCCGAATCTCGAAACCTGCAATAATATCTGAAAAGGGGGAGGGGCGGCTATATAGGGTTTTGCCTTAGTCAAACCCCCGCTTCGGTGATTTCCACCTCCATGAATAGCCAAGTTGTTTTGTAAAATGTATTGTGTGTGCAGACCTAGTGTGTGTGCAAGGTCCAAAATGCAAGAAATCAAACTAGAGCAACCTAGAAAGTAAACCCTAATTGCTTGCAAATGATAATGTAAATGCTCTAAATCAAGATGCAATGTGATCTAAAGCATGGATAAATGATGTATCAAAGCTTATCCAAAGACATGAAAACAATACGAAATCATACCCAACCCTCAAGGGAGGAGTACAAGCCAATCTTCAGTCGGTAATCCCCGATTGTTCTTCAATGTCTTCCAAGCCCTAAGTGGATGAATGAATTTGATAGATGCTTAATAGAAAGACATTATAAGATGTTGAAGTCCTCAAAGATCTGCTCTTTCGCTGCATATGAAGTTCTTGGAAACAAAAATCCGATCCCTCCAAATGAGGAAAGAGAGCTTTTATGTATGAAACCCTAGGTCGTAAATTCGTATTTTGGCTGACCTAGAGATTGAATATCCTGCCAATTTCTTGGGGTTAAGCTTTATTTTATGATTGGATCGCGCTCCTAAAATTTCGGGAAAAATGTCCGGGACCATGTGCACCGGGCGCCACGGTCCCGACAACTTTTCACCAAATTTTCAGGGCCGTCGGATATGATGATTTTAGAGAGAATCCCGAAGTTACAGGTGATTTCGAGATGTTTTGACCCCGAAACCAAGCCCCCAAGTTCGGAATAGGACTTAATTAGGGTTTTTGATTAAGTGATGTATTGAAGGAATAAAATACGGAGGGCGCGCTTTAGTGAAAGGGCCCAACTTTGTGATGTAGAGAATGATGAAATAGGACCTTAGGCCTAATTAATTTGATTAATTAAGCGCTTAAGGAGAAATGCAATGCAGAATGCAAAATGCACTAAGGCGGGTGCTAAACTAGGTGTGAAATTGTACCACCCTAGCGAGTGCGTACAATTTACGACGCTACACTTCCTTCATTATCAAACCCTCACTATGCATTCTAACTCACTATGCATTCAGCCCCGACTACACTTTCGAACTTGCATATGCAATCAAGCCTACTTGCAACCACATTTCCATTCTTTGTTGAGCTCTTGTGCACATAAAATTTGAGAGCAAATATATCAAGCAAGATCAATGGAGATAGGAAGAATGGAGATCCAAACCCTATTGGACATGTGATGGTATAATCTTTGTGATTTCATTTGATTTGCATTGTCTTAGGTAATCTTCATATGTTATGGTGGATCTTTGTTGTTGTTAGGCTAGGGTTTTGTGGTTGAATCTATTTAGTCTTTCAATATTATCAATATTGTTAATCCAATTTCACCATAAACAGTCTTATTTTGTGATATAGATCAATTTTGATGTGTCTCATATACATACATGATACGTGTTTGTATATTTTGACCTTGTTTTGAGATTATATGAGATATGACGGCAATTTTTCCTTGGTCCACATGTGATGCTTCATGACGATGCTTATGTATGGATGTGACGAGTTCTATCTTTATGATGCTTTTATGATGACGATTTCTATATGTTTTGAAGGTGATATATGCCTATATGATAAAAAAATGTCTATGTGATGATGATTTTTCTTTTATATGGTATATGCATTTATGTGATGGGTATATGATAGACATATGATATGATGAGTCCTAATGATAATGTAATTCTTCAATGTACAAATGATAATGATGATTATGAAAATGTTACTTAAAATGATATATATAATGGTACCATGATGAGAATACTAAATGCAACTATATGTGAATGCAACTAATATGATCTATTCATGCAATTATTTGTGCGATGTTGTCATTCCATTAGCTAGTTATTTGTGCTCCTTTTTGTCATCATTGAGCTTTTGAAATGTTGGAAGTTAGTACAAACATCAATGGCATATTTAAACCATGATGACCAGAGTACAAATTTCATAGATTTTGATATTGCAGAATGACACAAGCGTCGAGGTATAATTAAACCAAGATGACCTGAGTGTTATTTGCATAATATAGACAAAAGCTAACCATTATTATGTGCAAAATGCGAAATATCCTCAATGATATGTTTCCAATCATGTCTCAAGAAAAATTTGCATCACATGAATGATCACCTCACAGATAGAAAACTAATAAAATATCAGACTCCTTCCTTACTTCTCTAGCTCAATGCATCCTTGAGTTGCTCAAGAGATCTAATAACTCAAAATCAAGATACAAACAATGAAACTTCCTGCTAAGAGTAAATAAATTATGATTAAAATAGATCATCCATCGCGTTCTATTTTTGTGTCGATCTTGATGGTGATCTTGGATGTTAAGTCTGACGGTTAGCTTGGATATTTGTCTTTGTGGTATGTTTTGATCCTTGTTTGTGATGCACCTTGCTCTAGTGCTAATTTTCTATTTAATGAAACCTAAAACGAAATGCCCCCACTGAGACTAGGTTTTTTGCCCCCAATTTGACACAAATTAAAATTTTTAGATATGTACACTGATCACCAAACTATGGTGAGAGATCATGCGGATAAGCTGTTGTAAACAAAGAAGGACAATGACTACGCTAAGTGCGTCCAATCTTGCATGTGTTAAGGATGTTTTATGCAGACTGTGTGCAATGTGCCAATGACTTTAGATTAGATGGATGCAAAAGGTATGATAGCATGCACTAATGGAAGGAAGAGACAATCTATCAGAAATAACATCTATTGCTAGGTTTTCACTACTTCCTTTTATTGCACTTTTTGATTTTATAATTTTTTTGTATTTTTCTTGATTTTTTTTGTATTTTTCCCTTACTTGTACATTGGGTAACTCATGTATAATAGGCTCGTCAAATAGGTCCCTTTCTAATGTAGGTAACTGATATGTCCTTGATCCATAAGCAGATATGATGACAAAATGACCTAGCCAATTCAGTTCAAATTTGCCCTTCTTTTCCCGATCCTATTGATTGTGGGGATTTTCCTTTAGTACCAAGTCACCTATTTGAAACACTCTTGGCTTTACTTTGTGGTTGTAGCTTCATAACATGCATTGCTGATATGCTTTAAGGTGATCAAAAGAATGTTGTCAACGTTCATCCAACAACTCTAACTCTTGCAGTCTGTTTACCCGATATTCCTCATCTAGAATGAGTCCCTTTAGTGATACTCTGACTGATGGAATCTCAACCTCAATAGGTATCATAACCTCTGATCCATACACAAGTGAGTATGATGTTCCTCCTGTAGGTGTGGAGATGCTAGTTCTATAGGCCCATAATGTTGGGTTGAGTTGAACATGCCAATCACGACCAACCTCGTTCACTATTTTCTTGAGGACTTTTAGGATGGTTTTGTTTGAGGCCTCTACTTGGCCATTTCCTCGCAGATAGTATGTTGTGGAAAAATAATGTTGGATATGGAATCGTGCACATGGTTCTTTGATGTCTTGTTTCTTGAACGGTCTTCCATTATCCATGATCATGGAACTAGGAATGCCATACCAACAAATGAGATAATTTAGGATAAAAGAGGATATTTGCTTGCTGGTAACAACAGTCAATGGGATGACCTCTATCCATTTATAAAATATTCAGTGGCTATGATGATAAACTTATATCCATTTGATGAGGAAGGATGAATATTTCCCACTAGGTCGAGTCCCTATTGACAGAATGGCCATGATGTAGTGAATGGTTGCTGCTCCTATACTGGTGCATGTATAAGATTGCCATGAATTTAGAATTTAGGATATTTTTTTGGCAAACTTGTATGATTCCTTTTTCATGGTCGGCAAATAATATCCCATCCTTAGAAGTTTATTGGCGAGAGTAGGACCACTTGAATGTGTGCCACAAATACCTTCGTGAAGTTCTTGCAAGGCAGTTTCAAATTCGTTACGATCAAGACACCGAAGAAGAGTACCATCGAGACTGCATCAGTAAAGTGCATCAACAGTTAGTGTGTAATGGGCTGCCTAATGAATAAAGTTGCATTTTTGGTTTCAAGATAGATCTAGTGGAAGGATATTGTCTTTTAGGTAGGTGCAAATCTTTCCATAGAGGGGTGAGTCAGAACCAACTATGTGGCATATGAATTGTGATTTAGAATTGTCATAGGAAGGGGAAAATAATTGCTCCACTAGGAACTAATAATGACTCTGTTTGTCTGGTATTTGCAGGAGTGAGGCATCGGTTGCCATGGCGTCCACAACTTTGTTGTTCAAACTTGGAATGTACTCAAATTTGATGTCCATAAAGTACTTCTTGAATTCATCCACCATGTGCTTGTAGGGAATCAACTTGTCGTCCTTTGTTTGATGGTCATCATTAACTTGATTAATGACCAATTGTGAGTCTCAAAAGACTTTCAAATCTGTGATCTTCCACTCTATGACCATTTTGATACTCAACTATGTTATTTGTGCAAGGAAACATCAATCTGTAAGATTTTGGAATAGTGTGTCCTTATGGAGTGATGAATAGGACGCCGACACCTGATCCATTCTATGTGTTTGATTCATCAAAGTATAAGACCCATGAGTTGGTCGTTACTGTGAGAATATATGTGTCTCAAAATTCAACATGGATTGGATGATTGTCTTGTAATAGTGCTTCTGCTAGCTGATCTGTGATAGCTTGACCTTTGATAGCCTTTTTGTCTATGTACTAGATGTCAAACTCACTTAAAATCATTACCCATTTAGCTAACCTTCCTGTTAGAGTGGCTTTGCTGAGTAGATATTTTAATGGGTCAATATTTTCTACCAGCTTGATTGGGTGAGCTAGCATATAGTGTCAAAAATTTTGAGAAGTGAACACCACAACCAAACAATCTTTTTCAATGAATGTGTAGTTGATCTCGTAACCATTCAATGTCCTACTAACGTAGTATATTTCTCTTTCCTTTCCTACTGAATCCTCTTGTGCTAACATTGCTCCTAGTGTACCTCTGTAGCTGATATGTAAAGAATGAGAGGTTTGTCTTCTATTGGTGGCACCAATATAGGTGGACTCATCAGATATTTCTTGAGTTGGTGGAATGATTCTGCACATCAATCTTCCCATCTAAAAGGGACATTCTTGTGGAGTAGATGAGTGAACGGAAGGCATTTGTCAACTAGTTGAGAAATGAATCTTCTTATGGATTGTAGTGGTCCCTATAGAGATCTTAACTGACTGATATTTATAAGAGGTGACATCTCCATGATTTCTTGTACCTTTACAGGGTCTACCTCAATTCCTTTTTCTGAGGCTATGTATCCTAAGAGTTTGTCGGATGTTACACTGAAGACACATTTTTTAGGATTTAATCAGACATCGAATTGTTCTAGCCTCTAAAATATTTTGTCCAAAATCTCTAGGTGTCCTTCTCTTGTAAATGATTTGACCAATAGGTCATCTACATATTCTTCCACGAATGTGTGCATCATGTCATGAAATATCATGGTCATTTCTCATTGATAGGTCACTCCCACATTCTTCAAGATGAAAGTCATGAAATTCTAGTAGTAAGTACCCCATGGACATGTAAATGTTGTTTTATTTTGGTCTTTTGGCACTATTTTGATTTGATTATAGCCTGAGAATGATAACTCAATGATGAGCAAATAGTACCAAACCGGTATTGAGAGGGGGGGTGAATCAGTACAGGCAAAATACTATTTCTAAATCGGCTCAACAACAATTACTCCAAATGACTACAAAACAGTGACACCTGTTTGAAGCAGAGTAAAACCGGTAAAACCGAGAACAACTACAACAATCATAAACTGATTACTTACTTATCTTCCTACTCAACTCAGAACTACACTGCCATTTCACCCTTATGTATGAATAGGTATTCTATCATCATATCTTCACAACAGTTAGTTCAACATGTTTTATTGACAGGCATAAAACACAGAACCATCATATGCTTAATAGGTAACATCAAACCATCACAAGATGAAAGCATCACACATGACATGCATATTTTTCATGTGGAAACCCAACTAGGAAAAACCACGGTGGGGATGAATACCCACAAACTTGTTGTTGAACTCTTTGGAAGTTTGCTCTGTTAGGAGCCTTGTCCTGTTAAAGACAGATATAATAGGTTCTGTTAGGAACTAATCCTGTTAGGGATCACCCGGTTAAGGGATGGCTACAATACCCGGTTAGGGTTACCTTGTTAAAGGATTTCAAGAACTCAATAGCTAAAGGATCTCCGGAGCTCTATAGCTTCCCAGAACTCAATAACTTCAAGCTACTCTGTTAAGGGATTTGTATCAAGCCGGTTAAGGCTACCTTGTTAAGGGATTTCACAACTATTGAAGTGGTTAAAGATCAATAGGAATAAAAATGATCTGGTAACAACACTCAATGCTAATGCAGATCCATTTTGGCTCCTCTCCACCTTTTGCACATTTAATTTGTAGGTATCTCTTCTCTCCTTTGGTCTGGCAAGAATTATGTATCACTTCCCTAGGATACACACATACAACTTTTGCCAACAACTTTGGAAAGAAACACAACATCGACCTTATAGGAAATAGACAGGTCGGTAGCAAAAAAAACCTAAACCCTAAACCTGTTAGGTTAAGTAATTCAAGTGGTTCAATCCCGACCGTTGAATCATACTGCATTAAATGCAACAATCTTGAATCGATCTCAAGACATTCTCCATCATCCATTATCCAGCGATTTCATGGCGGCTGATAACCCATGACGCGTTATCACCGTTTGACAAACTTCGCACATTCCCAAGGTAGATAGGGATAGTCTTCTTCATGCAAGATCCTTCACGCACACAGGACTTACGTGGCAACATGATCTGTTCTCTGTTATGCTGCTAACTCATCACACAAAGATCACCGATTGAGTCACACAGGCTTGAGGTACTCCAACTGGAAACCCTGAAGTGAAAACTACCTACCAACAGGTAGTCATACAGTGCTTCCATGTGTCGGTTCCCATAACTACATGCTGGTTCACCTTGACAAATATACCACTTCACTTTGGCATATATACCGTTTCATACATATCACATATCACATGTGCCGGTTCTCTCTTCTCACATATCACATGTGCCGGTTCACATCATGTCACATATTGACATCAATGACAACATACAATATCATTATGTCTTCATACCGGTTCACATAATGCCAACAATCCCCCCCTTTGGCATTGATGGCAATATACAAAGATATCTCTCTGTTTCACATCTTCTCCCCCTTTGACAATAATGCCAAAGTGGAGGCACAAGCATCCCTATTCCATTATGCTGCTCCCCTTGAGGAGTAGCATCCTTCAACACATCTATCAACAAAAAATTGACTATGCAATACCTGACTGATGTGGAACAAATACTTTTAGTTCACCTCCTGAAGGGACAGTACCTCCAATTCACCTCTTAAATGCACAAATGTAGTCTTTGGGAGAGGCTTGGTGCATATGTCTGCTAACTACTCCTTACTGGAAACATGTTCTAGTGCAATCTCTTTATTCTGAACCTTTTCCCTCAAGAAATGATACTTAAGCTCAAAATGCTTGGTTCTAGAATGTAAAACCAAGTTCTTTGAAATATTGATAGCACTTGTGTTATCACAGAATATACTTACCGGTTCAGATACAGGGATTTTGAAGAAATTTAAAACATGCTTCATCTAGATTGTCTGAGTGCAGTTCATGAAGGCTGCAACATACTCCGCTTCCACTGTAGACTAAGAGATACAACTCTGCTTTTTACTCATCCATGAGACTAGTCTACCGCCGAGAAAGAATGCACCACCGGTTGTGCTTTTCCGGTCATCCACATTACCTGCCCAATCAACATCTATGAATACTTTCAGAATGAAATCATTGCTGTATGGGTACCACAATCCATAGTCAATTGTTCCCTTCAGATACCTAAGAATCTGCTTGACTGCAACCAAGTGGGATTCTCTTGGACTTTTCTGGAACCTTGTAGTAATGCCAACTGCATGTGCAATATCCAGTTTGCTATGCACTACATAATGCAACTTACCAATCATTGATCAGTATTCTTTCTCATCAACCAGTGCAGAATCATCCTCTTTTGACAATTTGCAACTGGTCACCATCGGTGTACCAACCGGTTTTCTATCTTCTATACCAAAGGTCTTCAGCACCTCTTTGACATATTTGGACTGAGTGATAAAGATTCCATCTTTCATCTGCTGGATCTGCAGTCCAATGAAGAACTTAATCTCCCCTATGAATGACATCTCAAACTCTTTCTTCATCTAATTAGCACACTCATGACTCATCTTGTCATCTCCACCAAAGATAATGTCATCAACAAAAACCTCACAGATCAAGATCTGATCTCTTTCAGACTTCAAGTAGATATTACTATCTTCACTTGTTCTCTCAAATCCAATCATCACAAGATGGGAATGTAGACGTTCATACCATGCTCTAGGTGCCTGCTTTAGACCATATAAGGCTTTATGTAGCCTGCACACCATATCACTATCTTAAAATAGGGAAAACCCATCTGGTTGCTCTATATACACCTCCTCTTCAAGTACACCATTTAGGAATGCAAATTTTACATCCATTTGATATACCTTGAATCCTTTAAAAGATGCATATGCAAGAAGCATACGAACTCCTTCCAATCTGGCTACAAGAGCAAAGGTTTCTCTGTAGTCTTCTCCTTCTTCTTGAGCATATCCTTTGCACACCAATCTAGATTTATTCCTAATCATTGTGCCATCCTCATTCAACTTGTTTCTGAACACCCATTTGGTGCCAGTGACATTTTTATGCTCCGGTCTAGGTACCAAGGACCATGTACCATTTTTTTCTATCTGGTCAAGTTCCTCTTCCATTGCCTTGATCCAGTCTTCATCTTTATGAGCCTCTTTGAATGATTTAGGCTCAAATTCAGAGATCATACATGAGTTTTCTCTGATCTTTCTTCTTGTGAGGATTCCTGCATCCTTATCTCCTATGATCTGCTTAGGATCATGATTCAACTTGACATACCGAGGAATGGTCTTGACTAGTTCTTCTTGCTTTTGCTCTTCATCCTCATCTTCATTAGTATCAGCATTCACCGGTTCAGGAACACTGTTACTAGTACTTGGTTGACTGACAATCGGTTCCAGAAGGTTGCAACCAATTCATTTACAAATTTCTCACTGTAGGTTTCCTCAATTTTCTCAGAGGATTCATCAATTCTTACATTGATACTTTCCATAATTCTTTGAGTCCTATTGTTGTAACACTTGAGAGCTTTACTCTTGGTGGAATATCCTAGAAATATTCCCTCATCACATTTAGCTTCAAATTTTCCTTGATGTTCACTCCTCTTGATGTAACATTTGCTACCAAATACCCTAAAGTAGCTAACCACAGGTGTCTTACCGGTCCAATACTCATAAAGAGTTTTGTCCTTACCTTTCTTGATGAGTACCCAGTTCATTGTGTAGACTGCAGTGCTCACCGCTTCTCTCCAAAAGGTGTGAGCTACCTTTCCTTGAATCAACATGGTTCTATCTACTTCAACCACAGTCTGGTTATTCCTCTCTGCTAGGCCATTCTGCTGTGGAGTCCGGGGGGCAGACAGTTGCCTCTTGATGCCAAATTCTTCACAATACTTGTTGAATTCACCAGAAGTGAATTCCCCTCCTTGTTCAGTTCTGAGACACTTGATCCTTTTACCGCTTTCCTTCTCCACTAATGCTCTGAAAGCTTTGAATTCCACAAAGGCTTCAGACTTGTCTTTCAAGAATGTGACCCATGTCATTCTTGAGTAGTCATCAGTGAGAATCATGAAGTACCTATCACCTGCACACTTCTAGTTTTCACAGGACTACACAAATTAGTATGCACAAGATCAAGCAAGTTGTCAGTAATGAAGGATTTACCTTTAAAGGTTGAGGAAGACATTTTCCCCAGTCGACACTCTCTACACAAGGTATTGTCCAGTTTGCTTAGCACCGACAACCCTCTAACTGCCTTGATCTTACTAGCCTTCACAATGTTATCAAAGTTTACATGGCAGAGTCTCCTATGCCATATCCAGCTATCATCAAACTTGGCCATAAGACATGTACTTATATTTGCATTCAGATGAAATAGGTTACCTTTGGTCTACATGTCAGTGCCACCAATTCACCATCATTTCCTTTGATTCTGTAGACTCCATTCTTGAATTCTAGAGTGAGGCCACTGTCATTCAGCTGGGCAACACTTAGAAGGTTGTTTCTGAGACCATCAACCCAGTACACATTGTTAGCACTACTCTTTCCATTCAGAGAGATGGACCCTCTGCCTTTGACCATGCATGGTGCATCATTGCCAAAGTGAACCACACCACCATCATACTCCTCCAAGGATAGAAACTTGCTCCGGTCACCAGTCATATGGTGAGAACAACCACTGTCAATGATCCACTCATTGGAATTATCAAACCAGGAGACAAGAGCCTTCTTGCCTGGCACATCTTCTTTCATAGCAACAAACACAATATCTTCATTTTCTTCATCCTCTGATTCTTCATCTGTGACACCTTCATCAACTGCCACAAAACAATTTCTCCGGTTTCCTCCTTTGAATTTCCTGAACCTTTATGGTTTGTCCTTGTTATCCCCATTAGGATAGTTTATAGCAATATGTCCTATCTGGTTACAAGAAAAGCATTTCAAAGGTAGCTTACCTTTGTATTTACCAGTTCCTTTAGGAAGCTTCCTGGCAAGGAGAGCTTCAAATGCCATCAGAATCTCCTCATCATTCATTTCTCTGCTTTGTCTAGGTTCACCACTAGTGCTAGCTTCTTTTCCTTTTCTGAATGGTATAACAAAGGCTTTAAATGCTGATTCAGTCTTTTGAACACTACCATCAAAACTATTTAGCTCATAAGCTATCAACTTGGATATGATGGAGTCCAAGGATACCTTAGTCTTGTCTATTGATCTCAACTCCTGAATAGCAGCAACCCTTATTGCATAGACCGGCAACAGGGATCTCAAGACTTTGCTTACCACAGAGGAATCTTCTATTTTACCACCTGCACTCTTGATTTCTCCAACAACTGCTTTGATTCTTATTCCATACTGTTGAATGGTCTCACCTTCAACCATCCGCATATCTTCAAACTTCCCTCTCAGGCTTTCTTCCTTAGCCTGTTTTACATGTTCATCACCACCATAGATATTTTCAAGAGCATCCCATACCTCTTTGGGATTTACCTTGTCCCGAACATCAATAAACTCAATGTCAGATAGACTACTAATAAGGGCTTCCATGACTTGCCCATTTTCTTGTATCTCTCTCTTTTGGTCATCAGTGACAGTACCAGTAGGGACAACATAGACATTCTCAACATAACTCCAGTGTTGAGCACCCATGCTTCTGATGAATATCTTCATCCTATCTTTCCATATACCAAAATTTTCCTTGTTAAACTTTGGACCTTCCCTCTTCATCATTTGACTGGGATCTTTACCTCAAGCGGTTAAGCTTAAAACACAAAGGACTTGGAGGATGCTCTGATACCAATTGATAACTCAATGATGAGCAAATAGTACCAAACCAGTACTGAGAGGGGGGGGGGGTGAATCAGTACAGGAAAAATACTATTTCTAAACTTGTTCAACAACAATTACTCCAAATGACTATGAAATAGTGACACCGGTTTGAAGCAGAGTAAAATGGGTAAAACCTAGAACAACTACAACAATCATAAACTGGTTACTTACTTATCTTCCTCCTCAACTCGGAACTACACTGCCATTTCACCCTTATGTATGAACAGGTAATCTATCATCATATCTTCACAACAACTAGTCCAACATGTTTTATTGACAGGCATAAAACACAGAACCATCATATGCTTAACAAGTAACATCAAACCATCACAAGATGAAAGCATCACACATGACAGGCATATTTTTCACGTGGAAACCCAACTGGGAAAAACCACGGTGGTGATGAATACCCACAAGCTTGTTGTTGAACTCTTTGTAAGTCTACTCCGTTGGAAGCCTTGTCCTATTAAAGACAGATACAATAGGTTCTGTTAGGAACTGATCCTGTTAGGGATCACCCGATTAAGGGATGGCTATAATACCCGGTTAAGGGTTAAACCCGGTTAGGGTTACCTTGTTATAGGATTTCAAGAACTCAATAGCTAAAGGATCTCCAGAGCTCTATAGCTTCCCAGAACTCAATAACTTCAAGTTACCCTGTTAAGGGATTTGTATCAAGCCTGTTAAGGCTACCCTGTTAAGGGATTTCACAACTGTTGAAGTGGTTAAAGATCAACAGGAATTACAATGATCTGGTAACAACACTCAATGCTAATGCAGATCCGTTTTGGCTCCTCTCCACCTTCTGCACATTCACTTTGCAGGTATCTCTTCTCTCCTTTGGTCTGGCAAGAATTACATATCACTTCCCTAGGATACACACATACAACTTTTGCCAACAACTTTGGAAAGAAACACAACATCGACCTTATAGGAAACAGACAAGTCGGTAGCAAAAAAAACCTAAACCCTAAACCTGTTAGGTTAAGCAATTCAAACAATT
The DNA here is from genome assembly GCF_030272615.1 of Cryptomeria japonica. Lineage (NCBI taxonomy): Eukaryota > Viridiplantae > Streptophyta > Pinopsida > Cupressales > Cupressaceae > Cryptomeria > Cryptomeria japonica. The sequence goes on from NC_081407.1 coordinate 272,020,701, forward strand.
CAATCCTGACTGTTGAATCATACTACATTAAATGCAACAATCTTGAATCGAACTCAAGACATTCTCCATCGTCCATTATCCACTGATTTCATGGTGGCTGATAACCCATCACGCGTTATCACCATTTGACAAACTTCACACATTCCCAAGGTAGATAGGGATAGTCTTCTTCATGCAAGATCCTTCACGCACATAAGGCTTACGTGGCAACATGATCTATTCTCTGTTATACTGGTAACTCATCACATAAAGATCAATGATTGAGTCACACAGGCTTGAGGTACTCCAACCGGAAATCCTGAAGTGAAAACTACCTACCAACCGGTAGTCATACGGTGCTTCCATGTGCTGGTTCCCATAACTACATGTCGGTTCACCTTGACAAATATACCGCTTCACTTTGGCATATATACCGGTTCATACATATCACAAATCACATGTGTTGGTTCTCTCTTCTCACATATCACATGTGCCGGTTCACATCATGTCACATATTGACATCAATGACAACATACAATATCATTATGTCTTCATACTGGTTCACATAATGCCAACAAAGAAACCATCCATAAGTGATAACATAGCATATCCTATTGTTAGATCTACAATTGTGTCAATGTTGGGTAAAGGAAAGTCATCCTTTGGACAAGCCTTGTTGAGGTCCCTGAAATCTGTGCAAATTTTGATGCTTTTATCTAGTTTGGATATAGGTACAATGTTAGAGACCCATTCCACATAATCAATGGGTCAAATGAATGCTACATCAAGTAGCTTCTTTAGTTCTGCTTTAACCAAGAGTGCGACATGTGGGTTCATTTTTCTCAGTTTTTACTTGACTGGCTTAACTTCTGGAGCTATGGATAAGTGGTGCATGATCAAATCTGGATCCACCCCTGGCATATTTGCATAGGACCAAGCAAAATTAATTTGCTTTTCTTTGAAGAATCTGGTGAAGTTAGGTCATTCTTGTTCAGTTAATGACTCTTCTAGGTGTATGGTCTTTGTTGCTGCTTCAGTACCAATGTTGATTGATTGAGTTGGTTCAATCAAAATTGGTGATCTTTCCTGATAATGTTTAGGAAGAGTGTCAAGTCTCTCATCCTTTGGCACCTTAAAGAGGTTTTCACCACTAGATACGTCCTTTGTTTTTACTTTTTTATGATGTAATAGTTCCATTAAATGGTTTTCACCATTAGATCGATTGATTTTATTCATTTTGCGACTAAGAGACTTGGAACTCTCCTGATTGAGAACTTCGTGATGAGATTCGCTGCTGGAACATATTTCTATATTTACTAAACAAAGGTAATGGACAATAGTATCATCATCTCGAAAGATAGGTATGTTGAGTTGCTCAGGATGTTCCCAATCAATGAGTTCAGGATGCATGAGGGGTAAGGAATCATTAGGTAGATTTAGGTCGACATCTATAAGGGTCATCATAGAAATTTTATCAAAGTTGTAAATAATACAATCGAGGTCTATGATGGTACTCTCTTTAGTATTTCCTATTGCATATCGACGCTGCTTATTTTCATTGGCTTCATAGATATGTTGTGGTCCAAATTCAAATGATCTAAACCTTGAGTCGTGTCCTACATCAGGCATGGGTGTACATATGTATGGATTACATCTACATCAATTTCTTCAGTTACATTAGAGAAAGTATCCCATTCATATTCATGTGAATCTATTTTAGTATCACTCTCTAGGACTCTATTTTTGTATGTGATGGGGATTGTATTTGGTGAGAAGAATTTGCTGACAACTGGTATAGTTTTAGCTTTTGTTTCTAAACTTACTTGCATTCTGTTTGAATAAGGCTCTGTAGTAGGTTGCAATCTATGAATATGATTGTGAGAAGCCTCCTCTCTTTATATGGCAAGCTCTTCTTGTTGTTTTTCATACTCCTCTTCTGTGTGTTTGTGGACCTCCTCATTAGCTACTTGTTGTTGTACTAATTCCTGTCGCTTTTGTTGTCGTGTGGTTTCTTGTTGTCGATTTTGTTGCCATGTAGATTCTTGTTGTCGATTTTGTTGATCACATTGATGTTGATGTTGTCTGTATCCTAGTCTAGAATTGTCCTTGGCAAGTTGCGAGTGTGGTTGAATTGGATCTATGATACCCTCTTGGCGTTTGTTGATAGGACCTTTTCCCAAAAATCTCATCCTTTGCCATATTGCTCTGTTGGGAGGGTGACACTTAACATTGTTTCTTGTGTGCCCTTGTTATCTTTGTATAACCAGTTCAAGACATCCTTATCTTTTGTTTCATTTGCTAGTGTTCCTACTTGAATAAACATTCCATCAAAGAGTTTAATGGTTGTGAAGATTTTTACTTGGATGTTGATGGTCGCCCATGAGAACTTGGTGAAATTGGTAATTTTGATAGATATAAGGATGGTTCAAAAGAGTATTCTCCCACGCCTTTGTCTTTTAACTTCATATTTTTCTCAAAATTTATGGATAGAGATTTGAGCTGATTCTCACCGTTTGATGATGTGGAAGCAAGAGTTTCTTTGTTATGTGGTACCAAAACATTCTGAGTTGATTTGAGATTGTTGCAATACTGAAAAGGATTTGTGTCTGCGGTGATGGAAATTTCTTGTCCATCATAGGGGAATTTCAGGCACTGGTGGTATGTAGATGGTACTGCTTGCATTTCATGGATCCAAGGATGACCCAACAATATGTTGTAAGATAAGTCTATGTCTAATAATTGACATAGAGCATCTCTCTAAACTGGCCCTACTTGAATAGGTAATACTACAAGCCCTTTTGATGATCTTTCCTCATCATCATATGCTTTGATTGTTATCTTTTTCTTAGGATCAATGGTTGTTTATGAGAAACCCAATGCACAGATAAGCTTTAGAGTACAAATATTTAGACGAGCTCCTCCATCTATTAATACTTGTTTCACTTGATGTTTATAGACCAGAACTTCAATATGGAGTGGAGTATTATGCGGATGATTTAAAGAGACATCATCATGTTCAGAAAATGATAGATTATGAGGCATGATTAAATGTCCCACCATGACTTGGAATCGATTAATGTCCGAGTCGTTTGGAACCGTAGTGTCAACAAGAGATTTTTATAGAATATCCTTATGTGCTAGCGAGATTTTGAGAAGCTCTAATATGGATATGTGGGCTAGCGTTTTCTTCAATTGATCTACTAGGTTATATTGTTCTTTCAGAGGAGCGGATATGTTGGAAGTGTTTCCTTTTGAAATATACTTGGATTGGGTCCGTGTAGTTACATTTACCGAGACTTGCTATTGCTTGTCCTTGATTTTTATGACATTAATCTGATTGTCGTATGCTGATATGTGATTGATGACATTGTTGTACACATGATTTATACGGGCCCCTTTTCTGTTTGAGGATGATGATGCACCTTTGTCATAATTAGGAAGTGGATTCTTGAAGGCCTCATGATCATCGTTGTTTTTATGATCGTCTACCATTATGTCACCTTTATCTAGTAAATCTTGAACCAAATTTTTTAACCTTAGGAAATCATTTGTGCGATGCCCTTTGTTTCTATGATACTCGCAGTAATGCGCATCATTCCACCATGATGGTTTGACTTGGGGTTCAAAATCCCTTGTGTTTGGTAATGTAATGAGTTTGTTTGTCAACAATTCTTGAAATGCCGACTCAAGGGTTTGTCCCAAAGATGTAAACTTTCATTGATATGGTGCAGGTTTTGTATTGGTGTTATTCCCTTGATTGTTGGTTCCTTGATGAGTGTTTCCTTGATAGTTGTTTCCTTGATTATTGTTTCTATGATTGTTGAGTGGTGGAGTAATCCCTGATAAGTTAAACACTAGTTGTTTTGTTTTAACATTGTTAGCATCAACTACACCACCATTGACAACATTCTTGTTCCGTGTCCAAAATTTATATTTGTCTGAGTTGTTGTTGTAGTAGTTGTTGTTATAGTTGTTGTTTGATGAACTAGCACCTTCCTTAGAAATTTTCAAAGTTCCCTTTTTGATTAAGATCTCTTCTATTTGGATGCCATTTTCAATCAACTTTTAAAAACTAGGTAGAGATTGTAGTTTAAGTTGATAACTCATCTCATCATTAAGATTGTCTATAAAGATTTCCATTTTCTCCTTTTTAGGTATGGTTCAGGGATATCTAGAGATCAATCATCTCCATGATTGCAAGAACATCATGAATGGTTCATTGTTCTTTTGTTTTGTGTTGTAAAGGTCAAGCATGGTAACCTCATGTTGAATATTATAAGAGTATTGTGAAACAAACTTGTTCACCAAATCTTCAAATGATCTGATGGGAGGTGTGAGTTTTGAAAGCCATTCCATCATTTGTCCTCCTAGGCTTCATAGAAATAACCTCATCATGTAGGTGTCATTGTGAGCAAACTCCAAGCTTATTGTGCAAAATTTCCTTATATGATCATGGGGATCACTTTTACCATTGTATTTGTCATACTTTGGCATTTTAGAGTTTTATGGGTATGGCAACATGTTTAAACTTCCACCAATGGGATATGGACAAATATCCTCTAAGGAGTATCTTCTTGTGGCCCCTTGTTGCATATCTTGCATTTGTTGTTGAATCATTTGTAGCCGTTGCATAAGTCTAGCAAAGGGATTGTCTTCATTGTTGGCATCATGATTGTTGGTGTTATCTTGCTTATTAGTGTTGTCTTGGTCATTGGCATTGTCTTGATTGGTGTTGTAGGTATATGTTCTTGATTTTGTCCTTTTCATGCATTCATTTTGTTTCGGTTAATTTGTGTCAAAATCCTCAGGGATCTTGACACCTTTGCTCGATGAGTTTCTCCAAAAGTTTGTGTAGGCCAGGGTCTTGTTGTGCCTCATTGACAACGTCATCTATTATATCTTCCTCATCCATATTCAGGTACTTTTTCTAGGTGTTAGTTTCTCTTAGTCCCGTGCTTGATTCAAGTTCATCATCCCACTCGATGTTTTTATGGGATTGTGTAGAAACTGGCATGACTTGATTTGATTTAGTAAGTGATTGGATCCTTAGGAAAATAAGCTAAGTTTATATTTCATCCTTTTTTAAGACATTGAGAGACTGTTGACTTTTGTTCAAAGGCACGTGCTTGCAAAGTTTCTTTGTCAAACTTAGCTCCTTTACCACATAGATAGATATGAAAGTGGTACAAGAAAGTGCAATGTTTTAGGAAGAGTTTACGGTTATGTGGAGAAAATTCCTTTTTTTAAAGATTTTTTCTTGGATAGGTTGCTTTTTCTTCAAATCAGTTTTTTGATGAAGATTCTTCCTGTTTAAGTGTTGAGGAGTGGTCATACAAGTGATCAAAGTTTCAGTTTTGGTTGACAAATACTTTTGTTTTTGGTATCTAAGTTTACTTAGTCGAATAGAGGATTTGATATGCCCCTATTGATATAACTAAGTATGTCCAAAGGATGTGATAGAGTTTCCGGATAAAGAACATTATATCTTTGATTTTAGAAACTTGATGTGTTTGGACCAACTTTGGATAACTTAACTTAGTATCTTGACGTTGATATGGTTGAAATGTGAAACTTAAAATCACTAGATGATACTACTCTGATAAAATCTCTTCTGTTTCAGTTGGATTTGACAATGGACTCAAAAGGGTATTTGAAAATGGTGCTAATTTTTTAAAATTGTTGATAACCTGCTCTTTATTTTGGATAAATCTTCTGACTATGTGCTAAAACAAACTGTTTATGCACTAAAATATGACTCCAATGTGCTACAATGATACTTAGATACACTATACTATCCTTGGTGTGCGTTGATATTTTATGCTTATGCCCTAATTGGTTTTCTTTTACTATGAAATGTTGGCTTTTGCTGGCAGGATGATGCACTAATATGCTTTGTTGAAGTGCTAATGTTTGTCTTGTATGCGCTACTAAATGAAAGGTTTGTGCTATATTGATATTTATATGCGCTAATCTAAACTTCTAATGCACTAAGTTGCCCTAGTTTTCTTTGCTTGATGATTTTCGTAAAAAAAATAGTAACAACTCTGTCTATTTTGATGGATGATCTTCTAAAAGATGATTTGAAAACACAGTAGACAGAAGCAAACAGTTTCTCTATGCTAAACAGATAGTGTATGTTCAATAGGATCTTTTCTAATCCTTATTTTTTTTCATGAGTTTGCACAAGAAATACACATCAAATAGACCTCTCTATTCTCAAGGGTCATTTAAAATATCAATAGCCCATGCTTGATACTCCTTCAGCTCAAACACCCTTGTCACACCCTAAGGTGCACCTATTTTTTTGCCTTTGTCCAGAATTTGATCCAAAGAAAATTGCTCCTCAATTTTATTTTTTTGGGGAGATGAATGGTGAGTGTCTTGGTGTCGAATTCTTCCCCACCCTTGCACTATGATATTAAAAATGTTTGGTAAACTGACTCAACAAGGCTTCTAGTTTTAAAGTTCATAATCAGGCTTCCATTCGGTCTTCAATGATAAACTCCCTTGAGAGGCTTCCCAAACTTTAAAACAAAAGCTTTACATATCTCAAGGATACTGGGGGAAGGCTAATTATTGAGCAAAACAATTGAACATGGTTTTCATCACATCCACATTTATTTGTAGTGGGCTGGAATACTTGGCGTTAGCCATTCCACTTAGGTCATTCCCCTCACACTGGACTTATAGGCACCTTGGGAGGGCCGACAAATTTGCGTACCCTAGGATTCCAAAGAAATCTAATTGTCAGAAGCTATTTATATTCATGGATCTCCTTGCAAATAAGTTTTTCCTTTGATTTGACTAATATTATTGGTATTGTGCTTGTTGATTTTGCATCTATGTGTCATATTGGGAATGCTGATATTGTTGATTTTGATGATTTCCACCATAACTAAAGTGCGGTATGCAATCGCATTTCCAAAAAGGTTGTATCCTCTATTATGATAGTTTGATCCCGAATCATAGCCATACTAGTTCCAAAGGGTCTAGAGATCGTAGCTAAACTAACAACAACATATGTAATTGGCATAGTGTGTTGAGTACTATATTGTGAAGTACCTCCAATCGAGGCAGTTACTGTAGAATGAGATAAACTAATAACCATGGGCATGCTCTAGTGTAATTGGGTAGAAATATGGGTAGTATATTGTGTAATCATATTGGCCACTTCCTGAGCTATCATGGCTCTTTCTTGTATTAACATTATCCTCCTTTTTTCCTATTCAAGTACATGGATCTTAGCTTGTAAATGTTGCTCCAAGGACCCTTATGTCTAGATTCTTGATGAGGATGATCTATTGCTAGTACTCCCAAGTGATGAGAATAATGGGGGAGGGGGGGGGGGGGGGCATCCTGAAAAATATCTACATATGATTACTACCTTGATATTGGTTCACCAGAGCTCCTTGTGCATGATTTAGTATCATTGCATCATATTGGTTTTGTATATCTGTTTCAACTTTTGTATTGAAATCTCCTTCATTTTTTAATGGATTAGTATATTGAAGTTAAAATATCTTCCATCTTTATCTTCCAGGGGTTCCATTTTAGCTTGATTTGCTTCCTTTTGATTTTTGTTTTGGTCTTTTCTTCTATTATTTCTCTTTGGTCCCAATTCTATGTGATTAACCTGCTGGTCTTTATGTAATGATCTCCAGCCAAACATTCAAGGTTTTAACTAGACTCCCAAAACTTGATTTCTCAGTATATCTAAGATTGTAATAAAATCAAATTCGCAACCCTTTTAGGAAATTACTTCTTTCTTCCCCTAAGTTCTTCTTCCAACAGAGTCACCTTTTCAACTTATAACAACCTCTAGATATGAATTATAATAATTTTTTAATCCTTAAATCTTTTCACAAATGAATTTATCAACTGTCTCCCCAGTGGAGTCACCAATATGTTGGTTCCCAAATCAAGAAATTGGAAAATCCTAAGTGTGTGCTAAGCTCTATGATCAGGTTTGGCAATTGACTTCGCTAACGAACAAGATTCTTATGAAAGAAGATATCTTCTGCACTTCAAGATCTGCAAAACCTTGGTGAGTATACCTTGAATATAATAGATATATAACATAGTTTGAATCTTTGTTTCAAATACACTTAGTACAACACATATACCTAAAGTGAATACTTGATGCCTTACTACTCCTATTCCTATCTTATCTCCTTGAGAAAATAAAGAATACTAGACTTCGAATGAAAATTGTTTTTAATATAACAATGAACAATGCCTCATTCAAGGTTACAAAGTTACACAATCCAGTTCTTGATTGTTATTCAAGTTACTTGGCACTTAAAATTGTTTATATCTTGTATAAACATGCAAGAATGAGATATTATCTTGTTCTTCATGTGTTAATCCAATTACTCCCTTCACAACTATTGTAATCTAATCAACTGGAATTTAATTTTGTCTGACAAAACCCAATCAACTAGATCACAAAAAATAGTAAAAGTTACTTTGATAAATCAAAATTATCCTTGATACTTTGATTTAAACATATAAGAAAGAAAAGAAATTGGAGACAACCACACAATATTTTATGTTCTATAACCAACAAATAACTGAGCACAAAAAACTTTGGATTCTTCTATTATATTTCACCACTGTAAAGAGGTACAAAACCTTTTTAGTATTCTCCTACTCTCTTTTTATATTTTTTGTATTTTTTATTTAGTTTTTGATAAATTTGAAAAGGACATGGGGCTTGTGAAATGGAGATACCCTTATGAAATTTTTCCCTTTATCATTGTTTCGTGGCATGTCCAATTTAATGAAACGTGAATTCTACGAAATGGCGATATCATAGTATGCTTTGTAGCCTTCATCGTTATTTCGCTGACCGTCGAGTATAGTGAAATGTAAGTCTTGTGAAATAGCGGTAACTCTACATTCTTTATTTCCTTTGTCGCCATTTTGCAAGCTTCTTAGTATATCTGAATAACATCCCCGAGAATTAGCGATATTATTGATATTGCTTTATGATGACCCATATAAGATGATAAAGGGGATAATAAGTATTTTTAGGGAAACTATGTAGTATGTGAGACTATTAAGTGACAAGTAGGATTTTCAACAAAGGTGTGATTTTTATAGGGTCAATATATGGCTCATGATTTGTTATCAAGGCTTTTAGTGTCATTTTAAAGGGTTTTTAGGCTAGAAAACACATTGAATTATGTCATACAGGGAGCTCAATTTTTTTTTAACTTTAGTTTATCTGATTTACTTGTATAGGTAGCAGTGGAAAAATAATTTAGGATATCATGATTATTTAGGAAACTCATTTATTTTTGTAGGTTCCAACAATAATCTTCTCCATTCTTAGTAGTATTGAGACTGATACAATAGTCCTATATATACTCTCTTCATATAGATAAATGAGAGTCAAATTAGGATTACCTTTAGGGATTTGTTGAGGCTAGGATACAATGTGATTATTATCTTAACTATCTTATGGTGCATACTTGTCACTTTGTTGTAGATAACAACCCATATGTTGTTATTATCACCATTAAGTCGTCCTCACAATATCGATGCATAAATATATAAATGGAGACAACCTTACTGTGGTGGTATATGATGTTTATAAAAATCTAAATGATGGTTATTAAAAATAAATTGAAGATTTTTCTATTGTAATAGCTCTTCATGCATCCTTCATGTTGCTATGATGAGTTTTTCAGTTTTGAGACAATCCTTTTCAATTTAGGACAATCCTCTTTAACATATAATTTGCCCGCTTATCTCATTGATTTTCCCTAAATGTTATGTGGTTATGCTTAGAAATTCATGATTTTCCTATAGTCATAGATAACTATCCTAATGACAGAACGATCCTCTTTGATTGTGAAATGACTTGACTATTGCTAAGTCAACTTTAAAATCTCGATAATTATCTTCATGATCTTGATAAATTAATATTTAGAACCATATACCCTTTAACCAAATATTTCTCTTGCCATTATAGGGCATGACAGTCTCCTAACAACCTCTTTGTCTTATGTCTAAACCTCCCTAAGACATTTCTAAACTAGAAAGACTAGATTTCATGTAGTTCCTTGAGGTCTAGGGCAATTAGTTATTCATTTGCAACTTGGTCACACTATACTGATTCTCCTACATTTTCAAAATAAGAAATGTTAAATCCTTGAAGATGCAAGTTTATAAATGTCAAAACTGAGATCATCATATATATAATAGTTGAAATTACGTCTCTTGCACCAAAATGAAGAAAATAGTGTATGAATAACCAAATTAGTGTTTGATTCTCCTCAAATACTTGTTAGAATAAACTATTCATTGAATGCAAATGTCTAAGGGACCAAAACCCTAATTTTGAAGAAGGAAACTTGAACAAAACACTAAATTTCATTAACAATTCATGAACTTTCCTTTTGCAACCTTGTAAATTTCCCATGCAAGGTGTGAAATAATAGATTATTGCGATAAAATAGCCCTACTATGAATCTTTAGGCAAAGGGAATTTGAGGAAAGTTAGGTGTCACGTGACAAACCTTTGCATTTGTGCTTTTTTGAGATTCTATTGATTTATAAAGATTCTACTTATGGCATTCAAAACAACTACATGACAACCCTTGGTCATACACCACATGTGTAGGGTATTAACGATGCACATGGGTAGTAGAAAGTAATTTTTATAATTATTTATCATATTATCAATCAAGACATTAGAATGCACATTTGATCATATTTATTAATTAATTAAAAATGAGAACATAACTTATTTTTAAAAAAATTCATTAATAACTAAATATGATCAAATGTACACCCTGACATTTATATATACGTCATTGTTATTTACCAGATATACAACTTAAAAGAAACCGTTGTTATGAGATTTGATGAGCAATGTAGGGTTTGTTGTTAATGCCAAGGCCATAAATTTAAGGCAAATTTAACATCAATACAAAACATAAAGTGCACACAGCTAGTCATATCCAATGGTCTACATTAAAAGTAAAAGAAACCTTTCAAGTCTATGGTGCATAACTAAGGCCCCTAGTCACATGACCAATCATTACAAGAATCTTTTACGGTATGTCGTGTCTCCATTAGGCACCCATATGCCTTGCATTAAAATCCAGGGGGTAACAGAATCTGAGGGAATTTATGAATTCTATAATTCTGTTGGTCACATGAGTCATGTGACTTGCTATAACTTTTGCTTTGAAGGATAGTATATGACAACAATATTTAAAAAAATGAGGGGCATGCATTGACTTTTGCTTGGTCTTCCTCTCAGCACGCATATGCCTCGTGATGACTATTTTGATTTTTTTTCTTTGTTCCCTTCTAATGAATGAGGGGCATGCATTGTCTTTTGCTTGGTCTTCCTCTCAGCACACATATGCCTCGTGATGACTATTTTGATTTTTTTCTTTGTTCCCTTCTAATGAATGAGGGGCATGCATTGTCTTTTGCTTGGTCTTCCTCTTAGCACGCATATGCCTCGTGATGACTATTTTGATTTTTTTCTTTGTTCCCTTCAAAAATAGTCATTAGAAGTTAGTCACATGGCTTAATTAAATAAATTATTTAATTATTATATTTTCTTGGAAGTTAATTAAATTCAATCATATTTAATTATTTAATCTTATACTATTATCATTATGCATATTTCCTCTTTCATCTCACTTATAAAATAAAATAAAATAAAATCCATCTTGATTTTATCATAAAAAGTAAAAAATAAATCTTTTACATCTAGAACCTTCATTTAAATTAGAGCTATCTTGACCATCTAACACATGATACAATCTCTTTCATCCACTTGCACTCACCCCAATCTTCCACTTGTTTTCATATCCCTTCATTTACATTGATTGCGTCTGTTTCTCACAAGTTAATTCATCCTAACCATCCAATCTCGACCTTTCACATCCATTTCCAAAAAACTATAAAAACCCTCCTCTAGAGTATATTTTTCATATGTAAAAATGCTTTAATGATCATAAGTACATATTTTCAAATGAGAATCTTTCAAAGAGCAACCAATTTTTTATAGCTATCAATCCTTTATTCACATCCAAGCGGTCATACAAGCATATAGGGACTATAATCCTTGAGTTTCTTTGAGCATTTGTTGCATTGTTTGTTTTCTTTTCTCAGCCATAGGTGTTTGAGTTTAATTTAGAGTATAATTATTATTTTTTCATTCTCCTTATTTTTATTCTATATTTTACCTTTCACAAGTACAACTTGGGGATTGAAGTACAATCTTGTTTCTTAAACACTAATGATTGATTTTGCAAAGAAACCAAAGACTGCAATAATTTTGAATAATATGTAGATGAACCCCCAAGATCTTATTATGTGAATCTATTTCATTTATGAACCTAACCAAACTTAATAACCTTAAACAAATCTAAAAAACTCCATAATTTTCTATATTAAGTTAATGAAAGGTAAATGAAAAATAAATTCTATGTCATTGTTTGTGGATTAAGATGTGAGCATTGTATGTTGTGACCATTTATGAGTATGATATGTTGAATAGGTAATTTGACAATGGTTGGGTTTTCCTACTTCTTTATTTCTAAAAAGTGTTACTTAAATTACAAAAACACTTCCTCTTCCTTCTCCATAACTATCTTTATATCTCCACAACTTTATATTTCTTGTTTCACAACACTCAACTATCATCAACGTGATTTTGAATAGCCCTATGCATTATCCATAATGCTCATTTTAAACTAAAATTTGTTCATAGAAACTAAATGATAGAGGAATTTCATCTAGTATTGTAGTTCTAATTTCTCTTGTAGGAATGTATGAAAAATGGGAAACCATAAGTAAGCACATATACCATTTACAAAATTCCTAATGTTTTGAAATCTTAATTTTATGTTTTTCCTTTCTTCTATGTTACAATTGGAATTTAAGAACTAGAAAATACACATTTATAATTTTCATTTCTTTCAAGAAAATGCCTTGATTCGCCTTGTTTGAAATTCCTCTATCATTTAATCCATTAAAGCTTCCACGGTTCAATTTAATGGAAGTCTTTATCAAGGTTGTAGGAAGATGCAAATTTATTTTAGTTTCTTCTATGATATTACAATCATAACTGTGGTATCTACCATCAATAACATCTATAAAAATATGAATCTTAACAACTTTAGATAGTTAAACCATCATCTAGAAACTATAGTTAATAATAACATGTTCTATTATCTTACATTGAAATTTATACATTGATATTGAATGATTATCATTTTTTTAATTCTTTTCTTTTCTATCTTAAGAGCAAGAATTTTGCCTCAAGCGACATTACTAGCACTCAATTGTCATCGACACAATTTTTAATAGGGGCCTTATGCATTGCATGTAACACCCATTCAAATCTAAAACCTACTATTAAAAACTAATTAATAGATAAAATTTATCTAATTTTGTAGTCGGAAGGGCCCACATAGATGTGTATGCAAAATGTGGAACTATTAAGTGTGTTTTAATGCCATATTATGGAGTTTATATAAATGAATATTTAATGGACCTTACATGAAATTATAAAAAATCATTTAAATGTCTCATAATTAATAGTAGTTGGCAAAATACATAACCCTAACTATAAAATTCAATTAAATTTTATTTGAAATATATATCTTTATAAGGAAGTTATGGTAGTGAAACAACTTCCTATACTAATCTTGAGAAAAGGGTAATGCAACAACTTTAAAGATATTTATAACAAGTAGAAAAAATTAACAAAAGTAAACATAAATATCATGGATTCTACAACAGAGTGATTTATGTTGGGAAAACCCTTTTGCAAGAAAAACCCCACACTCCAAAAGTGGCCCAAAATGAAATCACCCAATACATTATTTAGAAATCAATAAAAAAATACAATATACTTGTAGAGAAAGCATCTCATCGGAGTATCACCATCCAAAGATACAAAGGCAACTCAACATCTATAACACTCTTACACCCAACCTACATCTCACATGTGTAATATATAGGAGATACAATACATGAAACTGTCAAACAATATTAGAAAACCATGAGCTAAAACCACCAAAAAAAGTGGCACCCAACTTATCTCCAATCCAAGATGCCTTATGATGTGTCAAATCACACACCAACACATGTATGCCATTTCACAACTCATTTATGTTTCCAACACATTTTTATATTTTTCATTTTGGGAGATCCAACTTTTGATCTAGAAGTTCAATTGATGAACTGTTTGAAGTGCTAGAAATCTTGTGAAGTTCTCTATCAAGCTATAACCCACTATGCTATTAATGGCCACTTTTGAGACCAAAAATTCCTTTAATGCCTTCAAAATTGGCTTTGAAACTTTTAAACAGAACTATAAAAAATAGAAACTGTAATATTTTCAATTCTAGACATGATCTTGCGATAAAAATTTCTCAACATGCTTATTTAGCCAATCCATAGCTCTGGGAAAAATTTCAAACCATGTTATGCTGAATGTAAACTACTATAAATAGTGACCTCATGTAAATGGAAGGTTGAGACACCATTTCCCTAACGATATCCCAATTGATGAACACATTGTAAGAGAAAAGGGAGTATTTACACCACAAATTAATCACTAGGGGCCATGAGACCCATAGACTCCAAACACCATATGAAATTCTCTGTGCTCACAACTTTAGTTTAAAGAGACTACAATATTCATCAATGTCTCTACCTTAACCAACTTCACCCTACCATCCTTAGTCGTATCTCTAACAAAATGATACTGAACATCAATGTGCTTGGTCCTAACACAAAGATTTGGGTTCTTAGCTGCGTAGATTGCACTTCGACTATCACAATAAGTTATCACTACAAATTGTTTTATTCTAATATATGAACACAATCTCTTAAGATAAATGAAATCTTTACAAGCATGAGTAGCTTCCATGTACTTACCTTAAGTAGTGGACAAAGTAACCGCAACCTGTCGCTTACTCATCCAACTAATTGCACCACCAAATAAAGTACAAACACATAAGCATCAATGGATCTTTTGCTATCAATATCACTTAATAGTATAAATCCACATCACCATGAATATCAAAGAAAAAATCATCTCCTATCAAATTACCATAATAACACAAAGGATATTCTGAGGTACCCTTCAAATAATTGAATACTCTTTTAACCACGTCCCAATAAACTTTGGTAATATTAGACATATATTTAGAAAGAACTCTCACTACTTAGAAAATGTCTAGTCTAGTGTAAACCATATTGTACATGAAACTTCAAAGTGCAATTTGGTAAGGTAATCTCTCATGTTTTCCATCTCTAATGGGGATGTAGGACAATCTGAAGCACATAAATTTGTTCCAACTATAAAAGGAACACATAATGACCTACAATCTTGCATGTTAAGCCTCTATAAAACTGAGTTCACATACTTACTTTGGCCTAGCAATAATTACTATTCACTCCATCTCTTCTAATTTCCATCTCACGAATGTGTTTAGTTGCACCAAGGTCTTTCATTTCAAATTTAGCAACAAGATAAGACTTTAGTTCCAAAATCATACCTTTATAACATACCATCAGCAATGTATAGGACATGATCACCATTAGATTTGCAAGAAACAAAATGATTTGATTTAGAATGCTCGAATCCAAAATTAAACACATATGTATCCAATTTTGGGTACCATGTCTTAGAATTTTGTTTGAGGGCATACAAAAATTTCTTCAATTTACAAACCAAATTACTTTTACCTTTTACCACATAGTGCTTTGGCCATGTCATATAAATATCATACTCCAAATCACTATGAAGGATATAAGTAGATTTCACATCCATTTTCTTAACCTATAAATCATAAGAAGCAACAATAGAAAGTAAATATCTAATCGATGTCAAATTTGCAACATGAAAAAATACCTCACTATAATCAACATCCTCAATTTGAGTGTATCTTTTCACAGCCAACCTTGATTTATGCTTCTCAATACCTCTATCTAAACTAATCTTTTCCTTAAACACTCATTTGCAACCAATAGGTTTGCATGTCCTTTAGAGAATGGTACAAGATCACATGTATCATACTTTTTAAAATCTATCATTTCTTTATGCATAGTAATTTTCTATAATTCTACATCATTCATACATAATGGCTCTTCTATAAATCTAGGTTCATCTATGTTAGTATTAAAAGAAAATATACATCTCCAATCATCTATGAATACATTTTAGGTGGTTGTATATGCCTTGTAGACCTTCAAACAAGTTGTGTTGGAGTTTCTTTCTCATCTTCTAAAGATTCAAATATAGATGAGCTCTCCTCATCTTCTTGTCTATTTAGGGGTATCTCTTCAATATCTTAGGTGTAAAAGGAAGTTAAATCACATATTCCTATTTAGTTTGTTTTGGCTACAATGTAATAGGAGGGTTAGTTTCTCAATAAATAACACTTCTACTATATATAACTTTATTTTCAATAGGATTCCAAAGATTGTATCATTTCACACTATAACTATACCCAATGATGGTACATTTCATAGCCTCGTTCTCCAACTTTTCTCACTTCTCCTTTGGCACATGGGAAATGCCTCACAACTATAAGCTCTAAGATTTTCAATTAAGGCTTATGAATCATCCATACCTCCATAGGAATTTTATCACCAAGGCCAATGTAGAATATTTTTTCATCAAGTAGCAAGCAACAACAACAAATTCAACCCAAAAATTTCATTCTAGACCAACACTACTCAGGATACTCCTAGAATTCCCCATCAGTGCCCTATTCATTCTTTCTATAACTCTATATTGTTGTGAAGAATATAACCATGTCCTTATTGTATAATCATCAATAAATGAAATATAATATGTGGATTTTGCAATGGAATAAACATCTAGAGGACCAAAAACATTAGAATGAATAAGATCCAACACACCACAAGATTTATGATAAGTCAAGTAAAACTAAATGTTATTTTGTTTTCCATAAATGCAATGCTCACAAAAATAAAATAGATTACAATCATAAAACTTTCAAAAAGGTTTTTTATTTTTCAAGGTGAAACACTTAGACCCCTTTCTCCAATGTGGCAAAGTCTCTAGTGCCATAACATAGTCTTATCTGCAGGTAAATTTGATTCAAAACAAAGAGCACCCTTCGGGATACCCAAAAGACATGACCATCTACTAAAGGTGAAACCCTCACCTCCTCCAATGAAGTGTTCACAAATTTACCTTTCACATATTTATTATACTCAACAATATATGCATCTAGCTCACACGATGTGCAAAATATGTTACCTCTAGCAATCACCATATCACCTTTGACAATTTTTTATCTTGCATAAAAAATACTATCTGCATACCATCATCTATAAGTTTTATCACATTTAATAAATTTCATGCTAGTCTAGGGATATGCAACACACCATTAATACTTTTTATTCTACCATCAAGAAACCTAATTCTAACTTTTACCATGGCCAAAAATATCTAAATGAAAATCACCGCCCAAGTATAACTTACCTACATCATATTTTTTGATATTCAAAAAAGTAATCTCTATAAAAGGTCATATGAAAATATGCACCTAATTCAATTAACTAGGCATTATTACCTACATGAGTGGGAAAAGATGCAATGAACACATCATCATATTCCATCTTGGACTTGAGTTAGAATTCAATTTCTTCATTTTCTTCTTTTTTTCTTTGGGCTCCTTACAAAAGTGCCCAGGCTTAACATAATTCTAGAAAATAACTTTAGACTTTCCAGGAGATTTGGATCTCCCATTGGACTTGGATTTATTAAGCTTCCCATTCTTCTTGCCTTTTTCCTTAGGTCTTCTATGAACACTTAGGGCCTTCTTAAAATTTATGGATACCTTCCTCCCCATCTCTTTAGAAAACAACAAACCCACATCTTTAGTTTTCAAAATATCAGAAGTATTGTTGATAGCCATAACAAGAGAATCCCATGAGTTAGACAAGGAACAAAACAAGATCTAAAATTTCTCCTCCTCGTCCATTTTTACACCAATAGATTCCAATTGAGCCAACAACATATTTAATTCTTCTAGGTGGTCTATAATTCATACACCCTCTTCTATCCTCAAAGAACACTTTTTTTCTCCTCAAGAAAATATTATTCACTAAATATTTGGCTTGATACATCTCACTAAATTTCTTCCCTAAATTATTTGTAGAGGACTCTTCATGGATATTGATTAAAATAGAGTCTGCCAAGCACAATCTAATCAGGCCCTTGGCTTTATGATCCATAACACCATAATAAGAAACTGTAGTAGGATCCATAGGTCTAAAGATATTCTCATCAATAACATCTTATAGATATCGATCTATTAATAGATCATCCATCTTCAACTTCCACATCTCAAAATTGTTTCTATAAAATTTCTCCAACTCTATTCTCCCTATTGAACTTTCCATCTAAAATTTCTGGCAACAACATTGCAAAGTATCTTCTGCATAAGCTCCCACTTAAATTTGGAATAAAACTCAAAAAACCTAACAACTCACAATTGAACCCAAAGGTGATAATTTAATTGTGATACCGCTTGTAAGGAAGTTATGGTATTAGAAAACTTCCTATACTAATATTGAGATGAGGGTAATGCTTTTTTTAAAGATATTTGTAATAATTATAAGAACTTAACAAAAATAAATATAAATAGAATACATACCACAACACAATGGTTTACATGAGGAAATATCTTTCGGGAGAAAAACCACACACTCCAAAAGGTACCTAATATATTATTTAGAGATAAAAAATATAATATAATATATGTCTAGAAAAATATTCTTACAGTAGTATCTCCGTCCAAAGATTTAGAGGTAACTCAATAGTTATAAGACTCTTACACTCAACCTCTATCTCACACACCTAATATAAGGAGATACACCGCATGCAACTGCCAAACAATATTACAAAACCATGAGCTAAAACCATCCAAAAAAGTGGGACCCAACTCATATCCAATCCAAGATTCCCTACGATCTATTAAGGCACACACCAAACATGTTTAACTCCTTTTTACAACTAATTAATGTGTTCAACCATTTTTATAATTCTCATTTTAGGAGACCCAACTTCTAGAGGCCACAATTTTTTATTTGGGAGTTTGATTGACAATCCTTTTAAAGCACCAAAAAGTTCGTGAAGTTCTCTACCATGCTATGACTCTCTATCCCAATTATGACCACTTTTGGGCCCAAAAATTGACTTTGAAACTATCAAACACAAATTTCAAAATATTCAAATTTAGATACGATCTTGCAATAAAAATTTATTGGTATACTTAGTCAATCCATAGCTTTGGAGAAAATTTCAAACCAATATGTGCTCAAATGTAAACTTACTATAAATAGTAACCTTCTATAAATGCAAGGTTGAGATGCCATTTTCCTAACATTTTTATAGCTCATTAGGGTTTTGAATTGAAATTTATTAATTTATTATGCATAGATGTTTTGACAAATAAGGTGTACTTTTATAGTGAAGTCATACAAGATTGACACCGTTATGCTTTGATACTAAAATAAATACCATCCACTAAATTATAATAAAGATTTATTCATATGGTAAGCTCCTTTTTGAAAACACCACATAGTATGCCCTTCATAAAAGAATAGATGATAAAGAAATTTAGTGAATCTATTTCTTGGGTTGCTATTTGTAGAGTGGGAAAAATGAACTACTATAAGGATAATTAGTCCTTTGAGAGTTCATATTTCTACCCTCCACTCAAATAAATCCAAAGGTAATTACAACCTGTAGGTTTATCTACATAATTAACAAAATGTAAGTTTTTAATGAGCACAAAGTTGAATGAAATTCATGGGTCTTCATGAATAGGCAATGTAGAATACAAAGGTCTATTAGATAGTTTGGTTAACTATCTATCCAAGATGTTTGCATAGGGCATTGATGGCAACATGGTGCGCTAGCATCCCATACAAACAAATAATAACAGCTATTCACAAAAATGAAAAAATAGACTACATGGAGTCCAAGGTCCAAAAAATGTTAAAGTGTGATTAAGTGATTGGTTTAATAGGTTATAATAACTAAAATAGATGTATTAAATGAAGATAAACTATAGAATGATAGAGAAAAAGAGAGAGATTACCAAGAACACCAAAAAAACCTCAAGAACCTTCACCAAACAACTTCTTCTCCAATATGTACAAATAGAAAACCAAATAAATTTATTGGAGGTGGTTGTATAGGGGCTTAGTGTAGTCAAATCTCCATTTTGGTGTTTCCACCTCCATAGACAACCAGGGAAAATAAAAATATAATAGACATACAATGGAATAAAACAATAAGCTATTGAATTTAAAAGTAAGGCAATATTCCCCCAAATCCTCTAACATTACCCATAGATCTAAAAACTAATTCAACACAACATCAATGAAGAATCTATCAAACATACAAAAAGTAATGAAATCAAACAAAGTATACCTTTCACATGTATAATAGACTTGTCTCCATTTCTCTCCTATCCTCCATGATCTTGTATTTGATATTGTTGCTCTTAAATTTGTGTTGCACTTGCAGAAGAGCTCAAGGAAGAATAGATGTGGTTGTGATGATGTATGCTAGAATGATTTTGGTAGAGTATAGGTGCTCCAATGATTGCTTGATTCATCAAAATGGAAGGAATAATCCTCTTTTATAGAGATCTCAAAGAGAATCAAATGTTTATATTAAGAGGTGGGATTATGAATGGTCAGGATCACATAGATGAAAGAGAATGAATAGAATTTGAGGATAGGTAAAGATGAAGGAATAAGATTAAGATTTGGAAGGGTGGAGGATAAGAATGAATAGGATTAAGAGGTTAAATTAAAATGAAGGGCTAAGATTAAGGAGTAGGTAATTTAGGGAGACGTGTTGCCATGTAGATAAGAAGAAAAAGGTAAATGAATTTATTAAATAAATAAAAGTATTTATTTAATTAATAGAGGAAATGACTAGGTAAATTAAATAATTTAAATATTTATTTAATTTAAGAGAGAGGTAGAAGGATTAAATAAATAATAAATATTTATTTAAACTAGAAAGAAGAGGCTTAGTGAATTAATTAATTACATAAAAATATTTATTTAATTAAAAGAAGACGCTAAGATAAAAATAATTAAATAACTAATAAATTTTATTTAATTATTATTATTTTAAGGTATCTACAGAAGCCATGAAGCTTACAAATGCAACACGAAAGAAACAATGGTCTCTAAAGCCACAATAATTATGTTTATGTGATAATAGTAGAGCTTAAAGATACTGATTTGTAACAGTTAAATGGGTAAATTGCTCAGAATGAGAGAAAGTTATTAAGGAATTGGATATGCGTAGAAAATTAGGAATGTTTTTGATTAGGATCAAGGTGCTAATTATAGCTGTCTTAAATTAAACTAAAGGGAAGGAATATGTGATGTGAAATTCCATAGGATATAGTTTATGACATGTTACATTTCTCCCCCATTTTAGCAAGCATATGTGTTCTAAAAAAGATGCAAGATAAAGTAGAGAGAAATGGTTCAAGAGTATTTCACCTAGGATACAAAGGGGATGTAGAGTATTCTATCCATGTAGAGTTTCCCCCAAGGAAGTGACCCGATTTGATCCTACATAAAACTATTAAGCTATAGAATCACCATAAACATGTTAACTGTAGACAAATACGTTAGGTGAATAAGTAAAAATAGACATCAAAATTGTTAATATAAAAAATATCGTAATCTAACACCTCTCCAAGGACACAAGAATCCTCTATGGTAAACCAAGATGTCACAATATCCAATCACATGAATATAACCATCCATCATTAAATGGTGAATCCACATCACTTTTAAAGTTGTCACTAAACTATGTAACCAAGCTCTCTAGGCATCATGATAACCATCTCCTAACTAAATATCATCTTTGCCCCTAACATAATGAAGGAACTCAACACCAAGTGATAACTTAATGATGAACGAATAGTACCAAATTGGTACTGAGAGGGGGGGGTGAATCAGTACAGGCAAAAACACAACCTTAAACTGGTTTGCCAACTAACACTTATGCATTGATAGACAAGCAACAACACCGGTCCTTCAACAGAGTTCAACCGGCAAAACCCAGTATAACTGAGACAAGCAAAGACCGGTTGACACTTATCTTCTCATATAATCTAACTCTTCATTCCCATTTCACCCTAATGGATGAACAGGCAATCTACCATCAAAAGATGTACATATTACAGCAAGATCAACATGCATCACCACTTAATAGAAAAAAATCATAACATCACATGAAGAAAGCATCACACATGACACACACATTTTTCACGTGGAAACCCAACTGGGAAAAACCACAATGGGGATGAATACCCACAAACTGTTTTTGAACTCTTTAGAAGTCCACTCTGTTACAAGCCTTGTCTGGTTAAAGACAGATACAATAGGTTATGTTAGGAACCGATCCTATTAGGGATCACCCGATTAAGGGATGGCTACAATACCCAGTTAAGGGTTAAACCCTGTTAAGGATACCTTGTTAGAGGATTCCAAGAACTCAATAGCTAAAGGATATCAATGACTCAGTAGCTTCGAGTTACCCTGTTAAAGGATTTTCAACAAGTCGGTTAAGGCTACCCTGTTAGGGGATTTCATAACTGTTGAAGTGGTTAAAGATCAATAGGTATATCAATGACCTGATAATAGCACTCAATGCCAATGTAGATCCGCTTAAGCTCCTCTTCACCTTTTGCACTTACACTCTGCAAAAATGACTTCTCTCCTCTGGTCTGGCAAGAATCATGTATCTCTTCTCTTAGATACACACACACAACTTTTGCCAACAACCTCTGAAAGAATCAAAACATTGACCTTATAGGACAACAAACAGGTCAGTAGCATAAACCCTAAACCCTAGACCTGTTAGGTTAAGGAATTCAAATGGTTCAATCCTGACCATTGATCATACTATATTGAATGCAATAGTCTTGATCTAATCTCAAGACATTCTCCATCATTTGTTTTCCACTGATGTCATGGTGGCTAATAACCCATCACACATTATCACCATTTATAGACTTCGCACATTCCCGAGGTAGATAGAAACACTCTTCTTTATGCAAGATCCTTCACGCACACAAGGCTTACGTGGCAACACTATATGTTCTTCGTTATCATACTAACTTCATCATGTAAAGATCACCGATTGAGTCACACAGGCTTGAGGTATTCCAACCGGAAATCCTGAAGTGGAAACTACCTACCAACCGGTAGTCATACAATGCTTCCATGTGCCGGTTCCCATGACTACATGCCGGTTCACCTTGAATAAATATACCGCTTTACTTTGGCATATATACCGATTCTCACATATGTCGGTTCTCTCTTCATATCACATATTGACATCAATGACAACATACAATATCATTATGTCCTCATACCGGTTCACATAATGCCAACACCAAGAACTCTCAAAGAGAATAGTCAAACCATAATCTCCAAACTAAAAAGATACAATACCACATATCCTTTGTTAATAGAACCAAAAAAGTCAAACTCTCAATGAAATTTGAACATATAATCCAAGAGATTTACATGACACCAACATCCATTGCAAAAGACCATCCATATTCTAATTAAATATTATCCACAACTCACTAAAACTTGCAACAACAACATAGAACCAAAATCTTGAAACAAACAAGATATAACACATTACACAACTGCATAAAAATTCCATCGAAAGTGATATGGAATTATACATGGCATCTTATCCAACATCATTACTAAAAATATACCAAGTGAACAAAGCATCTCATGCACCATAAACTACTGCTAAGTTAAAAAAAACAACTATACCAAGTACTCCTAAAAAATCCCTTTCTCATTGCAATCAACATACCAATGTAATAATGGTGATCAACAATAAGGCCTATCAAATAGAATCCACATTAGACAATTTTATAGGATCTACACATATGTAACATCTCGAAAGAGAAATACATAATGCTCGAATCTCAAATGATTGAAATAGATTCAACCCTACAATAGTATCAAATAGAACAATGATAATCAATAATAACATGTAGATTTCCAAGACTCAAACACTAGAATCAATGCTAGAGCTAATTTTCCAAACAAACACATATAGGAGTGTAAAGCGGAAAATCACGAGCGAACCCTAAGTGTTCCCCCCACCACTCCGAAGAGAGGGGAAGGAGGTCACTAGGGTTGACGGTTTTCACTTAGGGGAGACTTTACATTCAAAAGAGGGGTTGAAACCCACAAGATCCAATCCCACACAATGCAAGATTGGATTCTAAATGAGTTTCAAGGGTTAAGACAGCAAGGCTACCCTCTTTTGTAAAGAATGTAGATAGAAGGATTAAGCTAGGAATGCATGAAAAGTGAGAAAGATTCACTTATAAACAGAGATAGGAATATAGGATGAAGTTGCAGACCTGGAATTAGCAATAAAATGTCGAGACGACACTGTCCTGCAAATTTGAGCAAAAGTTGATGGGACGATGGCGCCCGGTGTGCACACGGTCCTCCGAAAAATCCGCGAAACAAAGGGGGATCTGTTCATCTCTGCACAAGGATTCCGGATCTTCAATTACAGTCACATACCTGCAACCTACACATAGAAAAGTGAGGACGATTGGGGGGTTAGGGATTAGGGGTTTGCCCTTAGGTCAAACCCCAGTTTTGGAATTAACCAAGAAATGAGAATACTGTAAATGTAAATGATTGTAATGTAAAACAAGTACTAGTACCTTGTTGTAAGAATGTTTGTATTCTTACATGCGAAGGTGTAAATGTTGTTGTATGTTGTATGTTGTATGTGATCTCCTCTTCAATGGTTGAATCCTTGTCTCAAATGCAACACCTAGCCTTGAATGGAGACTTAGAATGATCAATTGCTTACAGGAATGCTTGAATGCTTGAATGCTTGAATGTTTGAGTATCGCTTCCACCTTTTTTTTCATCTTCCCAAAATGGGAGAGGAAATGTAGTTTATATACTTGTCAATTAGGGTTGATAGACTGATTTTTCTGACCTTAAGCCGACCAGGAAAGATTATTTTCCAATTTGCAAACATAAAGACCTGAAGCCCCATAAGAGATCAGGCCCAAAATAGGGCCAGGGACCAGGGCGTTGGGCGCCCTCATCCTAAAGGACAAGGGCGCTGGGTGCCATGGTCTCACCTCCAGGGACAGCAGGGTGCAAGGAGGATCAGGCCTGGGTGCTGAAAAATGCAATTTTTGATGTCATGAACAAGTTTTGGGGTCTCCATTTAGGTTCGGTGTTGCGTCGCCATCGTGAAGACCCAAATGCGGTCAAAATTGCAAGTGTCACAATTTTAGGACGCTACATTTAGCCCCGACTTTAGCAGGAGTATAAGCGTACGCTCATACTTCCGGTAAAGTACAAGGAAACAACATTGAAAGACTTTCACCACATCAAGGAGGCAAGACACACCAAGCCCCCAGTGGACTAAGGATCTTATGGCTTCGATTGACAAAGTAAAAGGGAAGATCACGGGGGAGAACCATGACTGTCAGTAGTAAGGTTCCCTCAGTATGAGTCATGCAAGAAAAATACCAAAAATTTTCAAGGCAAAGCTAAGTTCACTAAGAAATTTTTGAGTATCCTAAAGGGATAGACAGGGTGTATGCCCCCCTACGTTAAAGCGATCGCACATGCCTCAACGGGGGTGATTGCTTTAAGGTAGTGATACACATAAGAAATGAGAAGGGAGAGGAGCACGTTATCACAAAGATTTAGCCCCCAAGTGTGAGATAAACCCAAGGATAATAGACACAAAACATGAATCATGAGGTGGCTTCGCTTTCCTCGGGGTCAGTATGTTGTATGATAATTCATGTATATCATATGTATGTATGCATAATTGTTCTTCATTCCCCAATCAAGGAAGGTCACCTAGAAGAAGGGAACACATGTGTCTTTTGAGTCAACATGAGAGAGACCAAAAGAGATCTCAATGCTTTGCATCGTCCTCAAGTAGACAACACTAAGGACAACAAATAGAAGAATGAGAATAACACATAGAAGAGGTAACAAAAGAGAGGAGGAGAGAGTCTGCTATGCTAATGAAACTAGTCTAGCATGTCATCTACCCCCCGATCTTGCTGATCAATGTTTTGGGAAGGCAGGGAACATGCTAGAGGAGGAACATCCAACACAGCAGATGGAGCTATCACAAGATCCAAACAAGGGCTATGTTCATGTTCCAAGCCACGTTGTTCTTGTCTAGGAGCTAGGATAAGTACTTTAGAAAATTCGTTAGATAAATGGTTATCAACATCAACATATTCATATTCACTATCAAAAGCAAGAGAAGTAACATTTTCATCATGAATAACATTTTCATCTATATCATCATCAAGATTTATAAAAATAGGATCTTTAACTCGCACAGGATCAAGACCATCATGCATCTTATGTTTAGGAGATTTTGGAGAAAATGGAATAATGCTTGTTGAAGGTGTTTTTGGGGATTGCAAAGTTTGAGAAGCAGCTGCCTGGGCTCTAAGACGATGCTTTCGTCGACGTTCACGTGCAGAACGATTTCATCTAGTCTTAGTAGGAAGTGGAGAAGATTGAGGAGGAGGAATGTTCTCATCCTTGTCACGTGGGTGTTTAGGTTGTGGTCTCTTAGGTTGGATAATAGGAGAAGAGGAAGGTCTCTTCTCTCCATAAGAGGAAGGAGGAGGAACTGCTCCATATAAAGGAGGAATATTTGGTTTAGGAAGAAGACCAAGTCCATCATGACGAGGAGGTATAGGCCTACTTTTAGAAAGTTTATTAGACATAGACATAGTCACATCCATAGGAATGGCTTGGGAATATTCTTGAGGAAAGACATTAGTTTTATCTTTCAAAGGAAGAACTTCCTTCTCAAGAACGATAGGAATATCAAGTTTGGGTGTTCTAGGTTCACTTAGAGATAGGATCATATCTGTTTTCCACTTTTGATAAGATTTGAAAAGATGATCACTTCGCGGAGGAAGAGATTGGAATTGTTTAGGCCAGAAATAATCAATAGGAACGCTAGAAGTTCTTTCAGCTGGTTTAAAGAGACTATGATTGACAGTAACAACTTCACCATTATGAGGAAATTTCAAACACTTGTGAATAGGAGAAGCAATAGCTTTCATGGAAGATAGCCAAGGATAGCCTAGCTTCACACGAAATTGTTTGGATGAAGGAATAATAGCAAAGTTCACATCAAGGGATTTGTTATGGACTTCAATAGGTAATGTAATAGAACCAATTGCAGGAGAAGAAAATGCATCAAATAATTTCACAACCACATCTATTTTGTCATAGATCACTTGATTCAATTGTAAAGTAAAGAGGAATTCTTCAGTAATAACATTAACCATGCACGAAGGATCAATAAGCACTCCACGGCAAGGTGTATTCTTGACTTTTGCAACTATGTATAAAGGACCATCAGGTGCCCTAATAGTTTCACTAGAATCAAATGTGATGGAAGGTTCTTTAGGGTTTTCTTGCTGCTCTATAAGGTTAATCACATTTGGAGCCATAGACACAAGACCATCAGATGAGAAAGAGGAATCATTAGTCTCAATCACATTAGAGGTATGAGAAGGTAATGGATCAGTAAAAATCTTAAGATTTTGGTTAGGAGGAGCTACAGATGTGTTGCCTTTATCATTCACACTAGAAACAGAGATAGTATTATTATCAATCAAATCTTGAATTTTACCCTTTAAAGCAAAACATTTTTCAGTATCATGCCCAGGTTGACGATGAAATTGACAAAAAGATTTGTTATCAAAATAGGGTGAATTAATCTTTGCAGGATCGATTTGCTTTATAGGAGGGAGAGTAAGCACATTTTGTTCCAATGACTTATTCATAATACTATGCAATGATTCATTCAAAGGAGTAAACTTTCTTTCTTTCTTGAAAAATTTAGAAATAGGAGGCACACCTGATGCTGCATTCGCATTGTTGTTGATGATGTTTTCATTGAATTTAATGGACTCTTTGTTCAGTTTAAACTTCCCAAATGGTTGTTGACTACTATCACCCTTATCACTCGGAGCCATAGGATTTGCTTGTTCCATTTGACTCACAGTCAATTGATAATTGTAAAGAGTTGCACACAACTATTGGAAAGAAGTAAACTCAGAAAATAGGAGTTTGTCTCGAATATCTTTTTGTAAATTAGAAATAAAGATTCTTTGAATATCATTGTCAGGCACTAGAAAAGAGATTTGAGCATACAAATGCTTATATCTACCAATGAAATCAGTCACTTTTTCTTTAACACCTTGTTTACAATGCATTAAATCAATCAAAGTAACTTTAGGACTTATATTGTTTTGAAATTGTTGAATAAAAGCATTTGCAAGTTGTTCGAAAGAAGTAATAGAATAAGAAGGCAACGAGCAATACCATTGTAGGGCTTTATCTCTTAATGTTCTAGTAAACAGTTTTGCAAGCAACCTTTGGTCATAAGCAAAATCAGTACATATTGTTTGAAAAGTCGTAACATGTGTTAGAGGATCACCTTTACCATTATAAAGCTCCAAATGTGGGATTTCAACATGCTTAGGAGGGATAGCTCGAACAATGTCAAGAGAAAGTGGGCTCGCAACATCAAATGTGGGCACACTAAACTTAGATTGATTCATAGAGGCAATTTGTTGCTGTAAAGAAGAGACAGTTTGTGCAAGATTGTTAATGGTCGCTTCAGTCGAAGAGTTCATATTAGATGTGTTAGATTGAGATGGAGGTATTATGTTATTGAAAGAAGGTATTGATTGAGACTAAGGTGGCGGGACACTATGATAGTTAGTCATAGGAGATGATTGGAAAGGAGGAACACTACAAGGAGGAATGGAATGGTTAAATAAATTGCCCCCTTGCGTCATGTTCATTTGTGGAGATGTAATAGGGACACTCATTGAAGGAATGAATGAAGAAGTCGGATTGAATGAAGGCAGAGGGTTGATTGAAGAGGAAGGATTGCCCCCATGACTGGTGATCATAGGCAGAATGTCTTGTATTGAAGTAGTCATTATGTTTGATGTAAAGGTAGGTATGCTAGCAATAGAAGTTGTCAAAGGAATAGAATGATTGACTTGAGTAGGAGGTTGTGTATAACCTAAAGTTTCAGCACAACTCTTCATAGGCATCACATTCGAATCCACAATGTGTGCAATACCACGCAAAATATCAATTCCATTCTTATCACTTTGAACCATACGTTTTAGACCCTCAATTAATGAAAGAGCTTGACTATCGGGATACTCTTGAGACATCCATTGCTGAAAATCATCAAATTGGTTATCCAATTTCGAAAGTTGTTCTACAGAAACTTCATGGAGAGCTTCTTCAACATTAGGAGGATTAGAGGAATTACCCGTGTCCTCGTTAAAAAGGCTATTCAAATTAGGTTCCATCTTCTCGGTAATTAAACCTTGGAAAGACTTAATTCTAAGGCTTCGTCTAACGGGAATAGTGTAAGTAGGGCTTATTGTTGTAAAACTCATGCACTAGAGAGGGAGAGAAGATTTTGAATTTAGAGGTAGCAAATTTCAGTAAAATCAGCCAATCTCCTAGATTTAACCTGTTAAATGCAATCATGACAATCTCGCGAAATTTCAGAAAAAATGTCAGGGACCGTGGCGCTCGGGGTGCACATGGTCCTCGCAACTTTTTTTGAAATTTTCAGGGATGAAAGTTATGACGATTTTAAAGATAATCTGAAAAAATTGAGTGATTTTACAATCTATAGATAGGCCAAATTAAAGTTGCAATCTCAAAATTGAACCCTACCAAGATTGTTGAAGAATGCAAAATTTGAATTTTGAAAAAGAGAGGGAAACTGAAATTTTGAATTTTATGATTTTAGAGGGAATACCAAAAGCAATGCAAGCTTTGAAATTTAAAAGTTGACTCAATTTCACGCAAAATTCAATTTTGAAAGTGGAAATCAAAGTTGTTGCAATTAAACATTTAATTTCAAAAGTTACAAACTGCAAAAAATTTGAATGAAGCACTGAAATTTTGGATGAACACCAACACACTTTTCAGATTTAGGACAGTAAGGACACAATTTTGACACAAAATTTTAATTTCAATAATTTTTGAATGATTAGAAGCCTTAATCCAAGCAATCACTATACCAACTTTGACTTTAATTTTGAAAGTGTTGTAATTGATAAAATCAGCCAAAATTTTGGATTTTAGCAGAAAAATATAGTAAGATCTAGCTCCCGAAATTTCGAAAAAAATGTCGGGGACGATGGCGCTCGGGGTGCACACGGTCCTCGCAACTTTTTTCCAAATTTTCAGGGATGAAAGATATTATGATTTTATTGCGGAATCCAAAGTTACAGCTGATTTGGAGATGTTTTGATCAGTGAAATTGTCGGTCAAAGGTTGAATCAAGAGGGTTTTAAAAATTAGGGTTTTGACACTTAACCACTTAATTTTCAAAATTAAAGCATAGATATGAATTGACAATTTGCAATAGAAGGGTAGATCTGAAACAAGCATTAACAATTAGACATTTCACAAGCTTAATTACTAAAAAGAAAATTTAGGGTTTTTTTATGCAATTAACCTCTAAACTTTGCAAAATATCAAACATGGAAATGTAATCAAGGCATCCAATTTTCAGATCTAACCATGAATAATCAGAAAGGATGTTCACATCGGGTTCACCAAAATGTAAAGCAGAAAATCGCGAGCGAACCCTAAGTGTTCCCCCCACCACTCCGAAGAGAGGGGAAGGAGGTCACTAGGGTTGACGGTTTTCACTTAGGGGAGACTTTACATTCAAAAGAGGGGTTGAAACCCACAAGATCCAATCCCACACAATGCAAGATTGGATTCTAAATGAGTTTCAAGGGTTAAGACAGCAAGGCTACCCTCTTTTGTAAAGAATGTAGATAGAAGGATTAAGCTAGGAATGCATGAAAAGTGAGAAAGATTCACTTATAAACAGAGATAGGAATATAGGATGAAGCTGCGGACTTGGAATTAGCAGTAAAATGTCGAGACAATGTTGTCCTGCAAATTTGAGCAAAAGTTGACGGGACGATGGCGCCTAGCGTGCACACGGTCCTCCGAAAAATCCACAAAACGAAGGGGGATCTGTTCGTCTCTGCACAAGGATTCCGGATCTTCAATTACAGCCGCGTACCTGCAACCTACACACAGAAAAGTGAGGATGATTGGGGGGTTAGGGATTAGGGGTTTGCCCTTAGGTCAAACCCCGGTTTTGGAATTAACCAAGAAATGAGAATACTGTAAATGTAAATGATTGTAATGTTAAACAAGTACTAGTACCTTGTTGTAAGAATGTTTGTATTCTTACATGCGAAGGTGTAAATGTTGTTGTATGTGATCTCCTCTTCAATGGTTGAATCCTTGTCTTGAATGCAACACCTAGCCTTGAATGGAGACTTAGAATGAGCAATTGCTTAAAGGAATGCTTGAATGCTTGAATGCTTGAATGTTTGAGTATCGCTTCCACCTTTTTTTAGTTTATATACTTGTCAATTAGGGTTGATAGACTGATTTTTCCGACCTTAGGCCGACCAGGAAAGATTATTTTCCAATTTGCAAACATAAAGACCCGAAGCCCCATAAGAGATGGGGCCAAAATAGGGCCAGGGACCAGGGCGCTGGGTGCCATGGTCCTGGGGGACCAGGGTGCTGGGCACCATGGTCCCACCTCCAGGGACAGCAGGGTGCAAGGAGGATCAGGCCTGGGTGCTGAAAAATGTAGTTTTTGATGTCATGAACAAGTTTTGGGGTCTCCATTCAGGTTCGGTGTTGCGTCGCCATCGTGAAGACCCAAATGCAGACGAAATTGCAAGTGTCGCAATTTTAGGACGCTACAAGGAGTAACCATAGATCAAGAAGAACCCTCCAAGAAACAATGTAAACTTGTAACTGTCTTCATCCCAAACAACCTAAACACAGTTGTATAATAGATCTACACACCACATATTTTTGTTAGCATGTAAAACCTACAAAACCATTTTTGTAAATATGAAATTCACACATCTAGACATTCACATCAAACATGTCATTTGAACAATATAATACACATAGATATACAAAACTAGTAGTTGGAAAATAAGAGAATCTACAACCCAACATGAAAAATCAAGTTGTCTAGGAGCTTAAAAAATATGAAACATATCAAATCCAAAGCTCACAAAGAGGTTGGTGGCTTGTGTTTTAACGCTTTCATGTAACCATGGGCTAAAACCATGAACCCAACATAAGTGATCCATTTTATAGTCCAAATAGTCATTGTTTCCCCATGTAATCAAGATATCACAAGTACTCATTTAACATGAACACCTTATCACTAGACATTACCACAAGGTAAAGGAACAAAACTACCAAAAAAGAAGATACACACATATTGTCAACCAAGATCTCCAGGTTACTAGAACATAACCACCTCCATAAAGATCCATAATCATGAGATTCCAATGCCAAACATAAATCACATCAACAATATCGATGGCTTCTAATCCTACAAATATGCAAAAACAAAAGTTAACTTATAAAATTCATTGAAACCCCACAAGAATTGAACAAAATTTAATTCCTTCTAACATATTTCCAAGCTAAGAAATAAAAGATAAAGAGATGCGTAAAATCAATTAACCTTAATCTTTGATACCAAATGTTGAGAAATATATAGGCTCTAATGCTAAAGGTTGTAAAATTAAATCTCTATGCAAATAACCAATCAAAGGATGATATACAAGGCTTTGACAACTATAACATAAAAATCTAAAATTTGTAATGAAATATGAAAATAAAGTTGCCTTAGTATGGAAATACCATGCTTAGATCCGTCTTCTTTATGATTCTAAAAATCAATCTTCATAGATCATGCTTATTCACACTACCTTATGTGAACTTACAAAAAAAATAAAAATGAATATCATCATTATAAGATAGCAGAAAAGAGGCACAAAAAAAAACATATTTATTTGTAGGATGTGCATATCATTTTATGTTTCCTTGACACTATGTAATAGAGGAAGTAGCCACATCTTGTTGCACATATACCTTTGTCTTGTCATTTATGCCAACTCCTTTGCTTCAGAAGTAGTCCAGAATCTGAAAGTTTACTCAAAGTAGTGTTTTGGGTGAAACAGTATTGTGGGTCCAAAAGATGTGTCCATAATGTCCATGTGTTGTTATGGAAGTGTTTTATGTTTTGATTATAGCATCAAAGGTTACCAAAAGAATTTTTCATGTACTAGCCATCCATATAACTATTTACTTTTGGTTAGGAGCTTTTTGGGTTTGGATTAAGTGTAATACATTTCATATTTTTGGGTCTGATTGTATATTTTGGGTCAAATCATGTATACACATTATAATTTTCTTATGGATGACTTTGTGAAGATGATTTTTTTGGCTTAGTATATATATGATGAGTTGTTGAAAATAAATTATATATGTGTGTGCAATAGAGATATGATGAATATGTGAATATGAATATGAGTGCGACTTGATGCAAGGAAGTCTATATAAAGGTATTTTCATGCAAAAATAAGGGTGAATATAGTTGCAGTGATCAAGAAGGTCTAGTGGTCCACATATTTTAGTAAGAGAAAAGTTTGTATTTTAAACAATAACTATAATTTGCATACACAAATGCATTTGTTCATACATTTTTCTTTGATATTGTAATCATGTATCTTTCCCTGAGTGCAATTAGCTTCGGGTTTGCAAGTCCCTTTTTGTGTCTTTCCCCATGAGCAGTTAGCCTTCGTGTGCAAGTCTAGAAAAATGAGCTCTACTTTTTGTAGTCATTTTTTATATAGTAGATTATCTTTTGGGTTAACTCCCATTATAGTTTTTTTGAGTTCGAGTTTTCCACGTATAAAATTATGGTGTTCTTGTATGGATGATTTGTGTTCTTATTTTGTGAATCTAGTGATGAATACTAAGAGGGGGGGGGGGGGTGAATTAGTATGCCAAAAATTACTGTACTTAAACACTTTACTAGTCTAGTAGTAAACCAGTAAAACAGTTTAGCAAACAAACTGGTTAGCACACATGCAAACCAAATAGCAAATAATGCATTCACCCACAGAAGCACAATCACCATAACACAAGAGATTTTGATGTCGAAACCCAAATGGGAAAAACCATGGTGAGATGAAACTCACAAGTAACTATCTGCAGAATAGGAACCAGACCGGTTAAGGTCATACAATGTTCTTTACTAGAACAGATTTGGTTAGGAATCTCAATCTTTGTTAGGAGATAAGTCTGATTAAAGACTACCTTGCTAGAGGATTTTAGATCCACATATGTGAACCACCTTGTTAGAGGATTTACAAAAGGCTTTTTTGGCCTACCCGATTAAGGGCTTCAGACTTGTCGAAGGTGTCAGTAATCAACAAGTGAGTGATCTAGCAAATAGCACATATTGCTTGGTTAGATCCTTGATAGCTCGTTCCTAATGCATTCCAGCATTACTTTATTCTTCAACACATTCACACTCTACCTTCTCTCACATACCTAAACTTCTGTTCTATAATCACACTTACAAAAACTCATCAAACACCTTAAACCCCAACAACACCCTAAAACCCTAGACATGATGTCCTTATAAAGGAATCTGATTTCATGTCGATCCAATAGGATTACAATACAATTTCCTAGGTTCAATGCATCTGGACACTTTTGGTAACATGACACAAATGAACCGCCAAAGTGTCAGCACCACCAAACAATCAGTGGATGGTAACTCATCACAAAATGCCGGTTGGTAACTCATCACAGAGTATTACCGGTTCAAACAAAATACCGGTTTAAGCAAAATACCAGTTGCCGGTTTGACAAAATGAAGACTAGGAAATATGAGTTGTGCCGCTTCGTTCCTTTGTACCGCTTGAGATCCTCAAACCGCTTGGGGTCTTCATACTGCTTGAGACCGATAAACACTTTCTGCAAAACACCGATAGTCTAAAGACTATAATACATCATACCAGTTGGAACAAATACCGGTTGAACTTTAACTCATACATACAAAAAGTAATCTCAAATCAAGTGTGTGTCCATCAATGACAATTACAACATCAATCATAAAAAATGCCAACAATCTCCCCCTTTGGCATTGATGGCAACACTTAGGAAAATTTTGACATCTAAGTGTTTTACAACAAAAATATGCCATAATCAAATTTAATCCCCCTAAGCATATACACTATCCCTTTTGCATAAAATACAATGTATACTACTCCTTAACAGAAATAACATGAAAGTATACATAGTATGCATCAAAATTTAAATACCAGTATACTTCTCCCCCTTTGCCAACAATGACAAAGTATAGTTGAATAACCCATGTTCCTTTAGCATTAATAACTGATTTAAAGAGTTTATGACAATAAAGAGTGAAACTTGTCAAAAACTGATTTAAAGTCCTGCATAAATGTCTTCATGGATAAAGACCATGATTCAAGCAATGAGGTAGCAACCTCATGCTCTATTTGCATCTAATAAACCTGCTCCTCCATGGCATCCATGGTACTCATCTCTTGAGTAACCGTTACGACATCTATATTAAGGTAGCATTTCTGGAGAATTTGCAGTCTTGGCAGTAGGACCAGTTGAAGTTCCTGCAAATTACGTGTCCGGTTGCTTATCTCTACCTCTAGTCTTGCAGATTGAAGTTGAAACCGGTGAGCAGTTTGTCCATATGTGGAGAAGGAGTCATATGACATCTTGAAGGTGGTAATAAATGACTGCATATCAGTCTGTAGTTTGTCCTTTTGAGTGAGCACATCATCACAGAATAAATGAGGTTGACAAATCTTGCTGAGTAGTATATTTCCCTCATCCATTGCATCTCTAATGTCCTTTTGTGCCTTCTGAAGATCAGACTGGAGGTCTATTAACTTTCTCACCAAGGCAGTGTCCAGAGCCTTTTGATGTTCCTTCTTGGCATTTGCTTATGCAACCTCTTCCAGGCTTTGCACCTGGTCTTCTACAACTGTGCATAGGAGCTTCTATTGTGCAAGTGAGGAATCGGTACTGGGAAGGTTCATACTAGGTATCAAACCGGTAAGAGTGTCCACCACAGCTTGGATCACATCTTGCTCCTTTTTCTTCCTTATCACTTCCAGGCGTTCTTGAGCAACCTTAATGCTCTGCAGCAACTCTGATTCGTTTGCGGATTGGAGGTCAATGGGACTAGTAATGTCAGCCGGTTTAGCCTGACTACCGGTTGCCATTGGGGTCTCCACCTATGTGCTCTTTACCGCTGCTTCCTTGTCCTTGGCTTTTTGCTTATCTTCTTGAGCCTTCCTCTGCTCCTCTTCTTTCTTTTCCTCTTCCTTCTTCTTCTTCTCTTCCTCTTGTTTCTTATTTTTCTCTTCTCTTCTCTTCTTCTCTTCCGCTTGTTTCTTATTTTCCTCTTCTCTTCTCTTCTTCTCCTCTTCTTTTCTCTTATCCTCTTCCTCTTTCCTCTTTTTCTCCTCTTTTCTCTTATCCTCTTCCTCTTTCCTCTTTTCCTCCTCTTTTCTCTTATCCTCTTCCTCTTTCCTCTTTTCCTCTTCTTTTCTGTTATCCTCTTCATCTACCTGTTTCTTCTTTTCTGCTTCCTGTTGCTTCTTTTCTTCTTCTTCCTGCTTCTCCTATCTTGTTCCTTCTGATGGTGTACCCTAAGTAACTTTTTCACCATCTAAGGCGTCAACGTCAATGGGTTCCATTTGTTCAGTGACTGGATCCCCTTCACTATCATATACTTCATCTGGTTTTGATATTTTTGGTTCTTGCTTAGCCTTCTTGTTGGCTTGATGCACTTCACGAGCATGTACAACAGTCGTCATATGAAGATGAGTGTCTTTTTCAACATCATCAATTCTCCCTTCTAATAACCAGAGTCTTCTCCTTCTAGTAAAGAAGAGTCCTTTGTTTTGGTTAATGACTTCAAATAGCTCAGAATTGGACAAGTCAGGAAAGTATTGGGCAAATACTTTCTCCCTTATTTCTTATTCCTTCTCTATGGAAATGCACCATTTGTTGTCTAAAGAATTATACAAAGAATCCGATGTCTCAGATCTAATTTTTGAAGGCGACCAGTCATTAACACACAAATACTTAATGATTTCCTGTTCAACTTCTTCCTTTTCATCATCATTGAAGTCATCAAAACAATCAATTAAATCATTCATGAATTTTCTCCTAATATTATTTATAGTTCTTTGAAAATGTGTCAAAGGTTTGTAAGAAGAAATATCAATATTTATCGATGCAGATGTTGTCGGTTCATTCTTTGTCTTTTTCTTTGTTTGCCTAGTCTTCTTAGGCGGTTCTTCTGACACAGTTTCTTCTGAGTTTGGTGTATTGCTTTTTGTCTTCCACTTCTTCTCAAAGACTTTGGCAGGTGCCACTTCTGGTTTCTTCTTAGCTGGTGACTGCTTGGCCACTTTGGGACTGGTTGCAGTAACCGGTGTCGATGCTGAAGGCACTACCTTTCCTTTCTTTACTGAGGGTTCTACAACCAGTGTAACCCTTTCCAAATAGGTGTCGGTTCTCTTTGCCTTAGGATCAAGGGGTGAGGCGATTAGGGTAGAAGCATACCTGTCCAACATATCATACATTACCTCATAGCCCATAGGCTCCACTTCTTCCTGTCTGGGCTCAACGGCCTCCATTATGCATTCATCCACTTTGATGGTGAAGCAGATGTCTTCCTCATACTTTTTGACTATATCACCGGATATTCTTACCCTTTAGTTCATTTTGCATCTGAACTCATCAAAGTATTTGTTCAGTACTTTGGGATAGCCGGTTCCAACCGCTTGTAGACTTTCCTTGATTTGCTTTGTCACCGGTTGGTCAGCAGACCACTGAATGTCACCTACTCCTGGAAAGTAGCCTTGGAAGTAAAAGAACAACCCAACTAGTAGTTGTCCAAACTTAAATCTCAGTGCATTGTCTTGTTTGATTGAATTAAGATTCAACAGAAGTTGTCTTTGCATACAAGTGCACAGATCAAATGATGCATCTTCCTTGATAATCCTGTAAGCGGCATTTACTACTGCAGCAAAGACAGAATTAATTCTGCTAGCAGAGAACGTCCGGTAACCTATCACCATGCAGGCATACTTGACCAGATCATCCTTGATTGAGTTGACGGTCATTCCACATGAGTCACTCACTGAATCGGTGAGCTTGGACATTTCAATCTTGCTGACCTTCCTTAGGGTTGGCACTTCCCCTGTGTTATAGAAACTGGTGACGGCATGAATCGCTTCCAGTGTGATGTCATGCGTCTGCTCTAAGTACATTTTATCACCGTGCACTCTACTTAGAATGATGCGAATGTGATCATCTGAAAATTCTTCAAGAAAATAAACTGCGTTGTGAAGTTTCTTCTTTTCCAGAATGCTAAATTCCAGTTTAATCTTCTTATCCTTCCCGCAGAACAAACTCAACTGGGAATGGATTACAAGAGACCCTAAGTCTTCAATTTTACAATCAATGTAATCTGAAATGCCTTCCTCCACTATAACTCCAGCAGGTACTAGGGATAGGGCATTGTATTTTGCCTTTCATTTGATGAAATCTACAGAATCAACAGGTGCACTAGAACTAGCATGTGATGCAGAAGCCATGATAAACAAAGAATTTTGAAAAATACCTTCGTAGGTCGAAATTTAGGGCTTCGCAATTTGAAGTTTACTACACACTCCTTTGGTTGCTGAAATACCGCTTTGTGTTCTACACTTCTCCAACAGATGATTACCTCAGATTGTTCTTCAGGACTTTGATAAATTCTTTGAATCGCAGTGTAAATCACTTTTCTTCGCTCTAAACTTGAAAAAATTCTTCGCTCGAAAGATGTTAAGTGAGAAATGATTTGAAAATTCCTTTTAAATAGGTTCTCCACCTACCATAATAAATGCTCCACTATTAGGGCGCAAACCCTAATTTGCCTTTTACCATTTCCAATCTTCTGTCGACTGATAGGCATCTCATACCGGTTAAGGTCTTTTACTGGTGTCAATCGGGGGTTCGAGATATTTCACCGTTTGCTCCCCCTAAGCTTTTTGTAGCTTAGTTTGTCAGTTCCAAAATTTCCACACTAGGTGCAGAAACTAGTTCTTCTTGCAACACTCCTGGTTTCTTTTTCCAAGTTTTGTTCATATCCGCTTGAATATTTTTAATATCAATCTTTCCTTTTGGAGTGACTGGTATGTCATCCAATATGTTCTTTCTTGTTCTGTAGAATTTGGCAATGTGACCCAATTTGTTGCAATGATAGCAGACCATTCCAGGTGCTCTCCAAGGTCCATTATTCATGTTATCGTTCTTCCCCCTGCATGTTGCAGCAGTGTGACCATGAAAATGACAAATCAAACAGTTTTCTATCCATCCAGTTGTTGCTTGATAGCCACCACTACCTGACTGATGATTAAAGGTATTAAACCAGTTGGGATTCCAGTTCACAAAAGGTTCTAGACCAACTCCTTGAGTCCTCTGAGGATATCTTCCAATGTTGTTCATAACAGACCTGAATTCAGATGTTCTATGCCCAAACTTGTTGCATGCATAACAATTACCATTGAACTTATTGGATTTAGGTACATTGTTTATAAAGTAAGGAAAATTATTGTAGGCTTTTCTCCTACACACATTAGCAGTATGTCCTTCTTTAAGACAGTTAAAGCAAACAGGTTTGAACTTTTGCTTACCTTTACCTTTGAATGCTGGTTGCTTCTTCGATGCTTCAGTACTTTCACTAGAGGTCTCACGTTCCTCATTACTGGAGTAACCAAGTCCATCAGTATTCTTGATAGGTTTG
Source organism: Cryptomeria japonica (assembly GCF_030272615.1). Lineage (NCBI taxonomy): Eukaryota > Viridiplantae > Streptophyta > Pinopsida > Cupressales > Cupressaceae > Cryptomeria > Cryptomeria japonica. The sequence goes on from NC_081407.1 coordinate 272,060,545, forward strand.
GCTGATTCAAGCTTTTGCTCTAGCTTAACAGTACTCTTGTTGAACTTAGCAAGTATTTCCTTTGACTCAGAGAGTTCTTTGGAAATAGCATCATTTGTTTCCATGAAGTTTGCATTCTCGAAGATGGCTATGTTCAGTTCTCCTTGCATGTCTTCCTTTTCCACTTTGCTTGCATGGAGTTGAGTAGTTAGGGCACTGATTTCTTGTTTTAACTTGGAGATCTCATGATCTCTGTCTTTTACAGGATCTTCAACTTTCCTCCGGTTCTCAAGCTCTTGACACATTCAGATAGTCAGTCTTTCCAACTCCTTTCTTAGGTTGGAATTGGATTCATTCAACTTTTCTACTTCTTGAATTAGGGCTTCCATGTCCACTTCATCAAAGGAACTATTTTCAGTTAGCTCCATCAGTTTTTTTAGCATGTTCTCTCCTTTTTTCCTGAGAGGCCTTATATTTGACCATAAATTCATCATAGGCTTGCTCAGACTAAGTAAGCCGATGAGTAAGTTCCCTCATAGTGTATTCCCCCATATCTCTTTCCAAGTGGTTAAACTTATAGAAAGGTTGGCTCTAATACCAATTGATGAATACTAAGAGGGGGGGGGTGTGAATTAGTATGCCAAAAATTACTATACTTAAACACTTTACTAGTCTAGCAGTAAACCAATAAAACAATTTAGCAAACAAACTGGTTAGCACACATGCAAACCAAATAGCAAATAATGTATTCACCCACAGAAGCACAATCACCATAACACAAGAGATTTTGATGTGGAAACCCAAATGGGAAAAACCACGGTGAGATGAAACTCACAAGTAACTATCTGCAGAATAGGAACCAGACTGGTTAAGGTCAGACTGATTAAGGTCATACAATGTTCTTTACCAGAACAGATCCTGTTAGGAATCTCAATCTCTATTAGGAGATAAGTCTGATTAAAGACTACTTGTTAGAGGATTTTAGATCCATAGATGTGAACCATCTTGTTAGAGGATTTACAAAAGGCTTTTTGGGCCCACCCGGTTAAGGGCTTCAGACTTGTCGAAGATGTGAGTAATCAACAAGTGAGTGATCTAGCAAATAGCACAAATTGTTTGGTTAGATCCTTGATAGCTCGTTCCTAATGCATTCCAGCATTACTTCAGTCTTCAACACATTCACACTCTCCCTTCTCTCATAGACCTAAACTTCTGTTCTATAATCACACTTACAAAAACTCATCAAACACCTTAAACCCCAACAACACCCTAAAACCCTAGACATGATGTCCTTATAAAGGAATCTAATTTCATGTCGATCCAATAGGATTACAATACAATTTCCTAGGTTCAATGCATCTGGACACTTTTGGTAACATGACACAAATGCACCGCCAAAGTATCGGCACCGCCAAACAATCGGTGGATGGTAACTCATCACAGAGTATTACCGGTTCAAACAAAATACCAGTTTAAGCAAAATACCGGTTGCCGGTTTGACAAAGTGAAGACTGGGAAATATGAGTTGTGCCGCTTCGTTCCTTTGTACCGCTTGGGGTCTTCATACTGCTTGAGACTGATAAACACTTTCTGCAAAACACCGATAGTCTAAAGACAATAATACATCATACCGGTTGAGCTTTAACTCATACATACAAAAAGTAATCTCAAATCAAGTGTGTGTCCATCAATGACAATCAGAACATCAATCATCAAAAATGCCAACATCTTGTTAATATAAGTTTGTAGTCTAGAATTTTAATTTATGATGATTCACCCCCCCCCCTCTCAGCATCTGGTGTGTGTTCAACAATTGGTATCAGAGCAAGTTCCTCTTGAGTAAGCCTAGCTGCTTGAGGTAGGTTTGGAGTATTGAACACTATGTTTGAAGAACTGAATTATATAGATGCCATGGAACATAGCAACTATGAAAGTGAAGGGGTAGTTGACATGGAATGAGAATTAAGATCCTCTCTGATAGATCTAGATGAAAGCAAATTTAAGCTGAAGAAAGATGAAGACAAGGTTGCTCACTTGAAAAAGTTGTTGGATGAGGAAAGAACACAAATGGATGATCTTGACACTAAGTTGAATAGTAAAATAACTTGAATTGTACTAAGCTTGAGAAAGAGGTGCATAAGATGAGAAAAGAGCTGAAGGAAGCAAAGGAACAAATTGAAAAATGGCTAAAATTGAAAGGAGGAAACACATTTCTTGATGTTGTGTTTAATGCTAAAAAACAAAGCAAAGACAAAGAAGGCTTGGGATATGAAGAAGGATAATTATCTAAAGGGAAAGAGAAGATCAATAATCCTCCAGTTCTGAATGTCTAAAAGGATAATTATTTCACTTTTAATAAATATGGACATTGGGCTAGTGAGTGTAGAAGTCAAGTAAGGAGTTAGTTGAACATGCAATAAGATTGAGCATAAAGCAAATGTGTGTAGAACTAGGATGACTTAGAATGGTCGATACAGGAATACAAATGTTGGACAATCATTTGATGGAATATGTTACTCCTACAATAGATATGGACATAAAATATTTGAGTGCAAAGCATCTACTAGATTTGAAAATACTGAAAGATATGGAAGTTATCAACAGAGGAATTCGATCTGTTTCAATTGCAAAAAAGTAGGACATTTGGCAAGAGACTGTAGAAGCATATCCAACATGTCTTATAGATTGACAAAGAAAGTGGATATTAACCTTGATAAGGAAAATATGAAGAAGATGTAGGTAAAGAAATCTGATGGAAAGACTAAGCAGGATATAAAGGTTGTGCTGACATCGGCTAATGGTGCTGCTCCATCCAATAATTAATTGCTTGTATGTTGGACTAAGGGGGAGAGATGAAATAAAATCTTATACCCCCTCAATTTTGGTGTAGTAGGTTAGAATAAGGTTTTTTGGTGCTTTAGAGTGTTTTTGGTGTTACTAGAAAAGCAAGTAAAAAGAGAAAGTGGTTTTTGGAAAAGTGCGCTTGTCATTAATTTCATTCATTCGAAAAAAAAATATTTCAAGAAGTTGCTTAATTGTTTTGATCACTTGCAAAAAATGAATCTAGAAAATTTGCAGTGCGAAGAAGAGATCAATGTGTTGTGCTAAGAAATTGTTTGTTCGTAGCATGTCAATTCCAATTGTTGTTGACCCTATTTTGAAACCCCGACCTATATTGAAGCCATATCCTCTTGTCAAAATGTTGACTAATAAAGAAGGAGCATTTTCAATGGTTCTTGATCACTGTTTATATATAGAGGATTTGCATGCCTACATTCATGTTGGGATGGAAGATATAAGCCATTTGAAATTCAATGACTTATGGGAGCAAGTAACTAAGGAAGACAATGTAACCCTAAAGAAAGATTATAAAAATCCTAGCGACTTTGGATACATTTGGAGATTCTTTCCTAGTTTTTATGATGAAGTTTAATGGATTATAATAATCTTGATTCAAATTCATGGAGTTACTATGTACATTGAAAAACCCTACCGGATCACGAAGGAAGCCCTTCAAACCCTAACCGGTCTTTGTCAAAGGGGAGAGGTTCCAACGAAGTGATCAATTAAGAATGACACAATTAGCACTTTGACATGATCTAAGTGTGATGGAAGAGTGATGACTGTAAAAAATATCAAAGATATTGGGGTGAAGCTTGCAGGTAAATACCTAACTTACAAAATTTACTTTTAGAACCGAGAAAGTACAACTGCAATGATAGCCTTTTATATAGCTTTCATGATTATGGTATGTAATGAATCTTTTGATTTATGTGAACTTATTTTGAAGGAATTCTTGGAGAATCTGAACAAGACAAGGAAGAACAAATATCCATTAAAATTTGGGTCTTTTATAATTATTTTAACCTTCATGTTCTTAAATCAACTTCCTTGTAGAGACGATGTTTATTGGGAGAAGTCATCCCCAATAGGAGTGCAAATGGGTACTTATGTGAGGAAATGCATGTGGAACAAAAAGAAATATCAAAGAGATTAATTTGGTTGGTTTAAAGAATTTCAATCTTCTGTGCAACAAAGATATAGGTTTTCATCAAACCTAGTGAACAGTTACATAGATACATTCATTTTTGTTGTTAGCAAAGATCACTGACATATTTGTAGTAGAACAACGTGTTGGGTGGATTTCAAAACTTCCTTATGAAGTCTCAGATTAGCAAAAATTGAATAGGTAAAGAATTTGGATAGGGATCCGAATGAAGAACAATTTGGGATAATAGAAGAAATTGAAGAAAGCGAGAGAAAAGAGAAATCCACAAAGACTTTGAACAAGAGGATGTTTTAAATATTTACCAAGATGTGGCTTATATAATCTATTAAAAAATATGCACCCAAGTCATCTAAGTCTGTACCATTGCCTTTCTAGTTAAGTCTAGTGCATCAAAAGTATCTGTAAGTGTGCAGACTGAAGTTGTTACTACAAAAAAGAAGTGGAAGCCCAAGAGAAAGACTAGAACCCATATAAAAGAAGAATCTAATAAAGTTCTGATGAAGAAACTAAAAAGGAAAAATTTATTATATGTCCTACAAAATCTAAGCCTGAAGCAACCCCTATGAAGAAACCTCCAGGCAAGAAGTAGAAGAAAAAATCTTCCTCTGGTGAAGACAAAAGGAAGTTTGTAGCGGAAGAAGAGAATCCTAAGGTAGAAGTTCTGAAGTTAGAAAGTTTGCTTAGTGCCATTGTTGACAGTCATTCTTTGAATTATATTTTAGAAAATTATGATGAAGTTCATCTTGTAAACAAAGATATCATACAAAAAGCTATAATTAGATACATGATCTCATTTGATAAAACATCAATTGAGATAAAGATGAAATTCTGAGTAAGCTTTATGAAAATCTAGTGAAAAAGAGACAAGATGCAATAAATAAAGAGTTGGATATTAGGATTGTTGCAATGGACAGAGTCTATAATCCCTCAAGCAGGAAAGCTAGATTGTGAGTTCAACAAGCACTCAATATTCGGTTCCACACAAAGGAAAGAGTCAACTTGATTATGGATAATGATCCAAATGATATTAAAAGTTTAAGGAAACAAACATATGATATTGTAGAGGAATTTGCAAAAAGGTTAGTTCTCTCTCTATCTTCTTATATGGAGAAGACCTCTAAACAAATGGATTTGGGTGAACTGAGCAATAGTTGTATTGCTCCAGTATCTTGAGCAGATGTGTCTATAGTAGAAATGTTTGTAGCTGATGTGCCTATGGATGATGTACCCATGAATGAAAAAAAATTAGTTCCAATTATGGTTAATGTTTCTCATTCCAAAGTTCAAAAGGTAGAAGAGAAGAAGACTCGGAAAGAACTTGAAAATGTATTTGATGACTTGGAAGATTTGCATGGTGACAATACGTTAGATTCCTTGTTGCAATCTTATGGAAGTGCATCTGAACAAGAAAATATTAAAGCAGATGGTGAAGATAAGCCTGAAGAAGAAGTTAAAGGAGTTAAGTCTAAAAAGACTTTGGTTGTTCTATCTGCTTTTCTTTCCAATATTTCATCCAAGTTGTTACAATTCCCCATTTTACAAGATAAATTAGACATTAATTCGTTATCCCCTTAGAAAATGTTGTTGCTTGGAAATTCTTTATTGCAGGGAGCAAGCTTTGTTTCAAGAGACATAGTAGAAGATATGCTGAATTTTCTCCATGAGAAACTTTCAGAAATCAAAGTTGAACCTTGAAATGATGAAGACTAGATGAGAAATGCCTTTAATAAGCTGAAAGCATGTGTTGTGGATTTTGAAGGAAGGTTTTCTAAATTAGTTGATAAGAAGTTTCTATTTTATAGGTTGCAACCTTTACAAGCTAAGTGTATTGAATCTCATCTCCGGTTTAAAGGAAATATAGTTTTTCTTGATGCAAGTATTGACCATGCTATTGAGACTTCTAGATTCAACCTGTCTTTGCTAAATGTCACTATAGATGTTCAAAAAATAATTTCAGATATAGCACATGCCATGATAGACATCTCGCAAAGTTTTGACCCTCGGTTAGATGAAGATGGGTCTGAAAGATTTCTTAGTTGAACAAGGCCTTAGAGATTTGGAATGTTAAGAAGGAAGCTATTAAGAAACATTTTGATAGGTTGAGTGATACTATAGAGATTCACATTTGTGGAATGATAAAGGTGATGAAAAATGTGAAGAAATTGTCCATGATACTGTGTCCTCTCCTTTAAGTTGTGAAGAAGTTGAAAAGTGCATCTTAGAGCTGGAAAGTTGAATCAGAGTTCTTGACTCTATTGATATAGATTGGAATGTTGTTTTACAACAATTATAGTCAGTACATGGTGGAGCTATTTCTCCAGTGTTTCAAGGTGCTTGATTTATTTTGTTTTCAACTTTTCTTGTATATATAAGTTATTTTCTTAGGGGGAGTTCATTGCATCCTTTGTCTTTGATGGCAAAGGGGGAAAGATTAAATGGGTTGAACAGAAAGGCAAGTTCAAGTTATACTTTTAATAAATGGATGAGTCTATTTTGGTAGGTGTTGCCATCAATGACAAAGGGGGAGATAGTTGCACATATACCTTTGTCTTGTCATTGATGCCAACCCCTTTGTTTTGGAAGAGGTCTGAATTCCATAAGTTTATCGGAAGCAATGTTTTGGGTGAAGCAGTATTGTTGGTTTGCAAGTTGTGTCTAGAGTGTTTGTGTGTTATTCCATAAGTGTTTTATGTTTCAATTACAACATCAAAGTTTATCAGAAGACTTTTTCATGTACTGGTCATCCGTCTAACTATTTACTTTTGGTTTGGAGATTTTTTGGTTTGGATTAAGTGCAATACGTTTCATATTTTTGGGTCCGGTTATATATTTTGGGTTAGAAGCATGTATACACATTATAATCTTCTTAAGGCCAATTTTGTGAGGATGATTGTTTCGGCTTGGTATATATATATGAGACTTGTTGAACGTAACATATATATGTGTGTGCGATAGAGATGTGATGAATATGCAAATATAAATATGAGTGTGATTTGATGCAAGGAATTCTATGCAGAGATGTTTCAATGCAGAAGTAAGGATGAATATAGTTTTACTGATTTGGAAGATTTGGTGGTGTGGATATTTCAATAAGAGAATTGTTTATGCTTTAAACAATAACTGTAATCTGCATACAAAGATGCTTTTGTTCATACAATTTCCTTTGATATTGTAATTTTGTATCTTGCCTCAAGTTTAATTAGCTTCGGGTTTGTAAGTCCCTTTTTGTATCTTGCCCCATGAGCAGCTAACCTTGGTGTGCAAGTCCAAAGTAGTGAGATCTACTTTTTGTAATCATTTTCTAGATAGTGGATTATCTTATGGGTTAACTCCCATAGTGGTTTTTCCTAGTTCGGGTTTTTCATGTATAAATTTTTGGTGTTCTTGTGTGGATGATTTGCGTTCTTATTTTGTGAATCTGGTTAATATAAGTTTACAGTCTAGAATTTTAATTTATGTTGATTCACCTCCCCTCTCAACATCCATTGTGTGTTCAACACATCCTTTATGTGATAGTACCATAGATAAACTTGGTATTCTCTTCAAACTATTTTTAGCTTTGACATTTATTGTGCAGTGGGAGTTTATAAATATGTGTATGGTTATCCTCTTTGATATATTGGTTTGGTAATTACTAACACATAATGAATTTGCATGTTTCATTAGATTTGGATCAACAAATTATGCAAGTTATGGGTTAGCTACCCATTTTTTGTAATGAAATGATTTGGATGTGGACTATATATATCCATGAGATTGTTTTAGTGTTAGTGTAGACTTTGTTAGCTGGCCTTTTTTGTGGTCATTGTGTATTATTATGTTGCACTGAGATAGGAGGATAGATATGCAAGAATTGATTGTGGTTTAGAGTTGATATGTTGATGGCATGAAGTTCTATCTATGATGGTATACCCTAATTTGAGGTATGACTACCTTGGATGAATTTTAATTTTTTGTTGTTGCTATTCTAGGTGGTATGAGTAAGAAAATTACTCAAAGCCTTTTTTATCTTTTTAAATTGATTCTTATGTTCATGTAAAGATTGGTGTAAGTTTTAATGATAGTTGATATGGTTCACCTTCGTATGTTCTTTTTCTTCCACTGGTGGCATGTTGGAGGATGTGAGGATTTTTTCTCGATGATGGTTAAATCATGGTTACTTTTGTAGGTATCTTATTGGAGCATGAAATCATGGTGAACATTCAAATGGTGCATGGATGGATAATGAATTATTTTCCCTTGTTTGTCATTCCTATGGGTGTATTTACAATGTATGATGTCAATTGGGAGAACGTTAGGATTAAGGTGTCATCTACTTTGTAAATCCTATGAAATGGTTCCAACATCATTGGAAATTTTCCTAAGGCACTTAGGGTATTTTGAAAAAATAAAATTTGTAATATTTATTCTCACTATTGTTTATAATAAATTCATAAAGGGTGATGGGTTCCACTAGCAGTAGTAAAGTTGCAGTGCAAACACAATTATTTAAAATTGTTTTTCCCACATGTGGAAATCTTAAACGAGATAATTAATGATATGGGAAGTGGAAAAATGAGTGACATGTGGGATTCCCCAAGTGGGTTCTTGGAAGAGGCAACAAGTGTCTCTTGGTATTTTGTCATTTATTGCATTTAATATAATGTTTATCTTCCATGTTTGGTCACCCAAGTTGGAGGGAGATTATTGGAGCAAAAAATGGTGTCCTTCCAGCTTTTTTGGAGGTAATCCAAGGTTTTGGGATGTTTGGAATGAAGAGCCTTCTTTGGATTCCTTGTTTGATGGTTTTGGGAGCTATTGTCATTCTATGTAAAAAAAAAGTGTATGTAGAATTAATGAGGAACATTTGAATGTAGAGTTACTCTATAGGACCAAGGGCAAGTAAAAACAAAATGAGGTTATTCATAGGTACATAGTTGTTGCCATGTTGGAGGAAAAAAAGAGAATGTAAGTGAATGTATTATAATTAGTAGTGAGAATAAATATTACAAATTATTTTACCAATATACCCTAAGTGCCTTAGAACTCTTTCAAAGATGTTGGAACCATTTCATAAGATTTACAAGGTAGATGAAACCTTAATTCTAACAAATATATACCAAAATATAAAAGATACGTGCTTCCCAAAATGACTTCCAAAATTTAAAAAATGTCTTTCCTTCATGGTGCAAGATAATGCTTTGATACCAATTGTTATTAAATAAATTGTATAAAAGAGGAAGATAATATGAAATATTATACAAATACTTTATAATCAATAAGAATAATAAGCCACTTTATGGAAGAAAACCCTCTAGATATCTCTAATACGAAAACAATTTGCAAACTAATGATGAATCAATGCCTCCTATATATACACCCTTCTTGCACCTAGGATATCACCTAAGCCGAATTATATAATGACACATAAGCCCTAGGTCGATCTAAATAGTTAAATAACAATATAATAATGATAGTATGAGTTAAGAGATGAGGTAGCCACAAGTCAACTACTCATAACCCTATGTATACACTAAGATCAAGGGTGTAGCACTCCAAAATCTTTGAACTTCAAGATCTCGCATCTCTACACAAAGGAAAAAGCTCATGTTAATCCTAGAGAAGTCATCAATGAAATAAATATTTAATATAATTATACACAAATTTATTTAATGAATGCTATCAACAAGACCAAATGTATTAATATAAATCAAATCCCAAATCCCTAAAGCTTTAGTACAGTATATGTAAAGATTAACATGATTTATTTTTCATGTATATCTAATGTTTATGAAATTCTAAATCTAACGAATAATTAATTAACCCCTCTAATAAGTTCAAGATACATTTTAATTCCCTAAAGCCTTTCTCACCAATGTGGACCATATGTGCATGCCACAACATTGTCTTCTCAATAGAAAGATTACAACTCCTTGAATCAAGAAAGGTTCATACCAAAGTGTGTGGTGGTTGCATGAATATGAAATATAGTTCTAGAATGGAACTCCAATACTATGTCTCCATGGATCATATCACACACATTATTAATCTTTCTTAGTTAAAACCAATTCCTCAACAAACTTAGAATTTGTAGAACGTGGAAAAATTGGTCCTCTCATATCTAAAAGTGAACATGAATCTTGCATGCCAAAATATTGAGAGATAATATGTATCCCAAATAAATCTTTCCACCAAGAATGTTAACATAATTAGAAAAGAACTCATATTGAGTTGTAGGTGAAGTAGGATCAATGTAAGAATCATGGACAACTAACTTATGAGTATGTCTAAAAGGAAAATATGGGCACTAACAAATTCAACAAGTGGGGAGAAGTTAATACCTTATAAAATTATACCCCATAAAAAATACAAACTCAATCATAGCATATAATTTCAAAGGCTATTAGAAATGGGAGGTCACAAAGGATAAAATCATATGTCAAAAGATATACAAGGGCGGGAGGCGAAGTTGAAAGAGTTTTATCAAAATGTACGATAAAAAACTAATCAAAGTATATGCATGGATATTAGCCAGGGAAATTGATATAGGAAGATCTATGATGATAGACTATCTAAAGGTGGGAGACTAGAATGCAGATGCATATCATATTGTTGGAACAAGCTCTAATCAAAGTATCATAACTATATGTAGACAAAGGTATATCCAAATCATATGAAGTCTAAATAATATGATACAATCAAAATGAACTTGGCTACGAAAAATATAATAAAAATCAAGGTCAAACCGTAAGGTAAAATGTTAGAAGTGTAAGATTGGTCATGTTCATTGGGAACGTAAGAGAATAAAATCTAATTCACACAAATCTAACTAATTATTTCAATGCAAACAATAAGAATACAATTGAACTAGATTAAATATAGATTTGAATTAATAAAGTAAAATGCTATATAAGAAATTAAATGAGAAGGGTAGGTGCACTTAGCTTTGGGAATAAAGATGGATTAGTTAATGTTGGTGCCATTTATAAAGTTGTCATGCTAAATAAAATAAATGCTCATGGTTTGATGAATATAGTTAACAATTTTGTATAGCCTTAGAAAATATTCATGCGTGACCTTATTCATGAGAATGATCCTATCAAAGGTTGTAGTAATGATCTATTCAAATTTGTGTTCTTTGTGTTTGATTTTGTCAAGGTAGTATTTACAAATACCTTAGTGGAGATTGTTATATTACTAAGGTCAAGTTCTCTTAGGTCAACCACCTATCTAGATTAAATTTATGATTTTGATTGAATGATCAAAAGCAACATTCTCAAGTAAGCGAGTAAGCTCTATGATTCTGATGTAGATTATGTTAGTGTGCACTAATGGATTCTCCATGTGGCCTTACTTTTTTATACGTGAATGAACTAAATGGTAGGACACAATGACAATAAGTAAAAATGTGTATCAAGTTGACTCAAAATGACTAGTATGAAAAAGCACAAGTTAGAAATATTTGAATTTGAAAAATTAAATTTTGGGTTTCATCCCAAGCCACTTGAAATTGACCTGTCAAGAAATGTGTTAGTTTCAAGGGAATGAGCAAATGTATAATAGATAAAAAAAAAAAATTAATAAATTTATATGTAAATAATAATCATAATTTTTTTTTAATAAAATAAAGATAAATATAACTAAAGATAAGATCAAATTTTTGAAAATTTGTATAAATGAATAGCAAATAAATAAGAATACACATTAAATCTTGAACTAAACCTATCCATATATAATTATTGAGACATTCCATCAAAATATATCAAATCTCAATAGAAATTACACTTATACATGTTACATTATCATGATATTGCCTATAAAATAGTATGCTTTATATTATTCATTTCAAGACAAAGTAGATCTTATCCACAACTAATTTTCAACAAGCTTCATTGAAAAGAAAAAACATACGAATACTAGCTAACAAGATGGCCATATGCAAGCACAATGACTATATATGCAGTCATACTAAAGAGCAAATGGTTCATTCTAAGGATAGCCAACCAGAGTCATCCTATAAACAGCATATTCAAACTCCTTTTCTTTGCTGTTGTTGATGCAGGCACGGCAGCCAGCGGAGTAGATGGCAATCAGTGCAACTGTTACTGCTAGAGCAGAGATGATAAGTTTGCGCCAGTCCCTCTTGAGGTTGTCCACCACACCTGCTTTGCATGATTTGCAGTCATAGCAAAGAATATCCTGATTGTTGCTCCATGTTTTACAATCTGGATCTGTGTTGTTTATGGGCTCTGGTTTTTTCTCCCATACTGTAGCATTTATGTATTTGAATTGGCATGAAGTTGGAGGCTTGCAGCAACCAGACTGCCCAATGAAACCAAACTCCATGTCAGACAGTTAAAATATTATATTAAAAGCCCCAAAAATGTAAACTAACAGCTTGCTTGACAGTATTTGTTGTGGGTCACAATCAAGATTTGAAGTTGTTTATAAGTAAATGGTGAGAAAGTTACTGAAAGTTCCATGTCAAAATCCATTGCATCTTATAGTAAACTAGCTAATTTCTGACCAGTTACAACTATATATAGGCAAGACCTTAAAACATTAAAAACAAGAAGTTTCCAAGGTTGGGTTTAGCAGTAACTTCTCTCTTCAAAAAGATAGGATCCTCTGTAATGTGCAGGTTAAGGGCTAACCAAAAAATGTGCACTGATACAATTGGAAGAAGATAATGCTTAAAATGAGACTAAGACTAAAAACTAAAGCTAGAACAAAATAAAAGAACAAACTTGCTAGTAGACCATATAGTTCATTTCCTATCACCTATTGTTTGAAGCCCAAAAAATCTCCAATGGCAATGACAGAGCAGAACTGAGATATAGCTGATTCTAGCTTTTTATACAACTGCAGTTTTACAATCAGGTAAACATAAACTATTCAAAAGTTTACAGTTGCAATGGTATATATCATGTCAATACAAAACTTGGCATTCTTCTTTAATGAGTTTAAGAAGACTACTCTCATAAGAAGACCACCATAGTAGGCATGAGTTTTCCACAGTCTATAATAAGTGCAATATTTCTGAAAAAACTGTGTAAATTTTTACAAATTGACGTTTCAGATTGCACTCAGCAATCTATCATCAGAAAAAGAGATAGATGGAGAGGAAAGACCAGAGAGAGCGAGGAGTAGGCATGAGGTGGAAGGAAAGACAAGGACAAAGAATAACGAAATGGAGAAAATAAAAATAGTAAGAGATAAAAGGCATACGAAATATAAGACCACCATATTCAAGCCACACACCCACATTCCTAGCAAAGTTGGAAATTTTCAATGTTGTGAACACAAAATACTCTACTGACATCAAACCGAATTCAGTCTGGGCTATGTATGTTGAAGCAATAACAGGGAGAAAAAAAGGGTCCAACCTGAATGGGTGATAAATGGGTTTTATAGAACTGCTCTGCAACAGCATTAACTTCATTCTCTGCTAAACTCTTGCAAATACGAGCTTCTTTTAAGCAGCTCTTTATCTTGTTCCAACTGTAGTTCTTATCTACTTGACCCTGCAACCACTTTGAATAATCTCCCAGCCTATACTCCTTATACTCTCTTCCCTCAACGTTCCTCCCATCACCTTTATAAGTCACAGAAAATGCAAAGACAATGAAGCCAATCAACATCAAAACTATGAGGGAAGACAGCAGAACCAGATACAGAGACAAGGCCCATGTTAACCTGAAGCATGCACCCACAAAACCTGCTACAGACAGCAGCATAACAAAGGCCCCTAGTCCTATGACAGGCCATTGCAGGAACCTTTCACAGTCTGTGGTGCCTTTGTTAGCCAGCCATATGCCCTGCCTTAGAATCCAGAGGGATAACAGGAACGCTAGGAAATTGATGGTTGCTATGATTTTGTTGCTCACACGAGCCATGGTGGCTTGCTCCAACTTGTGATAAGGCTGGTGCATAGGCAGAGATGGTAAGAGATGTTTCCTTTTGAAGCCATACTACTTCCAAAGTGTACGACAACATCATTAAAAAGGGAGGTTCATGCGTATGTCCTTTCTTTGCTCTTCACTTTAGCTCATGCTTCACGAGGTGCCCTCGCAATTAAAAATGTTTTGATTTTTCCTCTGTTTCCTTCTAAAATTTGTTTGAATTTGCAAGGCACCATGACAAACATTGCCGTTAAGAAAAAGTGAGGGTTTTTTGTTTTGTGTCTTTTTAATGTTATATTGGTCTTTGGAATATGAGCTTTTATTGTTTACCAACATTTACTGCGAGGTCATGATTGTTATAGTTTCATTTTAAATAGTCTTAATTTTTGTTAATCAAGTAGTTGTTTTTATTAAAGATTTGATAACACATGGGATGATTTTATCATTAAAGTGATCTGCGAAGTACATTTATAAAGTCTTTCACATGATATGTTTTTTGAAATGCTTTTGCATGTGGTTCTTTCCATTCTAAAATCTGATTGATATGTGTTCCCAAACCCAAATCAGTAAAGAGTGATACCACATGTAATGAAACATGCTCCTCTTAAGCAATATCATGTAGCTAAAAGTATAGCATAGCTAAAACACAAGGTTCTCAAGCGTACACAATACCATGTCCTATCATTCCCTCTAACACTTGGCCCCAACCAATTGGAAATCCATGGCCACGTCTCTCTGGAGCTGATACCCCTTTTATAATTGCACATATGATCATAGTCAATCTGTCATATAGTGTCCCATCGGATCTCATAGTACTCAATCCCTAGGTCTTGAGAGTCACTTTGAAACAATTTACTCAATGTAACTACACTAGTGGCTCTCTCATATACTGCTCTTTGGTCATGGATAGGAATCCATAGGATGCACCATACATCCTCTAGTGTAACAAATGCCTACCCAAGTAGTAAGTGAAAGGATCTAGTCTCAGAGTCCCATCGCTTCACCAATGTAGTAATCAAACCTCAATTAGTCCTAATCTCGGGCATGAAGCAAATATAGTAGATGCATAGTGCATGTAAGATCAATCCATGGGGGCTTCACTGACTAGGCAATATTATATCACGTGTTCATATTGTGGGCTTTAAATTCCAAAGATCAAAAACAATATATTACTTACCTAGTGAAAATAGGGGGGGTTTTAATTCAGATTGTGTATTAGGAGGCGATGACAAAAAAAGAGTTCAGAATAATATTTTTTGAAAATAGAAAGATTATTTAGTATGCCATTAACGCACGTGATATAACTCAAATTAATTAAATAAAACTCCCGTAGATCAATCACTCACCCTCATTTAAATGTTTTCGTAAAGACATGTAAGTTGGCCACTCTCCCGAATATACAATGGTTTGAGTATTACCTATAGTCATTTGCTATCCTATGTTTCAAATTTGGCTTGTTTAACCTAAGGGAACTAGGAATATTAAACCAAAAAAGCAATTTCAACAAAAATAGCCAGCCAAATGTGTCGCATTTATCACAAACGCGGTGCACTAATGCAATTGCATTAGGCTTACAAGCAGATGCGGTGTATTTAACAAAACAAATGCGTCAGAATAAATACGAATGGGGCATGAACACAATTTAAGAATGACAGCCATATACATTAGAGATATCAAATGCAACACGACACAATTGTCTGGCTAAAATTTGGCCCTAAAAGTATAACAAAAATAGGAAAAATTGACCAAAATAACAAACATTGGTAAGGTACTTACCATGGGGCCCAGTTTGTAGGTCGTCCAAAGGTAGTTGCTCTCCTCTCCTCGAATTTCTCAAAGGACCCAAATAAACCTAAAAGGACCTATTTATAGCTAAATTTTGTCTTGCACGAAACAAATTGTTGAGCATTTTGTACTGGCTGCAATCATTTTTACCTTCCACACTTAATAAATGGCTGAAGTTATTTTGGGTCCAAAACAGATCTTTCGTACAACGTGTTAGCGACAGGTTAGTCAATCGCAGCCGTTAATTGCAAAATCGACAGTGTAAAATGCATGACTAACACGTGTTAGTCAATCCGTACTGTCGTTTTGGAGCCAGAATAGACGTGTCCCCAATAAATTGACCCTAGAGACCTCTTTCTTTTTTTCTTTTTTTTCTTTTCCTTTTTTGTGAACTGTTTTTGGACTCAAAATCATATTATTGACAACTTGGTTCTCGAGTTTCAAATTATTCGAGGGGCATTATAATATCATGTTGTCACTAAGGCATATAACTTGAAGTGATTTTTTCTAATTTTCTTTGAAACAACGTTCAATTTTGCATTGTCTCAAAGAGGGGCAAAATGTAGACATTGAATATAGTCCTTCATTTGCGACAATGCTTTTCACTAATTTTTCATCTTTGATAATTGAATGATCTTTATTTTTCGATTACGACTCATGTCTTTCTTCTAATTCAATGTAATTAATTAATTTTTAATTATTTAATTACAGTTTCTTCTAAACCATCATTTGTCTAATCAATTTCCCTATTCATCATTAATTGCTCTATTCTTCCTAGATTAAATAATTATTTATTTATTCAATCCCTTTACTAACCTTTCCTCTTAGATTAGATAATTCTTAAATTATTTAATCTATCATAATTTCAAAGTTCCCCATCATTAAATGAATTTAATTATTCTTTTAATTACTACTAATATATGTGTGAGTGAAATAATTAAATTTATTTCACTCCACTTACCAAATCCCTCACTCTAACATGCTAATTTTCCTCTCTACTTCTCTCACACTTTCTCACTTGACTCTTACATACTCTCCACTTACCTCTTACGCTTTCCTATTTCCTCTATCTCTTTCTTCACTCAACTTACCATTTCATTTAATCTTGATCATTCACCACCCAAAATCAAAATTGGTCCCAGCCATGTATTGGTATTCAAGTATTTATAAATTTCAAATCAAATCCTCTCTTTCAATAACCACACCTTCTAAGCATTTTCAAATTATCACTTGAGCTTTCAATTTGTGAGTTCATGCACTTAATTTTTTAGAGCAATTCAAATTATGGAGAAGAACAATGGAGATCATGTGAAATGATGTAGCTTTGGTTTGCTTTTGAATTTGTTTCTTTTGTTGTTGCATTTGATTTCATTACTTCAATGGTTGAGTAGTTTTTTAGATTAGAAACTTGAGTTTCTGGTTGCTTTGTTTTTTCTTTGCTTTCCTCCCAATTTCCTATTCGATACTTATAATTGAAGATTTCAAGTCAATAGCCAATGAAAATGAGACATTTTTATAAAAAAAATCTTCTTCACTTCCCGTTCTACAATACCTAGGGGGTAGCCCTATAACAATATCAGTCGATTTTACCAAAAGTTAACTAAGATATTGTATAATAGTGATGTTCTCATAGCATCAAGAAGATATAAGATCTACTTAGAATTGGCATAATTATTGGAGACAATTCAAAACTGTCTTTGAGAACATATATAACCTAAGATAACATGAAAAACATAGATTGATTTGTCATTTTTAGCTTTTCTTTTTGGATTTTAGGTGAAAACAACATAGATCGGTGCTTTATTAGGGTAACATAGTTAGTTCAAATCATATAGATGCTTTCTTCTAGTAATTAAACTCCATACTAGTGGGCTACAAGCATTGTAGGTCCTTATAATAATACACCCTATATTCTTCTTTTAGATCCTTAATTCAAAACTTAATATCCTTGTGATTTGTTTAAAGTATCTATTTAAAGTATCTAATCCTTTCCTTGAAAGAAAACAAGAAACAAAACACACACAATTACAAGAAATTTGCAAGGACAAATTTTTGTAATGCTTGATCATTTCATTTATAAATGATCTAAATATACATTAAGAAGATAATTGTATCAACTCATGCTTTCATATATTGCAACTAATATGAATTTCTCTATACAAAATATTCATCCACAAACCAAAACTTCTACTAGAAAAATAACTAACCATTTGACACAAAGACCTATCCAATACAAATATTTCTAAAATTAGTTTGTACAAGGCTCATATTCCCTTGAGAAATAAGCTAAAAGTCTTGTATAGATGTCATTTTTTCATTTAACCAGTTCATTACAATAGAAATATGTCACAAAGGCATAACCACTCCATATAAGTAAAAAAAAGACACATCAAGCCATGAGAAAGTGTTACAGAGGTTGAAACAATTTCAAAACATCCTTGAAAATTATTGTAGCATGCATGGGAAGATGGAAACTATTATTTCATAAGCCAAAAGACAACTATTATTTCATAAGCCAAAAGATAGAACAAAATTATTAGCCACAACTAAAATACTAGTGAGTAATTCAAAATATCTCCACTTGTATTTTCATCTGTTGGTTGGCATATTGATAACTAAAATATCATGACTAATTGAAATATAAATATGCGTTATTCAAGATAATTCTCAATCCACCTTTCATACATCTTTTCAAAGGGCCATTGGAAATATAGTGTCTTTATAACCTATCAGTCAATGTGCATGGTATATCTGACATTCAATATGGCTCTAATCTCCGAATAAACTTGTTAAGTTTTATCTCTAGGGTGAAAAATTCATCTAATGTACTATTTAATATATTTGTGTCAAATTCATCGTCGTAGTACACAAAAGACTGCAAAGTAGGAACCATTATGCGGTTTGATAGCTTCAAAATTGTCTAGAATGACTTACAAGATTATCTTCTTTGTAGTTTTGTTATGCATGTAAGGATCAAAAAGTACACATTTCAAAGTGTCATCTGATACCTGCTTAAAGATGCCCCAATAACTGTGCAATTAAAATTGCCAATACTTATGCACAAATGCCCCAATATCGTGCACTATGGGTACCAATAATGGTGCACAAATGAGCCAATTATGGTCCAAAAATACAAAAAAATGGGTGGTTATTGGTACATATGAAATTTATTAATTAACTTTAATTTTTTTCATTTTTTATTTATTTAGATTTAATAGTTGAGAAGTTGGATATGCAAGAAATGAACAATTATTGAAACATAGACGATAATTGATGCTCTTCCCCTATATTACTTCATGTTGTAGTCATTCATTTTAATGGATGGCTCATGAGAGGAGAGTATTCCATGAGTTTTGTGATACCTCACAAGTAACAAAATTACTAAGGTGTAGAGGCAAGGCTAGAGATAAAGTAGCACTGAACTCATGGGATACTCTCCTTGTACACTAGGATGATTCTTACAACAAACCTCATAATAGTCTTAATGGTGAAAGCAACATAAAAGATAATTTGTACTCAAATTCTTAATGAAAGAGACTATCAACTACCATTCATATGCTCTTGTAAATGCTTTGTCTATAATAATTACTATTTATACTATGACATTATTAATTATAAGCAATAGATCAATTACTTATATATATTAACAAAATTTAATGCAATAATATTCTATAAATTTAATTGTAGAAGTGATCTCCTTTTCATGAGAAGGTACATAAGAGTAAATTACAAGTTCAATGTCTAAGAAATATTTCTATATCAGCTAAGTATTCAATATTTGAATATCAATTTTATTTCAAGATTGCATCTTTAAACTAGCAATTCTAATTAGAGATAGTTTACCATCATAGAATTGGCCCTCCTAACATAAGAGTTGAATAGCTGTCAATAAATATGCTTGCTTGCTTGACTTCCCTTCTCATTTTCTATGACTATTTTTTTATAGAAAAGTTCATTCTTTTAATCTTCTTAAAAATTGTCTTCCCTATTAATTAGATATACCTACAAAGATTAATCCTCATTCCACTATGTTAAAGTGGATTTCAAAATATTAAAAAATATTTCCTAGTCTCTCTTGTTGTGTTACCTATGTAATGTTTATATCAATTTTATTCTCAATACTTAAATCGATCTTATATTACCCTTAAGAAATAAAAAGAAAAAATGATTATTAAGATAAAATGCATGTTTGGATCTAGCATAATTATTATATAAATGTAATATTGAAGTTTGTTATGATCTAGTTCTTAATATATTTTCCATTTAAAAAATAATGTGTGTATGTGAAGTGTGAACCTTTTAACTTTTTTTTTGCTCTATATTCTTGATATAATAATATCAACCATGACATGACAATGTGCTTATTTCTAATACAAAAAATAGGATCTTGTGTGAATATTTTACTAAAAAATACTTCTTATGAAAACCTTGATAGTTTGGCAAACTCTTCAAATCGACTAGACTTCCTGTAAACATTTGCTTGATTTCTCTCTCAGTGTAATTCTATATTTTCATCATGGCTAGATCTCCAAAATGCCATTTGTTATTGGACCTTCTAAATCTACTAGAATTTGTTACACCCTAAAATCTAGGAAATCTACCATTAAAAGAAAGTGAAGGACATAAGTTCTCATAAAAGTGATAATTTCAATTATGCATTTGACTAATCACAACTATTTGATGACAATACTATTGAAGTGTAGGGGGAAACAAGAGTGTACTAGCTTAAACATGCAAACTAGGAAACATTTCCAATCTTAATTTCATTGGAGAACAATAAATTAGGCTAAGATTTAGTCCCTTAGGAGAGATGAGCACTATGATTAATTGTTGTCTTTTTTATTGATATGATTGGACATAATTAAGATAGAAATGATACAAGAACTAGGTAAGATGCTTGAAAATTGACAAGATTTAACATAAACATATAGAAACTAGATATAAAAGAAAGTGTACAAGTGCATATCTAGAAATGAGATACAAAAAAGAACTTGTTATTGAAATTTGAGCTGAAAATGCTAGTCAAGTATGCTAGGCACCCTAGAAGGAGGTGTTTTTGTCAACCAAAACTTCAGATTTTAGATTAGGGTTCTTTGTAGATCTCTCCCTCTGAAATTTAGCCAAAAAGTGATAGTAACAAGTGCAAATAAGCATATACCATGATTTTTTGCCTCTTCAAAATTCAAAACTATATGTCTCAGTCTGTTCTTTACAACTCTACAACTTTTAACTATCTGATTTAAAACTTACACACAAAAACACAATGAAAAGTTGTGCTATATAGGAGTTTGTCTAAGTCAAACCTTGGGTATGAATTAACCTCCACTACAACTATGATGTGATGTGAGAAAGATTACCCTTAGTAGGACAAAAGTTGTAAACCTTAAACAAAATGCTAAATTGACCAATGATACATTTTTTATGAACTTCTTGCCTTGAAGGTTCACAAAAGGTTGATGTTGCTTGATAGGAGTTAATGCATGCCTTCATTCATGGAGGAACACAAACTTGATCATGATTGCTAAACTTGAATGCTTGAACACAAATTATTATAGAGAGATTTTTAAAATGAGGGGGATTGATTTGTATTTATTAACTTACATGTTTTGGGAAGAAGGCTGACATCAGGGAGCACTTTCTTGTTCTACGTTTTCCTAACCATTAGAGGTTGAAATTTGGGCATAAAAATACAAGAGTGCCACTAGGTGCTATAGTCTAGGAGGTCTATGGCGTTAGGTGCTATATTCCTATCTTTCTAAGTTAAAACCAAAATCAATGAGCTCAGGATTGTGTTAGACTTCTAGTTTTGGCCACAATTGAGCACAATCAGTTATGATTGAAGAGCCCAAAATGAGTGTGAAATTGTAGAAGGGTACAATTTATGACAATATATTTAGCCCCCACTTTATTGGGAGTATGATCTTAGGGTATGTGCACCAAGATGGTGAAAAAAAAGTGGCAACTAGCAAAAACATGCCTAAAATAGACGAAATACGTGTATGTTTTTGATAAATTCAAAAACTATGTACGTGTTATTTAAAATAAAAAACACATGCACTTTTATGAGGAAAAAATGCACGAGTAAGTGTTATGGTAAACAAGAAAAGCACGTACATGTTTTGCTGACATTAAGCTAGAAAAGGAACATGACCTTAGATGCTAATTCCTTTTGTCTTCCCTTACATTTTTTCCATCAAGATATATACATAAAATATAACATTTAAGTATAAAATAATATTTTATGTATATATTGGCAGGATGTTTGAGAATGATTTTAGATCTCTAGGAGTCATAATGTAGATTCTAGATTTTAAGAGATCTTATAATTTTTTAGATTTAGTCAAATTTCGGTAACCACTGGGCTTTTATCATCATTCTCTTTCTATATCTCTATCTCACACTCTTTGTCTCCCCCAAGCTCTAGACCTATATGTTTTCCTTTCTCTCTCCTCCTCCCTCTCTTCCTTTCTCTATCTCACTCTCTCCTCTCTCCCAAAGCTCTATATCTTATAATCTTTCATACCTAATCAAATTTTAATAATCACTAAGCTCCTATTATCATTCTCTCTATCTCTATTTCACTCTCTCAGTCTCCCTCAATCTTTAGACCTATTTCTCTTCCTATCACTCTCCTTCTCCCCTTCTCTCTCCCATATCCCTATCTCGATCTCTCCTATCTCCAAAATCTTTAAACCTCCCTCTCTCACCCTTCTATGTATCTTCCCTCTCTTCTCTACCTACCTCACACACATTCTCTCCTCTCTATCTCACATCTCTCTCCCATCTCTATCTCTCTCTATCTCTCTCTAGACTTATCTCAATCTCACCCTTTCCATCTCTACTTATCTCTATCTCTCCTCTCCTTCTCTTTACATACCTCTACCTCCCTCCCTTCCTCCCTCCCTCGCTACCTCTATTCATCTATATAAATTTTGATTTCTCACTCTCTTTCTCCCTCCCTCCCTCTCCCTCCCTCCCCCCTTCCCTCTCCATTTCTCTTTATCTCCCCTCTCTCTCTATCTACTTACCTTTGGTACTATCCCTCTCTACTTTTATCTCCTGGAACTCTCTACCTCCTTCCCTTCATACTCTCTCTCTCTCTCTCTCTCTCTCTCTCTCTCTCTCTCTCTCTCTCTCTCTCTCTCTCTCTCTCTCTCTCTCTCTCTCTCTCTCTCTCTCTCTCTCTCTCTCTCTCTCTCACATTCCCTCTCCATTCTCTCTCTAACTACTTATCTCTATCTACCCTCCCTCTATTTGAATACCTATCCTTCCCTCCATCACTCCAACTCTCCCCTCCACTTCTCTCTATCTATCTAGGTATTTAGATAAATAAATTATGGGGGGAGTGTAGGAGAGGTTGGTAGATATAGATAAGTAGAGAGAAAAGGAAAGAGAAAGAGGTAATAGAAAGGGAGAATGGGGAGAGAGGTGTGATTGATAGAAGTGGAAAGGTAAGGTTCAAGAGGTAGAGGGAAATATAAAAATAGAGGTCTTGTAGGGAGGGAGATATATATAGAGAAAGAGAGAGGGAGAGGTGAGATAGTAATAAATTGTGAGGGGAGGATTAAATAGAGAGAGGTGGAGAGGGAAGAGGAGATATAAAGAAAGGTGATATCGATATAAGTGGAGGGGAGAGTTGGAGAAAGGAAGGGAGGGAGAGGTATTCAAAGAAAGGGAGGGTAGATAGAGATAAGTAGTTAGAGAGAGATTATGGAGAGGGAAGGAGGGAGAGAAAGGGAGAGAAAGGGAGAGAGGTAGGGAGAGAGAGTGAGATGAGATAAATAGTAGTATCCACGAGGAAAGGAGGTAGAGAGTTGGGATACATAAAAGTACATAGGGATGAAAAGAGAAGTGGGTAGAGAGAGGGAGATGGGAGATAAAGAGTACAAATAGATGGACAAGTAGAGAGGTGTAGAGAGGGAAGGAAGGATGGATGTAGGAATAAAGAGAGAGGGTGGGAGGGAATTTTATTAAGAGAAATAGAGGTAGGTAGGGAAGGAGGGAGAGGTATGTGTTGACTCTAAATTTTACTTTGAAAGAAGACAACCTTATGGGAAATTCAATGATGGGGGACCTATTGCACATAACTCACTAAATGACCTCTGAATTTAAGAAGTCGAATCTTCCTTATAGTTGGGAGGAAAGGGAAAGGAGAAACTTAAAGCAAAATGATCTAAACTACTTAGGTGATGCGCGAGAGCATTTTGTAAAAGCATTAACAACATATAAAACCCAAAAACATATGGTTTTAAATTCCATTCAACAATCTATATATCCGAATAGAACCACAATTAAGACACAATCGAGATCCCTTTGAATCATAAAGAAATACACATCACACATCCACCAGATAACATGTGCAAAACATAGTTTAATCGATAAAGTATTAGATATATATCTCTAAAGTCATCAGAAGTACATGAAAGCCTAGAAAACTATCAAAGCATACTGAAAAGAGGCATCACAAAGGTCGTAGGCACAATTTGATTATCCCTTCCTCAGAAAAACCAACAGCGAAAAGGCTAGAATTACATCTAAGATACTTAATTATTCTTTTTAAAAGTTTTGAACCCCAAAAAAAGGGAAAAACAAAGCATAAATAGAGCCCTCAGCTCTGCTAACAGTTCAAAGCATCCGCCAGCCATGCGCAACCGCTTCTAAAACTGAAAACACTACTGTGGCATCTCGCAAGAACACACCCATCAAAACCGCTTCTAAGGTTGTTACTTCCACCCTACCGTGGCGATCTTCGTTCCTGCCCGAACAAAAAATATTTTGTGCGAACCGTAGCTTGGAAGATAGCTCACCATAGAAAACACACGACAGCTATGGGGACATCTGCCAAAGGGCATACAGACAACAATAATATAGGCAATGCGGAGATGCCATGTGTCCCTATCTTCGCAAGATGTAGGGTGGGGTCCAACAAAATACCTAGTCATTAAAGTTGAGCCACTTGGCAACCCCATGTTCCTTCAAACCTCGAACATAAAAAGTGGGCCATCAGGGACAATGCCGAGATGACATTTGGCCCATACGCTGAGCATAGCTGGAAAGTTAAAAGGAAAAAAAAGGCCTGTCGATCAAAATTCGACCTTCGTACTTCAACTTGAAATAATGTTAACATTTCTTGGCAACTAAAAGGGGGAATTTTACCTGCAGAATGCAAGAACCCAAAATTGCTAGTTCGAAGACAAGACTTCATCTCAGGATAGGGCAGAGTAGATCAAAAACCTACTACAATGAGGACCAATCTCCCTCAAAGGGCAATACTTGTGCTTCCAGATTCTGATAATGTTGATCCAAATAGATTATTTCATCGAAAGGCAAGCCTACCGGTTCATCATGGACCAATTTCAAGAGTGCGTAGAGCTGAGCTAGGGGGTGTAGGAGATGTTCAACCTCTTCCATTGAGATAGGGTCATTCAGGCGCTTGATGAGAGTCCCGTTCTACTACAAATGCTCGACCTGATTTAATACTTGCTCAACTCCTAGTACAAAACCATCCGCGAGGAGTAGAAAAGGTAGGCCTAATGAAACAAACCTCTCTATACGCTGCTTGATATCTGGGACGAAGATCTACAATGGCTCAAGTGTCGCTGATATGTGCATAATCACTCTATGGTGGCTGATGAAAATTTTTATCTTCTTGATCAATTACCGATGGTCTTCTATTCTCTTCTCTCTCAATTCTTCATCTTGGGCTGCATACAACACTTGGATTAGGTCCTGAGCCATGGGGATCTTGGGACCAAGGATGACCATAAAGTTGTTGATGAGGGCTCCCACCTCAGCGTAGAGAGATTGCGCTTCTTGAATGAACCTCTGCACAGGTTGCAATGAGGGGTTGTATTGCTTAATTCTTTCCCAATGGGAAACATACAATTCCACCAGAATTGTTGAAAAGTCCTGAGAAACCTGCATGGGGGGAGGAATACTCAGCAACCATGAGACTTCCTTTCTCTTTATAGTTACTTCATGTTGTATCTCCTTGCACCTGTCTTTCTCAATGATCACTTGGCTTTCTAGAATGAGGATCCTAGTGCTTCCATCCTACACAACTTGTTGGAGCTGTGATGTATGCTCCCGCTCCTATTGCAATGAAACCTCTGCGTCTAGAAATTTCCTCTCGGCCTGCTCTAGACTATTCTCCCTTTCACGCAACTCTACTTTGAATCTCTCTTTCTCCTCTGAAAGCATAACATGTGCGTCACTTAGTTGCCGAGCGTACTCTTCCTTTAGACGAATTTCTTCATGCAGTTGTGCTTGTACTTGGGTGGCATCTCTAGAAGTTGCTCTTAGCTGTTGGATCTCCAAGTCTTTCCCCTGCAATTCTTTTAAGGCTATGTATCTTGTCGTTTCCTAGCCCTTCAACTGAGAACTCACATTATTAAGGGTGGACTGCAACTTTCGTTTTTCTAAATTAGCCCGTGTCAGCAAACCTTGCAGGCGATTGATCTCTGCACTTCATGCTTTGTCTTCTTTTCTCTGTTGGGTCATGGATTCTCAGAGATTCACATTCTCTACTTGAATTTTCTCCAAGCGACGACTCTTTTTGGTGAAGTCTGAAGACACGGCCTTTGAAGTTTCTTCCATCATTTCAACCTTGTCAGACACCATGGCATTTAGAAGGTTGACATCGATAGCATGCAAAGTGTAATCATTGGGTCTCATTTGAGATTACGACTTATCAACCTTGGGGAACAGGTTTGCAAAGAAGAGACAATCTTTCTCTTCACTGAAATGTGTCTATAGGTGTGGATGGGCTGGCTGGGCACCCTCCTTTTCTTTTCATTTCCCCATTCTGCTAATGCAGGTAGTCTTGGAATAGGCAACTTGCTGCTGGAAATCATTTGGGTTGTCAATAACCTGGCCCGCAAACGTTGCGCTAGGGGGAACCACAAAGGGGAATTGGGAAATGGGCCCACCTAAAGTCATCTGAATAGGATGGGAAAGGGTTGTTGGAGAAAATAATGGGATGAAGGGAGAGGCTCCTGAAGGAAAAGGATCGGTGGATGCTACCCCAATAATTGGGGGAGGAGTGGACTCTTCAAAACCAAGCCTACGCGAGACGGAGGTTGCTTCAGACATTTGCATGGAAAAAGTCACGGCGATAAAAGTGTGGTTTGGGAATGGAATGGAGGCCTGTGGAAATGCATCTTGGGGTTCAACCGACATCCCAGTTGGTGCTTATGTAAGGGCAGTTAGAATCCGGGTTTGCATTATGACAAGAGTGACAACAGAGGAAACAACTTGAGCAGAAGAAAAGGGGGAAGAAGGGCATACCTGAACCGTGGAAGTCACCAACCACTGAGGATCCAAGGGGACTCCTAGGGCTTGAGGAGATAAACTCTTCTTTGCAGAACTCATATACTACGTTTTTCTAGGAGGGGAGTTATGCGCCTGCTTCTCAGCTTGTCTTTTACTGGTCGTGGAACGGGGCCTGCGAGTGGAACCGGCTAAAGGAAGGAGAATATGGGGCTCTGGATCTTTCTCTTCAATACTTATAACCTTGACGTCTTGCCACTAGGTCACCTCGGGAGATGAGTCCCCACGTGGAGAACTCTCACTTGTCTCTTCATCAGATTTATTGTGCTGACACCATTCTATCTCAAAGTGCTTGTCCAAGGGGGAATTCCTGATATTAGCTCTAGGCTAACTCACTTCCTGTCGATAGATCCAAAAATCCTCGCTCCTTTCTGGGCCAGGAATCCAAAGTCATGACTTCAAGCATCGCCCAAGGAATAGGCTTCGCGGGATTATACCTTTGCACGACTAAATAAAAGCTCAACCATGGGGGGTGCTTGAGGATAGGAAAATAATTGAGACCCACATACAAATTTGGGTCATCAGCCTGAGGATTTGTGTGCCCCTCCCATGAGCTTTGTGGCTCATGCTTTGTTGCATTTTCCCTCCTACTGAGGCAACCATCTGGGTCATATCTCCAAGAATCATCAATCACTACTAACCCGAACTACACTAGCTTGGATGTCAGGACCTCTTCTGCGATGTTCCTCTGGACCAGAGTGATTAGACCAATTGCCTTGTGGTCCTTGGTGATAGAGGTATCATTCTTTCCCGACTTGATGGCCCTCTCAATCCTCACCAACTGCCACACGATCTCCAAAGCAAGGGTTCTCTCAGTCACATAGACAGGTAAGCGGAATGGTTCCTCGGAGAAACCATGCACTCGGACAAAAGAAAAATCATTTCCTATGAACCAGTCGCAGGGAGTGTGCTCATTTTGCATCCAATTCATCTGGATCTGAGAGAAACGGGCTAGTGGTTCATTAGGGATTGAACCAAAATCCTTAAGCACGGGAGTCAAGAAACAGTCGGAAAGCTAGTATGCATCAAAAGAAGCTAGTAATAGGGGTGTCCAAGCTAACATTGACATCTTGTTTCCTGACTCGTCGCAGCTAGCCAACCGCATATGTTGGCTGAAAAAGACCTCATTCTAGTGCAAGAGCAGATGGACCAAGACCGAGGTAAATATGAACCGCCACAACTGCTGAAACTCTGACAATTGCCTTACCATGGCTCTAGGTATAAAAACCGAGAAGTCAAAATGGAAAGACTCCCGCTGCTTTTTGCATTTGAAAAGAAAGCTCATCATCGCAGTCGTGATTTCCTGATTATTCTCATGACCGCATAGCCATGCAAGAGTAGATGAGATATCTTTGAGTTCCTCCTGTTTCAGGTCACTGAAGGACAAAGGGAGCTTTGGGAGCCCAAAAGACAGACTCCGGTTGGGTGTACTCTAGCAAAAAGACAAGGCATCTCTTCTGTCGTTTTACAGTTCTTCCATGGTGGTCTCAGAGAACACTTTTGTCCCTTCAAAAATTGGATAACACATCATATCCCTTATGGCTTCTCGGGAGATCACTTCTCTAAAAAATGAGCTGCTAATTGAACAGGAAGCAGGTCGAACCTGTCGGCGCATATAGCCACGAGCTCTGGACAATGTGGAACCAAAGGGACCACAAATTGAGGCGTGCCACTGCTCCAGAACTGAGCCGCCATTGATTGTGTTTCCGCCCTGTGGTGGAGCATTCTACTCAATGCAGCCTCCTTGAGGTTCTTGGGCTGCTTGCGGATTTCATGCTCGAAGACGTTCCTGAAAGAATCTAGCACATCAGAAGTATTGTGGGTGACCGTCTTCGACTTGACTTTGGTTTTTGGGTATTCCATCTTCGAGAGGAATAGCATGTGATGAGTAGGAGAGCTCTTCAAAAAAATCTACCCACAGTCCCCCTTGAGCAGAGCCTGAGGATGTAGCTTCGACTTCCATTTTCTGCTTGAGAGCTTTTCATCGTCAACCTTTCAAAAGAACACTAAACACTTAGGTTACAAAAAGAGCAATAAGATGAAAATTGGGCAACCTCATTCCTTTAATACGCTGTGTGCCTAGATTTTCGTGAAAGGGGATGCTTAATGGAAAGCATCTGTTTACACGTATGCCAACTCACTTTGTAGTTGCAATTAACTCTGATGAGGACAAGTGCTGCCATCTTCACTTCCCAAGGGAGCATTTATTTAGCCCATCTTTGATTGAAGCCACTTGAGACAAAAAAAAATCACCCAGATGGATCTCCTCCTTAACCAAGAAAATCGGCAGACAGCGAGGCTCGCACAAGATAAGACAGTCATGCGGAAGTCATGGTTTAAAACGTGATGTACTTACACATACGTGTGGAGTTTGTTTGCATCAACTCCTACTTCGAGGTACCAGGCAGGATATCGCCAACTCTGAATCAAATCTTATTTTCTTGTGCAAATTAATGAAGAATGACAGGAGCATTAACGTCTCAACCACTTGTCACCTTGAGATGAAATTCATTATAAATATATCTTTTCAAACATTCTTTTGCATAGTGTTAGCCTCAATGATGGAGTTTCTTCAGAAGATGGATACTCCTGTTAGATTCGTCGGTAGCAAAGCTTAAGTCGCTTTCCTTGGGAACATTTCTGACCGGAGGCTATAGATGATGACAAGGAAGAAGAACCCCCTTATAATTGTCACTGTCAAATGGGTGCTCGGTGAAGATTTTATTGACAATGTGGACCAATACCATGTAAACATGGACATCTGTTCATGCTTCATGGCCTCGCTATTGGATTCCGGATTGGCTGGGCTATTGACCTCGTAGCTCACCAAGGGATTCTTTTCCCAAGACTATCTAGGAGGGCTGGAAGATGTGGTGGTGTACTATGTCCCTTTTAGGGGCCTTCCTCTAGCATCGGATCTGAGGAACTTTATTTCTTCTATTGAGGAGGTGACTTGGCACCCGCTTATTGGTGGTCTAAAGACAATGACGCTATCATCCCACCGGTTTTGCGCAGAGCTTGCTGCGAAGTTCCTCCTACGAGTCCACATGATAATTCTAGTCCTAGAAGGTACTCTAATTTAAGGGACTACATCTTTCCATGGGTCTGGATGTCGTACATACAACCAAATGTGGTTGTTATCTCCATGGTGGGTATGCCTGGTGGCGATCATGGCCATGAGTGGTTAGAGGGAGAGGACACTCCAGATGATAGTGAGGACCCATATTTTCAGATGGAGGATGATGAAGATGGGGAGGATCAATGAGAAAGTAGCGGCCTATTGTTGATGGCTTCATCTTGCAACTTTTGTAAAAAGGAAGGCCAGGGGCCTGTCCATGAATTGTATAACAATAAAACATCCATAATATAATGATTTTTCTTTTCTCTTGTTTAATTATGGCATATCTTGTGATTACATCTTGCTTGCTTGGGAAGAACACTGGGAATAATTAAAATAAATAAGGCACACAAAAACATTATTTACATTATGTACATTTAGAGAGGAAAAAATTAATGAAACGATTTGAGGTGGAGCCCATTGACCGAGATCTAGAGAGTCTCCCTACATATCCTCGAGGTCGAATGAATTGAAACCCTTGCAATCTATGATGCGGAAAGGTCCCTCCCACAAGACATCAAACTTAGCATGTTGACGGGGCTTGGCCGCTCTTTCATTATATTTCAACACAAGGTCGCCTGGTCTGAAAATCGGATTAGAACTCTTTTTGCTATCGAACCACCTTTTGATGGTTTGTTGCCGGTTCTGGAGAGATGCAAAAGTTGTTTCTCTAGCTTCTTCTAGTTCCATAATCTCTGCCAACCTCACGTCCATGGGACCATTTTCTGCTACTTCGATAGACTTGAGTAACTGTAGGGGGGTATGTACACAAAGATGGTGGTCAGAAAAGTGGACACCACCCAAAAAAAACATGGAAAAACAAGTAGCGTGTATGCGGTTTTAAAATTTGAAATTCCCACGTACGCGCTTAGGTTTGTTCTTCCCGAGCCTAGAGAAGATAGCACGTATGCGCTGGTTTTAGGAAAATGAGCGTGTACGCGCTACGCCTAGGAAAATGACCGCGTACATGCTACACCTAGGAAAATGAGCATGTACATGCTTCTCATAGGAAAATAAGTGCGCACACACTAATAATCCAAATATAACCACGTACATGGTGCCTAGTAAAACAAGTAAACAAAAAAAACTGGGTCTCATTTACCTGTGAATAGTGTGTTTTTTACATCTTTTTTTTTCATTTGCTCTCCTAAACCGCGAACGAGGTGCTAAATTTGTCCTCCAAGCTATGGATCAAGGTTATTTTTTGTTTATTTTTGTCTTTCTTTCCCATTTGTTCAATTTGTTTTACATTTTGAATTTAATTTCATTAATTTTGATTAGGTTTTTTCATTTTTTGTTTCAAAAACCAGATTCTTCTAGTCCAGAACAAGAACAACCAAATGCACCTCCTGAAAACCCACAAGAACAACCAAATACACCTCCCGAAAACACACAAGAACAACCCCCAATTCCTCCTTTTGACCGCACACCCGAAACATGTGAGCAATTAATTAATCAGTTAGGACAAAATACGTCTAAAATCAATAGATTGATTGTTAAATTGAAAACTTCTAAACTTGAGCATCATCAATCCCTCGCCACTAGCCTAGAAACATTAGCTAGTGTTGCCATAACTGTTTCCACACAAATTACCAAACGGGGAAGCTTTAGGGATAGGTGCCGTCAATTCTATGCTGATGGGCTATCATATGATGGAGTAAAAAACAAAAATATTACTAAACAACAAACATGTGCCCTTTTCGTTGATCCCAAAACTGGTCAGTCATTACCTCTTAATGCAAAGAGGTTTACCATACATTGGTGTACCAATGTGTAGATGAAGAATCTTTTTTGGCAAAGGTGGTGGATGGTCTTTGATGATCCACCTTGTAATAATTATGAGGTGCCATTATATTTTTTGAGAAAAGTATATTGTGAGTTTGTGCTTAATGTGCACCTAAACTATTTTGACATGAGAGAGTTCCATGGTAGAGGTGGTGGCTCTGCCCAAGATAGACCTGGAGCCCATTGGCAATTACTCATGGAGAGTCACCGCCCCTAGCACCCAAACCCAAGGTGCATCAGGTTGTCCCAGTAGAGCTGAAAGAGTTGATAGAGCTACAGACTCTTCAGGCAGCCACAACATTGACTAGTGCCATTATCCAACATGGGACACCATTAGCACACCCTATTGTATAGGATGATGAGCCATTAGGTGGTGACAAAGAGCCCATCCAACATATGTGTGTCACTTGCTCAGGGATATGCTCGGGCAGCCGATGCAGATGGATCTTCATCTCATCTGTGCACGATTTGTGGGAGTAGATATTAGGCCCACACGGTTGAGGATTTCGCATTGACAGATGGGTTGATGGACATGGTGTTATCCCATGAGCCACAGACACAAGTGTGTTGATTCGAATTCATAGCATTTTATTTATCAGTCACTTTAAATTTGTAATTACATAAATGAATTTTCATTTATACATCGATTTAAATTGAGACAAATAATATGCATTTCAGGATGCAGCAGTGGTATCCCATACTCCTCCCCCAGTTACTATAGCTTCAACTTCGATGCTTGAGGTATAAATTTTGTAACATGTTAAAATAGAATAGTACACTTTGAATTCAAAAAAATACAAGATATACTAACTATCTTTAATGCTTGGTCCAATTTCTGGTTTGTAGGTGTTGACGGGGGACGAAATGTCCCAGATTGATGACATCATGCTCTTAGCGATCGATTTTGGCCCACAAGGCTATACGGTATCATATTTTGTACAACCCTTTTTATGTAATGTTTTGATGGAATATGCAAGTCATTTCATTTTAGATTTTTAAAATTATGTTTAATTTATTATCTGTACTAATATCTCATGTTAATTTTGTTTTTTTAGGGTACCCCCTCTACGTCTAGGGCTCGTCCTAAGAAAAAGAATTCCTCGAAGATGCCAAAACATAGGAAGAAGGTAATTAAACACATTTTTAGTTGTACAATTGTTTGAAAATGTTGAAATCAAGTATTAGTTGGGGTTTGTAGATTGATTAGTGTTTTTTTGTCTATTTTACATGTACAACAACCATTGAGCTATGTGGATTTGTTGAATGCACCTGATTCGCCCGTGGATCAAGAGAGGGCGGAGGTATGCATCTATACTTTATTTTCTTGATTTCATGATTATATGCATGCGTACATGTGAACTTGTGATCTATTATAATCTTATAATTTTTTCATACAAGAAATATCCATACTTATTTTATCAATGGCGAACCCTCCTCCTTGCACTGGAGAAGCATCTCAGGATCCAGTACACTTTTGTTTGATATGCAAAATTAATTATTTTTAACCTTCAATACTTATCATTATATTAATTGTATTTAATCTTTGAATATTTTTTGTATAGGTAATAGCGACAGTTTCTACATGGATGGTGAGCCATCCTCAGTCCATTGGAGAAGCATCTCAGGCACAGGTACGCCATTGTTCTCTATATTATAGCTTTTAAGTGTTTTTGATATATTTATGTTAGTACATTGTATTAATTGTACATTTAATCTACAATAGACCCCTTCGTGGTACGGCCATAACATGGATCCATTTAAGTATGTCTTCAAGAAAACTCCTAAGAGTGACAAGGAGAGGAGAGCGAAGACATTAGCTCCTAGATCAATCGATGAGGTAATCTACATTTCAATTGCAAAGGAATTAAAGTTAAATGCATAGTTATGTTGTTAATAGTGAACTATTTTCTACAAAAGAATTCTAACTTGGCTTTTGAATTGAGGTTTTGCAGCCATCTACAGAGCCGCGTACTGCATCGAAGAGGCTTGATTTTAATGATCCACCACAAGTTTAGGATCATATAGTGTTAGTTTTGGTCATAGAATTACCAATACATGTAGATATATTCTACATTTTTATTGTATATCGATTTGGACATGGCATATGCCATATTTTTGTAATACTTGTACTGCCTTGGCAGGCATGCCTTTTTTTATATATATAAATATCGATGTTCAATCCAATAAATGTGTACTGAGTTCATTATTTTGTATTCGTTGTATTTTGTGGTTGTCCTTTTATAAATTTAAATGAATATTTGCATATGTAATCAACAATATGAATATAAACAACAAAAATATATGATATAAAACATTGCAATCGTGGAATATGATTTGATAAAATTTCTAAAATGTTGAATTAACCCTACAAAACTCCTTGTATTCAGTTCATTATTGTGTATTTGTTGTATTTGGTGGCTGCCCTTTTATAATTTTAAATGAATATTTGCATATGTAATCAACAATATGAATATAAACAACAAAAATTGACAATATGAATATAAACAACAATATGTGTTTAGTGCGAGAGCACCCTCACGCTCACAATGGCCAAATTTTGTTCATTGTGTGCACAAACTGACATTGCGAGCACGTCTGGGTGGGTAGGTTTACACTAGGCATGCCCCTATTGTGCATCCCAAAGAGCCAGAATGTCAAGAGTCATACCGTACCAGTGTGATCTCTCAAGTGCCCTGAGTCCAAAAAATTGTCAAAATTTGACGAACTGTTTCTTCAAATCCAGGACACATATGGTCAATCCGTTTGAACCCGTGGGGTCGCGTGAGGCTCCTCTACAATGGCCTATCTTGGTTTTTGATGAGTCAAATCCATTTTCAATTGGTAGTATTTTTTTGCCTGCTGTAAAAACCGTTAGTTACATGCAATGCAAAGTTGTCAGATTGGCTAGAATTGATTCGGTTCATCGTGTGCACAAACCAATGTTGCGAGTGCATCTGGGTGGGTAGGTTTATGCTAGGCATTCCCTTTTCATGCATCCCAAAGTGCCAGCACATCGAGAGTCATACCGTACCGGTGCGATCTCTCAAGTGGCTTGAGTCCAAAAAATTGTCAAAATTTGACAGACTCTTTCTTCAAATATAGGACACATATGGTTGATCCGTTTGAACCTATGGGGTCACATGAGGCTCCTCTACAATGACCTATCTCGGTTTTTGACGAGTCAGAGCCATTTTTAATTGGTAGCATTTTTTCGCCTACTGCAAAAACCGTTAGTTGCATGCAATGCAAAGTTGTCAGATTGGCTAGAATTGATTCGGTTCATCGTGTGCACAAACCGATGTTGCGAGTGCATCCGGGTGGGCAGTTTTACGCTAGGCATGCCCCTGTTGTGCATCCCAAAGTGTCAAAACGTCGAGAGCCATACCGTACCGATGCAATCTCTCAAGTGCCCTGAGTCCAAAAAATTGTCAAAATTTGACGGACTTTTTCTTCAAATCCAGGACACATATGGTCAATCCATTTGAACCCGTCAGGTCCCGTAAGACTCCTCTACAATGGCCTATCTTGATTTTTGACGAGTCAGAGCTATTTTCAATTGGTAGCATTTTTTCGCATGCTGCAAAAATCGTCAGTTGCATGCAATGCAAAGTTGCCAAATTGGATAGAATTGATTCAGTTCGTCGTGTGCACAAACCGACATTGCAAGCGCGTCTGGGTGGGTAGGTTTACACTAGGCATGCCCCTGTCATGCATCCCAAAGCCCTGAAACATTGAGAGTCATACTGTATCGACGCAATGTAGAAGTTGCTTGACAACTTTTTTGACAATTTTTTGACAACAATGACAATTTTTGCTCAAATTGTATCTAGTCTCAATCTATGACCCCTATGACCCGATAATGGCTCAAATAATTCTCCATGATTATACAAGAATCAAGAATGCTCATGTTTGACCAGGGACACATCACATATACTCAAAACATAGTCACAAAACATTGACACACAAAATAGTCACAAATCATTGTCACATATTATTCAAAAATTTGCCTCTAAATATGGTCAGATCAGCTCTTGGCTATTTGATTATACAAAAAAAATTCTTACAAATCATCTCATGGGCTTTTATACAAAATTTGGCATTACAATATGTGTGATTCAACTCATCGCCATTTTAATATACAAATCATCTCATGGGCTTTTATACAAAATTTGGCATTACAATATGAGCGATTCAGCTCATCGCCATTTTAATATACAAAATTTGGCATGTACATATGTACAAATTAGCTCAGTTCCATTTAAATATACAAAATTATGCCCCTAAACTTGTAAAAATTAGCTCATGGGCATTTATATATACAAAAAATGAATATAGAACAATTCGTCAATGATTTATACAAAATTCTCAAAATCATTCTACTCTAAATTGTAGAATCAATCAAGTGAGCCTTCAGGATCGACTCTAACCATGTTCTTGACATGACAACAAACCCTATTGGGTACTCAATACCCTCTCCGTCAATGATTGTAGTTGTTAATTTTCTTTTAGGCTCAACACAACGACACAAATAGTAATATGTTCCTTCTTCATTGTTCTCTTCTGCAACAACTGCATACACATGACCTGCATTTTATAGTGTTAATTAATACCAAAAATAAAGTATGATGTACAACAAAATGAACCAAAAAGAATACTTGCAAAAAAATTAACTCAAAAAATCACCTGAATCCACTAGGTCGGATACATGGTCAAAATCCATTGATGTCTCCATCTGGCTCAATTTTAGTGCTTTGGGAATTTGATATGAATCAATGGGAACCAACGGTCTACAAGACCATTTGTCAACCCACTCTTGTGATTCACATTCTTCCCACAAACAATACATGCATGAAGAGCAAAAACATACCATATGTCTCGTATAAATTACCAGTGAATTTGAATTTGAACTCATAAATGAATGCATTCCACTCGATTCTGCAACTGTACAACAATCTAGATAGTTTTCAATGTTAGATTCAATGATCAACCAAAAATATCTATGAACCATTGACGTACCTAGATTACCTGGACCCATCGTAGACTTACACCATCGCACAATTGTTTATGCATCTATCAACTCAGCACTACCTTCGTACTTCAATTCTTCCCTAGCTAGGGCTCTTTTCACACATGCTCATGCATCATCGTGCTCTCCCTTACCATGTCCAGCCTCAGTGAAATTCCAAAAATGTTGTATACCGCTTGTCATATGCATCCTTGTCAACCAATAAAACATCCTTGCATTCTTGAATTGTGCGGTGCAATTATCTGACTATATTAAGTGTCAGTTGTATCGTATGTTCCTTTCCCTTAAACTATCATAGAAAACATAAAGAATCCTTGTACAAACTTTGATGAATGAGTACGATCATCACTTATAAAGAAGTGATACTCTCTTACAACCTTTCTATCCTCCTATGTGCTATCATCTGCATGCATGAATGCTATGTGTACAAAAATAAAAACTTGTGTAGAGTGATAATACATGGATTGGACTTCATTTTGAGGTTGTAGTGATAATTTTCAGCGAAATCAATGATAGAGACAATGGTGCCAAGAGGAAACGTGTCCTTACATAACTTGAATTTCTCATCTAACCATCGAGCTCTATGTGTATGCATTATGTACTCATAAACTAGTTTCTCTTGAAATATTTTCATAAATTGAGCTACACATATATCACTTTTCACTAGCTCACATCTCTTCAAATCTTTTCCATCTTTAACTCCATATGTGACTGTCTTATATTTTCTAAAAGAAACTAGTTTCGTACCAATTTCATGTGTGCTCTCCAAATGTATGCATCTTGGTAAACGTTGTAAACCACCACATATAACACAATAACCTTCCAAACAAGGCATCTTATAATAAATGCCACCATCATGTCTATTACATAGCACACTTGAAATAAATTCTCTTACTGACTTAGGAGGTGCTTTTATATTACATTCCTGCAAAACATCATTAGTGTGCAAAGTAGAACAAATATGAAGAAAAATATCATAATAAATGGAAAATTCAATATGCATCCTACAACAACATGTGGTGCGTACATGATTAATCTTAATATAAAAAGGTTTTTCCATTTCAAAAAATCTTTGAGAAATTCTTATTTGAGGAAACTTTTGAAGGAATCTTTCATAAAATTTAGTTTGAGTCATATCCAAATACTGTTTGGCACATGGCTCATGATTTGTAGACCCAATTCGCCTTCTAACAACATCTCTTTGGTTGGGAGAAACTCTTGTGTTGTCATGCCAAAAATTTTCAATTAATGTTTTTAGTGCATCAACAACAACCTTGTCTTTGCGTGGTAGTCTACCCGAGAATGCCCAAAGAAAGTTATTGTTAGGTTCCTCTATTTTTTCCTACCTCTTTAATGCTTTACTTAATGTTGTTCTACTAACGTTTAATGACTTACTTGTTTTGCTTATCAAACGATCTTTTTTTATTTTCTTGCTCATTATTGTTGATGTAATGACACGTCGAGTAGCATTAGAATCTTTGGTATGTGATTTTGAACCAATAGCTTGATATGCATCAAATAGATTTCTCACAATAGTTCTTTCACTGTTACTTTCAGATGATCGTAGGCCTAGAATTCTCATTGTCTCTCTAAAATTCAAATTTTTAATCATTTGAACAATTAATTGACATCTTGCGGTTTGATTTAAGTTTTTAAAATATTTTTTCCATATTCTTTTAACCATTCTCCTACAAGTTCATTCATTCATTTTATTGGGCATTGCCTTCAATATATTCTCATCAATGCCAATTACATACTTTGGTTTCCTACAAATGATTCTAGGAGGTGTTAAGATCAGTGCATTATGTACATTCAATTCATCAAGTAGAGAAGGTGTAATATGTTCATCATTTAATTGATTATTCAATGTGGTATCTCTTCAATTGCATTAGGTTCAAATGGTAAATCAAATGTCTCTTCTTCAATTGCATTAGATGCATTATATTCGTTTGGTAAATCGAATTGAGATGTTGAGGATGACATACCTTCTTCTCCCATTGTTCTTATGTCACACAATTTCTTCATACGCTGCCTTTGTCTTTCCTTTTGAGTCTCTTGTTGTTCCATCGTTCCTTGCTTGTTCTTTCCCATGGTTGATATCGGTTGTCCTAAATAGAATCATATTACATATATATGTAAACAAAAGTTCATAAACAAACAAATAACCATAAATATGCATCTTATCACTATTTTTTGGAATCAAACTATTAAACAATCACAATACTATTGACAAAAACTAATAAGAACAACAATTCAATCATTTGAAATCATGCAAAAACAAAAAAATCACTTACTTCTATGTATAAAATAGTGATAGTGTAGACACAGTTCCAGTGGGGCCTTCAACGACCTCAAAAACTTCTTTTGAGGCTGTTGAGGCTCTTGGGCAACTAAAACTATGTCTATAAACTGTGTACGCGCTACATTAATAACCACGTATGTTCTGTTAGTCCATTAAATGTTGACTAGCCCAACGATATTCTTGTTTCCCATTTCTGGACTAATAAGTAGCCCGTACGCGCTCCTAAGCCTAAAAAATGTTATTGCAGGGTAACGAATAACGGGATCAGTACCCTGTACACGCTCCTTTGCCTTAAGAAAGTTATGGCAGGGAAGTGAACTGATAGTTTCAGTACCCTGTACGCGCTATTGGTAGTAGAAAAGATGTGAATGAAAAGAGAGAGAGAGAGAGAGAGAGAGAGAGAGAGAGAGAGGAGGGGGGCAGAAGGGAAGGAGGGAGGGAGAGAGGGAGAGAAGAGGGGGGAGGGTGGGAGAGAAGAAGGGGTATGGAGGAAGGGAGAGGGAGAGTAGGGGGAGGGAGGGAGAGGAGAGGGGAGAGGGAGAGAGAGAGGGGGGAGGGAGAGGGAGAGAGAGAGAGAGAGAGAGAGAGAGAGAGAGGTAACGAGGGAGAGGGAGAGAGAGGGAGAGAGAGAGAGGGGGGAGGGAAGGTAGAGAGAGGGAGACAGGTAGAGGGAGGACAAGAGGGAGAGAAGAGGGGGGAGTGAAGGAGGGAGAGGGAGAGGGAGGGAAGGAGGGGGAGGGAGAGAGAGGGAGAGAGAGAGAGGGGGAGGGAAGGTAGAGAGAGGGAGAAAGGTAGAGGGAGGGAGAGAGGGAGAGAAGGGGGGGAGGGAAGGAGGAAGAGGGAGAGGGAGAGAGAAAGGACACAAGATACCATATGACTGATCTTGATTGTGACTATAGGAATTACAGAAGAAGAGAAAGAGGGAGGGAGAGAAGAAGAGAAAGAGGGATGGGGTATGGAGGAAGGGAGAAGGGGAGAGAGAGAGAGAGAGGGAGAGGGAGATAGGGAAAGAAGAAGGAGGGGGGAGGGAGGGAGAGGAAGATATATCGAATCTAAGACACAATATGACCCTTAGAACACAATATGACCCCTAACAACATCTAAGGGGTCATAGGGTGTCCTAAGGGGTCATATGACACTATATTATCCCTTAGCACACCAGAGAACCTATAACGACACCAAATGGTGTCCTAAGGGGTCATAGAACACCATAGGACACTTTAGAACACCATATGGTGTTGTTATGGGTCATTGGTGTCCCGAGGGGTCTTAAGAGGTCACAGGACACCATATGACCTCTTAGGAAACAATACGACCTGTAATGACACCTAAGGGGTCATATGGTGGGATAATAGAATGATATATTAAATTTAAAGTTATGAATAAAACATCATACAACAAGACTCCAAGCGAACAAACAATGAGGCTTCACTAAAAAGCAAGTGTAAGAGCTTGACCTAACCCTAAGAGCACTGCCTAAGTTGTAAAACATATGATGCTATTAAATTTGCAAGGTTCTCGATTGTGACTATAGGAATTACGCACTTGATTTCTTTCATGGGTATGTATCGTTCCAAGCTGTTTGACAAGTGATGATCATCATATACTACCATTGCCATGCATACAACAAACTTTAATTTCTTTAGGTGACAGGCGTTGTGTAACAACATGGGAACTCTCGCATCCCACCACTATCATTCTACATGACATCATCTATGTTACTCTCCCTCTTTCTCTTCCTACTTGTTGTTTCCTTCTGAAAAATATATTGTAGGTACTCTGACTCATCATGTTGCTTTGTTGACACTATTTTCCACATCTGCTCTGCTCATTAAAAACACATTCGAGAAGAATATTGCTGCAGGTTTCCTTGTTTGTCACGATAATACACCCATGGTTCAATTCCAAACCCTATTCCTCCTATTCAATATACACACACAAATCCATTAGTCAATTTTCTTAGGAGAGCATACATGATAAAAATCAAAGAGGAAGTTGCAAACAAGAAATAAATTCACTTACTTCTATAGAAGTGCAAACACAATTGCAGTGGGGTATGGAGGGAGGGAGGGAGAGAAGAGGAGAAAGAGGGATGGGGTATGGAGGAAGGGAGAAGGGGAGAGAGCAAGAGAGAGAGGGATGGGGTATGGAGGAAGGGATAAGGGGAGAGAGGGAGGGATGGGGTATGGAGGAAGGGAGAAGGGGAGAGAGAGAGAGAGAGAGAGAGAGAGAGAGAGAGAGACCTTGTATGCGTTTGAGAGGGGGAGACAATACACTTACATGTGTATATATATGTTTAATATATTATATATATACATATTTTATATATTATATAAATATAAACATATTATATATACAATATCATATTATACACATATTATATATTACATATATTATATGTATATACACATATTATACAATAGCGCGTATGTGTTGTTTATAGTAAAAATAGCTCATATGCACTGCTTACACCATAAGTACCCTGTACGCACTTTTGACTATTTAGGCTTGGAAATAGGCCTGGATGACAAAGATACGGTTTGGAAGTTTGATTTCCCTCCATTTCTCTCATTTTTGAAGTGTTTTATTTTATCAACTTGGTTTATCGACTTTGTCATCATCAGGTTTACACTTCATCAAGTGGGTATTTCTAAAATTGCCACCATATTTTCACCCATTTTCTGAGCTTTCTAACCAAATTATTTTTTTTCAATTTGAACAACAATAACATATTATTATTGAATTTCTTTTACTAGTGTCTCCATAGTTCTCACAGACATAGGTGCGCCATTTTTTGAATAACTTTTGATATACTTATCGAAATTTAAAAAACTTTATATATTATTGTAGTGCACTTGATTCTTTACAATTTAAAAAAAAAAATTGTATTTTTTATTTGTTTAGTGCAACTTATGCTTCGCACACGAACAGGTACCTAATTTTCAGGATGTGCTCGATTGGAAAAATCATTAAAAAAAAAAAACTCAACAAAAAATTACAAATAAATACACATCTTCTAGTGATCACTCTTAAATATCTTTTTGCCAATGTATTTGTCAAAATACTAAATCTAACTATGACTTTTTTGATGCGCATGTCAGACACTATGTTATGTTTTTCAGAAAAAATCAGGGTCAATTTTTTGTGCACGAAGGATTTGACCCCCTTAATCTTATCCAATTTTGAAAAAGTTTACTAGTTTGGAAACTAGATTCAGAGTACTACAATATTTGTTCTTTGGTTATCTTCATATCTTGACTGGATGACTTTCAAATTTTGCCTCCAAGTTCAGGTTCACCTGATTTCAGAAAAAAAAGTGTCCACTTATACCCCCCTTTTTGACCACCATTTTTGTGCACTTGCCCAAGGCTGGAATTTATAAGGAGATGGGAAACAATGCGTCCTTACCGTAGACCATCTTGTATGGGGAGTTTTGGATTTTTTTAAGACCTACTTGGGCATTATCCGGTCAGCCCACAATGCACTCCTCAAGTGGTGGTGCCATTACCTCTTGTATTTTGAGCTTATCCGTTTGATGAGTCTAATAAGATTCTTATTAGTGGAATCTATGAGCTCATTTCCTTGTGGGTAGTAGCTAGAGGAGGTTTTGAGATAGATACCTTTGCTGAGGGAAAATTAGGCGATTCACGAGCCGGTGAAGGCATGTGCGTTGTTTGATATAATGGTCTTCGACGGACCATATCGACACACCAGATCCTCCAGGAATGTCAGAACCTCACTTTTTGATGAATTCTTTAAGGGGACAACTTCAGATCATCTGGTGAAGTAATCAATAATGGTCAGGATCCACTTGTGTTTGACCGAGCTCGGGGGATTAATCATTCCTATAAAGTTGAGTCCCCTTTGGGCGAAAGGCTCTTCCACCATTATGGGTCCGAGCAACATTGATGCCTTTTTACTCTTGCCAGTGTGATACCGACATTCCTTGCACTCTCTCACCAAATCGTGCACATCTTTGAACATGGAGAGCCAAAAATATCTAGCACAAGTGATCTTGATGATGGTTGTTTGTGCCGAAAAGTGACCTCCTGATGATCCATAGTGGAATTCATGTAGGATCTTGTCAACCTGGCATTGATCTACGTAGCGGAGTAGGACCCCAACAAAATTCCTTTTGAAAAGTATGCCATCCACCAAGAAAAAGCCATTGTTCTGGAGTCTATAGAACCTCTTCTTTTCAGGAGGGAGGCCTTCAAGAAAACTCCCTGTCTCATGAAATTTTTTTGA
Organism: Cryptomeria japonica; assembly: GCF_030272615.1. Classification (NCBI taxonomy): domain Eukaryota; kingdom Viridiplantae; phylum Streptophyta; class Pinopsida; order Cupressales; family Cupressaceae; genus Cryptomeria; species Cryptomeria japonica. The sequence continues at coordinate 272,104,006 of NC_081407.1, forward strand.
GCCTCCATCCAACATGTATTTGGGAGCTTGGAGGAAACCATCAGGACTTCCTTTGTGGCCACCTCGCCTTCTCGAGGTTCGCACTGCTAAACTATATATTCGCACAAACCTTTGCTGCAAATTGTTTTGGTTGGCCTAACATCAACATCATATTCCAAGATCTTAGTGATCCAATTAGCCCTCTTTTCGGTGATGTCACCTTCCATGATGTATTCCTTGACTGTAGGATGAGACACATACATAGTAGTCTTGTTGCAGGAAATGAAGTGCCTAAATTTTTTCAGGCCCTTGACTAGAGCCAAACATTTCTTTTCGACAAATTTATATTTAGCCTCATATTTCTTGAGAGTTTTTGAATGGAAGGCTATATGATGCTCACTCCCCTTTTCTGCGTCTTTCTGGGTCAGGACCATAGCAATGCTATACTGACCAGAAAAAAAACCATTATGAAGTCTTTTGACATATCTAGGTTAGATAACACGGGGGCTAAACATATGGCATCTTTGATTTTGTCAAAGGCTTCTTTATCTTTGGGATTCCATTTGAAATGTGTCTCCTTCTTGAGCATCAAGGTGATGGGCCTTATCATTCCTGCAAAATCAGAAATAAAATGGCTAACAAAGTTGACCTTTCCTAGGAAAGACTGAACTCCCTTTTTATTGACCGGAAGGGGGAGCTCTTTTATTGCTTTGACTCAGTCAGGGTCGATGGAGACACCTTCCTTGGACACTATATGTCCTAGTAGCTTACCTTGAGGGACGCCAAAGATACATTTCTTTGGGTTTAAAGAGATCCCAAACTCGAGGCACTTTTGGAAAACCAGCTCGAGGTGATCGAAATGATCTTCTCGGTGTTTAGAAAACACTGTTAATTCATCCAAGTATATAAGGATGATTTTGTTGATGAGCTCATTAAAAGCCAAATCCATAGCTCTTTGGAAAGTTGTGCCAATATTTGACAACCCAAAAGCCATTTTTTGGTAGGCGAATGTTCCCCACTTGGTTGTGACAGTCATCTTGTGTTGGTCCTCTGGCTTCACCAAGACTTGATTATAACCCAAGAAACCATCAAGCATTGAAAACATTTCTGATCTCGCCACCATACTCAGCAATTGTTCCATTGACGACAAAGGGTAGTGATCTTTGAGAGACACTTGGTTTAAGTCTCCGAAATCCACAAAAAGTCAGATGTCTCCATTCTTTTTCCTCACGGGCACCAAATTAGACACCCACGTACTGTGCTTAATGGGGTAGATGATCTTTGATTCAATTAGCTTCCTTAGCTCCTGGGCCATGAGGGACTCAATTTTTGGGTTGATCGATCTTTGCTTCTGTCAGATTGGCGTAGTCCCATCAGTGAGTTCGATGATATGTTGAATGACATTGGGGTCATAACCTTTCAATTCTTCGTAGGACCATGCCAAGACACCCACGTATTCATCACAATACCGGGTCAAGTGTTTTCAATCTTCTAGAGAAACATCTTTTCCTACTTTGAGCACTCTCTCATCTCCTACTGACATTTCGATATAATCTCCTTTATCGGTCGTAAGCTTTCACCTATCCATTTTGGTGTCATCATGGTCGAACAAATTCTCCAGGGTGATTAAACCATTAGGAAGCTTGTTGGATCTCAGTGGGAGGATTTGGTCCCCGTAAGCCTCCTTCACCTTAGCTTGTAGCTGATCTGCAAACTACCCTGAATTTTGGATGAACAGTGCAATCTCCTCATCACTTTCAAAGACTTGCCAGTGGGTTTCATTATCGGGGATAGTCAGCCGAACGACCACACAGACTGTTTGGGAATTGGTGAGCAAGTCCACGACAGGGTCAAATTGTGATCGATTGCAACCATCTGATCAGTAGTAGCATTTATTTTTCGAGGAATGCTCTGGATATTGAAAGCATCAAAGCTTTCAATTAAATCCCATGTTCTGTGAAGATAGGACCTCATGCGGAAATGTTTGGGGCTGGAAGCTCCTCAAACTTGGTGTACCACCAGTTCAAAGTCACCCAAGACTCTCAATTTCTTAATACCCATACTCTCCGCCAAGCTCAGACCTTGAATCAGTCCTTCGTACTTCTGCTTCATTGTTTGAACATGCAAATTGTAGATAGAAAGACTTCGAGATCCGTTCGCCTGAAGGTGAAGTGAGGCAAATCCCGGCTCCGGAACCTACCTTGCATCTCACACCGTCAAAGTGCAGGGTCTAGAGTGCAGATGCCAATTCTTCCTTAGAAAATGGTTCTTGGTAAGCTTCGAGATGACCTGGTTTTCATCAAAAATGTAGTAGGTACCTAGGCCAGTGGCATGGTAGTTGGAGAATGGATCAGAGTATGAATTTGTTTAGGAAAACTTCTTGATTTGGTGGGATCTCCCCAATCACTTCTTCATCCTCTAGGAGCTCTATGATTTTTCTTTCTTCATTTGAGATGGAAGTATGAGTGGGTTCAAAATTAATCATGGCCTAGGTGGGGGGTTCTATTGGCTTATTCACTGCGCTATGCTATGTGCTCGACATGAAGCGGCTTTGAAAGGATTTTGAGTTTGGCACCGCGCAAGTGTGAAGGAAGAGGTAAGACCAATCTAAGGACAGGTAGCCTCCTATTTTGGCAGTAAAATCTCGAGAAAGGCAAAGCCTGAAAATAGGCGGGAGATCAATGACCACTACTTCTTAGGACATGGTAACACTAGGGCATGCAAACAATGTCAACGGAAGATTTTTGATAAGGCAAATGGTTTGACTTTATTCCCATCTAATTGCATGACCCCTTTGGCGCTTAAAGGCTCGTACTTGATATTCAAAACCTCAACGATTTTCTTAGGCATAACGGTGGTGTTGGCTTCGGAATCTATCATAGAATTATGCAAGAGTTTGTCCTCGACAATAAGGGTCAGATAGAATGGGTTTGGCTTGGGCTTACCTTCCGTTTGAGACTTGGGAGGCACAACCTCATTGGTTAACATGGTTAGAGAGCACGATTTGTCCGTAGAGAGCTGAAACCTCCCTTCATACACTTGCAGAGCCTTGGCGACATTTCCTCTTGCACTTCTCCCGACGTCGGAAAAAGCCTCTTTTAGTTGATTCTTTTGGTCCGGGATGCTAAGTAGATCCCACAAAGATACATTGGTCGGAGCTTTCTTCAGCTGCTCCACCATGTCTAGTATTGTCGACACTGATGCTTTTGGCTCTCTTGGCTTATAGGGGATGAACTCCTTCCTTGGGTATGTGGGGACAACTGCAGGTTGTTTAGGAGCTTTATCTGTCGACGTTCTCCCTGGTGTGTTCATATTCTCCTCGATGAAATGCCTTTTACAGTGGAGATTGTAATCTGATTGCACGAAGGGGACTCCCTCCTTCGAAGTAGTTGTACCATTGGTGAGCGTTGCATCTTCATCCTCCATCCAAGAGAATAATGTGTGATCTGGAGCTATCTATGTTTCTTGTTGCATCGACATGCCCTGCATTTGGGCGATGAGAGATGTGTTATCTATACCAGGGGATGCATAAATAGACTTATCCATCATCACGCCTAGGCTCCGTTGCTCTACAATTTTTTGCTATAAATTTCCTCTTGGACAATTTCTTGGAGTGTGAGCGTTATTGCATTTAAAGCACCAAGAGTTAGTATCATCCGCTAGATTATTTTGACCCACTGCTAACTCCTTGTCGGTGTTGGGGTAAAAGGTCTGCAGAGGATTGGGGACTGGGACTATTTGGTTGTTTGGTTGGGTAGATTTATCAACACGGTAATTTGCATACTGATTATGTTGGTATGGGGGTATGTTTCCTTGGAAGTTTTGCTAAAAAGGGGGTCTAGCGAGTGAGATTTGGGCTCTTTTCAGATTGACAATTTCATTTGAGAAGGATCTCAACAAGTCCTTAATGTCATTGACCTCTGCGGCTAGAGACGATTGCAAAGGGACATGTGTTTGTTGGGGGCCGGGTACATATACATAGATTGTAGGGTAGATGTGATGGAAACAACCTCTTTAGGATTTTGGTGAGATATCTCAGGAAAAACTGGCATGAGGGGGCGGGGTGCAAGTTTCCTGACATCGATCAAGTTATTTTCTTCTTGGATTGCTATGTCAAACGCTTGCAGGAGGGTATTGCCTCCTAGAGACTGGATCATCACCGATATGTTAGAATTGAAAGCCTTCAAGTAAAAGATGAATGCCATATCTAAAGGAGGGCAGGAAGACAGAGGTATTCTTTGCCAAGTTCTCCAGAATCTTAAGTTGAATTCTGTCAGTGCTTCCAGAGGGGCCCTCTTTATTGTGATCAACTGGTGCATCAATGATGATCTGTCGGCCTTGTCAGAGAACCTCTAAAAGAAGCGATCGCCTAGCTGGTCCCAATCTACTATAGTATTCGGGCCCATGGATCTGTACCAATCTAAAGCTCTTCCTTAGAAAGAGGCTATGAGCAATCTCAAGGATACATGTTGCTTGGTAATATCGTGGACAATGCAGACATTGGCTATGTCTTGTAGGTGTTCCTCGGGGGTTTTCTGACATTCCCTAGTACATTTCGAGATGACTTTGAGTGCGACAGAGGGAATTGGTCCCCATACGACAGGTGGAGTGGGGGGAATAAGAGGGCTTCCATTATTCCATGTCACAAAATTTCTAGGAGGAACATGTGCCATTGCTATATGGGCAGCTATGGGGAAGACGGGTAAGCTCTGGGAAGAAGATGTAGCCGAATGAACGTTTACCAAGGGTGGTAGGAATAAACTGGGATTTAGGGTTGTTTAACTCCTGGTAACGGGCCTGTGACTCATAAACTAGCTCAAGGCTTATTCAAAATATGGTCCCACCGGGCGTGCCAGAAAAAGAACTGTTGACTCTAAATTTTACTTTGAAAGCGGACAACCTTATGGGAAATTCAGTGATGGGGGACCTATTGTGCATAACTCACTGAATGACATCCGGATTTAAGAAGTTGACTCTTCCTTATAGTTGGGAGGAAAGCGAAAGGAGAAACTAAAAGCAAAATGATCTAAACTACTTAGGCGATGCGCCAGAGCATTTTGTAAAAGCATTAACAACATATAAAACCCATAAACATACAATTTTAAAGCCCATTCAACAATCTATATATCTGAACAGAACCACAATTAAGACACAATCAAGATCCCTTTGAATCATAAAGAAATACACATCATGCATCCACCAGATAACAAGTGCAAAACATAGTTTAATCGGTAGAGTATTAGATATATATCTCTAAAGTTATCAAAAGTATAGGAAAGCACAGAAAACTATCAAAACATACTGAAAAGAGGCATCACAAAGGCCATAGGCACAATTTGATTATCCCTTCCTCAGAAACAACAACAACTAAAAGGATAGAATTCCATCTAAGATACTTAATTGTTCTTTTAAAAGTTTTGAACCCCAAAAATAGGGAAAAACAAAGCATAAATAGAGCCCTCATCTCTACTAATAGTTCAAATCATCCACCAGCCATGCGCAACCTCTTCTGAAACCAAAAAAACTAACATGGCATCTCGCAAGAACACACCTAACAAAACCACTTTCGGGGTTGTTACTTCCACCCTACCATGACGATCTTCGTTCCTGCTCGAGTAGAAAATATTTTGTGCGAACCGTAGCGTGGCAGACAACTCACCATAGAAAACAAACGACAACTCTGGGGACATCCGCCAAAGGGCATATAGACGAAAATAATACAGGCAGTGCGGAGACGCCATGTGTCCCTATCTTCGCAAGATGAAGGGTGGGGTCGAACAAAATGCCTAGTCATTAAAGCTGAGCCACTTGGAAACCCCGTGTTCCTTCAAACCTTTAACACAAAAAGCGGGCCATCAGGGACAACGCCAAGATGACATTTGGCCCATACGCTGAGCATAGTTGGAAAGTTAAAAGGAAAAAAAAAGGCCCCCCGATCAAAATTCAGCCTTCAAACTTCAACTTGAAATAATGTTAACAGTATGTATAAAGAGAGGGAGAGGGGAGATAGATATAAGTAGAGATAGAAGGGGAGAGAGAGGAGATCTATGTTGAAAAATAGAGGAAGCGAGTTAGAGGGAGGTATGGTGTGTGTGTGTGTGTGTGTGTGTGTGTGTGTGTGTGTGTGTGTGTGTGTGTGTGTTTGAGAGAGAGAGAGAGAGAGATTGGCGTAGAGAGGAGAGTGAGATAGAGAGAGGCAAAGAGATGGGAGAGAGAAAGAGTGATAGGGAGAGAGATAGGTATAAAGCTTGGGGGAGACAAAGAGAGATAAAGAGAGATAGAGAGGGAAGAATGGAGGTAAGGAGAGGGAGATTTATGTAGATAAATAGAGGTAGGGATGGAGGGATGTAGAGGTATATAGAAAGAGGGAGATCGAGGTGAGTATAGAGGGAAAGGTTGAGAGTGAGATAAGTAGGAAGGGAGAATGGGAGGGTGGGACAAATATAAATGGAGAGAGGGAGGGGAGGGTATGTAGGGAGAGGGAGAGAGGAGATAGAGATAATTAGAGAGAGGGAAGGAGAGAGAGAGAGGTGAGCTAAAGAGGAGAGAATGTGTGTGAGGTAGGTAGAGAAGAGAGGGGAGATATAGAGTATAAGGGTGATAGAGAGGTTTAGATGTTATTGATAATAAATAAATTATATTCTTTATTAAAAAAATATTATAACAAATTTATAATATAATATTTTTAACAAAAAAAACTCAACAAATAAACCAATTTAACATAAACAATAAAAGAAATTCCAAATTAAACTATTATATAATTTTATAAATTAAAACATAAATCAAGTAAACATCAATCCAAAATGGTAACAATAATAGTATTACATTATCTATAAACTCTATGCTTTGCATATATTTTTTTAAAACCATACAAAGTTGTTTTAGATAGATTATAACATACCTTGATATCTTTTAATTATAAATAAATTTAACCAAAATAAACACTTGTAATTTAAATATTTATTACATGGAGGGGTGTGAAATAAAGAAAAAATCTAATTTGGGATCAGGACATGGAACATCTTGGTCTTGGAAATTAGGACTCAAAAAATGGGGTGAAACTGGGAAATTGATGAAAATGTGGAATAGGTAAGTGGTGGAGCGAAATTAGCATTGCAATCAGGCCTTGGAAGATAGAACACCAAAATGAGGCCTAGGTGAGGATAAAATTGTAGGCCAGTATATGTTAGGACACTACATGTCATAAATGTGCTTTTACGTTGTCTACTTGGGGATAATGCAAAATACTGAGATCTTTCTTTTTTGATCTCTTCCATGTTGACCCAAAAAGACTTGTATCATTCATATTATTTTTTAATCTACCATTGTGCTCATAGTTCCACTATCTTTGGGGGATGAGGTAAATTCATTTTAATCATACTTGATATACATGATTTATCTATTGTGTATACTAATCCCATATAGTGGATCTCTTATGTGATCGCTCTTTATGTCTTATTATCGTTGGCTTTGATTTGCCTTTGCTTGGGGGTGAATTTCATTGTTGCGATGTGCTTGTCTTTTGGATGTGTGTATGTAACCTTAAGGTAATTTCTCCTGATAAGGCACACACAATCGCTTTAACATGGGAGCATACACTTCATTCTTTGTGCACATACCATCGAGGTCAGGTTTTACACTTTGATCTCACACCATGACATGTTTGGTGCACATTGCAAGACCCATTTTTGTAGTTGATCCTTTTTAAAGATTACTTTGCCAGTCAAGGAGCCTTTATCTTGTAATCTTTGTGTTTAATGCATGTTGCATCACCCATTTCACAGTCAATTTTTTTAGATTATTTAAAAAAATAAATTTTTGCTTGGTAATATTTGTTTGTGCCAACATGACTCATAGTAAGCAATATATCTTTTCAACACATCAATGCTTTTTATGTTTCTCGCAAGCTCACAAACCTTTGTAGTATCTACTTGACCTTCCATGGGGATGTGGTTTAAAACCTTTTACATATCGCACCAAGCCCACTAAACACATGACACTTCCCCGCTCACCCACTCCCTGACACCAATCCCATTTGGAAAACCCATGGGGATGTGGGGTCATGGTTACATTTCTTACCTCCCGCACGCTCGCAAGGTCTCTTATAATTGCATCCTCAAGCTAGTGGGGTGACGGGCTAACCTTTTAGGTTAACTATGAAGTTATATTTCTTTTCTCCTACTATCACATGGGGTCTTCATTGTTGATGTCACAACTACCGCGGGGGTTGAGAGATGTTACTATTGTTAACATTGATTGCTCCATTGACTCCTTGCTAGCCTACAAGGGATAAGGGGTTAAGGTCTTGGCCCCCAAGAGGACACAAGACATAATTTGCACTAAACCATAGGCCCTTAGTTGTTTATCCTACTTGCCTGCAAGGGGTAAGGCGGTAAAGTGACAAGTCTTACGAGGGCACGGGGTACCTAAAAGACTTAAAGAAAATGTTAAGGCTAGGGTCCCATGGAGGGGACTTCCTAACAAATAGAGCTGGAGTTGTTGAGATTTTTTAAGAATATTTTTGATGTTGGCGCTCCCATGAATTTTGTATTGCAGTTTAGTTTAAAAATTTAAGCTCCTAAATTTAAGGATGTTGACAGTGTCATTTTAAGTTTGAACTCTAAAAATTAAGCAAGTTCGTTGTAAATAGATTTAGTTTTCTCTCTAAAATTTAGATGATTGACAAGTGGCATAAAATATTCCTAAGCTGGTGGGGCAATTTCTAGCCCCAACCCATTTTCACCTACTTAAAATTACATGCCTAAAAGGTAAGCGTTGGGAGCCATAAAACTTATATTATAAGACCAATTCAGCACATGAACACTTTAATCAACTAAGATGATGGGGCCATTTGAGGGTCACACAACCATATGCAAAAGAATTAGAAAAATGCCTAAAATAAGACTTAGGAAAAATGAACCAACCGGGTAAATAACAAGGTATTAGAAGAGGGGTCAATCATTTATACGACAATATAGCCGATAAGTTGTGACTTAAAAGACGATTGACCAAATATTACAATTCACTTTAATATTAAATGATTGGAATGCTTAAAGACTGAGACTTATGATTTTTGCAAAAAATTGTAGGCACAATCTAAAACCCTTAAAATTGCAAATCCCAACACATCCATGTGATGCACTAGTGTCCTTTCCAATGACCTCTAGATTTTGACCTCAAGTTCCTTATTGCTTGTTTTTTTCATTTCTATAGTTGAAAAGTTATTTGAACTTTTCTTTTCTAGTGTTTACCAATCTACTTTTAGTAACCATTTTAGTTAGTTATTTTTATTTTTAATAAGTATTTAAACTAATTTATCATATTATATTGAGTGAGGTCGACTCTAAAGGAAAATTTCCTTTTTACGAAGTAACTCTTTTTTTTCATTCTATATAATTGATGTAAACTTGTGACTATACAACAAAATATGCTTAAGCAACAAGAAAATATTTTAATTACTAAATGCAATTATAGAGTATTATGAAACCGCAATAAACAATAACATGTAGAGTTTACTATTAAATATTTTTATGCCGAAGTCATTTCATTTTCTGTAATGGATGACCTGTCAGAACAAATCTATGGTTGACATTGCACCTCCCTCCCTCAATAACAACATTAACATGAATGGATTTGGATGCTATATTTAATAGCTTTAAAGGCCGTGACGTGTACCATATACGTTGGAATGGATTTGTTCCATATATTTAATAGCTTTAGAGATAGTATTTAAAAATTCTTTTTACATTTAAATTGCTACTGGACTCTATGTTTTCGACGTGAATTTTTATTAAATACTAATAAGTTTATAAAGTCTCTATGGGCTTCCAAAATGTTTGGACAACTTCTACTGTAAGCTTCGAAAGTAAATTACAATCATAAAGATCCTGTGATGGTGCTTAATAGGAACAATTAAAAGTTTAAGCTTCCATGTTAAATAATTGTTGTTGTCATCACGCTAGGCCGACGTTATACTTATTTATTTATTTGAAATTATTATTTTTATTAAAATTTAGATATTATATATTTTAACTTTGTATTTTATTTTTAGTTTAGTTTAAAATTTAGATTTTAATCTAAAATTATTTTGATTATTAATGTTTACTTTGTGAAATTGAAATAAAAAATTAAAGTTATTACAAATAATTTAATTTATAGTTTTTTGTGTTTTATTAACAACAAACATGAATGGATTTGGGCGCTATATTCAATAGCTTTAAAGGCGGTGACTTGTACCATATACATTGGAATGGATTTGTACCATATATTTACTAGCTTTAGAGGGAGTATTTAAAACTTCTTTTTACATTTAAATTGCTAGTGGACTCTATGTTTTCAATGTGAATTTTTATTAAATATTGATAAATTTATAAAATCTTTGCGAGTTTCCAAAATGCTTGGACAACTAGTGCATTTATAAAATTATATTGTAAGCTTCGAAAGTAAATTCCAATCATAAAGATCCTGCGATGGTGCTTAATAGTAATAATTAAAAGTTTAAGCTTCCATGTTAAATAATTGTCACTGTCATCACGCTAGGCCAAAATTATTGTTTTTTATTTATTTTTATTCATTTAGATATTATATATTTTAACTTTGTATGTTTTTTTAATTTAGTTTAAAATTTAAATTTTAATCTAAAATTATTTTGATTATTAATGTTTATTCTACACCTCTCTCTCTCTCTCTCTCTCTCTCTCTCTCTCTCTCTCTCTCTCTCTCTCTCTCTCTCTCAAATTTGATTTATCTCTCCTTTTGACACCTATTTATCCCTTTCCCTTTCTCTATATAGAATTATCTCTCCCTCTATATATTGAGCCATCTATCCCTCTCTCTCTCTCTCTCTCTCTCTCTCTCTCTCTCTCTCTCTCTCTCTCTCTCTCTCTCTCTCTCTCTCTCTCTCTCTCTCTCTCTCTCTCTCTCTCTCTCTCTCTCTCTCTCTCTCTCTCTCTCTCTCTCTCTCCATGTGTGTGTGTGTGTGATGTCTGTCACTCCCTCCCTATCCTTCTATCTCATTATATTTATTTCTTCCAACTCTATCTATCCTTCTCTCCTCTCTGTGTTGCTCTCTAGCTCCGAATCCATCTATATCTTCATCTCTATCTCTATCCCCTAGCTCTATATCCTTACCCCTCTCTCTTTCTCACTCTTCCCCCCTCTATTTATCCCTCTCTCAATCCATCTCTTTCTCTCCTCTCTCTATTTCAAATATATAAAGACCATATTGGTAATGGACCCTGCCTATCTACCCAAATCAAAGGTTTTTCTTCAATCATGTTTAGATACACATAAGTGGATGCACAATTGATTTGAAGCTACGTCTTCTCCATTGAGACCTTTGTTACACAAACAATATCATTTGCTAAATTGCCTACCCGTTAACCTCATGTACCTATAGAACAAACTTTTTCTATTTAAAATTCTATGCATTTTCGGCATATCCATTGCACACCAAGATGGAATTGCTATTATAAACTTATTTCAATTAGAAATGGCTAAAATTAAGAAAAAAATGGAAAAATGCATCAATCATATTCTATGGCATTTAAAACCAATTTTTTAATATATTAAAATTTACATTTTTATTCTCTCCTTTCTTGACATCCTTGCATTAACCTTAGAATTTTAAAATAAAGAATAGTACAATTAAATAATTATATTTTTAATTTATTTTCTACTTGATTTACAGTAATTTTAAAATATATAAAGACTCACAAGTGTAAATAACAATGCAAAATATGAAGAACATAATTGTCAAATGCATGAATAATTTTCTTCCATATTGTGTCCTAAACTCCCAACTATATCTAAAATGATAAATATCTCCTTCCATCACTCATTTTCCCAATGTCCCAAACAATGTGAATCATAGGGACTCATATAGTCCATTCATTATGGTTGAATAAATAGAGAAAAGGGGCATCATATTGTTATTGTTAACTAAGTTAAAATTCAACAAATCAAAGCACTCATTATTCTTTATTTCAGGACTACTAATCTAATTGCAATTTATTATTCCAAATTTATTATGTTTGTAGTTTTGATATAGTTTTCCCTTGATGTTATAATCTTATAATTTTAGACTACATCTTCTTTTTTTTCTTTAATTTAACATGTTTTTAATTTAAAATAAACTAAGTTCATAAGTGGTTAATTTCTAATGATTTGAGGAGATTTGTACATTTGACTACCACACACATGAATGGAGATGTGTCGGATAATGTTTTTTTCTTAGAGATTAGATTACAATGGAGAATGTGAGTAATAACATTGCAATAAAAATAAGAATTTTAAAGTCCACATAAAAAAATATTTGTTTGGTAGTTAAATGTTCCACTCTAGTTTTGTTTTCCTATTTGAATTTGGTTCAACATATATTATGTTCATAAAAACATAGTCCTACTCAAAACTATATATTTCTTTTAACATTGTGCATATGATCATCAATAGTTGATGGCAGGCTCACTATACCACATTAGCTAACAGTATAAAAATATGTGTCAATTATGATCAATAATATTTTTTCTTCACTATAAAAGAACTTACTTGCTTAGGAGATATTTGACACTTTTTTATTTATTTGTCTTTGTGTTTGTGAAATAATCATTTAGTATTTTTTTTAAATTGTGTTGCATTGTTTTTAATAAGTGAGGTTGATCTACTCCCTTTTCAATGACAATTAGAACATTGCCCAAACTCTTATTTGCCACCAAATACCAAGTGCACATGCCATTCTTCAATGCATTTATTTATTCACTTTTTCAAAGAAGTTAATTTCATATTAAATACCATAACATGATAGCAATAAAAGCTTTAATGGCTGTAATTTTATCAACTAAAGTTATGATTTTATGGAGGGGAACACTTCAAAAATTTTGACAAATGTTAATGATTTTTAAGATCTTTTATTAATTCAGTGATTTTATAGATTTTATGGTAGCAATGTTAAAAAAATTATTTTAAGATTTTAAAAATTAATGATTTTATGATTTTTTTTGTTAATAGTAATAAATTTTAAAAAATATTTATGCATTTTAATAAAATTAAATAGTAAAATAATTTCTTAGCAATTGGAAGGAATTTCTAACCCTACCCTAAAAACAACCATTAAGAATTTGAGAAGTAAAGAATTAGAAATTCCTATTTTGTAAGATAAAGATTCTAATTTATGTTGTTGCATTTTTTTACACATGAGACCTCTGCACCACAGAAATAAATTCTAAACACACCTCCATAAGATCACTTCCCAAAAAAATCAACATGTTGATATTATTGATGAAACAAATTATAATATTTTAACATAAAAGAGTCAACACAAACCAATTTAACATAAACAAGGAAATTTATTTTTTCTCTAATATTTACTCCTCCCTTGGCCGAAGCTGAAGCTCAACGATATCCCTTATATCCATAATCAATTCTCTCGTCACGCTGATTGTTCCGGAAAGCACAACACCCCACAGAATAAACTACAACCAGAGCAATGAGCACCACAATATTGATTACAGCGATCTTACGCCAGTCGCGCTTCAAGTTTGCCAGCACACCTGCCTTGCATGAATCACAATCATAGCACAGCTGATCCTGTTCATTACTCCATCTGCTACAATCCATGTCCTTTAAATTGCCTGCTGTGGAAGTCCAATAAGTGGCGTTCACATACACAAAGTTGCAGGAGCTTGGAGGCTTGCAGCAGCCGGACTGCAAATTCGATCCAGATTTCACATGTTATTTATACAGAAAAATATCGAAACCCTAGAAAGATATTAAAACCCTAGTCTTCAGAGGCAGAATTCATGAGATACTCCAAAGTTACAATATTTGAAACAAAAAGGGCGATTTTGAGGCCTGGAAGCTCAAGTGAATTACCTGAATTGGAGATAAATTGTCACTGTAGAACTGCTCTGCAACTTTGCCGACCGAATCATCAGAAAGTTTCTTGCATACTTTGGCATCCTGAAGGCAGCTTTTGATTTTGTTCCAGTTGCCGCTCTTCTCCATTCTCTTCTGCAGCCAGTGTGAGTAGTCTCCCAGCCGGTATTCTTTGTAACCTTTGCCTGAGACGACCTGACCGGCGCCCTTGTTGGTGACGACGAAGGCAAAGACAGTGAAGCAGAACAAGAGCAGAATGAGCACAAACATGGCGGCCAAGTAAAGCCAGAGCAGCCATGTGACTCTGCAACAGGCGCCTACCAAGCCGGCGAGAGAGACGAGCATGAGAAAAGCCCCGAGGACAATCACAGGCCATTGAAGAAGCTTCTCGCAGTCACTGCCTGCCTTGGTTGCAAGCCATATTCCTCCGCCCAAAATAGGGACAGAGAGCACAAATGTTGCAAAATTAAGCAATCCGATGATGTTATTACTGAAACGAACCATTCTGAAATATCTTCCAACCAAGGAGAAAGGAAAATCCTACATTGGAATTCTAGAATTCCTTTCTAAGAAGAATGCACTTGAATATTGAAAATGGAATGGAGATGCAGGGCCATTGTGAACTTTAAAGCAGAGCAAAGAGCCGTTACTGGACCGATAATGAAGAGGAAACGTCGTCATTACGAAAATTTCTTTGGGATTTCGTTTACAGACTTTGTCTTCGTTGTTCCCATTTAATTAACGATTTACAGTGATTAAATTTAAGAACGAGGATAACGAGGCGCGAGGACTTTTAATGATTAAATTATTTTAAATACAAATTTAAAAGGTGATACTTGCAAAGCCAACGTGAGCTGTTGTCATAAAATTAGGGGAATATTTCAAAGTTGCCAAGTCCATCCTTTCCTACTTCAAATAACATTGAGATAAATTATATTAAATGTGATTAGGCGACCTGATCTAAGGTGTAAGTGACGAAGCCTTCACATAATTTGTACCTGCCACTTAGACTTTATTTATTAATTAGTTATTTTAGTCATAGTTATATATATATAGTTTGGTAGTTTAACATTGATTTTGGTCAATTAATATAGAATATATATTTAATATGTTTGATATGAATCAGGTGTGAAATTGATATAAATTTTTTGACTATTCAACAAGATAGATATTTAAAGAGAGTGTCTCAAAACCTCACTAATGGTGTTTCTCTTCTTAAAATAGATTGTACTTACAATCTTATAGGTGTATGATCTAGGATTTCTTTTAGGTTTTTAAATTGGGGGATTTCATTGTGTTATTCATTTGTCTACATGTTAAATGTTTCAAATTACAAGTTTAGGGTTGTTTGTTTAAGAATATCATCCTAGAAAAAATTTATTGGAAAGAATCACAATTAAAAATAATAAGCACATCACAAAATCAATTGATATGAATCACAATATCAGTTTGATTGCCATGAATACTCAAGATTTGGTATTCTTATTAGATAGTTCACATATTATCTTTAGTATTGTACATAATAGACAGAAGATAACTCCTAATCCCTCTCAGTATTCTTAGTTCACTGAATACTGAACTGATATATCTAATTTGTTAACTCCTAGAGATATTGATAAAAAAATTACCAATAATCTTTGGTAACAATGTCCTGGTCCTGAGAATCAGGACATAGATTGAAGGTAGGTGCACACATTCTCATCATAAACCTATGTTGTTCTTAAGTATGGGATTTATCAGCTAGATAAATATTGAGCACCATGAAGAGGAAGAACAACACAGGTTTGAAAGAATTTGTTATAGAGGCCTTATATAACAAATTGGTGATTTCTCCCCTCTATATTTGGCGATTTATCTCCTCTATGTTGCAAATCGTTAAATCCAAATTTCCCTTTTACACCTTGTAAAAATATTCCTAACACATTAAATATCCATTAATCAATGAAAAGCCACATCAATGTAAAATAAATTAAAAATAAATTTTAAAATTTTCAGAAGTCCAAATTTAACCTCAAAAGTCACCCATTCTCTCATGCACATAATACCTATGCATGAGAGAAACTTGGTAAATATCTTATAATTAGTAAAGGATACTATTGCATTCATTCAAAAAAACTCAATTAATTTAACTTCATTTATGTGTTGATTATTTTTAGTTCCTCCAAGGCAAGATACTATTGCATTCATTAAAAAAAAAATCAATTCATTTAACCAATCATTGTAAATGATTAAAATTGTGAAACGAAATCTCTATAATTTATATTTAATTTTTTTAAAAATATTTTTAATATTTAATTTTTCTTAATTTTTATTGGTTCATACAACTCTAAAAATCAAAATTTTCAAAAAGAAAAAACAAACTTATCCTTCTCGCTCCATGTGTTTGGAATGGTATTGCACAATGATTGATTTAAGTGTACATCTAGCAAAGCATTGCTAAATAAGAAAAAAACTCTAATTAATGGCATGTATTTCATGTTATTTGTACTACTCAAGAATGAACTGCTCAAGGAGAATAGATACCATATCTGTCTATACCTATTTATCTACCAAATTTTATTCTATAAATTATTAAATTTTGACTATGAAGATAAAGCATAAATATTTTAAATGCATTTATCTAAAAAAATACTAACATGATCAATTTTTAGCTATTTTATTTTATGTACAACTACTTAATTCTTTTTTGTTAGACATGGACGCACATTTTTATTTTGGTCTAAGAGTTAATTTGTTTTATCTTAATATACTATTTTTTTAAAGATTTTTATGAATTTAATATGTAACTTTAAATTTCTTTTAAAAAATCAACATTTTGATTGGTTTACATGATACTTAAGAATTATTATAGTATTAAATGACATCATTTTATTTTTTTTGAATAAACGGGTAAAAATTTTATTAATAATCAGACACAAGCATTACAAAAGAAAACTAGAGCCTCAAAGCTCCAAAAGAGAACAACAAACCCAATCAATTATCAACCAGCTTCATGACTATGCATATCATCAGCAAAGATCTTATGCAAGTCCTAACAATAATCCGGGGAAAGATGCTCCCAACCCTCAACTTTCCAATCATCACCATGTTTCGAGGCTCACTTAACCAAACAATCAACTGCTCTATTCCATTCACGAGGAATGTGGATGAAAGACACCTTCTCCATCATAGCACTAATTTGCAAAATTTGTTGAACAATCCCTGCCAACTACCAATTAATTCCACTCACCTTCTGCTTAATCAATAGATTAACCATAATCTGCATATTCGATTCGCAGATAACCTTATGCCACCCCAACTCAAAAGTACACTCCAAGGCATAGAAAATTTATAATCCCTCCATAAAATTATTAGACTGCTGCCCTTTATGCACTGAAAAGAAGAAAACCACCTCCCCCATATGATCCCTACCAACACCACCAATCCCAGTAGGACCCAAATTACCCCTAGAGGAGCCATCGATGTTAATCTTAATGGATTCATCCTGCGAAGGAAACCATCTTCCCCCCTATAAAACCTTCTTCATAGCACGTCTACCTCTATTAACACAAGCTGAGAAAGGCGACATCTCCTGCAAACCCAACCTACTCACTATATTAGTCTCTCCTCTATCCAAAGGAAAATTCACCTCACATTTAGCTTCCACCGTCTCCTGGACCATTCCCATGATTCTATTCCACACTTGTTGAACTAGCAGTCTAACTTCCCTAAAGATCCTCCTATTCCTCTCTAGCCAAATCTGTCAAAGTATGAAAATGGGCCCAATGTGCCAAACAGTCAAGAGAAAAGAGGACGAAATAGGAGGCCTACCCAAACTACTCCAAAAGTCTACCAAAGAATCCACGTGAACACAAGGGTGCTTCCACATCCCCCACCAGTAATGCCAAATCAACAACAAGAAAGAGCATCTAAAGAACAGGTGTGAAGAATCCTCCTCCCCATTACCACACAAAACATAGATGGAAGGCCCGTGGAACCCACGCTTATGAATATTGTCCCATGTTAGACATCTATTCAAAGCCAAAGTCTAGGCAAAATAGTTACACTTCAGCCAATAGAAATTGTTCCAAACATATTCCCACCAGTGCACCTCCCTCCCCTCCAATCTATGGGACAACAACACCTGGTACCCATTAGCAATAGTTAAAACCCCTTTAGGATTCTGGGACCAAGCAAGTCTATACATATCCTTAAAGGAGCTATAGTCTCTAGTAGCCAAGATGCTATGAAGCTCTGCATAGTCTTCCTCCATACCAAAAATTGGCCATTCATTAAGAACCTTCCACCGCACCATCTCCAATTGACCACACCTATAAACAGACTTAAAGTCACTCACTCTAGACCACCCTACCTCCAAAAACCTTTGGAAAAGATTCACAAAATTAGGAAATTGGTCAATAATGGGGGGATAGCCAACCCAGGAATCAAACCAAAAGATAACCTCTTCCCCACTCTTACAAATCCAAAAAAGTCCTTCTTTTATCAATGCAGCCCCTTTCTTGAGAGTACTCCAAATCGTAGAGCCTTTTCCCGCAAGAGGATATCTTGGGATTTCCTCCTTCGGGATCCTCTGCATATACTTGTAGGATAAAATTCTAGCCCAACCACGATCCTGTTCAACACACCACCTCCAGTACAATTTTGTTGCCAAAGCCTCCCCAAATAAGGAAGACTGCCTTAAACCAAGCCCACCCAACTACTTCAGGCTACACACCAAGTCCCAATTGATAAGACTCCACTTATAGGAAGAGAGGTTGTCTGCCCATAAGAATTGCCTTGCCAAAGAATCCAATTCCTTCACAAATCACTTTGGGGCCACTTGGAGCATATACCTATAAATTGGAAGAGCGTGAACCACTAACTGGATCAGTTGAACTTGCCCAACAAAGGATAACCATATGTGTGTCCAATGTTCAACCTTCATGCAAAATTTGTCCAAAATACCCTGCCAAGAGTCCCTGGGAGGATTACCAACAGAGATAGGAATACCTAAGTAAGTCAAGGGAAGAGAACCGACCTAGAATCTCAAGATATGAGCAATCCTCATCTGAATAGTTCCAAGTGTGTTGAAGAAGAGAATGAAAGATTTATCCTCATTGATAAACTGGCCAAAAGCAACAATATAGACATCCAAGACTTTACGTAGATTTATAGCTTCTCTGATCCTAGCAAGTCCCATCATGGTCGTATCATCCATAAATTACAAATGGGATTGAGGGGGTATGTCATTACCCCAGCTCCAACCATGAATAATAACCAATACCACATTATACTTAATCAATCTCCCCAGACCCTTAGCCAAAAGAATGAATAAGTATAGGGAAAGAGGATCCCCCTGATGAAGACCCCTGGATGCACCAAACAACTCAGTATTATCTCCATTAATTAGCATAGAGAAGTAGGTAGACAAAACACAACTCATAACCCATTGGATCCATTCATCAGCAAAATGAAAAGCCCTAAGAATATTCTCGAGAAATGACCAATGGACTTTATCATAAGCCTTTGCCATGTCCAACTTGATAAACATAACCTTTTCCTTGGAAGCTGCCATAGAATGAATGGTCATAGTAGCAATGACCACTCCATCCAAGATTTGAGAACCCTTCACAAACCCACTCTGCTCCTCAGAGATGATACCCCCAAGACAATTCTTCAACCTTTCTGCTATCAACTTATAAATAATCTTATAAATCACATTACAGAGAGAAATAGGGTGAAACTTGCCTAACCTGTCAGCCCCCTCACACTTGGGGATGAACGCAATGAAAGTCGCATTCAAAGACCGAAGCATCTTCTTATTCCTTTGGGACTCTTGGACCAATTCTAATAAGTCCAACTTGATAGTATCCCATAATTCTTGATAGAACTCAGTTGGAAACCCATATGTTCCAGAAGATTTCCCCTTCTTCGTGTGAAAAACAATCTTCTCAAGTTCTTCCAACAAAATAGGACCCACAAGATGCTCATTCATCTCCCTAGTAACTAGAGAAGGAATACAAGCAAGAACCTGATTCTCCTCTTCCGATTCCCCTTGAGAATCCTCACTAAAAAGGGATCTGAAATACTGCATAGCCTCCTGAGAAATCTCCTGCAAAGATAAACATTGCTCACCTCTACCATTAACCAGAACAAGGATTGAATTGCCATGTCTTCTTGCTTTCACTGAGTTGAAAAAGAATGTAGTATTCTTATGCACCGCTTGAAGCCAATCAATATGAGATCTCTGTTTCTAGTAGATTTCCTCCCTAAGCTCCCATTCCTCTAGAACCTTGACTGCCCTATCTTCCTCCCTAAGCAAGGTTTTTGACAATCCATGCTCTCTTATTTAAACTGGTAATGCCATTCAACTCTAATTGAGCAGTTGTCTTAGCATGAAAAATATTACCGAAAGATCAACGGTTCCACCATCTAAGATGAAACTTAACAAATTATAGCTACTTGGAAAAAGTGTACATATCAGTGCCAAAGGCTGGCCTCCCTTTCTTCCCCCATTCTGCAACATGATCCTGCAAAGAAGGATCAAGCAACCACATAAGTTGGAGTTTGAATGAAGGAATAAGATTGACCCAAGCAGAAGAAGACACCAATTTGATGGGCTAGTGGTTCAAACCTCTCCAATCTAAAATCTCAGAGCATATGGACTACCCCCCTCCAACCCAAAAACTAGAAACCAGAAAGCGATCCAGCCCTTCCGCAATCCAATACTCCCCTACCCTCATGTTGTTCCAAGTGAATAGACCATTACCAAGCTTGATGCTAACAAGATTCAAGGTGGATATACTATCCTGAAGAAGGAAGGAAGAAGGCTCCAACTGTATAACACCACCCTTCTTCTCACTCAACTCTAAGATGGCATTGAAATCACCCGCCATAATCCACGGGTGAAAAGGAAAAAACCCACGCATAAAAGTAATATGAGACCAAAAAAATTTCTTACCCTAAAGATCAGTGGGGGCATAAATTTTAGTAAACAAGATATATTCCCCAGTCTCAAGACTAGAGGCAACCCCGGATAAAGATGATCTGGAAGAAACCCACCATATAGGACGAATCTTGAAGGGGTTCCAAAGACAAGCCACACCTCTAGAGGAGGCAAATACCCCAATACACTGACATTCGCCTCTCCCCCATAGCTTTGGAACCAGACCCAACATACTTTCTATAGATAATTTAGTTTCCTGCAAGAAAATGACATTAGGAGAATGACTCCTTATCAACTCCTGAACAACTTTTTGTCTAGGGCCACTGTTCAAGCCCCTCACATTCCATGATAGCATAATCATTTTGAGGGATTAAAAAAATGAGAATTTAGAGTCTTAACTAACCCTGACTCAACCAAATTCTCCCCCATTAATTTGGTCATATCTAAGTCCTTCTTTCTGCCAACCTTTGAAATCCTCTTCGTTGCTACAAGAGAAACATCCCCACCAACCATCTTCACTTCACCATTAGAGATGGGTCCCATCTAAGCCACTACTTATTGATCCATCTCAATCTGATGATTCCCACCTGCCTGCAAGCCCTGGGTAGTAGCCAAGTTCACACTATTAGGAATCAAACTCGCTGCACTATGATTCAAAGGAATCATCCCAAGATTCACCTCCTGTTGGCTAAGATCATCCAAGGCTTCAAATCTGTTAAAGGTATTCTCCTCTCAACTCTCCTGCAAAGACCTCTTTTGATCCCAGTTCCTATTCTTTGTCTTAACCATGACAAAACCATCATCACCCACATCCCCACCAGACATGGAATTTTTTCCTTTATTAGCCCCATCTAGGTTATGAGACGGCTGTTGAGGCTGAAGTTCAGATGATTTAGACCTAGGACACTTACACTGCAAATGACCATACTCATGACATAGACGACACCAAAAAGGTAAAGTCTCATAATCAAGTTGTTGGACCCAAGAACAAGAGCGCGCACACATATCTATAGTATCTGGCAAAGGCTTACTAAGATCAATTTCGACACAAATACGAGAAAAAGTCATTGCCTTTCTCCCCAAGTTTTGCGTTGAATATCCAACATGCTTCCTAATCAATGCAACTAGAATTCTCAACATGTCCTCTTGATAACATTCCACCAGAAAATGAGGTAATCGAACCCACATCGAGACCCGATTCGGGAGCTCCTCTGAAGGGTTAAATCCTGCATGCTAAGGTTTGATGAACAACCCCACCTGGTTATAAAAATATGGATCTCCCTCAAAGATCCTATTGTGATCATCCATGAAATTAAAAGTAACCATGAAGTAATTGTTTGCCAACAACATAACATCCATTTCCCCTTCCGGTGCCCGAGTCCTATGAGCCCAATTCTTCAAAAACTGTAGAGAAACCCTCATCCCTATACATTTACAGTATAATGAGTGCTTTGATAAATATTCAACATCTTTGGCAATCATCTTAGGCAGGATTACCAATTTTTGCCTCTCTTTGCATCTCTCAAGACAACCATTAATCTTTGAAATCCGAGAGCCATTTGACAAACTTGTCCTAGTAAACCCCGAATCCAGAACAAAAAGATCATTAGCGAAGGTCTTGATACTTTAAGATGGGAATTTCACACCCAACACACCTCAAAAATCCATATCGGAAGAGTCCCCCAAGGCTTCTCCCCCCGCAATCAACATCACAAAGGAGAAGGGTCTGACACAAAGAAGACCCACACCCCAAAACCCTGCCCACCGAACCCTCCACCCAAGCCACACACTCCTCCCAAACTCTGTAGCAGGGAGAAAAAGGCCACCATCCTCCACACCTCTTGAGCTCCTTCCACCACTGCTGCCAAATGCCAGTCGCCCTGCACACCCTGCACCTACACTCAAAACAAGCTCCTCACGACACTCCTCCCCGCCACCAGCCATTGACGTCCACAACAGAACCGCCACACCCACAGAAGCATAGAATAGTTCCCCCCCTCTACACATGGCCAAACATGGACCTTCCACGGGCTAGGGCTCAGATGCTCTAGCACAAACCAACAAAGCTCGCGCACGTTCCATCCCTCGCTAAAAAAATAGCATTCAATTAGGGTTAGAACTATCATATTAAATGACATTATTATTATGTATTATTGCATATTAATAATGTATGGTGTAAATGGCTTTCAAATTATTATTATAGACTATACACTAACACTTTCCAAATGTAATATTTATATTTACGAAATTTATCAATGTTTGTATTGTAACCATTACACAACCTTTTGTTAAATTTATTTCTTGAATGTTGGTGTCATCTTTATCTACTCCTGCATATGATGCAACCCATTCAGTCAAGCATAGAGCCACTATTTTAAGTTGTTGACATGAAAAGAATGGCTCTGCAATGGCCAACTAGAAGTCTTTGGTTTGAAAAGTATGGTTTCAATTTGTTTAAGGGTTGTTGGCAACAATAATGAATGAAAACTTAGAGGGGGGGGTTAATAAGTTTTCACCGGATCAAACAATTTAAGCACAATCTCAGATCTAATCAATAGCAGCAAGAATAAAGATAAAGACAATAATAGCAACTCACACAACACGACAATATTTTTGATGTGGAAAACATAGTTAAGGGAAAAACCACGGTGGGAACCTACCCACAATAAGACGATACTCTGCAGTAGTATGTGTAAATATTACAATGGAGAATGTGCACACATTCAGGCACATTGGCTAGAGCTCACTGCTCAAAATACAATGACCCAGAAGGCTCAAACCCTCAGGGAAGGTTCACTACCTTACAATAATGTTCAGACTAGAATCCAGTTAAGATGAACTGAAAGAATAGCGTCTCCTAATTCTTGACGACAGTTTGAGTTAAGTTCATTTGTCTGCTCTACAATCATCTTTGCTCAATACATCATACTGAAGGATAAATTCTCTTATGCGCACATATACCACTCTCTAATAATGAAGACACAACATCGATACCCAAAATACTTAATATAACACCTATTGATACAAATCATCAACCTTGACTACAAGGTTGGCCAAACCCTCAACCTTTAATTACAAAATTACATCACACAATACATAAATGAACCACCAAACTAATACAATCTCATGGATGACATAGCATGGACCTAAATCAAATCCTCAAACACGCATCACGACCGGAAATCTCACCAAGATCAACCGCAACATACTTCATCACCGAAAATACCGCATAACACGAAAAATATCATTGGACCCAAAAGATCTCCAATAACGTGCACAATGAAAAATGCGGACCACCAAAACAAATAGGACACGATCTAGGAAACAACAAAAAGCATGTTAGAACCATCCACAATAGCTACATAAAGACCACTTATTCAAATCTTCATCAATCAACACACTAACACTCAAGAACACTATCAGCAGCAATTCAGACTAGAAAGATAACTTGTGGGGCACCAAATCATGAACCATCTAAAATGTAGGGGTATCTGTATAAAGATGGTGGTCAGAAAACTGGACACCACCCAAAAAAAACATGAACAAACAAGCAGTGCGTACACGGTTATAAAAGTTGAAATCACCGCGTACGCGCTTAGGCCTATTGTTCACGAGCCTAAAAAAGGCAGTGTGTACACGTTGCTTTTAGGAAAGTGAGCGTGTACACGCTAATAAGCCCTAAAGGACCGCGTACACAATACATGTCAAAAAAAGTTTTTAAAAAAAAATTGGGTCTTATTTTCTCATGACAACCACATTGTTTTTCCCCATTTCCTCTGCCAAAATGTGAATGGGGTGCCTCGTTTCTCCTCCAAACACTATGGATTAAGGTTAGTTTTTGTTAATTTTTGTCTTTTTTTCCTGTTTGTTCAATTTGTTTTATGTTTTGAATTTAATTTCATTAATTTTGATTAGGTTTTTTCATTTTTTGTTTCAAAAGCTAGATTCTAATAATCCACAACAAGAACAACAAAATGCACCTATTGAAAACCCACAAGATACACCCCCAATTCCTCCTTTTGACCGCACACCTAAAACACAGGAGCAATTAATTAATCATTTAGGGCAAAATACATCTAAAATCAATAGACTGGTTGATAAATTGAAAACATCCGAACTTGAGCATTATAAATCCCTCGCCACTAGCCTAGAAATATTAGCTAGTGGTGCCATATTTGTTTCCATACAAATTACAAAATGGGGAAACTTTAGGGATAGGTATCATCAATACTATGCTGATGGGTTATCATACAAGGGAGTGAAAAACAAAATATTAGTAAACAACAAATATATGCCCTTTTTGTTGATCCTAAAATTGGTCAGTCATTACCTCTTAATGTAAAGAGGTTTCCCATACATTGGTGTATCAATGTGCAGATGAAGAATCTTTTTTAACAGAGGTGGTGGATGGTCTTTGATGATCTACCTTGAAATAATTATGAGGTGCCATTGTATTTTTTGAGAAAAGTATACTATGAGTTTGTGCTCAATGTGTGACCAAACTATTTTGACATGAGAGAGTTCCATGGTAGAGGTGGCAACTTTGCCCAAGATAGACCTGGAGCCCATAGGCGAGTAGCCTCGAAGAG
The DNA here is from genome assembly GCF_030272615.1 of Cryptomeria japonica. Lineage (NCBI taxonomy): Eukaryota > Viridiplantae > Streptophyta > Pinopsida > Cupressales > Cupressaceae > Cryptomeria > Cryptomeria japonica. The sequence continues at coordinate 272,129,371 of NC_081407.1, forward strand.
TCGTCGCCCCCTAGCACCCAAACCTAAGGTGCATCAGGTTGTCCCAGTAGAGCTGAAAGAGTCGATGGAGCTACAGACTCTTTAGGCAGCCACAACATTGACTGGTACCATCACCCATCGTAGGGCACCATTAGCACACCCTATTGTACTAGATGATGAGCCAGTAGTTTCTCAAGGTAGCGATAGAGAGACCATTCAACATATGTGCGTAAGTTACTCGGGGATATGCTCAGGGATAGATGATGCGACTAGTGCAGATGGATCCATATCTCATTTGTGCATGATTTGCGGGAGTAGATGTCAGGCTTGCATGACTGAGGATTTCACGCTGATAGGTGAGTTGATGGACATGGTATTTTCCCATCAGCGATAGACACAGGTGTGTTGATTTGAATTCATACCATTTTATTTATCAATCACTTTAAATTTGTAATTACATAAATGAATTTTCATTTATATATTGATTTAAATTGAGACAAATAATATGCATTTCAGGATGCAGTAGTGGTATCCCATACTCCTTTCGTAGTTACTATAGCTACAACTTCGATGTCTGAGGTATAAATTTTGTAACATGTTAAAATAGAATAGTACACTTTGAATTCAAAAATATTACAAGATATACTAACTATCTTTAAAGCTTGGTCCAAGTTTTGGTTTGTAGGTGTTGACAGGGGACCAAATATCCCAGATTGATGACATCACGCTCTTAGCTATCGATTTTGGCCTATAAGGCTATACGGTATCATATTTTGTACAACCCTTTTAATATATTGTTTTGATGGAATATGCAAGTCATTTCATTTTAGATTTTTTAAATTATTTTTAATATATTATCTGTACTAATATCTCATGTTAATTTTAATTTTTTAGGGAACCCCCTCTACGTCTAGGCCTTGTCCTAAGAAAAAGAATTCCTCAAAGAAGCTAAAACGTGGGAAGAAGGTAATTGAACACATTTTTAGTTGTACAATTGTTTGAAAATGTTGAAATCAAGTATTAGTTGGGGTTTGTAGATTGATTAGTATTTTTTGTCTATTTTACATGTACAACGACCATTGAGCTATGTGGATTTTTTGAATGCACTGGATTCACCCGTGGATCAAGAGAGGGCGGAGGTATGTTTCTCTACTTTATTTTATTGATTTCATGATTATATGCACGCATACATGTGAACTTGTGATATATTATAATCTTATAATTTTTTCATACAGGAAATATCCATAGCTGCTTCATCAATGGCAAGCCCTCCTCCGTGCACTGGAGAAGCATCTCAGGATCCAGTACACTTTTTTTTGATATATTACATTAATTTTTTTTAACCTACAATACTAAACATTATATTAATTATATTTAATCTTTGATCATTTTTTGTATAGGTAATAGCGACAGTTTCTCCATCGATGGTGAGCCATCCTCAGTCCATTGGAGAAGCATCTCAGGCATTGGTATGTCATTGTTCTCTATATTATATCTTTTAAGTGTTTTTGATGTATTTATGTTAGTACATTGTATTAATTGTACATTTAATCTATAATAGACCCCTTCGCAGTACGGCCATAACGTGGATCCTGTTAAGTATGTCTTCAAGAAAACTCCTAAGAGTGACTAGGAGAGGAGAGCAAAGACATTAGCTCCTAGATCAGCCGATGAGGTAATCTACATTTCAATTGCAAAGGAATTATAGTTAAATGCATAGTTATGTTGTTAATTGTGAGCTATTTTCTACAAAATAATTCTAACTTGGCTTTTGAATTGTGGTTTTGCAGCCATCTACAGAGTCGCATACTGCATCGAAGAGGCTTGATTTTGAGGATCCACCACACATTTAGGATCATATAGTGTTAGTTTTGGTCATAGAATGACCAATACATGTAGATATATTCTACATTTTTATTGTATATTGATTTGGACATGGCATATGCCACATTTTTTTAATACTTGTATTGACTTGGCAGACATGCCTTTTTTTGATATATATAAATGTTGATATTCGATCCAATAAATGTGTACTAAGTTCATTATTTTGTATTCGTTGTATTTTGTGGTTGTTCTTTTATAAACTTAACTGATCATTTGCCTATGTAATCAACAATATGAATATAAACAACAAAAATCTATGATATAAAACATTGCAATCATGGAATATGATTTGATAAAATTTCTATAATGTTGAATTAACCCTACAAAACTCCTTGTATTCAGTTCATTATTGTGTATTCACTGTATTTGGTGGCTTCCCTTTTATAAATTTAAATGAATATTTGCCTATCTAATCAACAATGTGAATATAAAAAAAAAATTGACAATATGAATATAAACAACAATATGTGTGTGGTGTGAGAGCACCCTCACGCTCGCAATGGTCAAATCTTGGTTGTCATGTGCACAAACCAACATCACAAGCGCATCTGGGTGGGCAGTTTTACGCTAGTCATGCTCCTCTCATGCATCCCAAAGTGCCTGAACGTCGAGAGTCATACCCTGCTGGTGCGATCTCTCAAGTGCCCTAAGTCCAAAAAAAATTCAAACTTTGACAGATTGTTTCTTCTAATCTAGGATACATATGATCGATCCATTTGAACCTATGGGGTCACGTGAGGCTCCTCTACAATGGACTATCTTGGTTTTTGACGACTCGGAGCCATTTTCAATTGGTTGCATTTTTTTGCCTAGTGCAAAAATTGTCAGTTGCATGCAATACAAAGTTGCAAGATAGGCTAGAATTGATTTGGTTCGTCGTGTGCACAAACCGACATCATGAGCGCATCTGGGTGGGCAGTTTTACTCTAGGAATTCTCCTCTCATGCATCCCAAAGTGTCAAAACATTGAGAGTCATACCCTACCGATACGATCTCTCAAGTGCCCTGAGTCCAAAAAATTGTCAAACTTTGACGGACTATTTCTTACAATATTGGAGACATATGATGGATTTGTTTGAACCTATGGGGTTGTGTGAGGCTCCTCTACAATAGCCTATCTTGGTTTTTCATGAATCAAAGCCATTTTTAATTGGTAGCATTTTTTCACTTGCTGCAAAAACTGTCAGTTGCATGCAATGCAAAGTTGTAGGATAGGCTAGAATTGATTTGGTTCGTGGTGTGTACAAACCGATGTCATGAGTGCACCTGAGTGGGTATTTTTACGCTAGGCATGCTCCTCTCATGCATCCCAAAGCATCAAAATGTCAAGAGTCATACCCTAACGACGTGATCTCTCAAGTGCCCTTAGTCCAAAAAATTATCATATTTTGACAGACTGTTTCTTCCAATCCAAGACACATATGATCGACCCGTTTGAACCTTTGGGGTTGTGTGAGGCTCCTCTACAATGGCCTCTCTCAGTTAAAGACTCAGAGCCATTTTCAATTGGTAGCATTTTTTTGCTTGGTGCAAAAACCGTCAGTTGCATGCAATGCAAAGTTGCAGGATAGGCTAGAATTGATTCAGTTCGTCATGTGCACAAACTGACGTCATGAGCACATCCAGGTGTGAAATTTTACACTATAGATGCTCCTCTTATGCATCCCAAAGCATCAGAATGCCGAGAGTCATACCCTACCAACGCGATCTCTCAAGTGCCCTGAGTCCAAAAAAATGTCAAACTTTGATGAATTGTTTCTTCCAATCCAGGACACATATGATTGATCTGTTTGAACTTGTGGGGTCGCGTGAGGCTCCTCTTCAATTCTTTATCTCAGGTTTTGATGACTCAGAGCTATTTTCAATTGGTAGCATTTTTTTGCCTTCTGCAAAAATCGTCAGTTGCATGCAATGCAAAGTTGTAGGATAGGCTAGAATTGATTCAGTTCGTCGTGTGCACAAACCAACGTCATGAGCGCTAGGCATGCTCCTCTCATGTATCCCAAAGCACCGTAACACCGAGATTCATACCCTACCGATGTGATTTACAAGTTGCTTGACATCGTTTTTGATAATTTTTTTGACAATAATGACAATTTTTGCTCAAATTGTATCTAGACTCAATCTATGACCCAATAATGACTCAAATAATTCTCCATGATTATACAAGAATTAAGAATGCTCATGATTGACCTTATCACATCACATAAACTCAAAACATAGACACAAAAAATACTCACAAAACATTGTCATCACATATTATTCAAAAATTTGCCTCTAAATATGGTCAAATCAGCTCTTGGCTATTTGAATATACAAAAAAATGTCTTACAAATCATCTCATGGGCTTTTATACAATATATGGCATTACAATATGTGCAATTCAGCTCATCACCATTTTAATATATAAATTTGGCATCTACATATGTATAAATTAGCTCATTGCCATTTAAATAGACAAAATTATAACCCTAAACATGTAAAAATCAGCTCATGAGCATTTATATATACAAAAAATGAATATAGAACAATTCGTTAGTGATATATACAAAATTCTCAAAATCATTCTACTCTGAACCATAGAATCAATCAAGTGAGCCTTCAGGATCGTCTCTAACTCGTATTGTGTCAAGTATTGCCTCATGGTCAGATTCACAAACTTTCCATAAAATCTTGTTATGAGGTCTACCACAATAATTCATCAAATGAATATTTGTTGCAACAACAAGGTTAGAGAAATGAAGAATATGTTTGTGTGTTTCAAAGTCCTCAAACAACCAAACATTAGAATTCTTGATAGGGTATCTCCTAAGCCTCCCCGTCACTACAACAGACCCTATTGGGTACTCAATACCCTCTCCGTCAATGATTGTGGTTGTCAATTTTCTTTCTGGCTCAACACAATGACACAAATAGTAATTCATTCCTTCTTCATTGTTCTCTTCTACAACAACGACATACAAATGACTTACATTTTATAAAGTGTTAATTAATACCAAAAATAAAGTATGATGTACAACAAAATGAACCAAAAAGAATACTTGCAAAAAAATTAACTCAAAAAATCACATGAATCCACTAGGTCAGATACATGGTCAAAATCCGTTGATGTCTCCATCTGGCTCAATTGTAGTGCTTTGGGAATTTGATATGTATCAATCGGAACCAACGGTCTAAAAGACCATTTGTCAACCCACTCTTGTGATTCACATTCTTCCCACAAATAATATATGCATGAAGAGCAAAAACATACCATCTATCTCGTATAAATTACTAGTGAACTTGAATTTGAACTCATAAATGAGTGCATGTCACTCGATCCTGCAACTGTACAACAATCTAGATAGTTTTCAATGTTAGATTCAGTGATCAACCAAAAATATCTATGAACCATTGACCTACCTGGATTACCTAGACCCATCGTAGACTTACACCATCGCACAATTGTTTCTACATATATCAACTTAGCACCACCTTCGTACTTCAATTCTTCTCTAGCTAGGGCTCTTTTTACACATGCTCCTACACCATCATGCTCTCCCTTACCATGTCCAGCCTCAGTGAAATTCCAAAAATGTTGTACACCGCTTGTCATATGCATCCTTGTCAACAAATAAAAAATCCTTGCATTTTTGAATTGTGTGGTGCAATTATCTGACCATATTAAGTGTTGGTTGTATTGTATGTTCCTTTCCCTTAAACTATCATAGAAAACTTTAAGCATCCTTGTACAAACTCTGATGAATGAGTAGGATCATCACATACGTAGAAGTGATACTCTCTTACAACCTTTCTATCCTCCTCTGTGCTATCATCTGCATGCATGAATGCTATATGTACAAAAATAGAAACTTGTGTAGAATGATAATACATAGATTGAACTTCATTTTGAGGTTGTAGTGTATAGTTTTCAGCAAAATCAATGATAGAGACAATGGTGCCAAGAGGAAATATGTCCTTACATAACTTGAATTGCTCATCTAACCATCGATCTCTATGTGTATGCAATATGTACTCATAAACTAATTTCTCTTGAGAAATTTTCATAAATTCAGCTACACATATATCATTTTCACTAGCTCACATCTCTTCAAATCTTTTCCATCTTTAACTCTGTTACTACTTATCAAGTTGCCATTATTTTTTGTATTCAAAGTCATACTATATATTCTAGTCGGTTAGCACTACCGAATCATGCAGTCGGTATAAACAGAGAAGTCGGTATGCACAGTCTAGTCGATTACAGAAGAAAGCAGCCGCAGAACGCAGTATTCACCGAGCTGTTTACCGAGTATCTTTTTATGGCTACCGAGCAGTAAAGTTAACACATCGAGTTGATATTCACCGAGTGAAACGTGTTACCAGATACAATGAACCTGGACATGCATATAAAATGTGTTACAAGATCAAGGCACATCTAACCGTTATTACATTGGAAATTACACTAGAAGATTGTGTATGATTGTGAGTTCAATCTAACCAATGAAATATTTTGTTTAGTTATTCATTTGAGGAATCTTGTTTGTAAGATCAAAGCAATGAATTAGATCACCATTTTAAGAGATCTATTTATACAACATGAGAAGAGAGTAAAAGGTGTGTGTGCATATATGTATGAAGGAAGACTGTTACAGAGACACAGAGGTCACCGAGAAGATTTTCAGAGAACAGTCGAAGAACAGAGTAAATAGAAGGGTTTACCGAGTTACTATATGAGTTACCAAGGAATGCTATAAGCAAGGTAATCTTATTCTGAGCACATAGAATCTGCTATAACATTTCAGATGTAAAGTTGCAGATGTTTGTAATGATTTTATTGTAATATTGTGAAGTTGAAAGAGAAACCTTTAACAGGGTAAAAGACTCTAACCAAGTCTATAAATTGTAAAGCCTCTAACCAGGTGTAGTATTCAGATTAATGTTGTAAAATCCTTTAGCAAGGTAGATCTAATAGATCTTGTTACTCCTAACAGGGTAAGCTATCAGAATTAGCTAAATGTAGCTCTAACCGAGCAATCTTTATTATTGCAGTAGTGAAGTTGTGGGTGCCATCCCCACAGTAGTTTTTCTCTCTAACCAAGAGTTTTTGCGTAACCAAAATATATGAGTTATGGAGTGAATCATGTATGATTGTTATCTGTTTGTTTTAACTTTATTTTATGTTACTACACTATTTTGTTTATGCATAACAGTAAGGTTATTATTAAAGAAAGGTTTTGAAGTACTGATTCACCCCTCCCCTCTCAGTACATTAGCTTTCCATATTGGGCCTAACAAACTCCATATGTGTTTGTCTTGTATTTTCCAAAAGAAACTAGTTTTCTACCAATTTCATGTGTGCTTTCCAAATGTACGCATCTTGGTAAATGTTGCAAACCACCACATATAGGACAAAAACCTTCCAAACAAGGCATCTTATAATAAATGCAACCATCATGTCTATTACATAACACACTTGAAATAAATTCTCTTACCGACTTAGGAGGTGCTTGTATATTGCATTCCTGCAAAACATCGTTAGTGTGCAAAGTAGGACAAATATGACAAAAAATACCATAGTGCATGGAAAATTCAATATGCATCCTACAACAACACGTGGTGCATACATGATTAATCTTAATATAAAAAGGTTTTTCCATTTCAAAAAATCTTTGAGAAATTCTTATTTGAGGAAACTTTTGAAGGAATCTTTCATAAAATTTAGTTTGAATCATATCCAAATAGTGTTTGGCACATGGATCATGATTTGTAGACCCGATTGGCCTTCTAACAACATCTCTTTGGTTGGGCGAAGTTCTTGTGTTGTCATGCCAAATAAATTTAATTAATGTTCTTAGTGCATCAAAAACAACCTTGTCTTTGCATGGTAGTCTACCCGAGACTGCCCAAAGAGAATTATTGTTAGGTTCCTCTATTTTTTCTCGCCTCTTTAATGCTTTACTTAATGTTGTTCTACTAACATTTAATGACTTGTTTTTCTTATCAAACGGTCTTTTTTTATTTTCTTTCTCATTATGGTTGATGTAATGATACGTCGAGTAGCATTAGAATCTTTAGTACGTGATTTTGAACCAATAGCTTGATATGCATCAAATCAATTTCTCACAATAGTTTTTTCACTTTTACTTTCAAATGATCTTAGGCCTAGAATTTTGTCTCTCTAAAATTCAAATTTTTAATCATTTGAACAATTAATTGACATCTTGTGGTTTTATTTAAGTTTTCAAAATAGTTTTGCCATTTCTTTTAACCATTCTCCTACAAGTTCGTTCATTCATTTTATCGGGCATTGGCTTCAATATATTCTCATCAATGTCAATTAGATACTTTGGTTTCCTACGAATGATTCTATGAGGTGTTAACACCTGTGCATTATTTACATTCAATTCATCAAATAGAGAAGGTGTATGTTCATCATTTAATTGATTATTCAATGTGGTATATTCTTCAATTGCATTAGGTTCATATGGTAAATCAAATGTCTCTTCTTCAATTGCATTAGGTGCATTATGTTCGTTTGGTAAATCGAATTGAGATATTGAGGATGACATACCTTCTTCTCCCATTGATCTTATGTCACGTAATTTCTTCATACACTCCCTTTGTCTTTCCTCTTCAGCCTCTCATTGTTCCATCGTTCCTCTCTTGTTCTTTCCCATGGTTGATATCGGTTGTCCTAAATAGAATCATATAATATATATGTAAACAAAAGTTAATAAACAAACAAATAACCATAAATATGCATCTTATCATTATTTTTTTGAATCAAAACTATTAAACAATCACAATAATATTGACAAAACTAATAAGAACAATAATTCAATCATTTGAAATCATGCAAAAACAAAAAAAATAGTGATAGAAGTGCAGACACAGTTGCAGTGGGGCCTTCAATGACCTCAAAAACTTCTTTTGAGGTCATTGAGGCTCGTGGGCAAATAAAACTATCTAAGTACCCCGTACACATTATATTAATAACCGCGTGCGCATTTTTAGTCCATAAAAAGTTGGCAAGCCCAACGGTATTTTTTTTCCACTGTGTAAAAATCTTATGGCAGGGCAACAAACCAATAGGCTCAGTACCTCATATGCGCTTACAAGTAATAAGTAGCATGTACGTGCTCCTACACCTTAAAAATGTTATGGAAGGGTAGTGAACTAATAGGCTCAGTACCTCATACGCGCTATTTGTAGTAAAGAAAATGTGAAGGAAAAGGGAGAGAGAGAGAGAGAGAGAGAGAGAGAGAGATCAAGTCTCTATTTTTTACTTAAGTCTCTCTCTCTCTCTCTCTCTCTCTCTCTCTCTCTCTCTCTCTCTCTCTCTCTCTCTCTCTCTCTCTCTCTCCCCCATTCTTTATCTCTGAAGTCTCTTCCTCTCATCCTCTATCTCTCAATCTCACTCTCTCCTTCTCTCAGGTGTATCTATCTCATTCTCTCCCTCTCTTCTCCAGCTCCCTCTCTCCCTTTCCCATTACCTCTCTTTCTCACTCTCTCCCTCTCTCCCTCTCTTTACACCTCTCTCTCTCTAGTCTCTTGTACTCTCATTCCATCCCTTCCTCCATCTCACTCAAAGTCTCTATATCTCTCACCCTCTCTCTCCCTCCCTCCCTCCCTCCCTCCACCTCTTAGATATCTCTTTTTCTCCCAATCTCTCTATCCACCTCTTATATCTCTCTATATCCCTCCCCTCTCTCTCTCTCTTTGAGTCCCCTTATTTGTGTCACTTTCTATCTCTCCCTCTATTTCCCTCTCTCACTCCATCTCTCTCCCCCCGTCTCTCTCTCTCTCTCTCTCTCTCTCTCTCTCTCTCTCTCTCTCTCTCTCTCTCTCTCTCTCTCTCTCTCTCTCTCTCTCTCTCTCTCTCTCCCCATTCCATCCCTCTTCTCCCCCTCTCTCTCTCTCTAGGGTCATATGGTATTCTTAGGGGTCATATGGTATCCTATGGATCCATGCATGTGTCCTAAGGGGTCATAGGACACCATATGACTCCTTAGGACACCATATGACCCCTTATCACACCATATGACCCATAATGACACCAAATGGTGTCCTAAGGGGTCATATAACACTATATGACCTTTTAGGACATCATATGGAGTCCTAAGGGGTCAAATGGTGTTCTAAGGGGTCATAGGAGACCATATGACCCCTAACGATACCATATGGTGTGCTAAGGGGTCATAAGGTGTCCTAGGGGTCATAGGACATCATAAGACACATAATGACACCATATGGTGTCCTATGGGGTCATAGGACACCATATGACCCTTAGAAAAAATATGACCCCTAACAACATCTAAGGGTCATAGGACACTATATGATCCCTTATCACACCATAGGACCTATAACAATACCAAATAGTGTCCTAAGGGGTCATAGAACACCATATAACCCTTTAGGACACCATATGGTGTTGTTATGGGTCGTATGGTGTCCCGAGGGGTCATATGGCATCCTATAACCCCTTAGGACACCATATGGTATCGTTATGAATCATATGGTGTCTTAAGGGGTCATATCGTGTCCTAAGGGGTCATAAGACACCATATGACCTCTTAGGAAACAATATGACCTCTAATGACACCTAAGGGGTCATATGGTGGGCTAATAAAATGATATATTATTTAAAGTTATGAATAGAACATCATACAATATAACATCGGTAGTTTAGTTTTGATATAGCTAAGTTAGACCATTTTCAGCATAAGAGAGACTCCAAGCGAACAAACAATGAGGCTTCACTAAAAAGCAAGTGTAAGAGCTTGACCTAACCCTAAGAGTACTGACTTTCTAAAACATATGATGCTCTTAAATTTGCAAGGCTATAGGAATTACACACTTGATTTATTTCATGGGTATGTACCCTTCCAGGCCTTTTGACAAGTGATGATCATCATATACTACCACTGCCATGCTTACAATAAAATTCAATTTCTTTAGATGACAGGCGTTGTGTAAGAGCATGGGAACTCTCGCATACCCACCACTATCATTCTCTATGACATCATCTGTGTTACTCTCCCTCTTTCTCTTCCTACCGATTCTTTCCTTCTGAAAAACATATTTTAGGTACTCTGACTCATCATTTTTCTTTGTTGAAACTATTTTCCACATCTCCTCTACTCATTAAAAACACTTTCGAGAAGAACATTGCTGCAGGTTTCCTTTTTTGTCATGGTAATGCACCCGTGGTTCAATTTTAGACCCTTCTTCCTCCTATTCAATATACACACACAAATCCGTCAGTTAATTTTCTTAGGAGAGCATACATGATAAAAATCAAAGAGGAAGTTGCAGACAAGAAATAAATTCACTTACTTCTATAGAAGTGTAGACACAATTGCAGTGGGGTATGGAGGGAGGGAGGGAGAGAAGAAGAGAGAGAGAGGGATGGGGTATGCAGGAAGGGAGAAGGGGAGAGAGGGAGAAGGAGGGAGAGAGAGAGAGAGAGAGAGAGAGAGAGGCACCTTGTACGCGCTTGAGAGGGGGAGACAATACACTTATATGTGTGTATAAATACTTAATATATTATATATTATTATATACATATATATATATATAAATACTATATATTATATATAAAAATTATATATTATATGTATATCCACATATTATGTATACAATATAATATTATACACACTCCCAAAATTTAAACAAACGTAGCGTGTATGCGTTGTTTATAATAAACATAGCGTGTACGCGCTATTTATAGTTAAGATAGAGCGTACGCGCTTCTTACACCATAAGTACCCCATACACGCTTTTTACACCATAAGTACCCCATATGCGCTTTTGAGTGTTTAGACTTGGAAATAGGTCTGGATGACAAAGCGATGGTTTGGAATTGATTTCCCTCCATTTCCCTCCTTTTTGACGTGTTTTATTTTATCAACTTGGTTTCTCAACTTTGTCATCATTAGGTTTACACTTCATCAAGTGGGTATTTCTAAAATTGCCACCATATTTTCACCCATCTTCTAAGCTTTCTAACCATATAATTTTTTTAAAATTTGAACAACAATAACATATGTTATTGAATTTCTTTTACCAGTGTCTCCATAGTTCTCACAGAAATAGGTGCACCATTTTTTTAATAACTTTTGATATACTTATCCAAATTTTAAAAACTTCATATATTATTGTCGTTCACTTGATTCTTTACAATTTTAAAAAATAAATAAATTAATTTTCAATTTGTTTAGTGCAACTTATGCTTCGTGCACGAATAGGTACCTAATTTTTAGAATGTGCTCAATTGGAAAAATCATTAAAAAAATCTCTACAAAAAGTTACAAAAAAATACACATCTTATAGTGTTCACTCTTAGCTATCTTTTTTGCCAAAGGATTTGTCAAAATACTAAATCTAACTATGGCTTTTTTGATGCGCATGTCAGACAATATGTTATGGTTTTAAGAAAAAATTAGGGTCTATGTTTTGTGCATGAAGGATTTGACCCCCTTCATTTTATCCAATTTTGAAAAAGTTTAGTAGTTTGAAAACTAGATTCGGATTACTAAAATATTTGTTCTTTGATTATCTTCATATCTTGAGTGGATGACTTTCAAATTTTGCCTCCAAGTTCAAGTTCACCTGATTTAAGAAAAAACGTGTCCACTTATACCCCCCTTTTTGACCACCATCTTTGTGCACTTACTCGTAGATACACACGAACATCCAAAATACTCTCAAATATGCAACCAAAGATCTAATCATACTAGAGCACAACGGATCAAATACCAGACTCTGCCAATCACTTAACAAAAAGAGCAAACCTCAGACCAGATCAAATGATATGATTAGTTAAACCTCCGAATCACTGAAACCAATACTAGAGATACTTCATTATTCAACCACAAATCCTCATCGACAAACCAAACCAAATCAATTCTCACTGTAATCACGAGATCATCAAAACAACTCTTTGCAACACCAAAACACAAGAATATGTTGACATCTATGATAACAACATATCCTAGTAGCAACAATATCCAACAATCTCCCCCTTTGGCATTGATGGCAACATATGAATGTGAAAAATAATCAAATGCAAAAGAATAGATCAACACCAACAATCTCCAACAAACTCCCCCTAAGATCATGCACACAAAGCTTCAAAGATAAGGCAGTTTTTCACATGCTTCTCTCCCCCTTTGACAACAATGCCAAAGACAGAATACAAATCATGCATCTCTCCTCTTTATAAGATAATCTCTCCCTCTAAGAAGGACAATCTCTCTCTTAGGATAAACTCACAATTGAACATCTGAACCACTTACTAACTACTCTGACTAAGTAGCAGCACCAATTCATCAACCTGGATAAGAAGATAAGACTCTAAAGTCCACCGAATTGATGCATCTCAATGTATCTAGTTCTTGTTAGGAGGGGTAGACCCCTAACTTGTCTCTTAAATAGACAAATGTATTTGCACGCAAAGGCTTAGTAAAAATATCTACAATCTGATCCTTTGTAAATACATACTCCAATCTGACTTCTTCATCACTAACTTTCTCCCTCAAGAAATGATACTTTATTGATACATGCTTTGTTTTAGAATGTAGTATCAGATTCTTTGAAATATTGATAGCACTTGAATTATCACAATATATAACAATAGGCTCATCATAAATAACTCTAACATCCTACAACATCTGCTTCATCCAAACTACCTGACTATAGTTGGTAGCAGCAACAGTGCATTCATCGTGTGCAATAGACAGAGATACAACATCTTGCTTCTTACTAGACAATGAAATCAACTTCTTTCCCAAAAATAAAGCTCCATCGGTAGTGCTCTTCTGGTCATTAACATCACCTGCCCAATCAACATCAGTATAAGCACATAGCATGAAATCATCATTCTTCAAATACCACAAGCCATAGTCATTAGTCCCCTTCAAGTATCTAAAAATCCTCTTCATAGTAGTAACATGACTCTCTTTAGGATCAGCTTGAAATCTAGCACAAAGACAGACAACATGCATAATATCTGGTCTAGTCTAATTTAAGTACAACAATCTGCCAACTATAGATCTATACAAAGTTTGATTAACTTTCTATGATTCATCATTCTTAGACAACTTGCATCCAGTCACCATAGGAGTTCCAACAGGTTTAGACTCATCTAACCCAAATTTCTTCAACAATTCCTTCACATACTTAGATTGAGAAATGAAATTTCCTTTGTCAGTTTGTGTAATCTGCAATACTAAGAAGAATTTTATCACACCTATCATATACATCTCAAATTCCATTTGCAAATCATCAGCAAACTTCATACTCAAATCATCATCTCCTCCAAAATTGGTATTATCAACAAACACTTCAACAATCAAAATGTTATCATTATCAACTTTAAAGTATAAATTACTATCAGCGGTACCTTTACAAAATCCCCACTTCAACAACTACTTATCCAATCTAGCATACCAAGCTCTAGGGGATTGGTTTACAGTGCTTTCTTCAATTTGCATACCATATCTCCTTCATCTAATAAAGAGAATCCATCTAGTTGCTCAATATAGACTTCCTCTTTCAAATCACCATTCAAAAAGGCCGACTTGACATCCATCTGATATACCTTGAAATTGTTATAAGCAGCATATGCAAGTAGCAATCTAACAACTTCAATTATAGCTACTAGAGAAAAAGTCTCCTCATAGTCAATTCCTTCCATCTGTGAACATCCCTTGCATACCAATCTTGATTTGTTTCTAACAACTTCACCGACCTCATTCAATTTATTCCAGAACACCCATTTAGTATCAATCACATTCTTGGTTTTAGGTCTCAAAACAAGCTCCCAATATTCTTCTCAATCTGATCCAACTCTTCTTCCATAGCCTTTATCCAATTCTCATCTTTACATGATTTTGCAACATCTTTAGGTTCAATCTTGGAAATCAAACATATCTCTTCAGCAACAATCCTTCTCCTAGTCATTACACCTTTATTCTTATCACCAATAATCTGATTTTCTGAATGATTCAATCTTACATACCTCAGAGTCTTCTAATTGTTCTGATTCCCTGGTTCTTGAACTTCTTCACCAAAAACAACAATATCTGGATTAACTATCTCTTTCAAAGAATTGTTCTTTAAGATCTTAGTCTGCATCGTCTTTGAAATAACATCTTGATCATCAAATTCATATCTGCATGATTTGATCTTCTTTCCAAGACATTCATCAACCTTCGCATTTGCACTCTATATTATCATTCTCAGTCTCTTGTTGTAACACCGATAGGCCTTGCTTTTAGTAGAATAACCCAAGAAGATTCCTTCATCATATCTTGCATCAAACTTTCCTATATCCTCATCCCTTTTTATATAACAAATTTGCTTCCAAAAACTTTGAAATATCTAACTATAGGAACATGACCAAACCATAGCTCATAAGGAGTCTTACCAGAATCACCTTTTATATGCACCTGTTTGAATGTATAAACAACAATTTTAACAAATTCTCTCCAAAACGTTTGTGCAACGTTTCCTTCAATCAACATAGTCTCAGTAGCATCCAAAATGGTTATGTTTTTCCTTTCAACAACTCCATTATGCTGAGGGGTCCTAGGATCATATAATTGTCTTCTAATTCCATTCCTTTCACAAAATGTATCAAACTCTCCTAATGTGAATTCTCCTCCTTGGTCAAATCTCAAGCATTTCAGCTTCAATCTTGTCTATCTCCACCTTAGCTTTGAATATCTTGAATTTTTCTAGCACTTCTGATTTCTACCTTAGAAAGGTAACCCACATCATCCTAGAATAATCATCAATCAGTAACATGAAATATATGTCACCCTGCATGCTTCTCACTCTAGTAGGACCACATAAGTCAGTATGCACAAGATCTAATAATCCATTAGATGAATACAACTTACTATTGAATGTAGTTCTTTTTAGCTTTCCCATTTGACATTCTTTACATATCGGATTAGATGGCTTCACAATTTTAGGAAAATCTTTAACAACTTGACTTGAACTTATTCTTATCATGCAGTTAAAATTAACATGACAAATTCTTCTATGCCACAACAAAATTTCATCAATCTAAGCAATCAAACAACTTTTCTCACCAACATTCAAGTGAAAGATATTACCTTAAGTCTTAGTTCCTGATGCAATCTCTATGCTAGAGGTATTTAGGATTTTGCACTTACCATTCTTGAATTGCAAATCATATCCCTTGTCAACCATTTGTCTAACACTTAAAATATTATGCTTCAAACCTTCAACATTGAAGACATCATCAGTATTATGCTTACCATCAAAAGAATTAGAACCTCTATCGTGGATCACACAAGCTTTGTCATCTCCAAATCTCACTATACCACCATCATACCTTTCCACATTCACAAATTTTCTTTTATCACTTGTCATACAATGTGAACAACCGTTGTTAATTACCCATTCATTTTTTGAGCTTCAATCTTAGCAGCCAAATCTTTCTCCTCAACAATGCAGCTTGTAAAATTCATTGGTACCAGATCATCTTCCTTGATAGCAACAAATACAAATTCATCTTCTGAATTCCCATTCTCTAATTCTTCATTTGTCACACCTTCATCAACAATATAATAACATCTCTTCTAATATATGAACTTCCGGTTAGGCTTATAGGGCTTATCGTTCTTATCATGCTTCTACTATCTATCATACTTATTAGATCTATCATGCCTTTCAAATTTATCATGCTTATCATACCTAGACATTCTTTCAAGACAACTAGAAGAAAAATGTCATATCTTATTACATGAGAAACATTTCAAAGGTAGCTTTCCATCATACTTACCAGCTCCCTTAGGAAATCTCTAAGCATTAAGTGCTTCAAGCTCATCCAATTCTCTTTCTTGTTCTTCCTCTCTCTCTTTTCTCTTTCATATCTGGAAACCCAACATGAACTTTCTCCCAGATCATACTTTTGCTTCTCAGATACATAGGCTTTAAATGCAGTCTCACATTTACCATGTGATTCTTCAAATTCACTCAACTCAAATGCAACAAGATTTCCAACCAACATGTCTCTTGTCACAATAGTCACACTCTGGATTTCATCAATAGTAGCTATTTTATACTTATAAGAAGGAGGCAAATATCTCAACACCTTAGCAATAATCTCATCTTCTTCAAGAGTTCCACTGGCACATCTGATGTTCATGACAAGTTCATTCACCTTAGCCATAAAGGATCTTATGTTTTCATCTTCTCCCATCTTTAATGCATCGTACTTTCCTTTCAAACTCTGCAACTTAGCTACTTTGACTTGAGCATCTTCTTCATACAAGGTCTCTAGCTTCTTCCAAATCATCAACCTTAACTACATGGTCGGCCAAACCCTCAACCCTTAATTACAAAATTACATCACATGATACATAAATGAACCACCAAACCAATATAATACCATGGACAACATAGCATAGACCTAAATCAAATCCTTGAACACGCATCACCACCAAAAATCTCGCCAAGACCAATCACAACATGCTTCATCACCAAAAATATCGCATAACACAAAGAATATCAGTGGACCTAAACGATCTTTAATAAAATGCACAATGATCAATGCAGAACACCAAAACAAATAGGACACGATCAACAAACACCAACAATCATGTTAGAACCATCTACAATAGCTGCACAAAAACCACTTATTCAAATCTTCATTGATCAACATGCTAACACTTATCAACAATAATTCAGACTAGAAAGATAACTTGCGGGGCACCAAATCATGAATCATTTGAAATGTAGATACACATGAACATCCAAAATACTCTCTCAAATCCACAACTAAAGATCTAATCATACCGGAGCACAACGGATCAAATACCAGACTTTGCCAATCACTTAACAAAAAGACCAAAACTCAGACCGGATCAAACGGTATGATGAGGTAAACTTCTGGATCATTGAAACCAATACTAGAGATACTTCATTACTAAACCACAAATCCTCATCAGAAAACCAAACCAAACTTTGATCCATTGAAATGTAAGATAAATAAATTGGTCAAATGGCTTAGTTTGGTGGGATTACCAATAGAATATTGAAGTGGAGAAGCAATAATTAGGATTGGGGATGCATTGGGATCCATTTTAGGAGTTGATGAAGACTTTCTAAATGAAAAAACAGGGGATATTGTTAATATTTGTGTTGAAATAGATATGGAAATAGGAATTTATAAAGAGCTAGAATTAATCTCATATGGTGGAAGATGGAAATAGAAAGTAAGTCCCTTGCTAGATAAACAATCAGAACTTTGCATTACAAGGGAGGAAATGCAAGTAGGAGGCTCAAAAATCTTAGAACAAGTTGGTGGTTCTAATATTACATCACCACATAATATTGCTCATATGGCAAGAGAAACCCCCAGTCTTCACCAAATAAAACAACATTCTAAGGATCCAAATGAGACAAAGGTGGTGAAGTATGCTCCCTACAACAAGGAAAGTAAAGAAAATTTGTCTAACAATCTAATGGAGCTAGAGGTTGTGGAAAATACTCCTTGCAGTGAGGAAAGTAAAGAAAATGGATAGCTAAGAAAAGAAAAAAAAGTTCAATACATGCAAGGAAAGGGATTTAAAGCTCAGACATGTTATGTATATGGAAAAAGAAAGGAGTAATCCTACATGCCAAAATAGGGTCAACAAGGTAGAACTGGTGGTCCTTCTTAAGGATATAGAAGATTTAAGGCAGAATATTTGTCAACATCTAGAGGAAGTCAAACAAGAAGCCAAGGATGAAAATAGAGAGGTATCTCAAACAATGGAAGCTGGGAACAAGGATGAAAGAATTGGATCAGATGAAAGGAATTTAGAAAATAACTCATTGGAAAACATAACAATGAATACACCAATGGAAGAAGAAGCATGGAGTATGCAAAATCAAAGAGAAAAAAGTGGCAAGAAGGAAAGAGAGATGATAAAAAGCATGCGAGAATGGTGTAGGAAAATATACACCTAAAAACGGTATAGATTTAGAGGAATTGTAGAGGAAGAGATGGTTGATTTAGAATATTATGAAGTTGTGACATTAGAAGAGAGAACACTAGAACAATTCCAATTAAAAATCAAAACTCCAAGAATTAAGGATCAAAGGAATAGAGCAATGACAAACAAATCCAAAATGAATATATTTTTTCTAGAGAATCAAAAGGAGAATAAAAAGTCAACAATCTTTGGGAAGGAGCTAAACCTTCCCTAGACTCAATGAAAGTCATAACATGGAATG
The DNA here is from genome assembly GCF_030272615.1 of Cryptomeria japonica. NCBI lineage: Eukaryota > Viridiplantae > Streptophyta > Pinopsida > Cupressales > Cupressaceae > Cryptomeria > Cryptomeria japonica. The sequence goes on from NC_081407.1 coordinate 272,148,469, forward strand.
CTAATGGCATCAATGCCCCTAACAAATGGCATATGATCAAGCGCCAAATTGATCAAACAAATGCATATAGTTGTCTTCTTCGAGAAACAAAGCTAAAGAAATAGGAAATTTAAAAGAGATTAAACAATTGGAAGAAATGGAAAGGAGAATTTTTTTGGCTCGAAAGGAGCTTTAGGGGGTCTAGGTGTGATCTGGAACCCGTTAGGTATATATAGTGCTGGTAGAATATAATAGATGGTGGATTATACTTAGATGTAGAATATTAAAAACCAATGATAGTTTCTACATTATTAATGTATATGGCCCAACTCAAAAAATGTAAAAAAGAGAATTATGGAGACAATTATCTTTCAAAATGACGACCTCATTGGAGAGAAATGAATCATCACGGGAGACTTTAATGCCACTTTAAACAACTAGGAAAAATTGGGAGGTCAAAGGAGAATATTTGTGGTGCAATCGAATTTCCAAATCTTTATAGACAATAACTATCTTAAGGACTTGTAGGCAAAGAATGGTATATTCACTTGGACAAATCGCAAAAAAGGATTCACCAATATAGAAAAAAGATTAGACAGATTTTTTAGTTCGGGATGCTGGGATAATTAGATGCAATTTTATAAAGTAATTATTCTTCCATTCACAGGGTTAGATCACTATCCAATGCAACTAACAACAAAGTGGGATGATCACACAATAGGTATTCCTTTTAAGTTTGAAAATATGTGGTTAAGAGATTCAAGTCTTAAAGATTTGATAGCAAAATGGTAGCATGTGATAAAGTATGGAGAACAATCATGTGTGTATCAACTCAACAAAAGACTAAAGTATATCAAAGTAAAATTGAGAGAAGGGAATAAAAATCAGTTTAAAAACATATTTCAAAAGAAAATTAGAGTAGAAACCGAGTTGTCAAATCCCAATAAGATTATAATTGAAAAAGGAATGAGAACAAAGGAATTTGAAAATGAGAAGTCATTAAAAGCACAGCTTAGTGAATTTTTTGCAAGGGAGGAATTTCATTGGAGACAAAAATCAAGTGAGATATGGATTAAAGAAGGAGATAGAAATACCAAATTCTTCCATAAAATATCAATAGCCAATAAGAAAAGAAGTATATTCATTGATATTCAAAGAAGGGATGGGACAAAAACACAAACATTAGAGGAGTTCAATAAGGAGGAAACCAATTTTTTTAAAGATATCCTAAATAGGGAAATGCAAACAAACAGGGATGTTAGGGAGGAATTTTTAGGAGCCATTCCAAGGATTATATCAAAAGATCAAAACAAAGAGCTATACAAAAAGATAACCAAAGAAGAAGTTAGAGAGACTATTTTCTAAATGAACCTAAATAAGGCCCCAGGTCCAGATGGATTTTTGGCAAGTTTTTATCGGCATTTTTGCGAAATAGTAGGTGATGACATTTTTAAGGATATGAAATGTTGGGAAAATGTTGTACACCTTGCATAATAATGTTTCATTGTTGTATTATTTTATTATTGCACGTGAGGTGGACATGGAATTATATTGTAATATCATATTGTATTGTTGCACCTAAGATCACCTAGATGGACATGCAACATGTAGAGATTCCTTTGGAATATTCTTGTAACCACTTGATGAGTTGTATTGACACATTGGTATTATTATATTATATTTATTTAATATTGGGGAATGTAATTTTGATGAACTACCCAATATTAAATGTGGATCAAGGGTAGGTAGGAAAAATATTATTTTTATTGTCACATGGTTTGAGCACATGGTTTTGATGTAGTACCACTTGATACCAAGAGAGCAGAATCGAGCAGCAGATGCCATGGCTACAATTGCTTCACTAATCGATCTACCACAGAATGAAACCCGCTATGAGTTCTTGGTAGATAACCTTTTGGTTCCCTCATATGAGATCACTCCTACTGAGATGATATGTGTCGTCGGTCCTGAGTCCCAGTTATATGGTCCTATTTTCACATACCTTCATGACAATACTCTTCCTCCTGACCTATCCAATAACCAACGTCACACTTACATTCACCAATCTTCTCGATACGTCATTTAAGCCGATATCCTATACCGTCGAGGTCTAGATGGCACTCTTCTTAGATGTTTAGAAAGAGATGAAGTTCAAGTTGTGTTACGTGAAGTGCATGAAGGGATATGTGGTCCACATTCTAGTGGTCCTACCTTAGCCAAGAAACTCATTCAGACTGGATATTACTGGCCCAATATGGAAAAAGACTCATATTATTTTGTCAAGAAATGTAAGCAGTGTCAACGTCATGGAGACCTCATTCATGTGCCAGTGCAATAACTTCAACCAATTGCGACTCCTTGGCCCTTTTTCCAATGGGGACTCGATCTCATATGCAAGATTCACCCTCCTTCCTCCAATGGTCATAAATTCATCATCACTACCACAGAGTATTTCACAAAATGGATCGAAGTGATGCCTCTTACACAAGTCATTGGAAAACAAATTGCTACATTCATTCTCAACCATATCATTTGTCGATACGGTATTCTTGTTTCCACCATCACCGATAACGGGTGTCCCTTCAAAAATCAGGATGTTCGTGAATTATGTGACTGCTTCCATATTACCCATCATTTTTCCACACCTTATTACCCCCAAGGTAATGGTCAAGCTGAGGTGTCTAATAAAACAATCCTTAAAATCCTAAAAAAGACAGTCAACGATGTTGGCCGCAATTGGCATATCCAACTTTATCCCACACTTTGGGCCTACCGCACAAGCGTCTGCACACCTACAAGAGCTACACCCTATTCACTTGTTTACGGCACTGAAGCTATCTTGCCTATTGAGGTCGAGCTGCCCTCTTTACGAGTATCTTTGTGAAACATTATCAGTGATGAAGACTACTGGGTCTCTCGCTTACAAAAACTTGAACTATTGGATGAACGAAGACAAACCGCTTTTAATCACCTCAAATCTTATCAACAACGAATGAGTCATAGCTACAATCATAAATTCAAGCCTCACACATTTGAGGTAGGTGACTTGGTTCTCAAAGAAAATCCTAAAAATCAGCAAGACAGAGAGAAGAAGGGCAAATTCGAACCAAACTAGCTTGGTCCTTACATCATCACAACAGCATATGGATCTGGTGCATATCAGCTCTCAACCACAAAGGGTGAACCTTTGGAGGATCCTATCAATAGCATGCACCTTCACAAGTTTTGCACATAGCTCTTCAAAGTATCCTAATTTAAAAATACAAAAAAATCAAAAAAATTCAAAAAGACAAAAAAATCATAAAAATAAAAAATCGTTACTTGGTGAAAACCTGGCAAACAGGCGCCTTGTGACACAAAAAAAAATTGAAAAATAGAAAAACATTTCATCCAACAGTGAAAACCACTTCGGTGGCGCCCTGGGCAAGTACCATGGTGAGAACTGGGTCACCAATGCCATGCGTAAAGACATTGCTCCTCCCTCCTTCAGAATTCATTGCATCCTTTCACTTTGCACACATTCACAGCCTATTCATTCATAATAAACTTACCTGTTCTCATCATGGCTTGTTATTGATCTACCCAAGATTGGTTAGCCATTCATAATAATCCCTCCTTTTCACCCCTTTCCATCCATAATAAATCAGCTCCTATCTGTGGCTAAGGCAAATCCTACGTCTAGTGATGGTTGTAGAACTGAGAGCATCACACATTTTGAGGAGTATAGTTTCTTCTACTTTTCTTCAGTCTATCCACGCACAATCTGCAATAAAGTAGCACTTGCATCGCAAATCCGCAATCAAGTTTCATCTTCTCCGCAATAAAGTATCAGTTTCATGGATTTGGTCAGTTTCAGTTGAGACACAACAGCAACAATGGACTTCAACAAATCAAATCTTTCAACAGACTTAGACAGCATATAGTTCAGTGCTATCTATCCTCTTTGTGAAAGTAAACATTGTGACCACAATCAAATAGACTTATACAAGTGACAAGAGACACTAAGCTTGAGGACTACAGTGGATGTTGGTGTTGAGTCTTGGTTTTCTTTTGATTTTTATCTTTTTTGGTGACATGTCTTTTAGCTTTTCCAGGATGTCTCTGACTAGAGATTCTATCTCTAGGATGTCTTTGACTAGAAAGGTGAGGATGGGGTATCGCCACCTATTTTTATTTGTTGTTTGTAAATTGTCTCTTAGTAATGCTATGACTTGTCCAAGGATATGAGAACACTGAGAGTCTAGTGCGAACTGGGGCATTCCTTGTTTGCAACTGTCTTATCTCCATGCAAACAGGTACAATGACTTTCTGGGTCGAACATATACCTCGATTGTCATAACCTATTTTGCCATAATAAATCTCAATGATGATAACGCACAAGAAGCTCTTTCACTTTCATATATTCTATCTTCCATCCCCTTTCTTGATTGACTTCCATCGTCCTTCTTGAGTCCGTGTAGCCTACTATCACATGACAGTATAATGACACACCAAAAACATTTCAATTTCATGTAGTTGCACCTGCATTACCACATATAAGCATGTCATACATACATATAGATATCACAATTGCATCACTTCCTGCACACAACACATGTTAGCAATCTTACATTTTTATCATGTAAATAGTTATTTGCCTCATCATATTCATTAACATTTCGTACATTCACATTTGCATCATGCATACACATATAAAACATAAAAGAACAAAAATATTGCATTGCATCATATACATATTTGCATCCATATCATAACCATCACATAGAAACATACATCATGAAAAATCTCATCACATAGGTACACATACATATAGCTGCCGCAAAGATGAATCATCTCATATATATATATATATCTCAAAAATCATAAGTGTCATGATACAATGATGTCAAAATCATATGGCTACAATCACTCGAAGGTGTCTACATCATCATATAAAATGGTACAAAATTGATACATAGGGAGCCCTCTAAGGCTATGATGAACTCCCTCCCTCGGAGCCGCCTGTCCTCAATGGAGTCTGAGCCCTGGAAGGACCCGCCCCAGGATCATCTCTCCTGTCCCCTCTATCTGGTGGTTGTGGAGGACCCATAACCCCACCGCTAGACGCCTGCCTCCTATCCCTCCCTCCAGTGGTCATCATTGTCTGTGATGGTCTACGAAAGCTCCTAGCCCACTGATCTAGTGCCACTACCACGTAGTATAGGTCTCGCCAGTAGCCTATCTCCTCCCCTGCCCATAGAACATAGGCGTATCCAGCCCCTGTGTCCTCTTTCGCGTGCCTCTCGGCCCTCAGTGTTGTCTCAGCCTCAGTATAACACTAGATAGCCTGATCTCTCTCCCACTCAGTGTCCCTGAGCTATCTCCTGAGTCGATCCCTCTCCCTCTCCAGATCCTGGATCCCATCTGCCTTTCCTTGGCAGATCTCCCTCAACTCTAATAGCTCATCCTCCTCCTCCCCCCCCCTCCACCTATGGCTGCCCCTGTACTGGTGGTTGTACCTATGGCTGCTCCTGTGGTTCCCTTTGTCCCTGTCCCTGTACCTGTCTGGGACCCTGTGCTACTAGCACCTGTAATGGCAATCTGCCTCGACCTCTCACCACTCGAGTCTGTCTCTCCTCTCCACCCTCTCTCCATGGAGCCATCTCCTCTCTCCTATCACACCTCGCCTCCTCCATCAGCCTCTACCTTTGCCATCTCCATCATCATCCTCATCCCCTCCGCCATCTCCATCTATCAGCTCTCCTGTATCTGTCAACCATGGAAATGGATGCTCTGCCCAATATGCAGTATACTTTGCATCCATCCCTGCATCCTCGATCTCTAGCCACATATCCCATGGCAAGGGAGTCATCTCTACCAACTGCATCATGACCTGATCATATGATAACAAAGGCCCGAAGTGTGCCTGATCCCTCACTATCCGAGCATACATCCCGGAACCCCGTGGCATCCGCTGGATCCTGCCAAACTGTCAGCATACTTTGTCTACCAACTACCTCTCCAGTACATAAGGCATCCGCCCAATCAAATATCTGCTCCTGAAGGTGTATGGCAGCTCTACTGCATCATCCTCCCACTCCTTGCACTCTTGGTACGGCCTCCATACCATAGTCTCAATCTAATCAATGACCCTGCACCAGTGCTCCAACCTGCCAATCCATGGTTGTGATGTAATCATATCATACAAGTGAACAAAACTGCGTCCATGACCCCTACCCCTGAAATGTATCGATCATGTCACTGGTAGATGCTCATAAGCCCATACCTATAACAATGTCACTCTGCAGCCCAATCCTACAGATCCATGGTAGACGAACTGATGGAGCTCATAGTACAAATGCGCCAGCATGCATGGTCCCCAGGCATATCTAGTCTACTGTGTCACCAGCATCTCCAAGGTGCTCCCCCAGCCCACAACCAACCCTCGTGTGGCCCTATCCAGACACAAGAACCCACTAATCACTCCTCCTAGCACCACTGGTAGCGCCAATCCTGTCGTTGTCATGGTATCCCAGGCAACATGTCCTACCCTCATCTCCAATCCCGGATCTTGGAACACTCATCTCAGGGCATCCCTATCTCCATCTCGATCATAGGGTATCAACTCCCCATCGATCGGTATCCTCAGAATCTTGTACACATCCTCTAAGGTGACTGTCATCTCACCCATCGGCAAATGGAATGTGCATGTCTCAGAGTGCCATCTCTTAGCTAAAGCAGTCAGCAACCCCATGTTCACCTGAAACTCAGGCACATACAGAATGAATCTCAAACCCATAATCTTAATCGTGGCTCTATCCTCAAATGTCAGCTTTGGTCGTAACCTCTGAGTCGATGGGAATCTCTCCCGTGACTCCAGCATAGGTAGGTACTCTTGCAGTCAAGCAAATCAACTTTGTTAGTCAAAGTGGCATTCCCTGTTCATCACAAAATGTTGCTTATTATCCTAAGTGCTTATGATACTCTATCCTAGTGACACTCATTGTTCATCACAAAGTGTTGCTTCTATCCTAGTGACACTCACTGTTCATCACAAAGTGTTGCTTCTATCCTAGTGGTACTCCCTGTTCATCACAAAGTACTACGTGTTTTTTCACTCCCTGTTCATCACAAAGTGCCTCGATCTATCTTAGTCTTCCCTAGAGGACCTTCTTGAGTGTATCCTCTCAGCAGCTTATCAAATCGACAGCGTATGTTCATCACAGAACTGTCGATTTGCCCTAGAAGACATAAATGCACATTTTTGACAGCCTTCATGACATAAACGCACTTACATATTGCACAAACATGTCTGCTCTGCACAGACATGCCCACATAGCACAAATGCACCTGCACAACACAGACGCACTCGCATTTGACATAGATGCCTTTTCCTACACAGACGCACCTGGCACAAACACAGACGTGCCTGGCACTAGCACAGACGCGCCTCGACATTTTTTGACCTTGTTTGACATACCTAAAATGCATTAATGACAACATTTATTGCAACAAAGTACAAGGAGTTTTTGTGGTACTCACCGGCTCTCCTGCATCTGCTGGCCTCTGAAATCGGCGAACGCGATCGAATGTGTGAACCAATGCCATCGCTGCTGATTGTTGCTGCTCTATTCTCTCTCTGCACTCTGATCTCCTAGATGTGTGGATGACAATGAGGATGTATTCCCCTCGTGGTCTATTTTATAGACTGCCCTAGCCCTAGCCCTAACCCTCGTTTCTCGAGTTAGTCTTCTTTATCCGGTGACTTTGTCACTCTATCCAGTCAGTCCTTTCTAGCCTTTCTTTCTTATCGAGAGATTGTCTGTGATCTTTTTAGACATTTTCATCCAATCTCTCGAGGGGGCATACCATTCCCATCTTGGGGCAACTTTGTATCAGTTCATATTATCTTCTTTGAAGCAACGCGATAAGCTGCATTGTCTCAAAGAGGGGCAAAATGTAGACACCTAAAATTGGCATGTCTAATTAAATAAATATCTTTATTTGATTAATTACTTTAGCCTAATTCTTCTATTAATTGAATAAATCTTTATTTATTTAATTAATTCATTTATCCTCTTCTAGCCTTATTTCTCATTTAAATAAATACATTTATTTATTTAAAATTACCCTTTTCCTAAATTAAATAAATATCTTATTTATTTAATTGATCCCACTTCTTCTATTAATTAAATGAATCTTTATTTGTTTAATTAATTCATTAACCTTTTCTACCCATGACACATGTCATTCATCTCTTAATTCCTACACTACCTACCCTCTAATTATTTTATTATTTCTTCTACCTACCCTTTAATCATAGCCGACCATTTATCTTTTACACCTCTCAATCTTATCCCTCCATTTCTTATAGTGTCTTCTATATAAGGAGATGCTTCCTTCATTATCAAACCCTAACTACCTGATCAATTGACTACACTACGCTTTTGAACTTTCATATGCGATCCTACTTGCAACCACATTTCCGTTCTTTGTTGAGCTCTTGTGCACATATAAAATATGAGAGCAAATATATCAAGCAAGATCAATGGACATAGGAAGAATGGAGATTCAAACCCTATTGGACATGTGATGGTATAATCTTTGTGATTTTATTTGATTTGCATTGTCTTAGGTAATCTTCATATGTTATGGTGGATCCTTGTTGTTGTTACGCTAGGGTTTTGTGGTTGAATTCATTTAGTCTTTCAACATTGTTGTATCCATTTTCACCGTATACAAATATATCTTCCATAGACATCCTAGAAGACCTGAATTATCTTTAGCAAGACAACATTGAAATAGACTGACAATATCATTAGGGAGTGTCGAGATCCATCCCAACTTGGCACACATCTATAGCCAACATTCATGTGCAAAAGTGTATCTAATGAAGATATGATCCATTGTCTCCTCTTTTTTGCATAGGACACACGTAAATGGACCCTCAAAGCCCAATTTCCTAAATCTTTCCATAGTAAGTGTAGTCACATAAATCTGTCCACTTAATTAAATGAATACTTAGTATTTATTTGATTATTTAACCATCAATTAATGAATTAATTAAATTAATATTTAATTAATTCATCTTAACCCTCTTCTCCTATTAATTAAATAAATTATTCAATTTATTTGATTTAATTCACTTAACCAAATTCAGACCATTAATTAAATAAATAAATCATATTTGTTTAATTAAATCTTCTCTCACATTTAAATAAATTAATATTTATTTAAATCCCCCAAAATCCGACCTCTCACATTTAAATAAATTAACATTTATTTAAATCACCTTTATCCTCTACCCACTTGTATTTTCCTACAAAAGCAAGTTGCACAATTATTTTAAATGAATAATTTATTTAAATCACCTTTATCCTCCACCCACTTGTATTTTCCTACAAAAGCAAGTTGCACAACTATTTTAAATAAATTATTTATTTAAAATCCTATTTATCCTCACCCACTTGAAACCTTTAATGGTTTCCCTTAAAGTATTCAAACTTGATGGCTTTAAAGTCTTCAAACTTGATGGCTTCCTTCTATAGTCTTCTTAAGACTTTAATGATTTTCCTTAAAGTCTTCAAGCCTTTAATGGTTTCCCTCAAAGTCTTCAAGCATTTTAATGCTTTATCTTCATTTTTCTCATTTAAATAAATTAATATTTATTTGAATATTTATCCAAATGCAAATTACACCATTTAATTGAAATAAATGATTTTATTTTAATTGAAAATACCAAAATTTCTCCCACTTGCATTTTCCTACAAAATCCACTTGCATGCCTAAACCCCTTCTAGAATTTTCTAATCACTTCTAAATAACCTAACCCCTTCTCTAAACTTTGTCACATTCCTAAGCAAAAGGGAAGTCACTTCTCAAACCCTCAAAGTCTTTGATAACCATTAAAGGCTTTCAACCTTCAACCACTTAATCCCCAAAGTCTCCAATAACCATTAATGGTTACCTCAAACCCTCCCACATGGTTAAAACATTTGTTTTGACTCAACCTCTACCCAACCCAAAGGTCTCATCAGGCCATTAATGCTTTGACCGTGATTATCTCTTAAACATTTGCACAAAGGTTTATCCTTGGATTAACTCTTAATCCAGTGGGTAATCTTAATTTGGACTTGACCCTTAGCCTCTAGATAACCATGAGGTCTTCTCAAGCCTTTAATGCCTCCAACCTCTTCTCTCAACCCAATCCTATGTTGACACTTGTCACCATTTTATTGGTGCCAATTGTGCACATGGATCCCCAACTTTCAAACTTGGCCCTTGATTAAACCATTCAATCTTAACCCTTCATTTCCCCATTTCTTCTATAAATAGAACCCTTCTCCTCAAGCAAAAAAAGAAGCATTAGAGTATTGTTGTTATACTGGTATTAGCATAGAGCTTTCTCATAGCATCACTATCTACACTTGCATAGCATTTGCTTATCATATTCAACTATCTTGAATCTCCATATGGCATCCATGGCTAGTGCTAAAAGCTGAGAGCTACACTCATTTGAGACTTGGAGAGGAGAGGAACAATGGAGGAGCAACTATGAGCATCTTGATTAGCTATTTTATTCTATGTTTATATGCTTTCTATTTCATGCTTAATATCTCTCTTGATATGCCTGTTTAGGATAATCTTTTGTTGCTAACACTAACGTTTGTTTCTTGTGCTCTTGTGTGTGTTGCCATCAAACAGATTTTCTAATCCTTTTTGCAGAGCATCAGTAAGAATCCTTTTTTGTATTGCAGCCTAGGCAAAGGTGCCCGCTCTAGAAACACAATGTTTGTCCCAACATAAGGAAAAGGGTAGTTCTTCTCTTGGATGTCTGTAAGCACCTGAAATCTATAGATATCCATTTTTAATATTATATTGACCATTTTTGGAGCCTGCCCAAATCAGTTTATCTACTCCTAATCTAAAGTTGACTTGTCTATGCTCAAGCACCCTATATAATTCCTCCTCTTGCTTGGGAAGGGGAAGGGATGTGAAGCCCTTCCAAGCCCAACCAACAATAGCTCTTGGTTGTTGTGGGCGTATATAGTCCTTTAAGATATTGTTTGACTATGTTGAATGTCCCAAGATAGGAATCTATTAATTATATTAGGTCTACAATCTAACAAGAATTTCCAAACCTTCGAGCCTTCTGGTGGACTACTAACCCTAACAATATTAGTATCCAGGTTATCATTCTTGAGTATTTTTCATGGATGATTTTTCCCCATTTCAAATGAGGTTGTTGCACCATTTTCCAAATGAGCTTTGCTCCAAGTTCCTTATTTTGCCACATGTGGTTCCTTAGTGTGACTCCCCCACAATCCTTAGGTCTACAAATTTTGTCCCAAGGGATGAGAGCCATTTTATGCTTCTCTAAGAGGTCCTACTAGAAGAATCTTCTCATTTGTTGGATAAGAACTTTGTTAGCACCAATAGAAAGGGCCAAGAAGGACAGTAGATAAATGGGTAATGAGGAGATAAGTACTCAAAGCATCACTATTCTTCATGCCCATGTTTAACCATCTCCCTTTCCAGGATCCTATCCTTTTCTCCATTTTATCATTGAGGGAATTCCATAGTTTGGTATTTCTAAGGCCCTTGTCCAAGAGATTCCCAAGGTATGCGTGTGGGAGGGTACCTTTCCTATAGCCCAACTCTCTTGGTATTTTTGCCTCCTTTCTTGGGTGGACATTTATGAAGAATATTTCATACTTATTTAAATTTACTTCTTTCCCTGATGTAGAGGCATATTGAGACTAAATTTTGTCATAACTCATAGATTCTTTCCTTTTAACTCACCAAAATGTATGGTGTCATCTATGAACTAATGGTGTGAGACTTTGATATTTTTAGAGATCCTGATTCTAGCTATGTCTCCATTATCTACTAAATGTTGAATAGATCTCCCAAGGGCTTCAACCAAGATAATGAATAGGAAGGGGGAAAAGTGGATCCCCTTGTCTCAATCCTCTAGAAACTTCAAGAAAACCTTCGGGAGAACTTTGTTGCTTTAAATAAAGTATAAACAAAATGCTATCATATTTACACACAAACACTATCATTTTCTTTCCTCGGCTTCCTCAAAATCCACATTGGCTTCTTCTTCTTTTGTAATTGAAGGTAAATAAAAAAACTTTGTTGCTTTAAATAAAGTATAAACAAAATGTTCTAAATATAGAATGAATTTATATATTTGAATGCATGGAGATGTCTTTTTATAACTCGTTGTTTATGCATTACATATTAGATATATAGGGGAATAAAACTAAATATTAGTTTGATTCTAATTCATCTCTTTAATTCATAACAAGTCGAAGCCAGAATTCAGCCTAAAAAAATAGTTACCTGAGACTTCTAAGCATGAAACCCTTGCAATTCCTACACACTTAAAATATTTTGTCAAAAAAATCATGTCTGAGAAAGATCTCCAACTATGAATATTTAATCGACTACTGCTTAATTAAGATAATATAATCAATCACTTGTATCTTTGTAATCTAAAACCATAGCTGAAAACATTTATTATTATTAAAAACAATTGCCAAAATCATTCAAATAGTTGAGCTATCTATGATGAACAAAGTTTGCCAAAGAACATAAAACGAGACTATACTATAAGCTAAATTCAAGAATAAATCAAACCAAATGCTTCTCATACTTTATAGAAAGCAACACTTTACTGCATATTAATCAGATTGTAATACTACACATACAATTTATTTTAATATAATTTATTTTAATTAAGTTATTTAATTTAAATTTAATTATTTAATATTATTTTATTTTATTTTATTTATTTAACTTTAATTTGAAATAAAATCTATTAAACATTTTGTTTATTTATATTTATATAGAGAGAGTAATATAATGAAAAATTTAAATATTTAATTTGAGCTCTTATTATAACTGCAAGTTTACTAGACTAAGTACAACCATGCATTACCAATACTACACATGGAAACCACCTATTTTATTTAGTTTGATTTAAATTATTTAATTTCATGCATTAATAATTGGATATAGCTGAATAAAACTAAATATTAAACTAATTTTAACTTGCTACAATTATACATATACAATTTATTTTAATTAAAGTTATTTAATTTATTTTCATTTAAGTTACTTTATTTCATTTTATTTATATATTTTAATGTATTTTATTTAATTTATTTAGTTTGATTTAAATCATTTAATTTCATTAAAGTTATTTAGTTTATTTTTTATTAATTTTATTTAATTTTTTTTTATCAGTAATTTTATGGTTTTATTAAGATAACTAAAATAGTACATGATAAATCATCATCCACCCAAAATACCACCCTCTGTACACGAAACCACCTTACCAAAACCATGTTGTTCTTCAAACAAAAATGCAAAAACCCTTCCCCACAGCTACTGTAAAAAAGAAGTCCAATTACATCGAGCCAAAATGGCATAAACTGTTCAATAGAAAAACTAAACGTAACTTAATCTAAAATGAAATATTTAGTACCAAGAGGTACCATTGTTCATCATAATTCATCACTCTTCATTCAGCAACATTTGGTGCACTTGAAGCATCCCCCAACCTGTTCAATCTGCCAACCGCACCGCCCAACTTGTTTTGTCTTGCTAATTTCGTTGAAAGACATCTGGTAATCGACCACCTCATCTACATCTCGTCCACCATCCTAGCCTCCTCTCTTGGTTGTTTGATAATTTCTTCTAGCTCCATTATATTAACGTAGATTATCATACCTTCCCACCCTCTCCTAGCGTCATCTTGAAACCTGGCTTTGACCTTCTCACGGCGTCGCAGAAACAGAATCTTCATGTGTCTAGCCTGGAGCTCTACATTTTCCTTTGCAATGCCTTCAAAGACATTGAAACCCCAACCCGAAACTACTCACTCCAACAGAGACTCCATGTTTTGGAGATATTCACATGGGACTATCATCCTCATCACTAATTTTATTTAATTTATTTTTATTTAAGTTATTTAATTTAATTTAGTTTATTTTAATTCAATTTTAATAATTTTAAATTTTTATTTTATTTACACTAATTTGAAATAAAATCTAATAAATATTTTATTGATTTATATTAAATATATAGTAATATAATAAAAAATGTAAATATTTAATTTGAGAACTCTTATTATAAATGAATGACAAGATTAAAGCTATTTAAACTATTTTTATTTAAGTAATAGTAAAACTAATTGTAACTATGAAGAGTGTCATAATATATAGTGGAATAAAACTAAATATTAAACTGATTCTAACTCGTTACAATATTACACATGCAAATTATTTTAATATAAATCATTTAATTTATTTTAAATTAAGTTATTTAATTTGATTTAGATTATTTTAATTTAATTTTAATTATTTTATTTATTATTTTATTTTATTTAAATAAAATCTACTAAACATTTAATTGATTTCTATTTATATAGAGAGAGTAATATAATGAAAACTTCAAATATTTAATTTGAGAACTCTTATTATAACTAAGTACAGCCATGCATTACATAAAGACCACCTATTTAATTTAAATTATTTAATTTCATGCATTAATAACTGGATGAATAGAATTAAATTTTAAACTGATTCTAACTTATTATAATTCTACATATGCAATTTATTTTCATAATTAATAAACTAATAATTAATAATTATGTTTAAGATTAATTTTATCGTCATTATTATAAGTATATTGAATTTTTAATAATTAAGATTATGTTTTTAAGAAAAATATATAGATTTGCTATAATATTTATTTTTTTTTCTATTGATAATCATGAAAATCATACAAAATAGTCCAAAAAAAATTATGCCTCAACAGTTGCTCCTAGAAGTATCACCATCGTACATACAAGATTAGATATTAAAAGAGGGGGAACAAGGAGATAAAGTATGATATGTCTGCCCTAATTACATAGCAAAATAGGTTGCTAACATCCTAAATACGTTGCTAACAAAATATATAGTCAATAAGACTATTGTTGTCATCTAAATAAACTAAAATTCTCCATTTATAGGAACAAAGGAGACCTCCATCTAGGTCCATGTTGTCCATCCAACCTACCCCTCCATCCAAACTAACACCTTTTCCTCTTGAATTTGCTCCAAGTATGGGTGAACCACTAGCTGAGCGATAGGGAGTCCATCCAACTATTATCCTCCAGCATCTCCTCTACTGACAGACAGATCTCTCATAAAAATATGTAAAGTTGTCTCAAAATCAGACCTGGTTGTGTCATTCCTGGACCATGAGAAGCCATGAGATACTTCCCCATCTGTCATGAGGTCTTCAAATTTCTTCCTGTTAACTTCAACCACCATGGAGACCTGTAAGGAAACATCATAAGAGATGATCTCCTTAGAGACTCGGTAAGAGATCTAGACCTACTATTGAAAACACAATCATTCCTAATCTTCCATATGGCCCATAGAATATTGACAAATAAAACAAAACAAAAACTATTACTAGATTTCCTGATATTACCAATAAAGCCACTAATGACATCCAAGACATTAATATTGTTGCCCACATTGAGCCCAAACATGGCCTAGATCTCTTTAGCCAGCAAGCAATCAAATAAAATATGTCGGACATTACCAAGAGTTCTACAACAAGAACAGATAGGGATATTACCATCAATTTGACACACCAGGAGTTTATTAAGTAGCAACGTCCAAACAAAGAATTTATTTTTAGGCTTAATGGGAGAGGACCAAAGCCGGGAAAGGATCTTGCTCCAACAGCCAACAAGGAGAGGGGGCCAGGTATGGGAGAGGTGAGAAAGAATATCTTGAGAGTAAGAAAGGGTGAGGTAGATGATCTTAGAGGAGACTTTGGACAGAGAAAGATCAAAGAGCCATGTAAAGGATCCAACAAGGTCAAGGTCAGAGAAAATCAAGAGGGGGCTCGGGAGAGGGGCAAGGGAAGAACGGATAATAGAATAAGTGCGGTACTGAGAGGCAGAGATACCAAATTTTCTCAAAAATACTTGCCAAGAGAGAAGCTTCCCATCTCAAAAAATATTATCAAACATGAATCCCCTTCTTCACCCAAGCTCTAGTTGAACACCCCTGAAGCAAAGCAAGAGGCCTGTCCTTGTGGAATAAATTTCACCAAATAGATTTTTGCCCCAATATAGTGTGTTGGAACCCTAAATTTTGCAATTTTTAGAATTCCAAATTCCAAGATAAGGAACAAGAAAAATTATAAATATATATATATATATATATATATATATATATATATATATATTGAATAGGTACAAGTAATATGTTTTATATTTGTTGCACAATATGAAACCATAACATAAACACAATAATGGGCATAAAAAATGGATTGTGAAGCACCAAAGGGGGTATTTACATCATTTAAAGACCATTTATCCATTATATACCCATAAAATAGCCTTAAAATACCTCTAATATGCCTAAACAACTTGTAAAGTGACAATTAATTACATAAACTAAGGCAATTTCGGGATTTGGAATTATTTTTATTTAAAAGGGGGGTGTCTTTTCACCCAAAGGGGTATGAAAACCATTCAACCACATATATATGTGTGATGTAAAATGTAAAGAGAGGGGGAAGAGAGATACTTGAGGTGGAGGCAATTTTGTACTTTTAAACTTTTTATCAAAAATAGCCAGTTGCATTTTCTTTCTCATATGTGTTGAGAGTTAACATATTTTCAGTAGGCAATTGTTCTATGATATTATCTTGGAGAAGATAAGGTTTCTTGTATCTTCTTAGTGAATTTAATGTTCTTATCGTTATAAGTTTGAATAAAAGACTTACTTGTGAATTGTAATTGTTCCTGGTAATTCTTCCCTGAATGGTCTCGTAAAGTAAGGGTTAAATTCATTCAAGCAAATTATAGAATAAAACAGTTAACGAATCTTTTTGAGGGAAAGTAACTGGCAGATTTACTAAAGGGGTAGATTTAAAAATTGTCTCATAGAAGCTTACATGAAGTCCTGGTGAAATATAAGATTTTGTAGCCCAAATAAGAGGAAAGACACTGATCATTTGTAAACAAACCCTTTAACCATACCAATTACCCTTTACTTTTAAGCATTAGGATTAGTAGAGTAGGTATAGTAGGTAATTTAGCCAAAGTGTAACATATACTTTTGTAAGATACATATGAAATCAACCTATTTAAGAAACTTATGCCATTCTGAGACTGGGAGATATTAGATTAAGACACTAAATCTGGTATAAAAAGCATTAGTTGAAGGAACAACTAGTGAGTAGGAATACCCACCTAGGTCCTGCAGAGCCTAAAGTGAGAGAGTTAGTAACCAAATAGGTTCACTCTATAAGTTGGCCAAGTCAATTGGAGGGTTTGATCATAGGAGTTGGTATTTCCTTAGAACCTATCCAATCTGTTGATTTGAGACCCAACATAGTGTTATCATTTTTTAGTATTCCATTGTTGCTGATAAAACTTATAGCCCATTCCCACGCTTTCCAAAGAGAGTTAAAAATAGGGGAACCTGTGGGTTTCACCACAAAGATCCCTACAACCAAGTTGTTAGTTAAGATGAGAGAGGGGGGGGTGAATCATAAAAACTCACAATACAATATATTCACCAGATTCAACCTCGGTAGCCTTTACTGATATGCAACTATGACTGTAAATCATTCAATACTCATAAACAGATACACTTAAAACATCATAACAAATTTAACACCAGATTTAACGTGGAAACCCAAATAGGGAAAAACCACTGTGGGATTTCGGACCCACTAAGAAATATACCCTTCTAGAGTATGCTCGATTAAAAGCTAATCCAATTACAGATTATAAAAACACATTGCTAGATGTGACTCGGTTAAGAGATTTCCCTCAGACTTGTTAGTCTCTTGCACTTTGTTAGAATTGACCTTTTTCAAAGGATTTCAAAGACTCATTTAGAATGTTACCTTGCTAGAGGGTTTACAAATAAGACTGTTAAGTCCACTCGGTTAAGAGATTTCCTGTCACTTACAAAATAAATAACAGTAATAAAATATATTTGCAACTTCACATCTAAAATGCTAAAGAAGATTCTATATGCTCAAAACAATCTTGTCATAAGACTTATCTTTCTTCTTGTTGGGCTTCTCAATCTGCTCTTCAATCAGATCTTCAATCTTCTATGCTCGATGATCACTACTATCGTGTCATTGTTCTTCTATTTTGCTCACATTCATTGTTCATCAACAGTTTCTTATTTATGAACAATACCTAACCGCTTAATCTCCTTGATCACATTTCCCATGATCAATCTTAGCCATCAGATCTTAAAACATGACTAGGTTCATTGTATCCTTCGATCTAAAAATGTTTTACCTTGCCTTGGAACTTGTACTAGGTTATTACTATTCAATCTGCATTGTAGATCATTTCTCTTGTATTTTTGATGTTGTAGATCCTCAACAAACTTCTTGCACGACATACCAATCATCTGATCAACTCTAGCTCATTGGTATTCTACATTTAATAATGTATTTATCCATCCAATGCATTCAATTATTACTCGGTTGTTACTCGGTAAATACTAAACTTTACTCGATAGATATTCTGCCTTCTTTAACCGATAGTGATAACCTTAGGGTTTACCGACTAGCATCTTGCTCGGTAACATAGAACAGTATCAAGCCTTAACTAATTCTATAGCTTGAAATCTTTTCTCCTTCTTGTTCAGTCTTTGAATACTCATATATAGGATATCAAAACAATCAAAACAATATAATCTCATCACTGTCTAACTCGGTAATAGTTTCCCATTGAATAACTTATTATTCACCTTTTATTTTCACATTCATTATGTGTCTCTTACCAACATCTTTATACTTATCAAAACATACTCATTAAGATATGGCAACATCATACTAAATCTAGAAAATCAATTGCTTGACATCAATGACAAAATAATGTTATTAAGAGAGTAATCATCCTTTCTCAATTATATCAACAATCTCCAACAACCTTCTCAATATCCTCATACCAACAAACTTATTGAGATGCTAACAATCTCCTTTTGTGAAAATGCTAACACAAGTCATAGAATGGAAGCCCCTTCCAAGAAGGAGCTCATTTGGGGACATATTTTGTAATGTTATGTCTTATAAGGAATTTCCAAGGTTCATCGTCTTTTAGGGCTTTGAAGATCCGTTTACAATCTAAGGCAATACCTTGACTTTTAAATCCCTTAATCCAATGCCACGTTTGTGTTTACTCATAATGCACTAGTTCCATTTGACTAAATGCCTTTTTCTTTCCCCCTTTCCATCAGACCATAGGAATGTTGGCATAAGTTGGAGATTGTTGGCATTTTGCTTGAAGATTGCATTAATGATATGTTATGTTGTCATTGATGTCAATAAACCGGTTATGATGTTAAGATGTCAGCTTATGATGTTGTTATGATATTGTAATAATGTTATATGTTGTATTGCAAACCAATAGGAGGAGCTAGCAAAGGGTAATGCAACCGGCAGGAGGAGTTTTTATTGGAAACCAGTATTACTTATGTACAGAAGAGTTGAACCGGTAACCCTACCTGTAGAAGATGTACAAACCCTAACCGATGGAGTTGAAGCAAATTGTGATCAAATGGTGAATGGCAAATATTATGACACGTATGCATAATGTTGATTGATGAATGTTTTAAATATTTCTTGGCGCATAGAGATAACTGTATCTATCTTGGGACTGAGCAAGTTCATTGCATCTAATGCAAACCGTGTGATGAGTTATAGAGTTCAATGAAGCGGTAATCAAGGAGCAGTCAAGAATATCTTGAGTGATGTGCATCATTTTTTATGTTATTTTCTATGTAATCCAATGATCATACTTGAACCGACTTGTTTGTAATCTCTATGCGATGTTTAGGTTTGTGATGTGTTACCGACCTAATGATTTGTTTATAAGGTCGATGAGTTGTTTTGTTTGTTGGTTGGCAAAATTGTAGTTGAGAGTGAGAGAGTGGTTGTCGAACCTAATAATGTATTTGCAGTATGTGTAATGGCATAGGAGCATGAAAAGGATCTGAACAAACAAGTGTAGTGCTATTCAAATAGATCAGCAAACCCCTGTTATTTTCTAACAATTACAGCAGTTAAATCCCCTAATCGGGTAATCTCTAACAAGCTTCTTTATTGAAATCCTCTAACCGAGTGATCTATTAGCTTGGATTCTAAATCCTCTGCTGAGGTTACTCCTAACAGGGTATTGCTTTTAATAGGGCATTATAGTCAATCCCTTAATCGAGTGGTCCCTAGCAAGATATGTTCTTAACATGACTTTTTGCAAAGCTTTAACAGGCTAAGCTCCTAATAGGGCGAACTTCAGAAGAGTTAAGAATACTTGTGGGTATTCATCCCCACCATGGTTTTTCCCATTTGGGTTTCCATGTCAAAAATATTGTGTCATGTGGTGAATGTTTTTGTGGTTATGTTTATTGTTTAATTACTTAACTACTAAATCCACTTTGATTTGTTATGACAACCGGCAGCAAACTGAAACATGTTTTAACTACTATCAATTAAAGTATTTGAGTGATCAAGATAAAAGGTTTTATAAGTTTCAAGTTGTTTTACTGTTAATCTGTTATAACAATCAACTGGTTAATCTTTTCAGTATTATTGCATTTAAGTTTGGTGATGAAACCATTCATTTTAATGTTTGTCATGAGAGGTTGATTTTAAGTTTGGTGAAACTGTACCAAGTTTTATATCTATTGATTCACCCCCCCCCCCTCTCAGTAGTTGATCGGACAAGGGAAAGTGGACACCCTTGCGTAATGGATCTAGATAGGGTAAAAACATTAGATTTTATGCCATTGATTTACACACAAGCTGAAACATCTCTTAGTAAAGTTTGAACCATCTTGCAAAAGAAAGGAGGGAGGCCAAGAGTTTCCATAATCCTCAAGACGAAGTTCCATTCTATCTCATCGTATGCCTTTTCCAAATATATCAACAACATTGCCCCATTTTGATTGGATTATTTTACCCAATGGAGGGTTTCCCAACAAGTAATTAAGTTTTCTAGAATGTATCTCCCTCTTATGAATCTTGTTTGAGTGGAGTTGATAATTTTGGGAAGAACCTTTACCAACTTATCTACAATAATTTTGGTCGTTATTTTGTAGGAGACATTTAGAAGAGTAATGGGTCTCCAATTCTTGATAAGGGTTTTGTCTCCCTCTTTGGGAATGAGTTTAATGGTGCCACTATTAATCTTACAACCTAGGGATCCCTGATCAATGGTTTCTTGATAAAGTTGCAATAGGTCTTCACAGATCCAATCACAATTCACTTGATAGAATTCCACTAACAGTCCATCAGACCCAGGGGCTTTGTCTTTCTTCAGGGCTTTGATGGCCAAAGATATCTCCCCTAAAGTGATGTCCTTATCAATAATCCTTGCAAATTCCTCCTCAATCCTATTGGGTATAAGAGAAAAAATATTTTGAGCATCCATATTCAGACCCAGGTCCTCTGAAGTGAACAAGGTCTTATAGTAATTAGAGAAGGCAGATAGGACATCTTCCTGTTTAGTGATCAAGTTATCCCCTCCCTTGTTTCATCCCACCAGCTCCTTAGCCTCTTTATTCTTGAGGAGACTAAAAAATAATTTAGACCTCTTGTCCCCATACTCCACCCAGTCAATTCTAGCTCTCACCTTGGCCCCTTGGATCTTCTTATTATGAATAACTCTCAGGGAGTATCTGGTAACCCTAATGCGAAAGGCTGCCTCAGTGTCATCAGGATGTTTTTGAATAAAGTCTTCTTCTTCCAAGAGATGGTTATGCAGATCGAGCTCAACCTTCCTACAATTCATTTCTTTTTTCTTACCTACAATCTGAAAAAGGGCTCTCCAGCTGTCAACATTTTTATTCCATCTATCAATTGTGTTCTCAAAGGTAGGGATCCAAGCATTGTATTAACTAATGAGGAAGGTAGCATGGGTGACACATTCATCTTTAAGCAGACCAACATTGAGGGTAAAGCTATATGAAGGGCAATGGTTGGTGATGGGGGACAGAAGGGAGCGGATGGAGATGGCAATGGGATGATGATCAAACAGGGTGTAGGGTATGGTCGACACTCACATTATCAGCCATAAATCTCATTGAAG
Organism: Cryptomeria japonica; assembly: GCF_030272615.1. NCBI lineage: Eukaryota > Viridiplantae > Streptophyta > Pinopsida > Cupressales > Cupressaceae > Cryptomeria > Cryptomeria japonica. Next base: position 272,170,565 of record NC_081407.1, read on the forward strand.
TCAACCCTATTAAAGTAGAACCTGTCCAATTTGTTGTAGATCATTTTAGAACCCCATTGATAGTTACACAAAGTATACCAAATACCACCATAATCATGTTTCCCTCTAGCTATATGATCCACTAATCTCTACTTGTTGATCATCCTGTTCCAGTAAACCCTCGCATTTGGCTTCCATTCAAATTTATAACCTCCACTCTTGTCCTGAACATTTTCAATCATGATAAAATCCCCCCAACAATCCAGGGGATATCATCTAATTCAAATAACCACTTCCATAATGTAATGTTCTTTATGTGATCATTAGAGGCATATAATGAGATGATACCAAAAAAGGCACCATTGAAGTTGATCTTGCGACAAATAGATCTATTGCATGGAGAGATACCCCGCATATCTACAAACTAAGCCCACTTGTTGGACACTAGAATGGAAGTACCCCCCTTCCCTTTGATGTGTTTAGTGCTAAATTGAGTGGCATCCCTCCATATACATTTCAAGTTTATGTCAAGATAAAAGTTGACTGCTTTCAGCTCCTCCAGCATCAGGAAATCCACCTCTTTCCTCAGTCTAAGAAATCTTTTAATAACATATTTTATGTCAAGGGACTCCAATCCCAAAATATTCCAAGAGGTGAGATGCAGGGTCATAGAGCCATAGTTAGGGAGGAGTGTCCATGGGGGTCCTAAAGGACTTACAACATTTTGGGATATGCTTCTTGGGTGGCCTAGATTACTCTTTTTATTGGTTGACCCAAACGGTCTACCTCTATGTTTTTTAAGACTGGCAAATTGGTCAGCCCCTAAAGGAGAAGAGGTCTTCTTATGCCTCTTGTGGGGCCTACGAGTCTTCTTCAGACAACTCTAAAGTCCAATATTAGACATAGCCATTTCAATCATCCTTTGAATAGAAAAAGGGGAATACGGCACTATAGCCCATTGCTTCCAATCCAAGCCTTCCTTGCTGAAACCACTGCCTGCAACAGAGGCCCCTGTGGCCTTAGAATTGTCAACAACATTCATATTGGTGCATGAGGAGTAGCCCACAAGGTTCAAGCCCTTGCTCCTATTAGGGTTACCGAGGATCCTAAAGGGAGCAGTAATTGAGGGCTCCACAGAAATTAGGATATCAATAAGCGGGACCTCAGAATTATAAGCGCTTGTAATCTCAAAGTCGGCTTCATTTGGGTCCTGAGAATTAGCCTTCAAGGAGACCTCAAAAAAAGCATGCATGGCCCTATCAGCCCTCACTTCAAGAACCTCATTAGTAATACTAGAAGAGTGAGGGCTTGGGTGCCTGCGGCCCCACCCCTATCCATAGTAGGAGTGTTGTAGCTATCAATTGAATTAGCAACAAAATGTTTGTTGTCTTTTGAAAAAAGCTTCTCAATTATGTTCCTAGCTTCTGCTAGGCTCCTAATCTTCTATAAAACCAATTGTTGAGCATTTGGGGGGAAGGGAGGGGATATCGAGCCAGTCGAGCAACCTAGCCAGAGAGAAGGGGGCAGGGAGGTGGTGTCGCGGAGGGCGAAAGGAGGATGGGGGAAGCCGTAGGAAGATGCAAAGTCAACTGGCGAAGCACAACCAGAGACCAAAATGGAGGTGGACAAGGAGAGAAAAGGGGATGAAGGAGGTGCCAAGGGTGGAGAGCCATCAGCGACAGAAGGAGGCGAATCTGCACTGGGACCGGAAGGGGGCTTGGGTTTCACAAGGAGCGGACAATTTTTACGAAGGTGTCCATCCATTTTACAAATAAAACAAGCATTAAATCCCCCCAAGAATTTCAAAGAGTAGGAGAAAGAATCCTCATCAAGGTCAACAACAAGTTCGTTGGGTAGGGTAATACCGGGGTTAATGGCAATAAGCATCCTAGCATCAAGATGTGAAAGGAGAGTAGCAGAATTATCGACTCTTAGCTCATCACTAAGATTAGCCACGGATTTAGGAAGAAAATTCTAGAAGAACGGAGCAACATTTTGGACTAGAACCCATCTAGGGCATGACATTGCCATAACTTCTTCTCTTTAGTCTCAGGCAACCAACTTAAAGCCCTAAAAAAACAATTCCCCACATTTCAAAATTGTTTTCTAACAACTTCATACTGATGCTTAGGAGAGTTAAAGAAAATAATGAAAATCCCTCTTTGAATCATTTTGCAAAAGGATACATAGAACCCAAGTTTCTTTCCCCATACATTTTGGAACCAACTATTGATAAAATTGTGCGAAGGAAGAGCATTCAAATCAAAGGCAACAAAGAAAATAGCAGAAGTCTTAAGTCTATTCTTTTCTAAATCAATAGCCTGGGCCATAAGAGAATTAGGTCTAACTGTGAGTCTAGTAGGTTCAGAGCTCTTACCTTTTCCATCGTTGCTAAAGTCGAGAGAAGTCGCTAGTTGTAGAAGAAACACCGCATCTGAATGCACGCTAGGGCGATCAACTAGGGTTTCTTTGAAGGTCTTCTTCGACTTCAAAGAAGACTAACCACCGGGAGAGTTATGTGCCATCTAATGAATGCAGAGGAGAAAAATAACCTAACGGGCATGGGAAGGAGGGACCGTACAGGCCTTCAGTGAATGAGGCTAGTCTGGCCCTCGAGTTGACGGGAGACTCACACATGCGAAGGAAACCCTGGCACGAATCGATACCAGATAATTCATTAATATTTATATTTTTAATTTTTAATAATATTTAATTTAAGTGACAGTTGTAGTTAATATTACATAAATATAATTAAAATAATATAATTTTTAAATGACAATAATTCAAAATTGCAACAAATATTTCTATTACATATTATGAAGCGAATATTCATCACTAGCAACAAATATTTCTATTACATATTATGAAGTCAAATATTCATCACTAGGTGACACCATTTTTTTTTTTTTACTTTCATTTTTTTATATGAAAATAATATAATTTTTTTTTAAAGTCAAATATTAATTTTGGCCAATATAAATTAGAATGCATATATATTATGTTTTGATTTGAATGAGATATGAAATTGGTTTTTATTAAGGGAAAACAAGTTTCAAGGGGACCGGAAACCCCGTACACCAGGTTTTTAAAGGGACCCGAAACCCCCCAGATTTTGTCAGGATTTGGAACCTACAAAGAAACTTTTGTCGAAAAAATAGGCAAAAAATCAGTAGACTAAAACAACAAAACTAGCTAGAACCGGCCAAAAACAAGCACAACTAAAACCAAACAAAATCCAGCACCAAACATGTTGGCCTCACAGCCTACAACAATAGATGAAGTCAATAGACTCTCACATCCAAACATCAGGGATTTTTCAAGATCCCCTACCCATATTCAAAAAAAATAGGTAGCAAAAGGCTAGCCTGACTCTTAACCAAAAACGAACACAAGCTAAGCTAGGCCCTTCAAAACTGTCAACATCCAGCCAAAGATAAGCAAGAGAGTTTTGAAAGGCTCCCCTAACCTTCGAATTGGGTTTTACAATGGCTCCCAAAACCACCAAAAACTGAACCATAACATCGGGATTTTGAAAGGCACCCCTAATCTTAGAAATGGGTTTTGAGGTGGCTCCCAAAACCACAAGTCTAACGCCAACAACCTCGAAGCAACTGATAACCGCACCTCCAACAGTAAAGCATCTATCCACCTTTATAGGATAGAAATACCCAGGCTACACTACAACACCCAACTCCACCTCAACAAGAGGGAGGTTAACTCCAAAACCATCCATCTTCGCTGATAGAGAAGGAATGGTTGCCTCAATAAGGCAATCTGAAGAGAACCCAAGTTGCAGAGAGAAGGCAGGCCAAGAGATCTTACAAGCAAAAACACAACTAGATTAAATAAAATATCCCATCATAAGATCTTCCACCAAGCTCCAAGGTAGAACAGAATCCAAAAGAACTAAAATAAACCCCAAAGGGTTAGCTAGATCAATCAACAGAAAGAGGGGAAAGGGCCCTGAAAGCAAACAGTGCATCCCCACCCTCATGGCCTTAAACCGAGGTTCCAGAAAAGACAATGCCGCCAAAAGAAGGAAAGCAACATCAAACAACAAATCCCATCCCAAGGGAAAAAGACAACCCAAGGGGAAGGGAGTTCACACAAACCCTAGGAAAACCCCAGATGCAGAAGATCCACCTGGGTCCCAAATCAAAGGGAGGGCCTTTTGAAAGAAGCAACATATCATACCACACCAAGCCTAGAGACAGCATAGGCAGCCTCTACGAAGAAGGACAGCAGAGCCGAGGAGAGGAGCAAGGCGACCCAACCAACCAGGGTGGGTAGCCAATGAAACATGAAACTGTTATCAAATATTGACTATTGAATAAAATGGTATTTGAGTAGAATGTCTAAGAATTTCATTAATGATGTTTCTCTTCTTAGAGTAGTTCATACCTCCATGAATGCTCAACATAATATTTGAGTATTGAATAAAATAATATTTAAGTAGAGTGTCTAAGAATTTCATTAATGATGTTTATCTTCTTAGAGTAGTTCATACCTCCATGAATGCTCAACATTTGGTATTTTGATTAGATAGTTGACATAAATAGCATAGTATTGAATTAACTTAATTGATTTGTTGATTTATAATTTAATTATTTTTTAATATGCTATTAGAATTAAAAAAATCAATTGAAAAGTTAAGTTGTTTAGAGCAACACAACATATTACTAGTGTGTTTATTTGTCATTAGTAATAATGGAATCATAGTGGGTCCTAAATGAGCTAAGCTATATTTAATAATTAAGGAATGATGTGTTTTAGCATAAGTGTTATCACAAGTATTATAATATGATTATTTTTTAGGATTGTAATTTTGTACAATATTTTTTTAATTAAACAAATCAAACTAATAAATATTAATTAATTTAGTCATTTATGATATAATGTGGTGATTAAATTGAGACATCGTTGTTGTAGTCATTGTGGTTCAAAAATCTACTAGGATATTGTGTTGGCTAGTTTAAACTTTCAAATTGAAGCTATTAGCATTCATGCTCCAAACTCTCACTAGGCTCATGTGCCCCTATTTGGATACTCGGCTCATGAATTAGGACTACTTGTGTCATTGCAATAGGTTCATGTAAGGATGAGCTCCCCCATTGGACCTCATTTGGCTCAAAAATTTATGTTATTAATCAAAAAAATAAGTATTAATCAATTTAGACTAATTAATAGTTAAGATTCAATAATAAGAATAATAAATTAAATTAAATTATTAAAGTATTTAATTTTAGAATTCATGGTAAAAAGATATTATTGATGATATGTACAAATCATTTATTATCTTCAAAATTTTAATGATCTTGAGATATCAATTTTCTTCAAATTCGAATAATTAAATAAAATTATAAAATTCAATTCTTGAGATTTAATTTGGCTACTATTGATTTGAACTTTGATATGTAGATGTAATCATAATCTTTAAGCTTAATAAACTAATGCAATATAGAAGTATCTTTTAGTATAAAAATGAAGAGATCTCTCTCATAAATAAATATTATTAATACAGAGCCACATGAGCCCTGGAAAGCTACACCAACAACATGAATATCAACTGGAACTGCTCCAACTAGAAAGAATGTCAGAATCAGCTAAAGTAAAAAATGGGGGAAAAAATCATTTATGGTACAACGATTTGCCCTTCCTTAGCCGAACCTCGAGCTCAAGGATATGTATTATATTTATACCCATTTCTCTCATCGCGCCTAATATTCCTGAACGCACAGCACCCCACGGAATAAACCACAACGAGAGCAATGAGCATCACAATATTGATAACACCAATCTTTCGCCAGTCGTGCTTCAAGTTTGCCAGCACACCTGCCTTGCACGAATTACAATTATAACACAGTTCATCCTGCTCATTACTCCATTTGCTACACTCCATGTCTGTTGAATTGCTTGCTGTTGAAGTCCAATAAGTGGCGTTCACATACACAAAGCCGCACGAGGTTGGAGGCTTGCAACAACCCGACTGCAAAATTCGATTTGTCACATGTTATAAGCACACAAAGACATCAAAACGCTAGTATTCATGAGATGAGAGAGACAGGGAGCTCAAATACTCCAGAGCCAACAATGTTTATGATAAAAACGAGATTTTTGGCCTAAATTACCTGAATTGGGGATAAATTCTTTTTGTAGAACTGCTCTGCAACTTCGTTGACCGAATCATCGGCGAGGCTTTTGCACACTTTGGCGTCCTGAAGGCAGCTTTTGATTTTGTTCCAGTTGCTGCTCTTCTCCACTCTCTTCTGCAACCAGTTTGAGTAGTCCCCCAGCTTGTATTCTTTGTACCCTTTTCCTGAAACTGTCTCCCCGGCGCCCTTGTTGGTGACTACGAAGGCGAAGACAGTGAAGCAGAACAAGAGCACAATGAGAATAAACATGACGGCCACGTAAAACCAGAGCAGCCATTTTACTCTGCAACAGGCGCCCACAAAGCCGACGAGAGAGACGATCATAAGAAAAGCTCCAATGGCGATGACAGGCCACTGAAGAAACTTCTCACAATCACTGTCCGCCTTTGTTGCGAGCCATATTCCTCCGCCCAAGATAGGGATGGACAGCACAAATGTCGCAAAATTTAGTAATCCGATGATGTTGTTGCTGAAACGAACCATTCTCAAATCTCTTTCAACCAAGAAAAAGGATAAAACTAAAATTGGAACTCAAGCAGAAGAATGTATTGTAATTCTGGAAATCGAATGGGAGCGCCGGGGTCTTATAAAGCAGAGCAAAGGGCGGTGAGTAGAAAAAATTTCGGCATGTTTGGTTGTGTTCCTGAGCGCGTTCGCCGTGAGAGAGTTGGTATATTTCCGTGTATTCGTTATACAGCTGTTAAATTCATTGATTTATTGTGATTTATATTTCACACTTACAGGAAAAGCTGTTGTAATGGGCAATAGTTTGATCCTCTACCATACCTGCTATTTTGATATAATCTATAGTTTTATTCAATATTAAAAGAAAAACTTGTTAATCTGGAAAGGCATTTGATAATTGTATATGGGTATGAAAAATCAGTTTATAAAAATTTAAAAATAGTAAATACTATTTATTTAAATATATATTTTATAAATTCAAAAATTCATATAGATTTTTCTATTTAAAATTAAAAAATCTTTTTTTTTAAGTTTCATTCTCATGAAAATCTATTAAAAAACAAATGAGATTGAGAATCAAATTTCATTATTTTTGTTATATAATTAATATTTAAATTCAATTTTATCTTAAAGAATACTTTTTAATCTAAGAATATTCTTTAAGTATCTTAACAATAGTTTAATAATTAAATATTGAAAAGTGAGAAATAAAACAACATTTAATTGATATAAATAAGTTTTTTTTTTTTTTTTTGAAGACACTCAATCTCATCTCAACATTTTTTACACAGGGACATACTTTTTAATCTAAGAATATTCTTTAATTATCTTAACAATATTTTAATAATTAAAAATTGAAAAATGAGAAATAAAACAACATTTAATTGATATAAATAAGTTTGTTTGTTTTTAAAGACACTCAATCTCATCTCAACATTTTTTACACACGGACATATGCATATACATACATACATACATATAACTTTTTAAGAATTAATTTTATTGTCCATCTTTTCTAAAATTTATAATCAGATTTTGGCTGATTTATCTTCCTTGTTTTCTTGCCTTGAGGTGACTAAGTACATGTTTTGTGAAATTTAGCATAATGTGAGTATTTAAAGACATCAATCAGAATTTATTTTATATATCAAGAATTCACAAGTGCTTTCTCATCTTAACACATTAAAAAGAACAATCAATAAAGAAACATCTAGAATCAATACATTAAACAAAGTAAGACATTGGTGCGCATCATTCTAGGGCTCTTGTTTGTTATCACAAATTATCAAAGGTTGACCTAAGAGAATATAACCTCTCTCTCATGACATAATGATAGTCCTTTAAAGATATTTTTAAATATCACAAAAGATTAAAGCAAAAAAAACATTAGCTAGGTGAATTACAAACCAAAATTATACACTACACAAGGTTGAATATGAATTAGAGAATGATTATGAATTTGATCTCTAATAAAGCACAGATCTACTGTAGCTTTCCAAATATTCCACTACCAAAGAGATCATTCCATGAGCACATACCAATATAATTTCAAAATCTTCAATAAAAGCAATAACCGGTTAGTCATAGAGCTAAGAAATGTCCTCCATTACCTTCCTAAAATAATTGTTGCAATAATCCAATTTATCAAATCCTAACCATCGTTAATTAATTTATGATTATTTGTGTAACTTAAATGGTTGCATTTGTATGTAATTGGCCCAAATTCAAGTTAACCCCTCCAATCTTACATGACTTAATTTTCTCCTAGGGCTTCTCATCACCATGTTGTGGTTTTTAAATATATAGTTTTCAAATTTTGCATCTTATTTTCAAATGTGTTCTTCCCTTTTTATCATTATGCTTCCATTGATGCAAGATTATTTAGAGTTTAGTGCTTATTTATATATCTTATCTTTTACTTTGCCTACCCACCCTTCATGTGGATTTAAGGATTACATGTTGCACTTTTTTATAAATTTGATTTACGTATAATTTTTATTTTTATAATATTTATTACCCTTTGTCATATTCTTTTTTATGTTGCATTACCATCCATATCTCTCCCCCTTGTCAACTTTGCTACTTATTTAATTATATTTTATGATCATACATATTTTGTGGCATAGGGTAGTGATTGTTTCATCCTTATATGTACTTATCCAATTAGGGATCTTGGCTCATGTGATGTTGTACCTTGTGAGCATGATAATTTTTCTGACACATATAGATTCTCCTCAATATGCTTCTCTTGATTCATTATTCACTTAGTATCCTAGAATTGTGTATGTGATAGATACACATGTTTACCCTTCACTCACATATGATATTGACGCACTCTCTTCATTGTGTGGTGATACACTTATTAAATAGGGATTGTCTATCTATAATCATTACCTTACATAAAGTTATTTTTTTACTTCATACAAGCAATTTCACCTATATTTGAGCTTAAGGGGCCAATGCACCCAAATTGAAAGACTCAAGGCAAGCCTCTCAATGCCCCTTATTACAAACTATGAGTGTTGGTTTGCTCGATATTTTGATGTGGAATTGAAGTTGTCAGCATTATCACTCAATTAGCATAACCTTGCATTCATGTATTGTATACAAATATCCCACAAGAGGTGTTATTTATAAAACTTTGGAATGGTTGATCAATGGATAAGATTGAATTTGGAGATCAAGGCTTGGAATTGAATAAGAACTTTGAAGTCATGAGAGGATACCAAGTGGCATCTTACAATTGTTTCACAATGGAATCTCCATGATTCAAGGAGAATTGATAAGTAATAATTTCTTGAAAAAAGATGAAGGGATATCAAAAAGGATTATTTTGAAAGATAAAAAATGTATTTATTAGATTTATGTGAAAGCTCAAGACCTTCTTCAAAAAATAGATGGATGAAATTTCAATAGAATATTTTTTGTAGAAATGAAAAGCATGGGTCAAATGTTCATGCAAAGTTCTTTTTAGACACACACATTCTAAGAAATTGCACAAGATTTGTCTTGATTAATCATGTTTTCACTTGAAAAAATGATTTTCTAGAATAAATAATTGGTTTTAGTGTACTAATGATGTGAGAAGGAAAATGTACAATTACATAAATAGATTATTTATTTAAGTTTTTTGATGATGTGCATGATAGGCTGACATAAATTAATTTAAGATTTATTTAAGGTTTGGTTCATTAACTGACTAACAAATCAAAAAATCAACTAAATAAGTATACTTAATTTAATCAATTAAGGACTGATGATGTGCAATGGATTGATGAAAGTAGAATTATTGAGAGATAATGTTAGGTCTCTACATTTTTTCCTCTTTGAATTTGGTCCAACCTGGAGCACAGATCCTTCTTCTTCTTGAATATGTCACCAAAAGTTGCTTTTTTCCATCATTTCACAACCCGTTGGATGAGGTTCAATTTCTCAGCTATCCTGAAAATAGTTGTCCCTTGAACAGGGGAGGCCCACAACCTCCTAACCAGATCTCTAAAATCCCGATGGGAGGCCCACATAATCTCATATCGGAAAGGAGGTGGACCCAAGGGGGGTCTATCAGGCCAATGGAGGAGGAGAGGGCTATGATCAGAAGCAGTCCTTGGGAGGGTCCTTAGGTCAGAGTTGTGACCAATATCCCATTTAACAAAGACTAAGAATTTGTCCAGCCTGACTTGGATGCAAAAGGGGAATGTTATGTTGTAATAGTTTTCTTAAATTGTTTTGCTCCAACAAAAATGTGTAATTGTCAAATATAAAATGAGACAATGTCATGTGAGTTGGCTTGAGTGTATACAAGCTCTCTTTCCTATTTAAGGGGACAAAAGCCTAATTGTAAAGGTTTTGAGAAATTGTAATTTGGGTGGCTTTTAGGCTTTAATTGCCAATTTTTCTTAGGATACAAAGTAAAGGGTTCTGCAAGTTAGCTTTCCTCTAATGGCAATGTACAATTCAAAAGATTTATATAAAAAATATGGGTCGGCATAATTGTCTCTAACTTATAATGTTCCAATCCTTTTGAATACAATGACCAAGTGTTATTGAATTCTTTAGTGTATCTTTATGCGATGAGTACTATAAGTTAGCTTTCCTCCAATGGCAATGTACAATTCAAAAAAATTATATGAAAAATATGGGTCAACATAATTGTCTCTAACTTGTAATGTTCCAATCCTTTTGAATGCAATGACCAAGAGTTATTGAATTCTTTAGTGTATCTTTATGCCATGAATACTACAAGTTAGTGTATCTTGTATGTTCCTTGTCCAGCCTCCGTCAACAACCAAACGCTACACAAGAGGAGGGAGAACAGAGCCATGAAGGTTGAAAGCACCGACAGGAGGGAGGCTGGACAAGTCCGAGGACCCAACCAGAGCCCCACCTAACAAAGACCGCCTAAGCGCAGAGGCCAACAGAGCAGGGGAAGGAGCCAATAGAGTCGTGGGAGCATCAGCAGGAGGGGAGGCAAGAGGCACAGGCGAGAGCAAAGGAAGGTCACATGAAGCAGAGGAGCACCGACCATTGGAGAGACCGGGAGCGTCCATTTCAAAAGTCATTTTTTCGTTCTATTTGTTACACCTCCGTTAAATGTCATTGGTGAACACATTTTGATGTACAATAATATTTGATAGTTCAATGAAATTGTATTAGATTGAAATGAAAATAAAGAATTTGTGTGATTTTGTGGTAAATTTTACAAATTAGTATCATACAATAACAATTTGAATTATCGGCAGGGGCCCTTCCGACGGATCTTAGCATTGTCTGGTATGTGGTTGCTCGTAGGCGCAAGGGGAAATCTTTTCCCCTAACCCATACCCCCCCTCGTGGGGGTTTGGGTGGCACGTCCCCCCTTGATTGGGGTTTGTTCCCTGGTTGGTTTAGGTTCATGTGTTTGTCCTTTCCGCCTTTGGGTTGTGGTTCTCTTCCAACATCATCTCTCTTGATGTTGCTTTTTGTTAAGGGTCAGCACCCTAGTTAACATTGCTTTTTTAATAAAAAAACAATTTGAATTATTAGTGAAAGAGAAAAAAAAAACTTTCAACAAAGGCAATAATGCTTGCCACAACATGCTTTTGTGCTTTTATTCTAAAAAGCAAGATAATCTCCCCAAATTGTAATAGTTTGTTTTAGTGATCTTGAAATTTAAGACCCATGTGCATCCTCATTTGTGGGTTGATGATTTTCCTCTCAATGGCCCTCCATTATGGAATAGCCCAAATCTTGTTATTTTTAATTGTACTTTTATGGGTATGGCCCCCTTCACCAGATTTATTGACCAGTAAATATATAACAATTTAAAATTATGAATGATTTTAATTAATAAATAGAAATTGAAAATTGTGTTTAATAAATCAAATTTGAAAATAATGTTTGATATTTACATTCTACAATGGAACAGTTGAAAATAGTAGTATCTTAATTTATAAATTTATAAATGACATTTTAATAAATGCAATTACGTGTCAAGATTCAAAGATAAAAAACATAAAATAACATCAACGATGGTTTGGATTTTCAAATATGATTCATGAATCATGAGATATAGTAATTGATCAAGGGCTACTTCACTGTATAGAAACAACACAAAAAATGCAAGAAGAAATACTTTCTTCTTATTGCTCCAATGAGATAGAATAATACAATATTCAGACTCGCAAAATATTATCCAAATTGGCTTTGCAAGCTAAAGCTACAAGTCTTGCTACTTAAGCTATGTATTCAAGGACTCAACTATGAATGCTCAACAACAAGCCCAAACATCCAATTTATAGCATTTTAGAGAGAGGGAAACCACTTGTGGTATTACAATATCATGGGCAACCACTTCTTAGAAATCACATGCCCTTTGAGATGAGCAATGCATGGCTATCAAGAATTCCAACACACAAACAATAGATGTCTCTAGAACTTTCCCAAATGGGCACCTAAGGAGGTGACCTTTAAAATTCTCAAACAAGGTGCCTAGAAAGGTATTTTTTCCATTCTCTTATCATCAAACTTCACCTTCTTCACGGGGACACCAAGATAGGTATTTTCTAAATATCGCATTATGAATGATAGGAAAATGTGTCCACTCTTGAAAATTACAATTGCCTTTTAACATTGGCCACGAATATTAAATAATTTCAACCTCGTATTCCCCTTTGACACTTTATGAAGTATTCAAGTACATGGAGACCTGTGGTAGCTTGCATTTATTTGTACTCACCTAACCTGACTTGAATTAAAACAAACAATATTTTTGGTTGATGCCAGATTGCTCTACATTCATGGATGCTCCTGCATCAGGCACATTAGGTATGAAGAAATGCTCCATGAGGGAAGCTCAAGAACATTTGAAAACCATATGCTTGTTTTGAATCCATCGTTCTTTCTTGTTCGCTTGAGTGTTCTTCTTTACCCTAGTCTACACCTTTATCTCTCTCCCTTCTTTCATTCTTCGTCTCTTTCTTCCCCTTTGAACATAATCTAACTCCCACAAAGTTGCACTATTAAACTCTAGGAAGTTGTAGGTATCCACTTTCTCTTCTTTAGCAAAAATATCATACATTACCTTTGTTACTACGGCAACATCTTTCTCATCATCAATCTCAACTACAACTAGTTGTTACATCTTTTCCATGCCTTTAAAAAGATATGTTTCAGGAGCAAACTTGTTCTTCTCTACATTCAAAACAATTTTAGTATAAAAATCATCGGATTTATCCTTTTCAATCTACACTAACCTATCACTCTTTCTTAAATCCTCTCCCAATAGAAGATCTTCATCTTCACAAATTTCTTTATCAAATGGGAAATCATCAAGGAACCCCACTTTATCTCGTCCATATGCTTCCTCACTTCTAGATATACTTTGTTCTTCCAATGGATGTATTGTTGCTATATGTTTCCCCATCTTATCATTCCCATCAAAATATTCACAAGAATCAAATTTTACCTCATCCTTTTTTTACTGGAAAAATTATTATTCTTTCTCTCAATGCAATCCATACTATTGTAACTCGCATTAGTATATCTTCTTCTTCTTCTTCTTCTTCTTCTTCTTCTTCTTCTTCTTCACCCTCTTTCACTAACTGTTTCATCCCATTAACCAAAAAAATCTCATACAACCTACCTTTTCTCCTTCCTCCTTCAAGGGCTTCAAATTGTGGCAAACTCCATCCTTCATCAATGAAGGTGTTTGTGCATCAATCGTGTTAAGCACTCCAATTAAATTGCCAAATCCTTCCCAACAAACATGTCACAAATATCCATAGGCAAGATTTCACATGATATCTCATAATGGTAGTTCCCAACATTGAATTTCACCAAATACTACTCATTGACCAAAACTTTATGGCCATCCTACAAAAATATTTATTATGGGTATGGATGTCTCTTCCTCTCCCACTTCAATTTGCTAACCATCCCTTCTAACACAACATTTTCAATGCTACTACCATCAATGATCATATTAAAAACTTTTTCTTCATATTTTCATTTTGTGTGAAGCAAGTTGTTCCTCTGAACTGGATCCACCTCCTCATTCACCAAGACTCTTCTTGTGACAAGATCCTCTCCTCCTTTTGCATCTTCAAAATATGAAGGCTCAGCATCCTCATCTACATGGGCAACTCTTGCATTACTCTCAAGTCTTCTATTTGTCCTATCTTGGTGTTGAGGACAATCATATGCTCTATGACCTCCACACTAGAAATAGGTTCCATGAAATCCTCGTATCCCAAGACCTCATCCAACTCTTCCTCTTCCTCTTTGATCTCCATTATTTTGGTCATGGGGGCAGTTTGCATTATCTCCGTTATGATTCTAGCTACTACTTGGTTCTTCAATCTTCGTTTGAACTTCATTTCAATCTCCATATGATCGACCTCTTCCTTTTTTCTTCCTTGCAAATCTATTATTCATCTTCTCCATCTTCAAACCAAATTGATAAACATCCTCAATGGTACTGATTTCGACTAGACTCAACTCCTCTTGTATACTTGGCCTCAACCCATTTATATAGCAATCATATTCTCCTTGTTAGGTTCATCATGGCCTATTCTGGTCAAGAACTTATAGAATTGCTTCATATACTCCTTGACAAAGTTGCTCACTTGCTTTAATTCTTGCATCTTCTTCAACAACTCCATCTTGTAATCAACATGGATGAACTACCTCTTCAACTTGTCCACCACTTGATCTCATCTCAGTACCCTTTATTTGCCTCTTTTGTTTCTCTCTGACTGAACTTCTCTCTAAAAGATAATGGCAATGACCTTTCAACTTGGTCTTTGTAAATTTGACCCTATTAGGATCTTTCACCTCTTCATACTTGAAGTACACCTCCATATCATTGATCTAGTCGATCAACTCCACTGGTTTTAGACTTCCAAAAAATGTAGAAACTTCCACCTTTGGCATCTTCCCAATCTTGGATATGGTCCTTAGAAACCCATCATCTTCAAGATCTCTCATAGACTCCTTTTCTTCTTCAAACAATCCTTCCTCATCAACTTCATCTTGACTTTCATCTTGTCCTCTTCGATCCACTCTTATGCATAAGCTCCCTTTGCAATGCTTGCACTTTTCTCTTGAGGAGTCTAAAATCCTCTTTTGGAACAACATTTTTTTAATTTCTTCCAATAGCATTTCTTCCACCAAAAATACGATGCATCACTCATGGAAACATCTTAATCATGAGCCCACAATCACAAGTCCTAGTGCAAATTGCCTCATGTTCAACACTCTGCTTGCACACTGAGGAACCCCCGCTCTGATACCACTTGATGAAGCGATACACCATCCTACAACAACGCAAGAAATGCAAGAAGAAAATAATTGCTTCTTATTACTCCAATGAGATAGAAAATTATGATATTCAAAAATAATAAAAATATTAACCAAAATGGATTTAAATAGACACCTAGAAAGGTGTCTTTTCCATTCCCTCTTGTCATGACTCTTCACCTTCTTCATGGGGATGCCAAGATGGGTGTTTTCTTGATTTTGCATTATGAATAATAAAAAAATGTGTCTAGTCTTAAATATTGCAATTTCCTTTAAACATATCCACAAATAGTAATAATTTCAACCTCCTATGTCCCCTTAGACACTTTCCAAAGTATATGGATACCTATAGTATTTTGCATTTATTTTTATTCACCTAACCTTAACTAAATTAAAACAAACAATATTTTTGGTCGATGCAAAATTTCTCTATGCTCGTGGACACTCCTAAATTAGTAATAAGTATAAGTACCTAATAACTACTAAATCTCTTCTACTTTCCAATTCATCTCTTCACTCTAACCACGAGATAGAGAGTTGTCTTCATTTTCATCTTTTTTTCCTTCACTCTGCATACATTTGCTTAACTACATCTCAAAACTACTACTACATGTGTTATTCCCTATGTCATTATCATTTGTACCACTTGTACCATTTAAAGTGTTGCAACCCTCTTTTATCACCCATTGACCTCTAGATTGTGAGTGCCCTTTCAGAAGGAAACCTTTGGATATCATACTTATTTGTATACATCCTCAAAAAAAATCCAAATTCTTGTCTATTTTGTTTCTTATCTTTGATTTCAAGAACCCCAATGAACTGGAAACTCTCTCATCCTCCACCAATCTCACAATCACAGTTATAGGTAAATCAACATGTTTGAAGTATTCTAGTATCGAATCATGCAATATTTTTTTCTCTAACTTAAGGTTGCCCCAAAGCTTTGTTATCGATCCCCTTTTTAAGGGACTCCGCATGGCCCTATATTGTTCCCTCATTGTCGCGCAAAATGAGTAGATTGCTATGTAAGAGTATTTTTATTTATAATTCCTTGTATTTCATGTCCATTGAATCATGAACTTATGGATAAGTGCTCGATCAAGATCCCTAACCTCCTAAGATGGCCCAATAATTAGGTTACACAATAGATGTGGCTTCTAGCATCTCTTCTCAAGGGGGTCACTCTATATAATCTTTGTGGAAATAGATTTTGCAATTTTGTTTATAGTACATAGAGAATTAACAATATCGTTAACATATTCCCTTGTAACAATTACATCTTTGAACATGTTCCCTTGCAACACTCTGCAACTACTTCTGATCACAACTCTACAGAATCACTTCCACTTGATCTCTCTCTTGGTCCTAATGAATGTATCGTCTGGACTGTGGTTCATCGTACACGGAAGGGGAGGTCCTCCCCCCTTGTCCTAACCTCTCCATCTCAAGGCTTGGGTGTCTCTTCCCCTCCTTGAGTTGGGTCTAGTTTGTTTTTTGATCTGACATTGTTGTGAGGGGGCTTGCTCCCTTGGTTAGTTTTGTCTTGTTGATAGTCTCTGACTATGTTAAGGGTCGGCGCCCCAGTTTACATTGCTTTGTTAATAAAAAACAATTAAGTCTTTCACTTTGGTAGAGCTTCCAACTATGGTAAAATAATGCATTGGTATCTCAAATCCATATACAAATACATATTACTCCCAACTTAAATTAAATTATTAAAAATTAGCAAAATTGTTCAAATTTTTCATGGACTACTAGCTACTAAATTTTGGACTTCTGAATGACTTCTTTGATAAATATAGATTATAAAGTGTCATGCATATAATTTTACGTAGTTTATTATATTAAAAAATATACATAGTTCTTTCTTAAACTTTGCAAGCATGTTTGTTTCATCCAACATGGAAAGAATACAAGATAAATTTAAATGTTTCTATATATCACTTAACATATATAAGAGGTTTCAAATATATCAACTTTTGCCGATTGGTCATTAGTGGATGAGGTGGATTAGTCAATTTCCTTTCATCCAAGGTTTACTCATGTTGTGTCTGAACTGTGAATTGTGAATTGTTGCGGGATATTTGCACTATCTTGAGGAGTTATTGAGTTGGCAATCTCTTAAAAACATTTAAAAAGCTAAGTTCGCTTAATGGCTCTTCCCACATGCCAAAGGACAGATGGCATACGACAACTTAAGGAATGACAAACTTATTCCTTGTGAATGATTTGATCTCGATCTCCTAGGACTTTCTATTTGCTCCGCATTTATTTGGCCATTATGACATCTAGTCCCGATTTAGCAAGGCAGTGGCTTCACTCCTCTATAAAGCACACCTCAACCTATCTTTGGCATTATCTCTTCATGCCTTGCCTTGATCTCTTATTTTTTTGCATTTTCACTCTGCACTTATGGATTCTCCAATCTGCTTGGTCTATGATAAAAGAGAAAAGTCTTTCTTAGGGAAAATCACGGATGAGCGTTTGTTTTCTGTCATGAAGTATTTGCATCCCCTTATTCTTCATGCAATCAAGCAAATTCTGGGTGAAGATTTCTTGATGGCAAAGCATAGGTATAGAGTAAATACGGACATCCTTGTCGTATGTTTGGCCACCATAATCTCGGTTGGGGAAGCCAAGGTGATGGCAAGGCTTGCAAGAAGGCTCCTTCTTGGGCAATTTGGATGTGGTGCTAGCCAATATTGACGAGAACCGTTGCATTCCCAAGCCAAAGGATTATTTTGTTGTCTGTTAAACAGGTAGGCAAGTCTAGCGATTCCCAATCCTCACTGGAGTGCCTGTGGATGTCTTTGAGGTGAGAAGGGTGGGGATTAATAGAAATCTGAGATTCCTATAGAAGCTTATGTGCCTAAAGCTCAATGAAGGGGTGATTGGATCAAGGTTTATCTGTGAGTTGAAGGGCTCAACAGCGATGACGAGGGCAAGGACTTCGGCATGGACTTTGTGGAAGCTCATGATGCTAAAGCAGAAGTGGCTGACCATCCCGAATCGAGTCATGGCATCACTAGTCTACATGCTTGTCATCCCCCAAAGGTTTCTGAAACCTCTTCTGCAAACTCTTGATTTTCTTCTAGCCGTTTTGTTTCATTTCTACTAGTAGTCTCTCTAGGTTCTGTCTTATGGCACTTAGCATATGATATTACTGGGGTCTTTGAGCATTATCTTATTTTGCCCTCCCTATTTTATTCAATTCTGGTTGGGATAGTAATTGTAGGCACATTATCGTGTAAAGGCATTATGGCTCTGGGCAATTTTGACATTGGTCTTTGCCCCTTTGCTAAGATCTACAGTTGGTCTAGAGCTCTACCTGGCCTTCTACAACTTTTGTAATGTTTTTTATAATATAATATAAATCTATGGCTTTGACTTTTTCTTTACCAAAAAAAATTATATATATATAAGAGGTCAAGAGCTTTGTCTATTGTGTTATGATATTCGTACATTACTCAAATCAAAGATTAATACTCTAAAAATACTCATTTCGATTGTCTATCCAAGAAGATCCATCAAGTATCAACATCCTTAAAAAACTTGTTTCTTATCACTATTCTGTCAACAAAAAACTGAAATTTCACAAACCATTTGAGATTTCAATAGAAGTATGAATAGAGCTCACATACTATTTTCAATTTTTTCTACTAAAGGAAACTTTCTCACAATTTTAAATGATAAATTCATTATATGGGTCATGCAATGAGTGGCAATCATGTATAGTGAAGTAGATTGTAGCTTTATGCAAAAATCATTCCTACTATCTTGCATTAATAAAGCTCCATTAGCACCTACGGACACCAACATACATTTTGGCTATTGCGAAGTCATTCGTACCTCCAATTTCATCCAACGATTTCATAACTAATTCAAATATATGTTGTGATGTTGAAGTCTCTTTTATTTTATGAACATAGAGTAGATGAGGTTGGTGGACATGTTTGTGTACAATATACACATGCATACATATCTAGGAAGTAATATCTATTGTTGTATTCATCTAAAGATAATGCAACAAAATTTTACTATTTTTTCTTGCAAATCTTGTTTTTCAACCTCAACAAGATAACTTGTTCATTCTAATCCACTGTTCATTGACCTATGTGTTTGAGGAAAATTAGGAAACCCCCCAAAAAAACTATTATATTATTGGTAGTCTATCATAGGATGCCCTCTAGTCAAAAATAAAAACACTCAACTAAATAGATTTAGACTTTTGTTCTTCTTCCATGTTCTTTCCAGATTGAGTTTCAATTGAATCTCCACATTTAGCAAGCTTTGTTTTCTTTGCATATGCTCATCATATTCAAGGGTATACTTAAGATGAAGACATACTTTCTATTTTTTACATCTTACCACTCATTATTTCTTTTCTTCTATGATTTGTTTTTCATAAAATTTACCTGTTAAATTTTAGTTGCAACTCCTTGTCCTTTATATATTTCCAACTACAAATCTTACATTATGTTGAAGGTCCAAATTTATTTGCATTCTCCACTAATTGAATGAGTGAGTGCTCTGACACCCAATCAATCTGAAAATTCCTTGTTATATCTCTCTCATGCCCTGTTTTTATTTGGCTTCTCTTTTCCCCTTTCGTGCAACATCATCATTTGTAGCATTGTCATCCAAGTCAATTAAGGCATTCCTTCTGCCATGGGTATCCTTTGGAACATAATCTACAACATTGTCATCTAACTCAATTCAATCATTTCAATCTAACATTGTCATCTAACTCAATTCAATCATTTCAATCTAACTCTAAGATATTGTCTTCTTCATTAATATTTGGTGCAAGTGTTGGTGTTGCAGCTCCATCTAATGGAGTGCATAAAATTTCCAAAATAAGAAATTATGGTTCTATGTTTAAATAACTTCCCTTCATCACTTTCAAAAATCTTGTTCCTAGTCAACATCTCTCACAAAACAAAAGCTACAAAAAAATTGTCTTTTTATTTAAAAAGGAAACATAGAATATAGATCCTTGATTTCCTTGGACCCTAGATGTCTCCCTACTCAATATCATTTGTAAGAATGAAGTAAGAATACAAAAGAGGTAAATAATAAATAATACTACAAAAATATGATCACTTACCTTTAGATTTTTACTGACTTGCTAATACTGCAATGCATGTAGTCATAACTTTCCTACGATCCTAATCGAGAGCTCGGAGTTGAACAAAATTCTAAAAATAAATCAAAGTTTTGATTGTATTTATATCAATCCATATATAGTGAATTCCACAAGTTTTTTAAATTGTATAGTAAAAATTGGGCAAATCTTGCATGAACTAAAATAATACATGTAAATGTTGCATGAATCAAACCTCAACAAAACACAGAGGTTGTAATTTTAAGGCGATTATGGACCTAAGATTGGCATGGAGCTATAATACAATCTGTGAAATGGACCCTCTTACACAGTGAACAAACTTTTAATATTTCTGACGAAATACTTCGTCATACATAATAAAAAATTTAAATTATATTCGCGAATATATGGGTAAATTAATACATGAATCAAAAAAATTAGGCAAAAAATATTAATTAGAACATTGAAAATTCGTAAATTGGTGAAAATATTAATTACATATACCTCCTAAAACAAATTGATGGTGAATTGGAATACATTTGACTCATGATTCATAAAATCTGAGCCATTTGACCACCTTATTGGTTGCAATGTATTCGTCAATTTTGAATTGGTCAATACAATTTGCCAATCAATAAATAATAATCCCTAAAGAGGCAAAGAAGTGCTCAAACAAAGAATCTATAAATTGATTAAACCTAAGATCAAAAAATCATCAAAATAAATTTAAAATCCTTCTACAAAATAAGTTTACAAAGGGAAAAACTAGTTCATTGCTATCTTGGGAATGTCTTACCAATAAATCAAAATAGAAAAAAATGAAAGATAGAGACATGCAAAGAATCATAGAATCATGAAAAAAATCATCTTTGCTCCTTTCACTAGTAATTCATTTCACCATGGCAAATTTAAATTTATCAAGGAATTTTCAATGTTGAATATGAAAGGTTTTATTCATTTAAATCAACTATTTGGTGTGTATTTCTTCATTTTAGAACCATGAGAGGATAAAAGAATGTAATTTACATTTCAACATTAAATTAAGTTTTGAAGAAGTTGGTTCTCATATTTCTTTCATTCTTAATTTTATTTATTGGGATGACCTAGGAATATTGCTTGAGGGGTGAATGAATAGAAAATCGATGAATATGTCATGTTTGCAAACAAATTCATGTTTCAAAAAAAAGCAATGAGGATTGAGGAAAAAGAAAAATGAGCAAATACAAAGAGGAAGGATCTTAGGAGTCAATAAAACACTTCCCTCGTATTGAGTAATAGTATAGAGAAATATTTGCTTCTATATTTCATGCCATATGCGACCTTTGTTGGGTTATCAAGTCATCATAGAACCTACCCTACATGTTTGTTCAATTTTAGACACTCACAATGTGGTTTTCCTTGTCCAAGGTCCCACAACCTTCAAAACCTCCACTTGATCTAAAAATTATGTTTTGAAGTCAAATAAAATTGTTAAAGCATAATGTTTATGATAAATCTACATTTATAAATAGTCCTAATATTTATTATAAAATTATTTGAGATGAAGTTTTATCTTATATTCATATTTATGATATACATAGTCATAAGAGGTGCATGATATCTTAATAGTTTAAAGATAACATTAATTTACCAATTAAAACTTCCTTTTTAAAAATTTAAGTTGATTATTAATTAATATAACTATAATAATATTTTATTAATTAAACTATTGCATATAGCAAATGTATAACTGCCCAAAACTATGTGAATTCGTTTGCAAGTTTTCATTCACATTCTAATTGTTTTCAAGCAACAACTCCTACTAAATTCATCATAATTGCACATCTTGTCTTGTTGTTGGGAGTATGTGTTCAACATTGATCCTACAATGTTGCATTTGAATCCTACAAGAATTGAATTACAAGGGTATAATTAGGTCTCCAACCTATAATCAACTTTACTAGCTAACACTCAATTTAACTACCATTGCTAGTGACAACCTCTCAAAGATTGGAACAATAAAGGAATACATTCCCAAGTGCATTGGAGCTAGGGAAGCTTATGGTATGAACTACATCAAGAATACATTGATCCTTATCACCACATCCATTCTAGAAGATTCATTTACATATTTGGCAAACGGCACGTTTCATGAGACATTGAACTTTACACCACCTTGCAATTAAGGGAAGAGGCCAATATATAAACATTGTGGAAGATCGATAAAAGTCAACAAAGAAAGTAGAAGATAGACAGCATGGCATTGTATTGCAAAATCTTCTAAATTATGTAATTTTCTAGTTTATAATCAAATGGTTGAGTCCTAGGATGGTGAAGCCCATTGCAACATATTATCATTTTGTTGTGATTGTGAATGAATAGACAATTTGTTGATCTTTTGTTTTATCATTAAGTTTGGTTGTGTTTTTATTCATTTGACTGAATGGTTGCGTAATCCTTTATTAGCCCATGTAGTCATGATTGCATCATCCTAGGATGGTGAAGCTCATTGCAACATATTATTTATTTGTTGTGATTGTGAATGAATTGACAATTTCTTGATCTTTTGTTTGACCATTAAGTTTGGTTGTGTTTTTATTCATTTGGCTGAATGGTTGTACGATCCTTCATTAGAACATGTAGCCATGATTGCATCATGTCTTATGGTTTGATGGTTTTTGGGCAAAAGCCCATATAGAACTCATATAACTCTATCCAAAAACAAATATTATGTATAATCAATAGTAGCTATGCCCATGGGCTTCTTTCCTAACACAACAAACCACTCGTTTTTATCCACAAGAACATCTTTCATCTTAAGCTTCATAGCTCAAAGTTCTAACCCTTAAATTTCTTTATCTCCATCCTTTAAGTGCTTCCCATTGCCTTTGCTTATGAGACTCATCTACAGAAAGCTCCCACTTAAAAAAGGTTTATCATACAACCAAATATGCCTTTCCTCTTAAAGATCTAGCTAAACACTAAATATCATTATTAACAGGAAAGATGGGACAATGCCTATGTGCATATAGATTACAGGGCATTAAATAAGACGACCATAAAAAACAAGTATCCCATACCCAAGATCGATGAGTTGATCGATGAACTACACGGAGCCGTGTACTTCTACAAAATAGCTCTGTGCTCTGGTTATCATCGGATACGTGTCAGAGAAGAGGACATTCACAAAACTGCCTTTTGTTGTCATTACGAGCATTTTGAGTTCCTGGTCACACCCTTCGGACTCACAAATGCACCGACAACATTTCAGTCTTGTATGAATCATGTGTTTCAGGAGCAGCTGAGGAAATTTGTTTTGGTCTTCTACGATGACATCCTAATTTACAACAAAACTTGGAGTGACCATTTGCATCATTTGGACGTGGTATTGGGTATTATGGAGGTACAAACACTTTATGCAAAAGCCTCTAAATGTGAATTTGGGATGACAAAGATCTTGTATCTAGGACATATCGTTGGCGATGATGGTGTGAAAGTGCATCAAGAAAAGATTCAACCAATCTTAGACTGGCCACCACCTAAAAACATATCTGAGTTGAGAGGTTTCTTGGGTTTGTGTTCATATTACAGAAGGTTTGTGCATGGGTTCTCATAGTTAGCTTCTCCACTGACAGACTTGACTAAGAAGGGTGCGTTCTCATGGTCACGAACTGCACGGTTAGCTTTTGACAAGCTTAAGGATGCTATGAGTTCGTGTCCGGTGTTGGCAATACCAGATTTCACGCAACCATTTGTTTTGGAGTGTGATGCATCGAGGCAGGGAATTGGTGCAATGCTAATGCAAAACCAGCATTCGATTGCTTATGAGAGCAGAAAATTGAGGGACAATGAAAGACTTTATTCCACATATGATAAGGAGATGCTAGCAATCATGCATGCGCTAGCAATGTTCAGGCAGTACCTAGTTGGGACTCGTTTCATAGTGCGTACAGATCATGACAGTCTCAAATGTTTCCTGGAGCAAAAGGATTTGAATGAGCGGCAACAAAAATGGTTAAGCAAGATTCAAGCTTACGATTTTGATGTGGAGTATGTAAAAAGAAAGAAAAATGTTGTTGCAGATGCTCTCTCTAGGAAACCCACTCTTTATTCCCTCATAGAGACCGCAATTGACTGGAAGACACAGTTATTGGTTGAGTATTCAAAGAATCCTTTTGCTTGTGATCTTATTGATGGTAAGGTGCAGGATGACATATATGCAGTGATGGATGACATTATCTATTTTAAAAACAGAATCTATCTTGTACCTGGTTCCAAATTTAAGAAGAAAATATAGGAGGCACTACATGATTCACCTGTGGCAGGACACCCAGGTTTCTTCAAAACCTATCGCCAGATTCGTGAGAGGTTTACCTGGAAAGTATTGAAGGATGATGTGCTCCAAAATGTTAGAGAATGTCTAACTTGCCAGCAAAACAAGTTAGAACACACATTTCCTGCAAGTCTTCTACAACCTTTGTCAATTCTTGAGCAAAGGGAAGGGATATCAATGGATTTTATCACAGGGCTACAACGTGTGCAGAGGAAAGATTGTATCTTTGTGGTAGTTGACCGGCGTACTAAATATGCACACTTCCTTGCTATCCCTACCGACTCCTCGACACTACAAATTGCGGAATTATTTTTCAGGGAGATCTTCAGATTGCACGGATTGCCCAAAACAATTGTAAGTGATAGAGATAGCAGATTTATGAGTATGTTTTGGCAAGAGTTGTTTAGATTGGTAGGAACTGAATTGACACCCAACACCAGCTACCATCCCCAAACGGATGGGCAGACAAAAATGTTAACAAGTGGATTGAAGGCTATTTGCGAAACTATGTTTCGGGACAGCAATGCACTTGGGTGAGGTGGCTCTATCTTGGTGAGTATTGCTACAATACCACCTATCACATGTCCATTGGCATGTCACCCTTCAAAGCTTTGTATGGATATGAGGCTTTATCATTTATGGATTTTGCATTCGATGACAATAAGGTTCCACGAGCTAAAGAGACTGTGCAGAGCTACCAAGACATTCTCAAAGCACTTAGAGAAAACATACAACATGCTCAGAACCAACAAAAGATATATGCTGGCAGGCATCGAGTTGAGCAGTCTTTTGAAGTGGGAGACTTAGTGTTCCTACATTTGCAGCCATATAGACAGACCACATTGAAGATGAGTGGGGCAGAAAAGTTGAAACCACATTTTTATGGGCCCTACAGGATTTTGAAGAGAGTAGGAGAGGTCGCATACGAGTTGGAGTTGCCAGAGGGCAGCAAAATACATAATGTATTTCACGTTTCCTGCATCAAGAAAGTGTTAGGCCAGCATACAGTTGTTTCTCTTGAGTTGCCGCCTTGAGATGAAGAGGGGAAGCTGGTTTTAGTTCCTGAAGGCATTGCAGATTGGAGAGAGAGGAGATCAAGAAATAAAGTGGTCTGAGAATACTTAATCAAGTGGAAGAATCTGCCCCTTGAAGACGCCACATGGGAAGGTGAGGAGATATTGCAGCACCCTAGCTTGCAATTGCTGGAGGACCAGCAATTCCAGGAAGGGAGGACTGTAATGTCCCCGTTCTTTTGACAGGCCATAGATAGTCAAATTCTAGCCACTCTCATCCCCTAGGCTAGAATTAATCGATTAATAAAGGGGATAAATAAATAATTAATGACTTACCCCAAAAAGCTAATGATTGGAGATTAAAAATTATAATTCATCGATATAACTTAAGTTGGGGCCATTTTAAGTTATTAAGTTGTTTCACCTAGGCGAATCATTATGGGGGTCAGTTTAATAATTTACACACCATTGGATATTGTGCCTAAGTCTTTTAAGGAGGTTTCTAGATAGATCGATGCCTTTTGCTGAAGCTATTATATAAAGAGAGGTCAATGTTTAAGAGGATTATTATGTTTTGTCTTCTCTTGTTGAATTATGAGCTCTGCAACTCAGCATAAGTACAGGACGAAAACCCTGTCTTAGCAGTTCTGGACGTAGCCCCAGGTCTGCAACAGCATTCTACTCTAGTTGGAAGCAGTAATTTCATCAAAATACCTATCGCTGGAACTGTTGGTGGTCTTTCTAGCAATCTGAGCGAGTTTATTTCAGCCTGAAGCAGTTTGAGGGTACAGCGATCTGCAATCAATATAGAGTCTTTCCACCAACCAGAACACACACACATGACCAGAATACATATCGCAGCTCCTTGAGGGTTTTGGACACCAAAAAGCTTCCAGTTAATGGTCTGCTGCACATCTGAAATTAACCCTTGACAGCAAATCAGGCTTATTGATTGGTATGTGTGATCTATAAATTCGATTATTGAAAAAAACCAGTCCATGAATCAAATTTCCCAGAATTTCAATATGAAAAAACTTGTTATCCAATGCCTAGTTTTTTTAATTAGTTTGGAGTGGAAATTCAAATAATTACTGCTGTTATCAATTTATTTAAAATAAATAATCATATATTGTATTAAGTTTCAAAAGGGCATAGTAGAGAAAATTTCACATAATTATTTATCTTGGGAAACCCTTATAGGAAAAACCTAGCAAAAACAACACTCGCTACATTAATTCAATCTTCACAATGCAATGAAATGTTTCTCACTAAGAGGTATTACAATACAATGGACATGAATCCATGATTAAAACACCTTCAAAAAGAACCTCGCCAATTATAAGAGTGTAAAGTCTATAAAGGGTGGTTAAAGAAATGCAAAAGTATACAACACATATCCAATAAAATATGTATAGACTAAGCGAAAATCTTATAAATGTACATAATTCTCAACGCATACGTAGAGAGCACTTCCAAGTGAACGTAAAAATGCATAAGGTGAGGTAAATAAAGGGTCAGTGATGTCACTTTGGAATATTTCTCTTACTGTCCAAGCTATAAGAGGACTGATTTCAAGTAAAAGTGGTTGAGGTCAGTAAGGAACTGCAAAATAGTGGAGGAATAATCACTCATTCCATAGTGAAGTTGCACTCGTTCTTGTTCATTGAGAACATAGACCCATAGTATTTTGCTTCTTGAGTTCAACAAAAGCCATAAGGCCCCAATTTTAAGAAGGAAATTTCACACACTGAATTTCTCTGGAGCAAACGGTTGTTATTGCATTTCAATTAACCATTTACACGTTCTGTTTTGTTCATTGGATGAATGACCTTCTTAGACATTGAATGGTTCATACATAACAAAGAGGTTGTAATTTACAATCTCATGAGTGTGTAGACATGTGAAAGCACATTCACACATTCCAATTTGGATAAACAAGATACAAGGCAGCTAGTAATCGTAGCTCACATCTCAAATCAAAGCTTTGAATGTTGAATTTCACATCATAAACATTGAATCAGAAATATGACATATCTTCAAAAATTTCACAACTTTACTCATCAAATCTACACGTTCGGATGTGTGATGATAAGGATATGTGCCAAAGAAATCAGTGGAGGAGGATGTAAACATTGAAGAAGTAATCAAACAAATTATGCTTGATTCAAAGCCACCCCTGCATCGGAAGGATGTCTTCAATACAGCAGGCAACCTTGCAAGAGCCGACTTTCTGTCTAATATATGAGGTAACTATTTGCTTCTTGAAGATTGTAACAATATCAAGGCAATGATGCAGGATTTTGGGGACCAGAATAGTTTTCATTTTCACCTTGTGATGGAAGGATTGAAAAACTGTGAGGAAAAATAACCTGGAATTGGCAGAATATTAATGCTTCCAGCTCCTATGAAAGCTAAAAGACCTATCCCCACAGCTGCAGATGTTCTGACCATGACTCGAAGAATGAGATGAAAATCCTAGAGGAAAATTTAGCTAACTGAAGTATCAGGTTTTACAAGACAAACAAAGTCTATAATTTAGCAAAAAAATAAAGCTAAAACTTGCAACTGTATGACAATAAACTTATTTGTTGTATTATACTATTATAAACTGCTAATTATAAATCCTTGGTTGGGGACTTCTAATGGGTGTCACCTCTTGTTGTAAGGGAGAGGTGAGGTCAGGTTGAATGTGATCTCTCTGTTTGCTCTGTTTACTAATCTGAGTGACTAAAATTTAAATGGGAATGAGGCCTGCAAGAGGGATCAAATGAGTCTGAAAATACTCTAAACCTCTTCTCCTTTTTGTAATGTTAGAAGGATTTGAAATGGTGACGACTGCATGTCTTGTGAGTCTTGGTATGATTTCTGAGCTTGAAAAGGTAGCTTAGACTGAGTACTTATCAGATGGTAGACACTGCTCATTCGCAGGACCAGATTTATAGAATGATTTAATATGAAGTATGTAAGAACTGAATTGGCTATAAAAATAAATCCTCTAATTAGGAAATTATTAGGGTGAGAAAAATAACAAGAAATTATAATTTTATTTTTATTTTATCTGTTGCTATGTCTCTTTTCTTTCTTTACTGTTGTTTTTACTTCTGCACAAAACTTTAAATTTTTAAATAGCTATCTGATTTGAGAGGAATCATAGCCTTTCCCTCATCCTGCACTTCAGGTGACAGATACTTTTCCTGAATTCATATCCTCAGTCAGTTGGAGGAGGCAGACCATGGTGAGAATCATTTTACCAGTTGTGGCAGCTGAAAATAATTGCAATTGTCTGAAATCTGGATCTGTTTACATTCACTTTCGTAGTTGGTTAGCTAACGCCAACCAGATGTTAACAGCTTGCTAACTCTTGGATCTAGGGTCCCTTAACACTAGGTACCTTCAACAACAACAAAATTGAAGAAATCTCTCCAGAGCATCTCCATGGAACTTGTTAAATTCAGTAATTTGCCGAATAGTTGTTGCCTTTGTACATACCAGCAGTAACTTGTCTGAAATTTTCATTACTTCTTGTAACACGACAAATTTGTAACCTCACAAAGGCAACCATAACAGATTCTTTGACCATTATGTGCACTTCGTTACAATATCTTCAAGCAATGAAAATCTATGATCACGTTTATTTATAGTTGCCCATGCCAAAGGTTCGGTCATTTATGATTCCCCAAAATGGCTTGGTGATGATGCAAACCCAAGTAATGTGATGCATAGGTTTCCAGTCTTCAATTACCAGCTGAGAGACATACAATTCACCAGAAACTGAGCATAAAAAGGTCAATTAACATCTAACAATAATGGAGACATCACCCAAATTGCCTAGGACATTCCCTCTTTTGCTTATTAAAACAAATAAATACCCATAAGACCAATTAAGAAGTTAAAGTCCACCAGTCCCAAACTTTTTGTTCCTAACTTTGAATCTGAGCTCTAGGACATGTGGTAGTGTGCTTTCACATGAACAGGATATGAGATGGCAGGTAGGAGCATGGTCTTGGACCTGTGTACATTCTTTCAGTTATTGGCCGCTTGTCTTCCAGTTCCACCAAGAATCTTTAGAGAAATGTATATAAATCTGGACTCAAACAAGGTCTAGATGGTTAAAAACAGTAAACTTGTAGACTACAAAGGGATGAAGATGGAAAGAATAATTCTTAAGAGAGATTAACTGAAGTTCTGGCATTTTTTACACTGTAGATCAAAGCCCCTTACCCTCACAGCATAGATCAAAGTCCTTACCGCAAGGTTATCGACTTCACATGGATGGTGATTACTGATTTTCAGTTGGTCTTAGTCTGCCACTTTGGGAAGCAAATATGATCTGTTTGAATTCTTACCATTCAAAGCAGCATTAAAATTTTACTACAAGCTGTAAACTTTGCTAAATGCAGGAGTCTATTACTCAGATAGAACTGTTTTAAGGACTTGAACCTATAAAATCAAAGTACTGACGGTATTACTATTTATTGATTTTGTCTAGTATTTGATTGTGTTTTACATGGGCTGTTTGCTAGCTCGACTCCAGTTAGCCAAAATCTGATCGTATTTATATTAAAAGAAAGAGAAGAGAATTGTATTTATACCCATATATGAGATTAAAGGAAAATAAACCTTCCTTATGAGTAACCTAGGCTAATCCACTCAAGTGCATACAGATAAACACAAATCAGACTAGATAAATAACGGACAGCCAGAGATTAATAATCTTGTGATAATTAAATGCAGTAATGTGAATAAAAAATAAATGTACTTAGCTCGGTAATCAAGGATGTCTCTAGGACTGATATGGATCTGAATCTGATGCGCCCTGAGATCTAAAACAGAGGATGACAGACTGTGGATCACCTGAGAAACAGAATATTCAGTTGTGACTATGCAGTAATGAATCCACAACTGTGGGCTTGTCTTGCACCTGCAAACTTGTCCAGTGAGATCCATCAACTTCTATTCTCCGATTCACCTGATCACTCCCAATTTCGTCTGTGCATTTCCTGAATATCTAAGGACCTACCAATATTTTAAAATAGCTTGAAGGATTGTCATTACATCACAACGAGCTTTTCCTTAGACCAATTCCTAAAATTAAACAATGACCAAATACAACAATCTTCAGTGATGCAATACTCCTCAAACATTTGTGCAGAACTAGATTCCTATTGATGCACCAATCAAAGTCCATAAATGCAAACGATATTCAAATCATTGCTTGATTAAGAGATGATTAGAACAAATGCATTGAATGCCTTTAAATACAAGGACTTAGCAACATATCATGCAAACTAGCATTTAGTCCACCTCGGCAAGATTGGTAAAAGTGAGAAATCTGTCAATTTTGAATTTAAAAATTTAAATTAGGGAGGGACGAATATACAACTGTGAGGATGACACTGCAACCATAAACTAGTCCTAGAATAGAAAAGATGTCAAATCACTATGGACAGCATGTTCATGGGTATATATTCAACCGTACGAGTAATTAACAATATTTGACAAGGACGCATCCTGCCCCCCACCCAAAATCTCTATGTTTCCAGGGCAGGGATGTCTCCAAGATTCAAGGACTTGGGGGACATATTCCCCTACCATCTCACTACCACCACTCAAGACCCAAGGATGGCTTGGGGTCTCCGAGACGTCCAAGGGATTTTGAGGAGCCTCCCAGCCATCCTTCAGACTTCCAAGTGTCCCCCATGGCAAGAAAATAAAAAATTCAACATTTTTTTAAAATTCAAAGTGTTTTTAACTGAGTGCCACAAGTCCTAACCCTAATGGTCTATGGACTCCACCCAAACCCTAAGCACTCAAAAAAACTTATAAATAGGCATCTAACTTCTAAGCCTCATTTCAAACACTCCTCTAAGTTTCAGAATTAGTAAGGACATGGTCTTGCAAAACAAAAGCGATAAAATTGAGAAAAAGATATTTGCCATGAAGGTTTGCGTTGTTTCAAAGGCCTTAATTTGTGCTT
The DNA here is from genome assembly GCF_030272615.1 of Cryptomeria japonica. Lineage (NCBI taxonomy): Eukaryota > Viridiplantae > Streptophyta > Pinopsida > Cupressales > Cupressaceae > Cryptomeria > Cryptomeria japonica. Next base: position 272,202,342 of record NC_081407.1, read on the forward strand.
GGTAGTGTGAGCTCCGCCCCTCAACCTCACCATGTAACAGGGAATGCATGAGGGGCAATACCTCTCAACCCTATTGGGGGCTCAACCCCCAAACCTCTACCTACCATTGCTAATGTCCAATGCAATCATTCCTAGAAATCCATACCCCAATCAAGAAACTATATGGAACATAGGTAATAAATAAGTGGAGAAGGCAAATCTATAAAGGCGTGTGGACATGTGAAAGGGGGTTAAGTGGTGGGTCTATAGAAAGGTATAATGAAGTAGGTGGATAACATATGGCAAGGTACTAGAAATTGCAAAAGATTATGCCATTTTACAATAAGTCTATGTATCAAAGCGCTCCCTTCAATATAGGCACAAAACTAAATAGGAAATAGCATGGTTATGCAAATTCCACCATTACATTTTACCCCCACTTAGAAATACATGTGAACCCTGGAATGATCATGTATCTCAATGTATGTAGCATTCACAAAATACATGTAAAATAAATGTACTAATGTTCAAAATATATCGCCATCAGGGTCTATATAAAGTAATTGACTCTAAAGGATACAATCATGTATGTTCACCTTTTGTGCACATATTCACCATAAGACGTTCTATATAAAGTAATTGACTCTACAAGGATATGATCATGTATGTTCACCTTTTGTGCACGTATTCACCATAAGACGTCTATATGAGCTCCTATCATTGTCTAGATATCCAATCATAGGAACAAATTAAATCCTGACCCCCTTCCTATCCCTCACTCCCATTTCCCCCTCCCACTCGACAATTGTTCATGAGAAGTAAATGTAATCATAGTATATAAATATATAATCATGTCCTATGCTCCCCCTACCCCACTACCCCCACACTCATCAATTGATTGCATCCACAAGATACAAAGAATAGTTAAAAGAGGGAAACAATACATGAGAAGTAAATATACTATTAGCATGTTAACATATAATTATGCAAGTCTATAAGCATTACATCATGTAATCATATAAGCATCAAATCATATGGAGATGTAAGTATATAACAATGACTAAAAAAGAATGTAAGATGTAAGCATTGGCACTAGAAATGGCATTAGCGAGAATATATTGCACCCAACATGGGTAATAAAAATGGAAGTGCAGCCTTCAATGGCCAGAAACACGGTGTAAGTATAAAAGGCACTAAGGATAGGCATATGCCACCAATGTGGCATCCAAGAACACAAGCACATAGAAGTGGATAAGGCACTAAATCCCTAGTGGTATGGAATCAAAACTATGGGCAAGGGCCCAAAATAAGGCATAAAGTCATCACAAGGAACAAGGGCCCACACCTAGGAAGGAGAGTACTTAGTGCAGTACTCCAAATGTAATCAAAATGGCTTGAAGGAGCACAATATCATGTAGCATGTGATCATGAAAGCTTGTATTGAATAAGAGGCCCCATATGGGCAAGATAATGCAATAAGGTGAACATTATGTAAAAAAGATAAAGGTCAATGCCCCTCATGTTAGAAGATAAAGCACAAATAGCACAAATGATTGATGCTCCCCACTGTAACTCGAAAAATGTGTTAGTTTAAGTTCATGGTCAAAGTGTAATATGTAAAAATATAGGCATGAAGGCACAAAAAAGTAATATATGTGAGGATGTAATCATAAAAGCACATGACTACATACCCCTAAAGGGATCCGATAATACAAGGTAGCTCATAAATGATGTGGGGAAGGTGGTATGCACCCTTGTGCAATACCATAGGTCTAGAAGCATGATAGGATAATGAAAGCATTGTAAAACATTGGGGAAGCATGGTCACCCAATGTAAAGATATAGCAGTAAAGGCATAAGATGTAATGGGGCAAAGGCATGATGCCCCAACATCTAAGAAGGTAACTCTAAGAGTGTGATATGGCAATGTAGGCTCAATATGTAAGCTCTAAGAGCATGATACAGCAAAATAAGTGCAACACGTAACTCTAGTATATAGAATGTATCAATATGGGATCAATGAGTGAACTCTAAAGAAGATCAAAGTACAAACTCTTAAAAACATGATATTGTAATGATCTAAAGAACAATGTATAGCATGATGTATCAAAATATGGTCAATGTATAAGCTCTAGCAAGTATGCTATGACAATATGAGCTCAAAGTATGGTGTGATGTATCAAAATATTATCAATGTGTAAGATTTAGGAAGCATGATATAAAAAAATGAGATCAATACAAAATAAGCAATGATCAAAGGCCAAGGGACAAGCATGGTCATGAGCATAGGATGCAAAACAAGAGGCAATATGATAAAACAACAAAGGTTTTGAAAGCAAAAGGCAAGTGGGCAACCCTAGTGGGAAGCAAAAAGCAAGGGTAAATAAAGCAAAGGCATAAAGAGGATCTAAACTAGGCTAGGTGAAAATATGTCAGGCAAGGAAAATGGAAATCAAAATGACTCTCTATGATGAGCAATAATAAGAATATCTATGCAATGTATTCATATCTCATATTGGGTGGTTCCTCTTTTATGTCATGTGTAACCTCAATAAAGGTGTATTATGAGAATAGTAGGTTTAATGTATGTATAGGTTCTATTGACAATAGGAGAACAAACATCAGTCCATACTATCCTCGTGTAAATTTAACCTCACAAAGTATACAATAAAAGCATTGGCTAAACTAGTAAAACAAGTATAGAGCAAACAAGATGAATCAAACAATTCTAAAGCTCAACCACTTAGATGCAATCTAAACTCACTAATCAATAGGATATCATCATTAGTGCGCATATAACTAGCAAGTAAGAAAGAAACATGTAAGGATGCATAATTAGATCATCATAATCATGATACAAAAGTTCCTCACTAAGGCTCATAATGTCATCATGCAATGTAGGATAAGGCAATGGAGTATCAACATGAGAAGCTAATAAAGTATCATTGATGCATAAGTTATCATCATGTAAAAAAGGCCGTGTAAAAGATAAGCATCCATAGTTTCAAATGAGATGTAGAAGATTGATCACAACGCATCAATAATCATGTATAAGTGGAGATATGTAATCTACGGACCATGACTCTGTAGACGTAAGATCATCATGACATGTGGAAAAAAGATCACCATGAGATGTGACAATGTCATGAGTGATTGAAGGTGGTACAACTATATTGTCCATGTCCATCTTGTAAAGTGTATCACAAAGCAAGGCATCATATCATCACTAGGAATGCATTCATCACTATCACACTCCAAATGATCATCATTAGTTACATGAATTGATGGCATAAGTGTGTCTAATATGCATAGATGAGTACTAATCAACTCCATGAAGAAAGGAAAAGATGCAACATAATAGAACAAACCCTCCACAAAAAATGCATCCTTATCCAGTATCCTTATAAAATTTTGTCTTGAGAATAGCAAGGATAGAGGGATGTTGTGTAATAAAAGATAAGAATCTATAAAAATCTGAAATGTATGTATGAATATTAGCCATACAACAAACCCCGATAGGTTCCATAATGATAGTATACATAGTGTGGGAAGGTAGGATAAAAGAGAACTCACCATGCATAACCATATCCTAATCAAAAGCTATTAAGAAAATAAGGATCAAACCATAGGTTAGGCTGAAATCGTGAAATTACATGAAAAATTAGAATAATATCAGATCTGGAAATGTAAATTAGAAATCCTCGAATAAGGTTGGGATATGAAGGACAATCGCCAAATCTAAAGATAGGGATGAAAATATATGAAAAATCAGATTACAATGGGATCTGGAAATGTAAATTAGAAACCCTAGGAGAAGGTTGATATGTGCAGGATTGGATGGGTTCACCAAATATAAAGGAAAGTCTACTTTCCTTATCAGTAACCTAGGCTAATCCAATCAAATGCATAAAAATGAGCACAAATCAGCCCAGGTTAATAAATGACAGCTGGATATTGATAATTTGTGATAATTAAATGTCGGAATGTATGTAAAAAATAAATGTAATTGGCTCAATAATTGAAGATGGTTCTAGGACTGATGTGGATTTGAATCCAATGTGCCATGGGATCTAAAACAGTAAATGACAAACAAGTGAATCACCAAAGAAATAGAGTACCCGGCTGTGATTGTGCAGGAATGAATCCAGCTGTTAAGTGCAAATTCGTGACTAAAAACTTGTCATTTGTGATTAGCAAACTTCTATTCTCTAGTTCACCTGATCGCTCTTGATTTCTTCTGTGTGTTTCTCAAATATCTAGACCTGGCAATATTTACAAATAGTAAAATACCTTAAAGGATTGTCATTAAATCACAAGAAGCTTTCACCTAGATCAAATTCAAGAAATTGGACAATAATCTAATCATGCAATCTTCAGCCATGTAAATGTTCCTAAAATGCTTGTGCAGATCTAGATTGCTTTTAAATTTTTAATGCACCAATTTAACTGTAAATGTGATTAATATTCATATTATTGCTTGATTAGGAGATGATTTCTTGATGATTAGAATGAAGGCATCGAAATCCTTATAATACAATGATATAAATACATCACACAGACTTGTGTTTAGTCAGCTTTAGGCAGGAAAGGTAAAAGTGGAAGTTAGTCGATTTTGAATTTAAAATTTGAAATTTAGACAAGGACAAGTCTGCAACCACGAGAACACAACCCTTCAACTACAAACTCCAGGACAGAAAAGGACCTAGATCACAATTGATGGTGTGTGCATGGCAATAAGAGCAAGAGTGGGAATAATCAAAAAGTGGATAGGGCAAATGTAAAAGGATGTATTTACATGTCAAAAGGTATAAGTGGTAGGTGTATAGAAATATTTATAATAAACTAGGATTACGTAGGACAAGGGATCTGCCTTTGCACAAGTTTATGCAATTTGTCAACAATTCTAAAAATTTATGTAAAAGATGCCGAAAGATATCATTATGGAACCAATTATTTTATATGTCCATTATTTCACTTAAAAAATTATTATATTATTATATTACAATTAATATTAAATTCTGTTTTATATTTTATATTCTATTAAACTATTTACAAAAGCAAAAAAATTATTAAGACTAAATTATTATTATTATTATATTATATCAGTATTTATATTTCTATTAAACTCCTTACAAAAGCCAAAAAACTATTAAAACTAAACTATTATTTTATTGATATATCATTATATTTTTATTTTATTTTATATTCATTCTTATCCTTATCCTTGAGAAAAAGATGGATTTTATGTATGGACATTTTAAAACCTCATGCTGCCATTGTATAACGCCTTTCGGCATAATCAAAATACTCCCCTCAAAATATGCCCAATACTAAATAGGAAATGCCGTGGGAATGTAAATATTGCCATTACTAAGAGGTTTCATTTACCAACTTGTTACAACACTGGTAAAAGCCCCACTTAACCACCATAACGCATAACTAATTAACAAGATTCTTATTGGTTAGTCTAATCTAGGAATATATAAGGATATTTCTATATCCACAATTTGATGCTTATTAGGATCTTACTACACTATGAGAGCCTTTTCTTATTATGCCAAGATTACTGGATTAAACTATGTGAAAACTTTTGCATCAACGTTTTGGGTCACGCTCCGTGAACCATCATCAGGATGAGAAGAACAACTAAGAGAAAGAAGTGATAGATTGCAGACCAAGACCAAATAAAAAGACCAGAGGAGAGGGGGCACATAGTTCAAGGAAAGAGGAAAGAATAGATTAAAAAAGACCCATAAACCAAAAAAAATTAAAATAATTTAAAAAACCAAATACCACAAAAAAATAAATAGAGAAACAATACTAACACCTAATAAAGATACACACACACATCTATATACATAAATAAAATTGAGTGTGAGAGATTGTGTATATGTGTGTATATATACATATACAACCAAAAGATAAAATAAAAAATAAATAAATATAAATATAAAAATTTAAATTTAAAAAAATTAAAAATAAAAAATAAAAATAATAATAATTGAAAAATGAAAAAGATGTGCATAAAAATATAAATAATAATAAAAATGTCAGTGTTAGTGAGTATGTGAGAGTGAGTACATATATAAATATCTATGCGCGTGAGTGTATAAGTGTGTGTGTGTGTGTGTGTGTGTACATATATATGAGTATTTATACATACATACATACATACATATACATATATAGAGAGAGAGATATGTGTGTGTGTATGCAAATATATAAAAGAAAGAGGGAGTATATATATATAAGAACAAAAAAGAGACCAACACAACGAAGCATAGGAAGAAAGAACAGAAGACAGAAAAAGAAAAAACCTAAGACACAAGGAGGAAAAGACCGACAAGTAAGTGAAGGGGGAGAGAGGGGAGAGGGGAAGGGGATGGAAGGGGATACGTGACGAAGAAAGAGAGGAGAAGGAAACGGGAAGAAGGGAGGGGGACAAACAAGGAAGAGAGGGAAGGCTAGGATAGGAGATGGTTATGGGCATTAAGGTTGTTTAACAAAGGAAGCCAGGAGAAACTTAGGTTCCACCCATCATCTCTATTAAGATTAGATGGGTGGTTATGTATTTCGATGGCTTCCTTGAGTTTTCTCTTAAAAAGGTTATCTTCTTTAGACAAGATACGAGCATCTTCTAAACAAATATGGTGCTTGGTGGAGGAAGAGTGGTCAACCAAGGTAGACTTTAGGGCACGTTCCTGTCTGATGTCAGCACTGTGCTCTTTCAACCTTGTTTTGAAAGAGCGACCAGTTTCACCTATATAGGGAATGCCGCAAGAGCACACAACTTTGTAGACGCCCGACTCAAGATAGATGTCCCTAGGGTCTTTAAGAGGAGGGATAAGGTTTCTCAATGTTGAGAAAGGCTTGAAAGTACAAAGAAGGCCTTTATTACGAAGAATTTTAGAAATTTTGTGAGAAACCCCTTCAATGTAAGGGAGGGAGGCTATTGGTACGCCAACGGGTTGGATTGAATTAGATTTGGAGGAGAGCTTGAACTTGGTTAGGTTGAAAGTTCTAGAGATAAATTTATTGCTATACCCATTCAAAAGGAAGACTATCCTGAGATAAGCCAGCTCATGTGGTAAGTTCTCCTTATCGCAAATACGAAAGGCTCTAGCAGCAAGAGTTTTGAGGGTGCTAGCCTTTTGGGTAGGGTGATGGTGGGAGGAAGAGTGGAGATAGAGATCGGTGTGGGTGGACTTATGGAAAACACTACGAGAAAGGGTGCTATCAGGTTTTCTAATTAGCAAAATATCCAAGAAGGGGAGTTGGTTAAAGGATTCAATCTCTTTAGTAAAGGAGATGCAAGGGGCTAAGCTATTAAGGTGGGCATGGAATGCTTCCAATTTTTCTAATCCATGTGGCCAACATATGTTGGTGTCATCCACATAGCGTTTCCACCACCTTGGTTTAAGTGGAGAGAAATGGAGTGCCAAGTCCTCAAAATACTCCATATATAGGTTAGCTATGACAAGCGAAAGAGGGGATCCCATAGCTACACCATCGACTTGCTCATAGATATCTCCTTGAAAAGAAAAGAAAGTGGACCTCAAACATAAATCAACTAAGGAAGCCTTTTCTTAACCTATTACGTATTTGTATCCTTTAGTACAATGCATTTTTTGCTGCCATGTAATCGTGTTACATAAAATTGGCCTTGTCAGCTTTTTTAACTTCAAAATAAGACTTAACATGACCTCCTTGAACCTAATTCAGCACATTTTAAAGACAGGATTCTTCAAATGCTAGAGACAATTGAGCCTATACGAAAATGGTAAACTTCTAGCCATTCAGATGAAATGTCTATCAAAAGGTTAAATGCTTTCTAATATAAAATATATTAGAGGAAACCAACAGCAACAATCTATTGAAATAGTAGCTAGCTCGGATACCTGTCTATTGTATTTTAATGTTGTCAATGTCAATTAAAATACACATGTATTATCTCTCATGCAATTCGAACTATTTCAGGCTGGACCCAAACATATGTAACGTGAAGACAAATAAATGTAACTTAGGGCTGGGCCCAAACATATGTAACGTGTAGGCAACAAATGGAACTTAGGGCTGGGCCCAAACTCATGTAACGTGAAGGCAAGAAATGGCAAATAAATAGCTTAATTAATATACAAGCCGACTTAAGGGTTTGGCGCCAAAGGTTGGATATAAATCAAACATCAAATGAAGTCATTAATCATCATCTTACGAAAATGTTATCTGCTCTCCAAACAGCAACCTCTCCTCCACTTATGTGAACTTGTCCAAGCTTATTGTGCAAATTCATCAAGGCTGATTGTGTGGCGAAGTTGTCAAGATCACAATGCGAACTTGACAAGGACTCTTCTTGTGCGAATCTGGTCAAGTCTTCCTTAGACATCTGCTGCTGATCTTCCTTAGCTATCTGCTGTTGATAAGGGCTGCAATCTTCATTGTTATGTAAAGTGAGATCTTGATCTGCTAACTTGCTGATTGGACAGCAATCTGAGATAAGTTCATTGTCTTGTAATTGCCTACATTTGAGATAATACATATTGTATTTTGAGGCTGGGTTTTTCACCTCCAAGAGGGAGGTTTTCCCAGGGTATTGGTGTCTTTTGTCTTGTGTTTTCATTGCTGTTACTGTTCATTTACAATCTGTTATAATCTAATTACTTAAAATTAACATTTGATTGCTTAAAATTAACATGATATCAGAGCTTTAGGTTGATTCTAAATAATCAGATTATTAGTTGTCCTTCACTTTCAATTTGCTGTTTTAGTTTTGCAAGATGGTTACAGGTCTGAAAGTAGAGGACAGACTTGAAGGTGCCCTAAATTTTACATCATGAAAGGTCTGTGTCCTCCTTGCTCTTGAAGAATTAGAGCTGTTATAGTTTGTGGAAGATAAGGATCTGACTGAGCCTTTGGATCTGGATGAGCTAAAGCAATTCAAGAAGTCTACCGTGAATCAGAAAGCTCAACAGCAATGTCTACTTGACAAATTGAAGGCATCGATGGGACGATAGCAAGAATAAGATTTCAAGTGTTCTCATTCCTCTATTCTCAATTGTAGGGTCCACTTGGTTTGGAGATTTGCATCTGATTGCCTTATTGTTATTGGTGCCTTATCTAGTGCACAAAGTTCTCTTGCTTGTTAACTCTTCATCTGAGGGTGCTTTCATATGTCGGTTTGTGCACTTGTTTTCAGATCTTAGTATTGCATAACTTTCTTCCTAAGGTTTGTAACAATCACCCTAGTTCGAGCCTTGTTCTTGTGTTAAGAATTTGTTCTAATCCAATTTGAGTTATTGAAGTTAGTTATGCCCTACTCTCTATTTTGAGTATGTTTATCTCTCAACCTATTTGATGTGGTTTGCTATGAATATGTAATGATCCGAATTGATGCATTGATCTAAATACATCCTTGGCACTTAAGACTTCAGCATGTGTATTCAGATATAAATCTAGGAGTATTATGATGGATATAACAGCAAGCACAAATAGGAAGATGAATAAATTTATAGGAGATACAGAAACATGGAACCTTAGTCATTGGTGTGGTAGGCATGTAAAGATAAGATGTCTTAGTCATCCTATTTAGTATCTATGCCCAATGTTGACCTTACTATCTTCATATTATGATCTGATCCTTTATGATACTTGTTGCATAGTTATGATGCACCGTATTCTATCTAAGTCTTAAAATGCTCAATAGTCTTGTTGCTCTGGTATTATATACTCTTATGGTGTGTCTCTTGATTTGCATCGTATGGACTGTATTTTCTGTTCTATAAGTGTTTTATGTTTGGATAAGGTTGTCATGTAGGGTTGTGACTGTGTAACACTTGGTTCTCTTCAGCTCTTCATAAAAGACTCTCATGTTCTTTGTTATACTTTTATTATAACCTTGCTCTGCTCCTCTTGTGTAGAGGATTGCCTTTAGCTCTAATGCATTTTCTGTCATGGCTTTCACCATCCTCACATAATATTCATTGTGACATTATCTCTTCAATTGAGCATATTGCCTATTACATTCTTTGAAGTAAGTGTCCTCTTGATGATGAAACCTAAGATGAATGAGGTATCTAGCTTATTGAAGTTGGCTTTTGATCATACGCTTGTGCTCAACTACAATGTGTATCCTTTTGAGTGGTTGATACTCATATCTGATTTTTATGCATTAGCTAGAAAGACAATTTGGCTTATATACCTTGCTTATGGATTTTGTAAAATGTTTTCTGAAGTCAGACACCTGCCTTAGTTTTCTGATATAGCTAACTCTCTGTTATTCAACTATGGAAAACAATTTTAGAATGTTGTGTAGCTTTACACTATGGTTGAAGTTGACCATAGACTGGCAATATCCTTTTGAGCAATCTTGGCATATGGTGTCTAGTCAATAAAGAGATAAGTTACTTTACATGTTAATTCATTCTATTGGGATATTTAGTCATGTTGATGCTTCTCTTCAAGAGATTCTTGAATTACCATGCCTTCAAGCTTAAGAGGGAGCTTGATTTCTTCACTTGAAGGTATGTCTTGATCATAGTGATTGTGCTATGGGTCCATTGGCATTTCTCATCTTTGATTTATGGCTGCCTTCCTTGATTGATTCTTATATTATGCAATCTTCATTAGACTTGGTTACGACAATTTTACATTAAGAATCTAGAGGGAGTTCCATATGGAAGTTTGTTTGTTTTTTCTATTTTTTTTGAGAAAATATGAAGCTAGATGTGTAGCTCATAGTTAGAAGGAAACATTTGCTCTTGCTACTAGATATACTAATATTAGAACCATTATAGCTAATGCTGCAGGCTGGAAGTTAGATATAAAGACTGTTTTTCTTAATGTTGTCTATATTGAATAACTAGAAGGTTATGAGAATCAAGATAGAGAATCTCATGTGTGCAGATTAAAGAAAAGCTCTTCACGGCCTCAAGAAAGCTTCTTGAGCTTGGTATGAGAAGATTAACAAGTATTTGATTAGTTTAGGATCTTGCAAGAATGATACTAATTCTAATCTTCATTTTAAAAGTATTCAATAGCGAATTGCTAAATTTTGTTTCTTATATGTGAATGATTTATTTCTAATTGTTGGAGATAGTCTCATCATTAGATGTAAGAAAGAATTAACCACTGAATTTGGAATGAAGGATCTAGGCCTAATGCATTGTTGTCTAGGACTAGAAGTATGGCAAAGATCTTATCCTTAGTCAAGGAAATATGCCATTGATATGATGGATTGTAAATCTATGTCTACTCCTATGGAAACTAACTTAAAGAAATTGAGTATTTTTGCAGCTAATTCTGATTTTGCAGATCTTTCAGAGTACAGGCAGTTGATTGGATCCATGATGTATCTAGTTAACACTAGACCAGATAATTGCTATGCAATGAGTGCACTTAGCCAATTCATGAACCAGCCAAATCATGTTCGCTTGGTGGCAGCCAAGCACATCCTGAGTTACTTGCGTGGAACAGTGGGCTATGGGTTGGAGTATCCAATCAACACAATGATCAGTTTGGAAGGCTACTCTGATTCTGATTGGGCTAGAAGTGTTATTGACAGGAAAAGCATTTCAGGAATTTGTTTCAGCTTGGGTTCCGCTATGATCTCTTGGGCCAGTAGGAAACAGTCCTCAATTGCATTGAATACTGTAGAAGTTGAATACATTGCTTCAAGTGTGGCAACGAGAGAAGCAGTTTGGCTTCGCAAACTTCTTGCTGAGTTGTTTGGACAACCTTGGGAATCCACTGTTATTTATTGTGATAATCAAAGTTGTATTAAAATGTCTAATAATCCTGTGTTTCATGACAAGTCAAAACACGTGGAAACTCATTATCACTATGTTCGTGATATGGCACAAAGAGGTGCCATCCAGCTGAAATATATTAGCACTGTTGAACAGGTTTCAGATGTTGTTTCAGATGTTCTTACCAAGCCTCTAGCTCGAGTGAAGTTTGAGTACTTCAGAGAGAAGCTTGGAACCGTGGAGAACACAGCATTGATTGAGAGGGAGTCTCAATCTTAGTGATGCAATTTAGATTGCATCTTCCACCCTCTGCGGGCAATGCAAGGTGACATTGTATCCTTCTCTAGGAGAAGGCTGAGGTGTAAGACCTCTTCCACCCTCTGCGGGCAATGCAAGGTGGATCCATCCTCTGCGGGCAATGCAAGATGGACATCATGAAATGAGTTCATGATATTTATGTGTTTTGTTGCAGGTATACTCTATGGAGCTTATACGTTCATCCTTGCGGGCAATGCAAGATGAAGGTCATGAATGGATCATGACAAGTGGCAGCTATCCTCCCTAGCTAAGAGGGAGTGTTGAAATAGTAGCTAGCTCGGATACTTGTATATTGTATTTTAATGTTTTTAATGTCAATTAAAATACACATGTATTATCTCTCATGCAATTCAAACTATTTTGGGCTGGACCCAAACATATGTAACGTGAAGACAAATAAATGTAACTTAGGGTTGGGCCCAAACATATGTAACGTGTAGGCAAAAAATGGAACTTAGGGCTGGGCCCAAACTCATGTAACGTGAAGGCAATAAATGACAAATAAATAGCTTAATTAATATGCAAGCCGACTTTAGGGTTTGGCACCAAAGGTTGGATATAAATCAAACATCAAATGAAGTCATTAATCATCATCTTACGAAAATGTTATCTGCTCTACAAACAGCGATCTCTCCTCCACTTATGTGAACTTGTCCAAGCTTATTGTGCGAATTCATCAAGGCTGATTGTGTGGCGAAGTTGTCAAGATCATCATGCGAACTTGACAAGGACTCTTCTTGTGCGAATCTGGTCAAGTCTTCCTTAGACATCTGCTGCTGATCTTCCTTAGCCATCTGCTGTTGATAAGGGCTGCAATCTTCATTGTTATATAAAGTGAGATCGTGATCTGCTAACTTGCTGATTGGACAGCAATCTGAGAAAAGTTCATTGTCTTGTAATTGCCTACATTTGAGATAATACATATTGTATTTTGAGGCTGGGTTTTTCACCTCCAAGAGGGAGGTTTTCCAAGGGTATTGGTGTCTTTTGTCTTGTGTTTTCATTGCTGTTACTGTTCATTTACAGTCTGTTATAATCTGATTACTTAAAATTAACATCTGATTGCTTAAAATTAACACAATCAAATATAAAGATGACAAAAAAGAATTTTTTTCAGAAGATCCTTTTAGTCTACTATGTATATAACTGATTCATTCTTATGATGTTAACTTTAAAACATTCTAAGCCAGCATTTACTTGCCTAACAGACAATCTCTGACATCACAAGATACCGTCAATGATCAACAGTATACGGCAGATCTACAATAAAATAAGGGGAGAGTAATAAGGATGGGGAGTTGGCAGGGATGGAATAAAAGGGGTTAGACAAAATGGATGCAATGAATCCAAAAGAAAATTCATGCTTCGCTGTACTTCCTTTATATACTAATCCCCATATGGGTTCTGGATCAAAATTCCTTTACACGTTTTGGCCTGTGTACATACCTTAACATCTTTCAAGCGATGGAGAATATTTGGCAAACCTAAACACCATCTAAATTAATCAAAAAATCCAATCCGAAAGGTGGTTTAGAAGATAATCACCAAATATCGAAAATAAAGAAAAGTAATACACCAATTCAGGTAGAGAGCTTTTTTCAAAAGGCCATGAAGCTCTGATGTAATGGTAAGTTGGGGCATCTACTGCCATAATAAATAATAATGGCAATATAATAGTGTGGAGAAAATTTGGCAAACCTGAACATCCTTTAAATTAATCAAAAATTCCAATCTGAAGAGAGGTTTCTTAGGGGAATTGAGTTGGGTTACTTTTCCAGTCATATGGAGCAGCTTTACCTCAAATAAATCTGCACTCAAATGAATCTGATTAATTGGGTAAGATTATTCTTTGTTTGTTTCTTCAAATTCAACTGGGAACGTCACAACAACCAGCTTCACCAAACATTGTAAATAAAGACAAGTTATACACCAATTCGGGTAGAGAATTTGTTTTTAAAAGGACATGAAACTCTGATATAATGGTAAGTTGGGGCATCTACTGCCATAATAATGGCAATACAATAGTGTGGAGAAAATTTGGCAAACCTAGACACCCTCAAAATTAATCAAAACATCCAATCTGAAGAGAGGTTTAGAAGATAATCACCAAACATCGGAAATAAAGAAAAGTAATACAACAATTCAGGCAGAGATCTATTTTTTGAAGGCCATGAAGCTCTGATGTAATGGTAAGTTGGGGGTTCTACTGCCATAATAATGGCAACACAATAGTGTGGAGAAAATTTGGCGAACCTAAACACGCTCTGAATTAATCAAAACATCAAATCTGAAGAGAGGTTTAGAAGATAATCACCAAACGTCGGAAATAAAGAAAAGTAATACACCAATTCGGTTAGGGAACTTCATTTTAAAAGGCCATGAAACTTTGGGGGTGTAAGAGAAGCCCGTGCTATCAACGGGGCACCTGTCTTCCTTTCATCCAATTAGAATAGAATGGTAAGTTGGGGCATCTACTGCCATAATAATGGCAATACAATAGTATGTGCGAATGGAGATAAGTAGTCCCTACAGATTCAAAAGAGGTTTCCCTTGTTTGAAAAAGGAGAGGAAAAACAAAACTAGAAGATTAAAATTTGCCAGGCACCACCTCAATAATTATTTAAACAAGAAAACATCCGATCTGAAATTCAAATTAATCTACAACCATTCAATTTTAAGAAAGCTTCATAGCTTATATGCATCGCTAGTTGCAAGTTCTACTCAGTTGATAAATTAAAGGAAAATTCACTAAATGCTTTAAAAATGGCATCTTACAACGAAAATTTTCAGTTATATTAGAAAAAAGTTGTTGAAATTTCTCCAACCAGATTAAATTTCTTTCATTCCATGACGGCTGTGGCTCCCAACTCCTTGAGCTTTTCGACTATCTTTGTAGCCTCCTCTTTCGTGAGCCCCTTCTTCAAAACAGCCGGAATCTTTTCCACCAAATCTTTGGCCTCCTTCAGCCCTAAATCTGTAAAACCCCTGACCTCCTTAATAATCTTAATCTTCGCATTGGCCTCGTATTTCTCAAGCTTGACATCAAATGTACTTTTCTCTGCAACTTTCTTCTCAGGCGCAGCTCCGTCTGCTGCGGGTGCTCCCGGTATGACCATGCCTCCTACGGGTGAAGCGAACCTATCTAACCCTAATTTCAGCCTGAATAAAATCTTGTAATCGTGTCTCTCCAGTACATTCAAGTTCATAAGCTCATCGGCTATTCTCTCCAACTTCTGCTTATTATTAATATTGCCGTCTACTTGCTTTTCTGGATTTGCCTTCGAAGCCGTGGATGAAAACCCGACGGCTTGAAAACAAGGGCTTTCATTATACAGCGACCAAACCCATAAAGACGCCCTACAATTTACCCGATTCGCAAGGTTCCTTAGCAATGTATTATTATTCATTTCTGAAAAAATATTTTTTGGAGCCTCTGTACTGTTTTCCTGAGGATTTCTTCGGCCTTAATCTTTCCAATTCATCGGTGACGAAAGAGAAGGGTAAAGGTAATGTTTTGATTTGTTGGCCGAAAGATTTTGTGAGAATCCCCACTTTACAAGATGAAGATTGCAGTTGAATAAGCTGAATTTCACTATAGTACTCTGCAATTTCTCGTCTTCTTTCGGCAAAACCCTATTCGGCCATTGCAGTATGCAAATGTGTGCATATTGTTATGGATAAAGCAAATTTGCACATGTACCGTCCATCCTTAAGACTTCATTTATTATTTATCAGTTCCGTTCTCCATTGCTTCTACAGTTGAAGTACCTAACGTCCCATTTAATCTGTTTGGTGTATAAAGGGATCTCATTTCTGAATTTAGGTACTAATTAAATATTTTTATATATTGTTTTAGTTGAGATTAGTTCATTCCTTTAGCTCTTATGTTAATCTCTATTGGCTTGGCTTGTACAATTATTGAATTTAATTTTTTGAAGTTGAGAGTTAGGGAAGTGGTTATAGCTAATTTTGTGCAATTATAAATTGTAAATGAGAAATCGAACTTTGACCAAAAAAATTGTTGTTTTTGTATGCGACTTAATTGCTTATAGCTTGTGTTCTAGCTTTTGGGTATTAACGATGCACACTGTGGGATTCGCTATGCATGAAAGGGTCAAAAAGTGGTCATTTCAAAGTCTTGCTAAATACATGATCCTCTTTGTGCCAATAGTGGTTCAAGAGACAACCAATAATTTTTTTTTAAATATCCAATTACAAATTTAAATAGCACCTAATTCTAAGTGTTTATTTGTATGGGTCTGCTCACATTTTTCACTTGAATGTTAAGAGTGTGGCCATTTAATATTTCGACCACCCTTTTATCTCCATCATCAATCACGTACATAGGCGTTTCTATATGGTGTTGAGAGTTTCATTTCAATGATCTCTCTCACTTTACAATGCAAAAATCATTAAACAGAATGCAAAAAAAATAAATTATTGTCTTCTTTTATTTGAAACGCCTGATTTTTAATGATGAAATATAATGGGTATATTGTTATTGTCTCCATTTCTTGATGAGTTTCACAATCACACATCGTGTGTGTTGTCCATAAGACATACTCAAGCTTACTTTAATTGATTTGTGTACTTTTTGTCCTATATATATATATATATATATATATATATATATATATATATATATCGACCACCCTTTTATCTCCATCGTCGGTCACGTACATAGCTTGGTCAGCACGCAATGTCACACGTTATTGAGCCTTAAAAACATCTCTTTTCACCAGTTTTGGGGATTATTTTCCTCGCCCATTTCTTCCCACAATGGGCTCTGCAACAACCATGTTCTCTTCATCGCCTTCACCTAGGTAACGCCCCTGCATCCTTCCTCCTTGCACTTTGGTTGTTCAATGCTAGATTTATGCTCCTTCGTGCTTATTTTTTTCTTTTTTTTTCATCATTTCTTTCTATATGGTGTTGAGAGATTCATTTCAATGATCTCTCTCACTTTACAATGCAAAAATCATTAAACAGAATGCAAAAAAAATAAATTATTGTCTTCTTTTATTTGAAATGCCTGATTTTTAATGATGAAATTTAATGGGTATATTGTTATTGTCTCCATTTCTTAATGAGTTTCACAATCACACATCGTGTGTGTTGTCCATAAGACATACTCAAGCTTACTTTAATTGATTTGTTTACTTCTTGTCTTATACTGTGAATATATATATATAATCCTCAAAACTAGTGAAAAGAGATGTTTTTAGGGCTCAATGACACCCAAAAATGCATACCAGCCAAACTATGTACAAAGGTGGTCAGAAAATTAAATGGCCACACACTCCAAACATTCAAGTGAAAAATGTGAGTGAGCTCATATGGATAAATACTTGGAATTAGGTGTTATTTAATTTTGTAATTGGATATTTAAAAAACAATTATTGTTGTAT